>NC_136928.1:78339198-78963364 GCF_949752795.1 Hyperoodon ampullatus
AAAAGTTTGGATCTGACTACAGACGTAGCACATAGTTCATAAAGTTTGGTTTCTGTTTAAAACCATGTACTTAACATACCACTGCTATTAACACGTACTCAGCCTATTTTTTGAACTACCAAGGGCAGGGGGCTTCAAGTGTGCGTGTTCTCCCACCCATTCCATCATCCCTCTTGCTTTAATGTTGCCCTAATTGCTCTCCATGCCTTTGCCTTGGATCCTAATATCTGAGCTTGTCCTCTTATCGTAGGGCAGTTTTATGGATCGGTTCTCTTTTAGAGTGGCTCGATTCTGATGCTGGCTCCATTATTATTAGCTGTATGGCCTTGGGTGAGATGCTTAATTCCTATGTGCCTCAATTTATCATCTTTAAAATGTGAATAATAATAATAATAATAGTATTTTTCCTTTAAGGGATTTTGGTGAGTATTAACTGAGATAATACATTAAAAGCACTTAGCCCAGAATTCTGTCTGGCCCAGAAAAAGGTCTTAGTAACTACTAGGTGTGATTAAAGAATTCTGCCCTACTGGGTTCATAGCATTTTCCTCCTCCATATTCCTCCTTTATAATATTCTGTACTATTCTATGATGATGATGATGATTATACTGGAGCTCATATTGTTACACCTGAATATGAGACCCAGAAAACACCTTAGATACTGTCCCTAATGTTAACTTCATGTTTGATTGAAAAAGCGTGTATTGAGCACGTACTCCTCAACCAGGCATAGGCTTGGCATGTGAGGATTCAAAGGTGAAAAGGACACATTCCCGGTTCTCAGTGGAGCTCTTGTTGTATGTGGAGAGTTGGCCGGATATAATCCAATGCAAATGAATGGAAGCAATAAAATGTTTTAAAAGCATGTAAACGCACGGAGGAGGGAATTATTAACTAAGGGAGGGATCGGGTGGAGGCTGTCTTACAGAAAGGCTTTGCAGAATGAATATGATTTTTTTCCAAGCAGGAAAGAGTGGAGACCTTTCTGTGAAAAGGAGCAGCATATGTAAATGCTCAAGAGTCATGAAAAATGTGATACGTCAGAAAGCCTCGAAATGGTTTGGTATTGGTAAAATGTGAAGTAGATATGGCCAGGTCAGGAAGGGTCCCTTATGTTTACCATTTTAGAAATGGTTTTTCGGAAGGTCATTCCGGCCCACAGTGTCAGATTTATACTGAAGGAGAAAGAAGCCAAAGGTGGGGAGGAGATGGATGGGGATGTGGCGAGAGATAGCTCGGGCTTCTAGAACAATGACCACAGGCTGGCTTTGACAACAGACATGTATATCTCATGGTTCTGGAGGCTGAAAGTCCAAGATCAGGGGTGCTCAGCAAGGTCAAGTACTGGTGAGAATCTCTTCTTGGCTTGCAGACATCTGTCTTCTTGCTGCGTGGTCACATGTTGGGGAGAGAGAGAGTGAAAAAGAGTGAGAGAGGAAGAAAGAGCTTTCCTATCTCTTCTTCTTAAGGGCACTAATGCTACCGTGAAAGCTTCACCCCCAAGGCTCCATCTCCAAATGCCATCACATTGGGGATTAGGGTTTCCACATATGAATTTTGGGGTGGCACAAACATTCAGTCCATGGCACCAGGTAAGCAATCCTGAAGGCCTGGAATAAGGCAGAGTTAGTGGGGATGTAGAGGAATGTGTGGCTTTGGATATCCATAGGAAGTAGACTCAATGGGGATTAGTGACCAGTGGGATAATTGGGATAATGGGATGAGTTGCATGACTTCAACTTTCTGGATTGGACATCTGGGTTGTACTTGGGGTGACCTGGGCAGTCTGGCTTCACAGACCACAATGCTGCTCAATGAAAAAATATTTCTACTCCTTTTCCTATAGCTCCTAACTCTCCAAAATAGGATCCTCCCCCAGCTGCTTCCAAATACCTGTCTTCCATTATTCACTCACAATTGTTCAGCAGGGCCTGTTTTCTTACTGTTCTCTAAACACACACCACTCCTTCCTGCCTTTGGAGCTTTGATTGCAGTGTTCTTTCCAGTTGGCATCTGCTCTGTATTCCCCTCTTAATCCACCCTTAAAGGTGACTCTAATCGTACCTCTCTGGGAGAACTTTCCCCAGCTGCTCAGAAGGACGCTGATGTCTGTTCCACCTGCTTTTCCCATACATTTCATTGGTTTTCTGTGGCAGATACAATGCTCTGTTCTCATTGCCATCTCTCTTCCTGGATATGCAGGGACATTCTTTATCTCCAGCTTCCCTGTACTTAGAATTCCACCCCATGTGCCCAAGTCCTCCCTGATGGGAATGTGAGCAGATGTGCTGTGTCCTCTGTAGCCCAAGGCAGCTAAGACTGCCTCTCCGGGTTTTGGCTCTTCTGTCCGAGCGTTTTGAATGAGGAACTCTAAAGTGGTGACGTGAAAATGGAAACAACCAGGGATGAGAGCTGCATAGGAGAGAGGATTGACTTTAAGTTACATTTTATATAGGTGATCAAAAACAACACAAAAGCTTTCTTGTGCTAAACTACGGAGATCTGGGGATTAATTTTGTTAATGCAGCAGATCATGGTCTACCCTGACTAACATGACCACTAATGTCTGGTGTCCTCTTGTGGTGTAGGAACAAAATCAGGGATCCCTTTTAAACTCATGCTGTGCTTTTCTTGTTTTCTTTGTTAAGTATCTTTTGAATGGAATTGAACATTTGATGACAATGAAAAAAAGACTTTCTCAGATTAGAGATAAGGTGATAACCAAGTGTTTACACTTTTGTTTGCCCCATGTTTTTTTTTTTTAAACGCTTACCTCCTTGCAATTAATGCCTTATCTTATGTAGCTGAATCTGTTTCCTTCGGTCAGCAGATAAACAGTGTTAATTGGTTAGAATGTTCCACTGAATTATCCTTTGCATTTATGAAGAGAGACTGAAGTGATGAAACTTACCTGCTTCTGACTATTAAAGTCCTTTGGTAGATATAAGCATGCACTTGTATTATTATTATTTTTTTTTTTGAGGGACACAGGAATGCTGACCTTGGCCAAAGTGTTGTTAAGTGTTGCTATGCTACTGATGAGATTGGGCCCCACTTTTCCCACTTGTGTATAACACAATCTTTTATTGCATTTTCCCTTAATATCTCTATGTTGGTGAAATGCCACCAATTTGAAATGTGTATATATTGCCTCCTGCCCTTGAGGACCTTCATCCACATGAGATGTTTTAACTAAAATGAAACACTAACAATCTCCTCCGGCCCTATTTATTTTGTCATCAAAACTCCGTGTCTCCATGAGACTGATTTTTCAAGTTTATTTTCTTAAAAGTGATTTTAGAAATATTACAAATAATAACACATGACTGAAAAGCAAAGGAGAGATTCCATCTGGATGACAGTAGCTATTTATAAAATCCTCAAGTTGTCTTCTCCCAGGTTGAAATACTAGTGGAATTTCTCAAGTAATTCTCAGCAGTGGTTTCAATAGAAAATTTGAAACCATAGCACTTTCTGTTTTGTTTATGTTTTCTTGTTGTTAAATACAAGTTGCATGTTCAAACTGAATTCCCTCTTCTGATTATGGAAAGTGTATGCTTATAATATAGGCTTTGAAATATTCTTTTTTTTTCCTGCTGAAGTTTCTTTCTGGAATTCAGGGAGAATGACTAGCAAGAAGAGTTAGTTTTCCTTCCTTTTGTCAACTCTGTTGTACTAATAAGAGGGACCTGAATCTGGAGTGGGAATCAGGAGATTTGAGTCCTTTCTTAGCCATGAAATCTGTGGGTGGCTTTGAATTAGCACGTGTTATGGTACTTGTTTATCATGTGAATTAGATGGGATCTAACTCCATTATAAGGGTCAACCAGGAGTACACATGAAAATCAATCAGAGAACATATGTAAAACCCACATTCCTGGGCTCCATTCCAGACCTGCTGAATCGGAATGTGTAGGATGGGGGTGGGTGGTGAGATATTAGGTAGCTTTTCAGGAAGCCAGGCTGGCATGGACCCATAAACTGGCATCCTTTGGATGCAAGCATTAGGTAGAGGTTTGGTGATGAATGGGAGAAGGAGGGGTCTGGAGCCAGAATTCAGAGACTCTGTGGGGACTTAGAGGCCACCCTGAGTGGCTGAATGGCTGCAGACATGGACACCACAGGGCTTGGAAGGGCTGGTGCTAAAGCTAAGCCGTACATCCTTTACCATCTTGACCAGGATCTGTACATGTTTGTTTGTCATGCAGTGTGCGTGTATGTGTCTGTTTGTAGTGGTGATGATTGTTTTTAAAATACAGTGTTTGGGGCCTCTTGGCAGTTTCCTAGCTGCTCTATGGGTGGGGTAAAACTTCTGCCCTGACTTCGCTCAGTTATGTGACCTGGCTTAAGTGGATCACTAACAGAAGAATTATAAGGGCATGGTGAGAGTAGAACCAGGCTGTGAAAATTGTCAAACCTGCCCTTTGTCAGGTAGTCAACTCCATTCAATCCAATTTAAATCAATAATTATCTCTAAGTGCCATCCTATGTAATAACTCTTAAAGTATAGATGTGGTTGGAAGGAAAAGGAGGGAAAAATGAATAAGCACAGTTAATGTCTTTCTGGACTGGTAAGTGAGCAAAGCTAGATTTACAAACAACTAGAAGATAATGAGGAGTGAAAGGCCCAGAGGAAGTATGGACTGAACAACGGGATTCAGAGAAGGAGCTGTTAATTATGGCTGGTCATGCAGGGGAGGCTTCCAGAAAGGAAACTGTCTGCTAGACCAGAATTCTCTTGTGCCGATTTTGGAAGGGTCACGGAATAAGATTCTACTTACAGTTATTATGGTCTCTTTTATTTTGTTTTGCTCCAAAGCAATGGAAAATCCTTCCTCCTAATGGACTCATCTAAGAATGAGACATTGCTTTCTTACCCTCCCTGAAATGCTTGTATGTACTCTTTTAGAGTCATTCTGTCTTATCTGTGGTTGTGTCATTTTGTCTTGTTGAAGGCAGTGCTGCTTCTTCTGTGCCCTTCCTCTCCTCATTGAGCTGGGCACACAGTAAGTCCCAAGTTAATGCTAGTTGAATAAACAAAAGCATAATTAATGTAGATCAATGGAGTGATGATTAATTGATGAGGATATATATATATATATATTTTACAACTTTATTGGAGTATAATTGCTTCACAATGGTGTTCTAGTTTCTGCTTTATAACAAAGTGAATCAGTTATACATATACATATGTTCCCATATCTCTTCCCTTTTGCGTCTCCCTCCCTCCCACCCTCCCTATCCCACCCCTCTAGGTGGTCACAAAGCACCGAGCTGATCTCCCTGTGCTATGCGGCTGCTTCCCACTAGCTATCTACCTTACGTTTGGTAGTTCTTATATGTCCATGCCTCTCTCTCGCTTTGTCACAGCTTACCCTTCCCCCTCCCCATATCCTCAAGTCCATTCTCAAGTAGGTCTGTGTCTTTATTCCTGTTTTACCCCTACGTTCTTCATGACATTTTTTTTTCTTAAATTCCATATATATGTGTTAGCATACGGTATTTGTCTTTCTCTTTCTGACTTACTTCACTCTGTATGACACACTCTAGGTCTATCCACCTCATTACAAATAACTCAATTTCGTTTCTTTTTATGGCTGAGTAATATTCCATTGTATATATGTGCCACATCTTCTTTATCCATTCATCTGTCGATGGACACTTAGGTTGCTCCCATGTCCTGGCTATTGTAAATAGAGCTGCAATGAACATTGTGGTACATGACTCTTTTTGAATTATGGTTTTCTCAGGGTATATGCCCAGTAGTGGGATTGCTGGGCCATATGGTAGTTCTATTTGTAGTTTTTTAAGGAACCTCCATCCTGTTCTCCGTAGTGGCTGTACCAATGCATTTTATTTGGAAGAGATAAGGGTACGTTAATCACGTCTCTCCAGCATCACTCTGGGCGAGATCCTGGATGGTAGTGGCTCCCATTTCCAGACAGAAGGACGGAGGCACAGAGAGGTACAGTGGTTTGCTTAGATTGCGTAGAATGCAATGCAACTCCAGTAATAAATACTGATAATTAGCCTCTTTCACTTGCATGTCAGTTGACTGCTCACAGCAGTATGAGGTGAGAGGCACAGGGATTATTTGAAATTTACAGGGAGGACCTCAAGCTCAGAGAAGGGAGGAGTCAGGCAGGAGGTTACGGAAGGAGTTGGTGGCTCAGGGAGATAATGCTACAATGAACGAGACACATTCATAAGTACTGATAGGTCCTGACAAAATGCTCTGGGTGAATGGCTTAGGAATACATAGGAAGGGGGTGGTCCTCCAAAGGAAGACGGGATTTGGATGGATTGGTGGGTGGAAGGAACATGGACCTGGAGCTCAGGAGATTTGGGTGTTTGTCCTGGCTCTCCCATAGATGCGTTATGTCAACTGGGGAAGGTTACTGGCTTGGTCTTGGTCTGTTTCTTTACCCACAAAATGAGAGAAGTGGGTCAGGTGATTTGTAAAGTTACTTGTAGCTCAAACATGCTGACTCAAATATATAGAGATACCATATTGGAAAATAAGGACAGGATAAATTATTTTAGAACAACAGCGTGATTCTAAAAATTCTTTATAGGTAGCATTATGTTTAAATCAAATTATCTGTCTGAGATCCTACAATGTTGGGGCATATAAAGATGAGTGAGAGATGCCTGAGACATAGAGTTAATAAAAATAATACTGTTCGTAATATTTTTCAATGTCGCATGACCACGGCATGAAGGGTGAAGCACTGTCTCTATCTCCCAGGCTCTCTTCTTCTCTCCTCTCGCCAAGTGTGGTGATGGAATAGGAGCTGGTCACCTTGGCTCCACTAGGTCTATGATCTTGGATAAATGCTCAGTTTCTTTCTTTAAAATAGGAACAGTTTGACCAACTTTGCCCCTTCCCAGCTTTGCCCCTTCCCTTCCCATGTGATTCTTGTGAGGATCACACAGGATAACTTGTGTGAGAGCATTTTATAAACTGTAGAGTGCGATCCACAGACTCTTATTACTGACTCCACATGTTCATGGTCTCCTGTCATTCATGTGGGTTTGGGGACAGGGACCAACTACCCTTGACTAGATCACTCGACTCTAGCTTCAGCGTTGGGCTTAGGGAAAACAGTGAAACTATTTCTGTTAGTTTTATCTAAATCCTGGAGTTTGCTGGCTTGCTTCCCAGAACCTCATCAAAATGGAGTATGAACCCACCCAGTTGGCCAGCCCGGAATGGAAAGTAAATACCATTCACACCTCACCTCTGCTGGGAGCTTAACACAATTAATGGAGTGTTACTTACCCGCCCTTATTACCAGCCCCTTTTCCTTATCACTGTGTGCGACCTTGAACAGGTCACTTCCTCTCTGGGCCTGAGTTCCTTGCTCTTTCAAATTTTAAGGCGTTAGGATGATTTCTGGGTTCTTTCCAACCTCTTAATCCAGCAAGATTTTTAAATGAAGGGTTTATTTACGTATAAGACAGAGTCAGGGACCCTCCAGTGTAATTGTGCTTGGAGCTAGTACTCCACTCTGCTACCAGGGGAGGGGGCACGGGGTGGCCTGGTGCTGACTTTTTCCTGTTCCCTACCACCACCCGCACCCCCAGCCCCGCCCAGCTGAGACAAATGTGCTTGATTGGAGCACAGGCCTGTTGTCAGATATAATCATGAATCCTGCTGGGCTCTCAGAGAGGTGACACCAGCTCCAAAGTCTTGAACTTGAGCTCTTTAGCAGCTGTGAATCAGAGAGCTCTGGGCAAAAATTAGAGTCAAGTCCAAGACTGCTGTAGCACTGGAAGGGCACTCACTAAAGCTCCTGGGCCCACTGCCTGCCCCTGGAAGGCAGCTCTGCCTTCTACCTGTGTGGGCAGGGCCACAGCACTGAACTCTGTACTCCAGTGTCCCCTCCCTAGGAGGGATGGTCATTGAACACCTACCAGTTGGGGAACTTTGATAATCAGGTAAGATAATGCATGAGCCTAGGAGGTAAAACCGAAAGAAAAGCAAGACCATTATTATCCTAATGAGAGCACAGTGGTTTCTGCTGGGTTGGAGGGAGGGAAGGCCACCCTGCCCTCTGGTTCTGGTTTGATAATGTTCTTTTGATTTTAGTTTGGATGGCATTTATGTGGCAGATCACGGCCTGATTATTCATTAAACATGTGCTGTTTTATGCATCTTTCTGTGTCCATGTTTATGCACAGTTTCCAAGTGTGAAAATATCAGATAGTGCGTGCAAAGCACATAAAGCACCTGGCAAAATGTAAGCATTTAGTAGATGTTTTTATGGGCACTGTTGTCCCCAGCTGACTGTAACAAGCCATAAATGAAACACTCCTCATTTCACAATCAGGCCTCATGGGCTGAAGGAGTTCAAGGTGAAGAAATGGCTTCATATGCAGTTTTGTGATCGAACGTTGAGTTCCAACTCTATCTCTGATCCTTAAGTCAGTATGGAAAATGTGTTTCTATCTGAGCCTCATTCATATTCTCCCTCTCTCTCTCACAGACGTTATTAAGGTCTTTGCTGTATGGCCAACGCCACTGGGTATAAAGCCAAAGATGAAATGACAAGGAATTTAGCCCTTTTGCGGGATTAGATGTCTGCCATGGGTAACAGACATGTAAACAGATCAGTACCTTAAAGTGTTTCTCATCTGTAGGCCTGAAAATGTATTTTGTAGGCATGTAGCACATCCTTGGAAATGATAGTTATCATTTTAAAAAAGTACAGTCAGTGGATTCAAGTTAGCAAGTCTGTGGGGCTGTGGGTTTGTAAACCGGCTTCTGAAGGACAGGTGTGATGGTAATTGACAAAGCAGAGTGGGGAGGATGTTTCAAATCCAGTTTTTGCATTTCAAGCAGAGTGATTTTACCCTCTTCTGGACATGTCAAGGGAAGGGCCAGTGGCATAGACTGAGCTGCCAGGGCAATATTACCACAGGTGAGAAAAGGTGTGCTTACCTGCCCATGTATGCTGTGTCTCCTTTAAAACATGTTTGAACATTGTCACTTTATAGAGAACCTCCTGGAATTTCAGAATAAACTGACTCCTTGTTTTTATAATCAAAAAAATAAAACAATTTCAGCCTCCCCAAATCATTGAAATTTGTATTAGTACTTAGTTGTGGATTTCCATCTTTTATGAGGTAGCATTTTATTTATTTATTTGTTTGTTTTATTTATTTATTTTTGGCTGCATTGGGTCTTCGTTGCTGCAGGCGGGCTTTTCTCTTGTTGCAGCTACTCTTCGTTGCAGTGCGCGGGCTTCTCATCGTGGTGGCTTCTCTTGTTGTGGAGCACAGGCTCTAGGCATGTGAGCTTCAGTAGTTGTGGTTCATGGGCTCTAGAGCGCAGGCTCAGTAGTTGTGGCGCAGGGGCTTAGTTGCTCCGTGGCATGTGGGATCTTCCCAGACCAGGGCTCGAACCCATCTCCCCTGCATTGGCAGGCAGATTCTTAACCACTGCACCACCAGGGAAGCCCCGGCACCTTGTTTTAACATAATTTTTTCTTTAAATATGTTATTTAATTGTCTATGTACATTGTTAATTGTTTCTACGTCAGCGTTTCACCTTTTCATCTTCCCAGTAAAGAACAAAACTACCTTTAAAACACAGTGATACTGTAGGGGATGATTTCCTTTAAATTAATATGTAAGTCAATTCCTAAATGAATCATGGGACTCATTTAAAAAACTTTGGTGTATATGCTAATCCCTTGTTCCAGAAAGTTCAGCTAATGTGCCTGGATGCACAGCCAGCCGCCTTTTCACCAGGAGCTCAGTGGAGTACCAGCTCTGGTGGTAGGTCATCCTTAGCTAGGGCAGACAGGGTGGTTTTCCTAGCCCTTTGCAAAATGCAAAATACACAAATGCTTGTCTTCTAGATATTCCCACACTCCTTTTGTACCTGGACACTGCTTCTGGGCTCCCTCCCTATCACTCTCCACATCCTCACTGCCTTCCTGCTGGACCTGTTGGCCAGATCCCATCCCTCCAATTTCTGAACCCATCTTCCAGTTTCCTCTAGGAGGACCCCTGCTCCTTCCCAACCTCTCTTCCTAAATTCCTTCCTCAATCATCTCTTTTGTCCACTTGGCCATGCCACACACTCCATGAATGCTCTGGAAGATCAAAAGGCTACTGTGACAGTCTCAACCCTCAGGGAGTCAAAAGACCCGTGCAGGGAGAACTTTGAGAATCTGCTGAAAAGTACAGACACCTTTTTAGGAAAAATTACACGTACATCACTTTAGAAAGTCCTTGTAATCTCTGAATTACAGCATCCAGAAGCCTTGTGAGAACTGACGTAATAGAAAGACGTGTGTGGTAGAATTGAAGCACTTCCCAGCTAAATTCCTATTCATTCAGGGTTTGGTCTCTGAGTTCTATGACAGAAGAAAACATAGTAGATTGTGATAAATATAAAACAAGGTAGAATTAAAACAAATGAGATAAGGCGTATCACTGCATGACCCTATCAGAGTAAGGTATTATTACCTTTAACCAATAAGTAGTTGATGTAAAGACTGGTGGACTTACGCTTCTTTGATGGACATTGGTAGTATCACCATTACCTGTTTCTCCTTCCCTTCCAAACACATAATGACTGTAGGGCTTAGTCTCCTTGCACTTGGCTGCGACAGTGCGGTTAGTCTTGGAAGTGACATTTGTCACACCAGGCTGAGACAGTGACAAGCCTACTTGCAGTTCTCTGGCCCGCAGTTCTCTTTCCCTGTCACGAAGGAGGCTTCATGTTGAGACGATGCGGTTGCACAATTGAAGCAGGCTGCACTGCTGAGCAAACGCAAGGATGCCACTCAGACCTAACCCAAAATGGGCATGAATGAGATGGCAACCTTTATGCAAGTTTTGGAGTTGTTTGTTCCTGCAGTATAACCTGGTTTACCTCCGCTAAGGCATCTGCCAAGGGGCCTGGTACAGAAGAAGTGGTACAGAAGAAGCGTGCTGATTTCCATGGGTCTCTGATTTGCCGAAGCGATGCTTTTGAGCAGCTGCTTCTTTCTTGTGTATGCTCTTGTTGTCCTCCTCTATCTAGAGCAGAATACAAATGTCGGCCACATCCATGCGTCAAGATAAAAATAGCCCCGTTTTGACTCCTCTAGTCTGAAATGTTAGTGACTGCCATTTTGAAGGAATAATTGGTTCCAAGGTGCCTTGCAGCCATTCTTAGAAATGTGTGTTCTAGTTGGTTCTTTCCCCGGGAAACTGCACGAATGGCTTGAGAAAGAAGAGAGTCAACACTGACCACTAATGTGATTAATTAAAGGACTTCGTATAAATGACCAATGGTATTTACAGGTACCTTAGAGGGATGAACACTGGCTAAACACTTGGGTAGAGGAAGCAGATTAATGAATGATTCAGTGGCTGGGTGGGAGGGGTTGGAGCATTTTTCAGTGGAGCCATTAATAAGCACCTCTACCTCCACATTACATGTGAGGGATCTCACTTTAATCCTTTAAATGCTTTCACTCTCTGTAATTAGGTAATTCATTTAGGGAACAATGTAACAAGTACACAAGGAGAAAGAAAACGAACAAATGCATATGAATAAGTAAGAGCCTTTTATTTTATAACAAAGCAGTACTTTCTGGTTCTTTTCTTGGTGAGGTGTAGGAGTCTCACTGCTTTTCCACAAAGATGGGGTCCAGTTTTGTGCCCCTAAACAAAACACGGCAGGTCCTCCAGACCTGGGAACCTCATGGAACTCCATTAAGTGCCTTTCAGCTCATTTCTAAGCAGGATGTTAGAGGAGAGCTACAGCCTGGGCCCTGGAAGGCTGTCTGCAAGGTGGACACCAGATCTTAAAAGGGCCTTGGCTAAGTCTCCCTGATAGAAGAATGCCCTGGTATACTTTGTGTAGCACTCTGACTTGGAGGCCTGCCCTTCTCTCTTTTTCCTCCCTTCGATTACTGGCTTCTTTATTCCTTTCTCTTTCTGTGACCTTGTCTTGCCTTCACAGCAGGGCTAGCTGCTATGAGATATTTAAGACCTTGCCTTTGAGAAGTTTACAATTTACTTGGAGCTTGAGGAATAAGACAGAGACATGAGAAATGAACTCATTATGAGACAGTGTGAGCTTTGTACCAAATCAGTGAGGCATGCAGTGAGGTCTACACAGGCCTTCAGAGCACCGGCTCCAGACCCATCTCTTCTCCTTTCTGCTTCTTCTAACCCTCTTGCAGCACACGCCTTGATTTTCTTCTCCAAATCCATGGCCTGTGTCTGCCACAGTACAGCTTTGATCTTTGGTGATAACCAGGCCACAGATCGTTTTTAAAATACATCATTTTGCCTATGTGTAAGTCACATAAGGACAGCAGTTATTAACCTGGAAAGATAATTTTCAAAAAAGGTTCAAAAAGTGTGATGAAGAAATGGCTGATATTATTTATTTCTTTGCAAGTGATGGGACATCTTCTTTGGGAGAATGAACAGAAAGGCTAAGAGAACCCACAAAACAGAGAGATTAGACGGGTTGGAAAAGCAAAGGCCATGGTGAGAGGTTTTTGGCTTACCCCTAAAGGAGGCTACGTCCTTAGACAGAGACTAGTTTCACTTTTTAGGTTTTCAAGTCTCTTATTTTGTTACTTGTCCCCGAAGCAACTATGCAAAGCTCTGCTGGTTTCTTTCTTTCTTCCTTTCTTTCCTTTCTTTCTTTTCTCTCTTTCTCCCTTTCTTTCTTTCTTTCTCTCTCTCTCTCTTTCCCTTTCTCTTTCTTTCTTTTTTTTTTTTTTTACAGGGAAGCAAATTATAGTAGTTAGCATTTATTAGTGCTTAACGTGTGCTAGACTTTCTTTCTTTCTTTCACTGTCTCTCTTTCTTTCTTTCTTTCCTTTCTTTCCTTCTTTCTTTCCCTCTCTCTCTGTCTTTCTTTTTTCCTTTCTTTCTTTCTCTCTCTCTCTTCTTCCCTTCTTCCCTCCCTCCCCCCTCCCTCCTTCTTTTCTCTCTTTCAAACACTTAACATGAGATTTACCCTTGTAACAAAATTTTTAGTGCACAACACTGTATCGTTAACTACAGAGCAGATCCCTAGAACATGTCTATGGATGGAAGAATGGATAAAGAAAAATGTGGTATACAGCATAATGTTATTTAGCCTTTAAAAAAAAGAAGGAAATCCTACCATTTGCAATAACATGGATGGAACTGGAGGACATCATGCTGAACGAAATAAGCCGGACACAGAAGGACAAATCTGCTTGAATCAACTTATATGACAAATCTGAAATAGTCAAACTCACAGAAGCAGAGTAGAATAGTGGTTACCAGGTGCTGGGGAGGGGGAAATGGGGAGCTGTTGTTCAAGGGGTATAAAGGTTCAGCTCTCTTGGTTTCTTTGTATCCCAGCAGCAGCCCCTTGACAGGGGCCGGGGACCAGGCCTGGATTCTCAGCCTCTGGTTCTTCCCAGATAGGCCAGTGCCCCCTGGAAAAGTGACCAGTTACCTCCTCAAGAGCTTTCAACTCTCATTCATGTTTCTCATGGCTCTTTCCCCAGTGAGGTGTGTTTTCTTCCTGGGAGCTTGTGGAAAATCCCAGTCTGCTCTTCAGAAGGTTTGATTTAACCCTTTAGTCTCCCACCCCATGTACCTGTGGAATTTAGTACATCTTTTAATGGTGAAAACACACTCTTTGAGGCCATGCCATGCCCAATTTTGTCATTGCAGGTTTTTGCACTGACATCAGCTCTGCTGGTTTCAGTCTCACAGTAGAGGCCCTCTGCCTGCCCCCAGCCCAGGTTCTCAGCTTTCAACCTTCACCCATGATCAGCAGACACCTCTCAAAAAGGCAGGAAGTCCCCAGTGCTCCTCTGCAAGGGGCTTCCTCCTCCAGAGTTTTACAGTCTTAATCTCATTCCTCATGGCTTCTCTGATTCTTTGAAATACCTGTTTGTTTGTTTCAATTTATCTTGCTTTTCTGATTGTTTTTGGTGGAATAATTGTGGTGTCTTGAAGATTTCTCTTTTTCTCAGAAGCAAAAGTCCTCAAAATGTATTTTCAAATTTGCTGGAGGTAGAGATCTAACATTTTTGCCTCAAAACATTACTAGGCTGTGTTGGGCAGAACCAACCAATCAACCAACCAACAAATAAATAACTTTGGGTGGAGGTGTCAAGATTTCACAACCAGTTACTATGTAGCTAACTGGGTATTTCTAAATCAACAATTGACATATAACTTTATATATATATATATATAGCATTGAACAACTTCTTGGACCCAGTGGCAGAACTGTTATTAATCTCTACGTTAGAAAGGGATTTAAATTTCTTCCCTGCTCCATTTTTTTAAGAAAAAAAGACCGGACACCAAATACCACCTGTTTCACCAGTACTTTTAAAACATACAAAAGAAATAAAAGGGAAAAAAATGAAGCTACTAAATACTTCTTGGAGGAAGGCAGTCTTTCTTATTTCTCTGATTTCTATAAGACCCATTGCTTAACTGTAACACTGCTCAACTTTGCTCTAGATGGCTAGCATCATTTTGTGAGGAAGGAAAATTCTACTGTCCCAGTCTGGGTCTCAATGTGCCTGTCCCCAAAATGAAGGGGTTGGATTACATGAGAGCAAAAGTGTTTTTTCTGTGACTTCCTTTATGGGATGAGATTTCTTTTTGAGATTCACTCTATTTTTCCTTAATAAATCAATTTGCACAACCACACTTACTTTTAAAAATTCCATATCAGTGAGTGTAATGCTTCGTCCCAGCCCCAGGTTTATCCATTATCTAGAACTTCTCTAACTTAGTAAAACTATAGTAGTACATTCCTAGTACAGAAAATCTTCATTATTATCTTTTATTCTGCTCTGCATGGCAGGATTCCCTTCAGAAACTTTCTGGGGCTATTCTAACGAGGACTCAAAACTGAACCAAGCTTTATTCATCTGAAGCTAAGCCAAAGTTGACTTAGACTTGAAGTTTAAGTTGATGTAGTGATTAACTGGTTAGATGAAACAAACATTGAATAATACATATTTTAATGCTTGAAGACTGTAATTCATTTTAAACATCATATTATGCTTTATCTTTTTCTGGAAATTTTTAAGTGGCTTTTGAACATCAGAAATAAAATTTTGACCTCCATCATCTGTGATCAACAGACCCACAGATGTTCATCTGTCAAACAGACTGTTGGGCGTTTCTTTTCAATGGTTGGGATGCAGTGCAGGCGGTCTAGATAATCAATGCAGCTACTCCATGATGCGTTATAATCCTGTGCTGCCCTGCTCAGGAAGCCCAAGACAACATTCAATGATTTAACTTAGGAGGCTTGGATTCTAGCCAAGCTTTATCGTCAGCCAACTCAAAGACTGTCCAGAATCACATGTCTCCTCTGGGCTTGACTTAATCTGATCTGTAAAAACGTGATGGGACTTGGGGTGGATGTTGTAGTCTCACTGGTTCTCAAGAGGAAACAGAGAGGGGATAATTTGACTTTCCTAGGAGTTCTGGGAGTCGTGGAAGGCAGTTGGAAAGCCTGAGATGACATATGTTAAACTTTCCACATAGAGAAGAACTGTTTCAACCCAAATGCTCCTGAGTCCTTTCCCTTGGGAGAAACACCAGCAAATGAGTGCTCATGTTGTTTTTCTGGCATTAGTATTCTTTTATTTTTGGCTGGGCAACGACATTTACAACACTTTATTTCTAGCACCCCAAGTGCTAGAAATCCTATAAATTGGTAGGAAAAGACAGTCCAATAGAAATGTGGATAAAAGAACATAAGTAGACGTTTCACAGAATGATAATTTTAGATGGCTAGTAGACATCTGAAAAGTGGTTGAAAAATGCAAATGAAAGCAAGAATGAAATACTATTTTTTTTAACCCATGAGATTGAAAATTAAAATGTGTCACGCATCCCTATATTGCTGGTGAGTGAATTGCTGGAAATTGGTGTGGCAAATGGCATTGGTATTCTTAAGAAGACTGCTCTGGGGGCTTATTCTGTCTTTCCCTAGCAAGTTCACGTGAATTCCCCTATTCTCATACTAGAGACACCTTTCTAGAAGTCACATCAAGAATACCCATCGGGCTTCCCTGGTGGCGCAGTGGTTGGGAGTCGGCCTGCCTATGCAGGGGACACGGGTTCATGCCCCCGTCCGGGAAGATCCCACATGCTGCGGAGCGGCTGGGCCCGTGAGCCACGGCCGCTGAGCCTGCGCGTCCGGAGCCTGTGCCCCTCAATGGGAGAGGCCACAGCAGTGAGAGGCCCGCGTACCGAAAAAAAAAAAAAAAAAGAATGCCCATCTATAAATTTCCCAGCTTTCCTTCTTCAGACTTCTCTGAAGTTATGTCAGGATTGCAAACGTTTTTTTCTCTAATCATGTGGTTATCAAGCATGTAAACTTGCTTCACTCTCTGGTCATTTTCATTTCCAGAGTCTGATGAACTGACTCTGGGTTCCTTTTTCTTCCCCCTTGAAGAAAAGGTCATGGGAAGCATCTTCCTTCTGAATTGGAGGGCTCCTCACCACGCTAAAATGACTTTATTTTCACAATCCTGTTCAGTGATTCTTTGTTCCATGAAGCCTCCTCTTGACAGTCTGCCCAAGGGGCTTAGGATGAGGTTTGAGGAGAGTGGATGGGAGATTGAAGGGCTGGGGTCCAAGTTGTTGAGCCAGGCTTTCTTGTTCAGCTTCCTCCTCCTTAACCCCTTATCCTTCCACGAAGGTGGACATGGCCCTTCTTAGTAACTTCCAACCAGTGTTTACCAGTTTGAGGAAGTAAGGCCCAAATCAAGGGAAATAAAACTTGCTGAATCTATCAATATCCACCCTTGACAACATCCTGAGAGAAGTTTTGCTGCTTCTGTTGATCCCTTCCCCCTCCCCCTAGTGGCTTCTCCCCTTGCCATTCCCCTTCAGCACACCCAGTGTTTCCTCTGTGTTTCTTCAAGCTCAGAGCCTCCTCTGGAACATGGTCTTGCTGGTTCTTTCAGTGTTTATACCTCACATATTCCCAGGCTCTATTCTCTATCAAATGTTCCATCTTAAAAGTTCAGGGCCTGAAGGTAACTCTGCAGTGATCTGAAACTGCGACCTCATTTGACAGATCAGATCAAGGCTGTCCATATAAATATAAAGTGAGTCACAATGGTAATTTTAAATTTTCTAATAGCCACATTAAAAAAATACAGTAAAAAGAAATAAGTGAAATTAATTATATATTTTAATCAACTCAATACTTCGGGGATAGTATCATTTCAATGTGAATTCAATATCAAATGTATTGAGATACTCATATTCTTTTTCTCATTTTAAGTATCTGAAATTGAGTATGTATTTTATATTTACAGCATACTTCAGTGAGGGCTAGCTGCATTTCTGGGGCAGAGTTGCCAACTGTGGCTAATGGCCACCCCTGAGATGGCATAGGATTATAGCAACAAAGTTTAGGGGGAGCAAATGACTTGCTTAAGGTCATAAACTAGTTGACAACAGAGCCAGTCTCTTCATCTCTGCTCTGATGCTTTTCTTGAAACAATGTCTGATTCTGACAGTGATGATCCTTAGGATGTGCCTTGAAGTGGAAAATGGATTATATGAATCTAGAATGATTTGGTGGTGAAAATCTATAGTGGTTTTAGTGTAAGGCTAAAAAGAAGGTTATACATTTTAGTAGCTTCTGTTTTATGACATTATTGTTATAAGAGAAAGATTGTGACCAGAAAATTTTATTTCCAGTGATACTGATGGACAAAAGAAGTCAATTTGAATAGCAGTGTGAATATCTGTCTTCTTTCAGATCTGTTTTGTTAGTCTATTATCTATGTCAGTGTCTAAGTACTAGGAAATCCACCCTGCTTATTTCCATGAAAATCTATCAAAGTGTACATTTTAACAGTGGCTTGTATGTGGGGGGAGATCACTGTAGCTTCTCCATCTATGCTTAATGACCAAGCCTCAGGGCTTGGCTCTGGCTTTGCTTTTTTGTTTTCCTTTTGCCGTGCCATGTGACACATGGGATCTTAGTCCCCTGACTAGGGATCAAACCCATGGCCCCTGCACTGGGAGTGTGGAGTCTTAACCACTAGACCACCAGGGAAGTCCTGGGCTCTGGCTTTAAAACTCCCATTATATTAAGCCTGTTTCAGGACTACCTGTGCATGTGGGACTCCATAGATAAAGCCTTGGGGGTCTAAAAGTTCCACACCTAATTCTGAAGTATGAAATTTGATTCAGGCCAAAATAAACATTCCCAAAATCTAAATTGCATTATATTCAAAGTTATTAGGAATCACAGTGAACTAATGTCTCTGGTACGTGGCTTGAAATCCTCACTCTTACTTGCCATATGCTCTTGAGGATATCACTTTCTTTAGTATCGGTGCCCTTTATAAATGGCAAGGAACGATATCTACCCTACTTACTATGTAGGACTTCATTTTCTAAGGTGTGTTTTAGACCCAGGGGATGCACTATCAAAAAAGAGATTCTGTGGTCAACTGAACTTGAGAAATTCTGAATACTCTTAGAGATTCAAAATGTGTAACAGTATTTTAAAGATCTGGGTAGTCTTGCAGACAAACAATTTTTTTAATTTAACTTAACGTTACCTAAATGTTTTTAAGCCGGAAATTATTTGATCTTTTTCTCACCCACCACCTAGTCCATGGAACATGCTTAGAGATATGTTGTCATGGAGGATTTTAAAGGCAAAGTGGACAAAGATATATGAAAGATATTTAGATGTCTAATAATCATTTCTCAAGCATAAGTTGTTAGAACACACATTTAAGAGTGTCTTCCTGTCCCAATATGTACCTACAGATCCCCCAACACTGCACTTTCTCCTGGAAACACACAAAGTTTAATATTACTACCTATTTGCTCACCTTCTCTTGACGTCAATTAAACAACAGACGTAATACGGTAAGAAAATTTTGGCCACACAAAAAGCCAGATTTCAAGATTCTAAAACCATCACATTCTTGAGTATTTCACCCCATACCCCCCTCTTTCTCTCCCTCCTCTCCTGTATCTTCCACCTTCTCCATCTTCTCTTCCTCCCCCCACTTCCCTTTTCCCTTTTTCTTCACTCTCTCTGATGACCCAACATAGCCTTTTGGTCTAGATCAACTAAGTTTTATGAGCCCTTAGTTATTGAGAAGAGTGCTATGCTAATTCTGGGATCAAAAAGAGATATGACCTAGACATTGGTCTCAAAACTCTTACTTTCTGGTAAAGAAGATGTACATGTAAAACATGACTCTAGCTGAGTGTAACCCATGTAATAGTGGGATTATCTCTAAGGTACAGGAAGTAGCCTTGACATTGGAGGGGCTGACCTTGCTGGGAAAGTTGGAAAGGACCTTGTTCATTGAATGCTTCACAAAGCAGGGGATGTCTGAGCAAGTGTGTCAGCAGTTCCTAGGCAGTCAAGGATAGGAAGGCGGATCCAGTAGAGAGAGCAGAGTGTGGGAAGCCACTGAGGCATGAAAGAACAAGGTGTACACTGGACATGCAAACCATCCAAGTAATTCATGGAACTATGGAGAGAGGCAAGTTAAGGTTACATCATGAGGGGCCTTGTATCCCTACCGCCCTTTGGTGAATGGCCTTCTAACATTTTTAAGCCTTGAAACTCCTTGACATTTTATCTGGAAGCCCAGAATTTGCTTGGCAGTTGGTCTAGCGGAAACAAGGCAAAGGAGCTTGTACAGGGTACCATTTGAAAGCCACTGCAATGAAACATGGTCATATTTGTGTTTTCTATCAGAAACTTAATAAGTTTTTGTTAGAGAATGAAAGTTTTCCCAAACCAGGGGAAAGGAAAGGGGCAAAGGAAAACATTCACTTTCTCAGATGCTATTTTAGATGAAAGGCCAGGATGCATCTTTCTGTTCAGTCACACACGGAAGCAGCTTTCAAGAAAAAGAAGTGCTGATGTACATTAGCTCACTCTGTTATTAAGTGTGCTGGAACATACTTTAAAAACAGTTTAGAACTAAAATCGTATGCATTGATGTCTTCTATTCCTTTGAGGACTTTTAGTGGCAGACGAGTCTGAACTGTGTTTATTCACGTGGGAGCAGAATTATCTTTGATTACCAAGTGCTTTCTGCTTCCGTGAAAGCTATAATAAACCACTGCCGGGTCCATTGGGGTAGGTGTGGGCTTGTGAAATCAAAGATGGGGAGGGTTTGGGTGAAAGGAAATTTCTTACGAATATTATAAAAATTGGTTTGAACTTGAAAGCGTTAGAGAGAGAAACTTCTGGGTTACTTTTATTGACATCCCTGGGTTGGCATCCCTCGAGAGACAGTGCCATACTTACATGGGTGTCTTCCATCAACCTCCACCTGATGTGAAGCATCGTTACATCTTTAGCTCCGCTCACAGCAATGCCAGAGACAAACACAGAAGCATATTCTGACCTGGCTTTGTCAGTTTTTTAATCCATATCTTGGCTCTTTTGTTTTATATAAACAAATGCAAAACTGAAGCCTTGGTATGTTTTGCCTGTTTCATTTTTAAATTCCTTTTCATTTTTTTACAGAGTAATTCATCTTCACTATGGGTTAGCTTAAACAACCTATATACAAAGAGAAGAAATTACAATCTACTGGTAATAACAACTCTAGAAATAACTACTATCAACGTTTTCCAGTATATCTTTATATCTTCCTAGATTTTTTTCCTTACACATTCATATTACAGTGTTTCTTTGAAACACGAGATCATGTGGCACAAATTGTTTTGTTACCCACTTTCCTCATTTTAAATACATCAGAAGCAAAAATAATTTTAAAGTCAATGTAGTTCGTTCTACGACATCGCTTTTATGTGGATGCGTGCTATTTGTTTATAAAGGGAGACCCCAATTTATTTAAACAAACTCTTATTTGTAGACATTTGGCTTCCGGGCTTGCCCTATTATAACAGTGCCAGGAAACATCCTACTATAGCTAAATTTTGCCTTCATTTACCCTTGTCTCCTTAGAATTATCTACTCAAGTGGAATTTCTGGTTCAAAGGCTCTGTATACTGTCAACGCTGTTGGCATGCTTTATAAAACTGTCCTCAGAATGAAGGTTATTCTTGTTTATAGTCCAAATGTGAATGTATGAGGGCATTATTTCCAATCAACACTACCAGTTCTAGTAAATATTGTTTGGGTCAGTTTACTACCATTTTAAACTCCTGGGTCTCCCTACTTCCTCTACCTGTTGAGTCTAATAAACATGCTCTCCAAAGGATGGGGTGAGAAGTCAAAGAGATACAAGAAGGGCTGTGCAGGAGGGGCTCAGTGATGTGTTCACAGTTGATTTAAGTTCAGCTTGAAGACTCACCTCATAGAAATAGTTCATTGATGGGCTTAACGTTTGAACTGTAGAAGCTACGGCATGAGGAGGAGCTTATTTACAACCAAGGTGATTCTCTGCATCCCGAGGGAGGTCCTTCATCAGGTAGAGAGAAACGGATGCCTCCAGAAGTCTGAAAGTCAGTTGGAAGCAGTGCAAATCAGAGGGGCTTGAGAAGTGGTGCAGGGAATCCAAAAGGGTGGACAATTTAAAAGTAAACCTGGGCTTCCCTGGTGGCGCAGTGGTTGAGAGTCCACCTGCCGATGGAAGGGACACGGGTTCGTGCCCCGGTCCGGGAGGATCCCATGTGCCGCGGAGCGGCTGGGCCCGTGAGCCATGGCTGCTGAGCCTGCGTGTCCGGAACCTGTGCTCCGCAGCGGGAGAGGCCACGACGGTGAGAGGCCCGCGTACCGCAAAAAAAAAAAAGTAAACCTAATCATTGGCCAAAGCTTGGAAATACAAAAAAGAGAAAAACGGTCCCCTGTTGGGCTTTTTTCACTGAACTACATTTTGGCATTGTGCATTGCCCTGTCTGGAGCGCTGCTTATTTTTTTCTGGATTGGAAAGCAATAGGGCGTGATGGTGAACCATGCTGGGTGTGGAGAGGCTGAATTCTGGCCCTGCCATGTGCCAGCTCATTGAGTCTGAGTTATTCTCTAAACTGTTTCCAGGTCTATGAGGAATGATGATGATACAGTGTAGGGCTGTGTGAGGATTAGATGAGATAGTTTGCAGGACTCGGCACAGAGCCTGGAATTAGTAACCCTCCCTCCACTGTAGCTGTTTTGCTTACTTTGCCACTGTGTCTTCAACTCACACAGAGGCTGCTTGGATTCCCTGGAGGTGACTTGCTGGGTCACAGAGGGCGACAAACTTTGCCCCACTATTTACCACCTTCCACAGTGTCCCGATGAGCAGAGAACATGGGAGAACTTTCTTTCCTGTTTTCTTAAACGGAATCATTTTGCTTTATTTTCCTGTGAATGCTTCATTTTGTCCTCAAAATGAAGCAGAAGCCACATCATCTACTGTGTCTCCCTCTCTGTGTTGGTGGCTAGAAAGCTTAGGGGTGAATGTGTGGTCGATCTCTGTCTACTGTGTAGGGCTTCACAGAATTCATTCCACATACCAGCCACCCTGCTGGCTATAGCTTATCTTTCTTATATTTATTCCTCATCTGCTTACATTTTCTCAAATTTAATTTTATCTTGTATGTATGCTGTAAACAACTTTAAATTGCTTTCAGAACAAGGCAGGGTAGAACGAAAGAAATAAAAGTAAAAGAGGAAATACAGCTCATCACTGGGGTACCCACTCTGAGGTAAATCCTGTTTATATATTGTAACTTTCTTCCTTTCCCCTTCCTTCTCTTTGTCTCTGCGTCCACCTATCCATCTAGCTTACCTGCAGGCAGGCAGTATGTGATTTTCACACAGCCTTAATCCATAAACAGTTTCTTTCATCATAAAAAGTTCATTGTAAAATGACTTTTAATGGCCGTCTAGACCTCTATCATATAGATAAGCCACAGTTTAATTAATTAATTAATTTATTTATTTATTATTCTTTTGCGGTATGCGGGCCTCTCACTGTTGTGGCCTCTCCCGCTGCGGAGCACAGGCTCCGGACGTGTAGGCTCAGCGGCCATGGCTCACGGGCCCAGCTGCTCTGTGGCATGTGGGATCCTCTCAGACCGGGGCACGAACCTGCGTCCCCTGCATCAGCAGGCGGACTCTCAACCACTGCACCACCAGGGAAGCCCCGCCACAGTTTATTAATTATTCTTCTGTCATTAAATATTAGGTTTTCTTCCCTTTGCTGCCTAACATTTATCTTTATAACCGTGATCACCGTCATTCCTTATACAATTTTGCGTAACCCTTACTTTTGTTTGTTATAAGACCTTCATATACATTACTGGCGATCATCTTCTTCCTATTCAAAGAAATGAAATTCCTCCTATTCAAAGAAATGAAATTAAAGCATGTAATCATCTGTGCCTATACAGCAGAGTTAGGAGCCAGGAGAGTGGTATTCCTGCATCAGCAAGGAAGCAAGTCTATGAAACATGGAATGAAAGTATCTTCTCCCTTTGGCACGGCACAGAGCTTCTCCAGGGAAGTTGTTGAGGAATACAGATTAGGTTTAGGGATGAATCCTTGCTACACAGTACTTCCCCTTCCTCAGACTTCCAGAGGCCGTCCCTGACGATTTCATCTAGGACTGGGGAGAGAAGCCTCGCTGGGCATGGCTCCGGGTGGGCCTGGAGCTCAGAGACTTCATCAGACCTTCTTCAAAGACCTGATCCCTCCTTACCTGGTTTTCAGCCAAAGCTAGAATCTGACATCCCCAGATATTTCTAGGGTTTTGAGCTGGATATTTTCCCCATTCAGTTGGGCAAAGCCTGAAGGGCATTTTTAAACAGAGGATCTTTGAGTTTTCAGCTTTTATCTTTCATAAAAGATTAGGAGCGACAGTTTAAATTCCTCTGCCTCAGAGGTCCCTGCCTGTAGCTTCCATGCCTTGTGACCTGCCTCTGTGATTATGGGAGAATGTTCCATCTGCAGCTACTGACCATAGTTGTCCCTCAGTGTCTGTGGGACATTGGTTTCAGGAACCCCCGAGGATCCCAAAATCTGTGGATGCTCAAGTCCCTTATATAAAATGGTGTAGCACAGTATCTGTGGGTACAGAGGACCAACTGTATTTTGTTTCCCACCTGCTGCTGAAGTCAGACTCAGGTCTGCTTCAGAAACTACCATGTTGTCTGCACAGATCCTTCTGGTGGTGATGAGATCTGTGTGGGCAAACACAGCCCTTCCTTGTGCTGTTTTCCAAGAAGCAGGTCTGGGTGGACCCAAGACGGGTGTGCTTATGAGTGATGCCACCTTGAACACCAGATATGACCTCAGTTTTCGTGTCTGTGACAAGCAAAATACTCCTTCCTCGTGGTGGTGTGGTGAAGACTGAGATATATGTGGCTGAAGGAGACATTGTGAACATGCCTATCACTTGACCAATGCCTCTTTTACCATAATTATTCGATTTTGATTCAAGTGTTTGACCTGGGCACACCTGGGAGGCATCTCCAGGAGAGCAAATAATGACCAAGCACTTGGTCTGGGGCTGTGACCAGCCCCAGGGCCTTCTCAACAAGCTGACAAGGCAGATACTATCATCATCCCCGTGTCCATTGAGAAGTTACGAGACCCATCCAGGTTTAGAGCTAGAAAGAAACAAAGCCGCGGTTGGAACTTAGGCAGTCTGGTTGTAGAACCTGTTCTCTTGTCTACCCCACTGTACTGCCCCAAACCCAACAAATGGTTAAGAACATGTTTCTCTTTAAAGATGCACTGAAGCCCTGAGTGCAGTTGGCCGTGGGTAACCCCTGGCCTGGTATCACAACCCACTGCCAGCCCGTATCTTCCCCTTCCCTCCCTCCTGGTCACAGTCCCATCCTGGATGGCATTCCTGTGCCACCAGCTCCATTTATTCCTGACACAGTGTAAGCAGGGACCCATGAACATGTGGTACCACCAAGGTGTTTACTTCTCAGTAGAGCCTGGCCCCAGGACACCCAAGGGAATCAACCCCTCATGTTCCAAAGAAGGGGGGCCGTGACCCAGCACATGGGCTATGTAAACTGGGTCTTGTTCCATGCAGGAAAATCCTGTGTGGATCCTCCCAGAAGAGACTGTCAAACTTTTATTTTTTAAATCTTCAATCATGCCATATTGTAATGGGTACACAGTGCTTTTACTTGGCATCCGTTATGAGTTGGTTTTGAAACAATTCAGGATTAAACCAGCAGGGATGATTACTGATCTCTCCATCCCTTTGGGGCAACTCTACCAACAGGGGACAGGTTCCATGCTGTTCCAGTTTGTGTTGCTGTTTATGCCCATCCGGCAACACAGAAAGTGGCTCCATTAGCTAATACAGCTTTATCATATTTGTCATGGAAATCAGGTGCCTGCTTCCGGTGGCTCTGCCTTGCCATTGTTTGCTGAATGCTTTGAACTCAGAGGCAACTTAGTGCATTTTTGGCCAGAGGAAACATTGTGGAGCTGAAGACAGCACTGCAGCAACGGCAGCTGCTAGTTTTTTGCACCTTCACGTCAAGTACCCTTGCAAAGAGTTCTGAAAACGAGACTGTCAGACTTTTTGCTAAACTTCCAATTAGAGGCTAACTTTTATCCCACAAAACTTTTGAACTTACATAGCAGTGTTTAGTTCACAAAGCGTCTTCCCCACTTCTCCCTGTGGGGTCGCCACAGAAAGTTCATGAGGGAGGCCAGCAGATTTTTCCCCGGCTCTCTCTCTCTTCCCCGCTCTTTGCTTTATTGAGTTCCTACACTGGGCTAAGTTTTGAGAATTAAAACACAAAAGACAAATCTTTCCCACTTTCCTGTTGAGTTCTCACAGGTTGTAAGTAGAGCTGTGCTTTAGAACTTGAGTCTCCCAATGGCCAAGCCGGGACACACTCTCCACTCAAGATGCCTTTCCAAACGGTCACCAAACTCTGCTTTCAGCTTTGAGTCCTGAGCTCATAGGAGCCTCTTATCGGGATGCTGGGCTCTAGGTCTGACCTTCTGTGTCCCTAGGGAATGGCTCAGAGCAAATTAACTTGCATCTGATCAAAATTTTCTGAGGTCATAGTTAAGACTGACAGTCACTGGTGGTGCCAAAGTCACTTTTTAAAAAAAAAAAACGTTTTATTTTATATTGGAGTATAGTTGATTAACAATGTTATATTAGTTTCAGGTGTACAGCAAAGTCACTTCTTGCAGAAACAGGAATGGCTAAAGTCAAGACCAGTGTGTCCTTCTGGTGCCTTTAAAATAGGACAAATCTCCTATAAGCATAATTAATCCATTCATCCTTTAATTAATTTGTTCGTTCTGAAACAGGGATGCCCCCAGCATGGTAATGGAGTGTGCTTGCTGTGACCATTCTGTCTCTAGAATACAAATGCTCACTCTCTCCCCTGTCCCCATCACACCAGCCATCAATAATGAGTAAAAGCCCTGACAAGTATTCAGTCCTCCCCTATAGAATCTTCCTCCTCCCAGTACTGGGTCTTGCAGCCAAGGGTGGAAGGAGAGGACTGTTCATTTCCGGTTGGCAAAAGAGGTGCTGGTGGCTGAGAAGGAGTTGACCTTGGTGAGTTGCATCCATGCACAGTAACTGGTCCAAGTACCCCTCCCACAGTGGCTGCAGACCCAGGACGTTGTCGTCATTTTCTGCTGCAGTGAGTCTTCAGTTTAGGGCTGCCCACTCCCCACTGCTGTGCTTAGGGGAGAGGGCATTTGATTGAAAGGGCACTCAGCAAAGATTTGGGCCAAGGCAGGCCAGTGGTGATGCTGCCACTTATTGGCATGGGACGTCAGGAATGCTGGGTCGCAAAGAGGCGGGCAGCGAGCAGGTCTCTCCAGCAGAAGCCTTGAACTATCAGGAGGAGAGGCTCTGAAGGCTGACCCAGGTCAGAGACTGGGTCCACTGCTGGTGCTTCTATGCTGGTCTCTCAGGTCAGAATACGGACAGTTTTAGCTTGACCCGTTAACTGTGAGTTTTCAAGCATTGCTACGTCCTCCAATGTCGGAGCCAAGACACGTTCAAGCCTTCGTTACTTTAGGAACCCAGATCCACCCCTTCCTTTCCCTTACTGGGGATGAGCTTTTCACTTTAAAACACAAAGGGTCCCATCAGATCGTCTCGCTCAAGAGGATGGTCCTACTGGTCACCCTTCTGACTAGGCCACCCCAGGGGTTCCACAGTGATTCTCATTCCTGCCACTATTGTGACATGATTCGTCATATTCTCTTGAAAAGGAAGGAAAAGAAACACTATGACCACAGATAATCTGCCACTGTCCATCTATTCATTCATTCATGGGGCAAACCCCAAGGGCTTGTCAAAAAACCATGGATATTCCAGACCTGGGCCCAGTGATGAACTTGGTCTTTTTCACATTTCTCACATTCCCCAGGATCTGCCTGGCTTCTGGCACCTGGACTTTGTTTCCTTTTATTGGCCGGAGCACACTTCTCAGGGTTGGTGGCTGAAGTGAGTTTCTTCAGCTTGATGCTGGGCGCCCTTAGGACACAGCTTGTACTTGACTTCTTGGCCCTTTGCCCTCCTGGTTCCTCTGGGAAGCTCCTCTGCATCCCCGGAGCCTTGAACTTCACTCGGGCTAGCCAGGCCTCCCTCAGCATCCCGGAAGCGGCACTGCTTATTGTGCCTTCTGTGAGAAACTGTTCAGAGCCTGATAAACCCTGGGCAACACACTTTCTGACTTAGTTTATTTCTAAAGTGTGTCTTTTGAAGTCATCTTTTCATGAGGGATGGGGCTGGGGGTTAGCCCACCTTGTTGGTAGATTATGAAAGATAAGTGGCACTTGAGTCCCTTTGAAAAACGAGGACTCTCCCTTCTTTCCTTTCATCCCTGCCCCCAGCCCTGCCCAGTGTCCACAATGCCCTTGATCCCAGATGGCTCAATGAACCATGAACCATAAAACAGAAAGAATTTCTCTTAACAAAAATGAATCCTTGCAATGACTAATTTGAAAGAGCACTAATTTACCGCGAGGGCTGCTTCTTTGAGACCTGTCTTGGTCACCAGCTCCCTAGGAGACCTGCACAGTCATTAACCTCTGGGACCCTCTTGTCCACCCTTCATAAACAGAGGACACAGCATGAGTATTCTAAAGGGATGTGCATCATAAAGGATCAAACACAAACGAATAACCAGACCTTCGATTATATACAATTTTGTTTTTACTATTGGATAGACCTTGATATTTAGAGAGTAACAGAATTATGTTGCTCTCTGTATAGCCATTTGAAGTTAATCAGGCAGTGAATCTTAATTACCTACATTAGTTTAGCCTTAAAGTAAAATGAAGCCATTTCCCCACATTGTCTTTCAATCTGCCATTAACAGCAGAGAGAGCCAAATATTCATACACTTGGTCAGCGACCACTGACTCCAGGGTGCTTTAATTCACGGCTGTATTTGCAGCTCAGGCTAAAAGAGTTTCCAGTTCAGGATAAGCCTCAACATTCTCTCTTGAAATAAGATTGAGAGAAGCATAAGGACTCAGTAGCATGGAGGACCCCACTCCGGCACAACATGTGAAATGGCAGCTCTTAAAAACCTTTCCTGGGCTTTCCTGGTGGCGCAGTGGTTGACAGTCTGCCTGCTGATGCGGGGGACGTGGGTTCGTGCCCCGGTCCGGGAAGATCCCACGTGCCGCGGAGCGGCTGGGCCCCTGAGCCATGGCCACTGAGCCTGCGCATCCGGAGCCTGCGCTCCGCAACGGGAGAGGCCACAACAGTGAGAGGCCCGCGTACCGCAAAAAAAAAAAAACTTTCCTCAGGCTATGAAACAGCTCTGAGTCCATCACATTCCTCTTCCTCAACTCTTAGAATCTTGCATGTGCAAATATCTCAGCCTGAAATGACTGCCAGAGTAGGGAAATATCTGGGAGTAAGGTCCTCCTTATTAGAATAGGATGCTTTACAGTATCTGGATTTGGATGGAGAATTTCATATGCCCCTTCTCCACTACATAGAGCCAAAGAATTTTAGGGACCACCTAATTCATCTCCTCATCAGGTCCATTTTGCTGATAGGAAAACTGAGTCTCAGTGGGGTCAAATGGTTTGTCCACAGTCCTGCAGCAGCTAGTAGCAGATCTAAAACTAGAACCCAGGCTTCTGACTCCTAGTCCATTACTAAAAAGTGTGTGCTTGGTTTGATGAAGGAATTTAAAATTCTGGGAGTGGAAGGGAAAGAATTTCAAAAGATTAACGAAAGAAAAGAAAGATTTTCCCAAATGGTCTCTAAGACCTTTGATGTAGGCAAAGCCTTGGACATGGATCTTGGTTAAGTTTCCTTGTGCAGCTGTGCAGACTTACACTTCTCTTTGTACCTGGGAACATGGTGCATTTTTCATGCAAACAGAATCTATTTGTTCTGAGACTTTGCAGAGAAGGAAAACATAAGTTAAAGACAAAATTAAGGGAAGAATTGATCACGGCTGTGCTTTGGCAGAGCGACCCTGAACAGCCACCTTAAGTTAGATGTGGAAACCCTCCTTGGAAAAGGAGCCCAGGTGAAGACCTTAATGAGAGCAGTTCTATTGATGCATCTAGAATCCTACGTGCAGTGCTGTGCTGCCTCTGGTGTCCCTGCCTTTCAAGTTTGAAGGCATTTAAGTACTAGACACCTCAGTGAAAATGATGTGAATTCTTTTTGTCCTTATGGTGTGTTTTAAATGTGCAAAATAAGTAAATGTGTTCACGCTGTAAGATGTTAGGATGGTTCAGTGAGGTAGGTTAGAGGGCTTTATAAAATGGAAATATCTGAACGTGGAAAGGATGACTATTAACCACTCAGTAATTAATAGGCACTTGCTTAAAGTCCAGGCACTTGCCAGGGATCACAGTTTATTAAATATGTGGAACAGAATTTCTCAACAGGTGATTTCACGTGGACTCAGCTGACTCATCTAAAGCCCTTGACAAGTCAGACCTAGCCAGTTCTCTGGGGATGCATTTGAACCTTTGCATTGCTAACTTGCTGCCTGGGGGCTTCTGATACAGGAGACTACCCTGGAGGATGGAAACTCTTCTGCTTTTTTATTCACAGTTGCTTACTTCGTAAGCATAAGCATCTAAGCATCTATGTTTGATGTATAGAACTGAACATGAGCTTAAATTAGGTCGAAAGATGGTTTGAGGCAAGTTGTGACTGGCTTTGTTTTCCATGCTAGATAACTGAGGCTTTACTCAGTAGGAATAGTTAGCTAAGCACTATCTTTGAGCAAGGTAGAATACTAAACTTGATTTCTAGAAAAATAAACCTGGTAGACAGCAATGAGAAGACCAATTTCAGTAATCCAGAACTGGTTCTTAGTGACTATTTCTCATCTTTTTATTTTACTGAAAAATCATCTGGTAGGAAAAAAATGTCTGAATTCCTCTCCACACCCCGTATAGGTTTGTCTTTCTCTCTCCACAAAGAGAAAGTCTTGGAGTGGGCTTTTTTCTTTCTCTGCATGTTTGCCCTTTTCCACCTGTGGAGAAGTAGCTCTTCTGATTAGTGTAATTATGCCCTTATTTAGTCCAGTGGTCCTATACCTGGGTGTGCATTAGAATCACCTGGAGGGCATGTGAAACTGAAGACTGCTAAGCCCCACCCACTGCACTTCTGATTTGGTGGGTCTGGGCCCAATAAGCTTGCGCTTCTGACAAGTTCCCAGGTGGTGCCAATGCTGCTCCGCCAGGCCTCAGGCTTGGAGAGCCACTGCTTTAGGCGAATATTCTCTTTCCCTGGAAGCCTCAGGAAACAGTAAGTAAGGTTTGTTTGTTTGTTTTCTCCTTTGAGTTTTAAATAAAATAACTTCATGCAACAGGAGAGGAGAGGGTCAGAGATGGAGGATGCCCCCCCTTTGTTCTTTGGCAGGGACGTGGGCTCCACTTAGGGCTGGAGGGCCCTGTGGGCTGTGGGGTTAGAGGCTTAGCTCCAAGATAAGATCCTGGGCTTGGAAACACGGGTCCCTCAAGCTTTGGCCTGTGCTTGAGGGCAGGGGAGCGCTGCATCCCCAAGCGTTCCGCTCTTTGCTCCTGGAGGCCCAGGCTGTCCGGGGAAAGGCTGGCTGTTCCAGGGCTTGGGCTGGGACAAGAGGAGGGGGGCTCAGACCGTTCTGTTGGCCCCAACCATGGCCCCTGAGCTCTGCTTTCAATTGCTGTGCCAGTGTCTTCCAGGTGGCAGACTCCAATGGGTACTCCACTGTTTTCGTTTTCAGTGAATTAAACTCATCTGTGCTGGTCCCAATCCCATTTTGGGACTAGGCCCCTGCTCCAGCTTTTCAGTCTAAAACCCCTTGTGTACATCAGCGTGGCCTGTCAGTGGGTCCTGCTGCTTTACTTAGGTACGGATAGACCAGGATGCTGTGTTGGGGCCCAGGCCCAAGTAGCAATCTCCAGTCTGTTTACTGTTTGATACTTCTATTCACCAGATTTCAGACAGGAAGACAGCAAGAGGAACAAGTAGTAGGATTTGAGCTTCCTCATACTCTGTGCCGTTTAGAAAGAAAGCAACTTTCTGGAGACTCTGAGTCCTTGCTCATGGGAGCTGATATGCCAAGCGTTGGCCTCGAAAGTTGCAGCAGGATGTATACATCATTGCAGTGACAGGCTGGCATTATATTACTGGGACTTTAAACCACCAAAAGCAACAAAATTGTACATCCAGAACATTCATGCGTGATGTTTTGACCCTTAGATTGTTAATACTAGGGCTTTGACAGAAAGTACTAGAGCAGCTTTCCCAAATTCTGTTTTGGTTTTGTTTTGAATTTCATCCAGAAAAACAGGGAGCTGTGGACACTTGGATTCATTCAGCTTCCAGAGACTGTGGAGTCCTATCCACAGGGCCTCAAGCTGGTTCTAGATTATTTCCTCCATAAGCCCTGAACATGGGTTTCAGAGACCCATACTGAGATCAGTGGCAGGGAAATGTATTTTTCAATCAATGAACAAATAAAAAGGAAGATTTCCTCCTTTTTCGGCAACATGTCATCTTGGTGGATTGAGACAGAAAGCCTATTAAATGGAAAAAGCGTGAAAACATCCTATGTCTGAAACAGACTGTTTTCAGGCATGGAGTTTGGTCAGTTATGTTGGAGCAGAATTAGTTTATTAAAAAACATGTTTTTATTGTCAAGTCAGAGAAGAGCAGCAGAAAAGTGAAAGAAAAACTGAAAGAGGATGTGCCCATTGAAAGGGACCAAGTGAGGAATTTTCTTAACCAAAAGACTGAGAACTCAACATCTGAGAGAACAGGGACATGAATGGGAGAAGGGGTGCTATATTTAATTGCTTTGAAAGGGAGAACTGAAAACAAAGGGGATGGTTTAGTGGTTCCTAAATAGGAGACTGGATTTCTCCCCCACATTTAGCCGCATTAAGCAGTACATTCTTAGAGCGAGCCAGGATGTTCCCCAGAGAAAGACTGTCTGGGGCATTACTAGGAGACCTCCTCTTAGCAGCAGGCAGGGGTGAGGGGTGAGGGAGAAGTGGCCTGTGAATCGTAAGAGCAAATGGGAACCCCCCCAAGACCCGGGACAGAGGCATGAAGAGGGTACATGAGACTTGTGCAGGTTATTAAGGGAATGTCAGCGTAATATATTTACTGAATTTTTAAAATAACACAGCTGCTCATGAGAACAGCTATTTACTACTTACTATGAGGGGAACACAACTAGGACATTTACGGAGTAGAGAGATTTAGGACAGATAACATCCTAAATTTCAGATGAAAAAAAATTTCAGATGTAATTTCGACATGATTGAAATTAGATCCCCTGGGTGGTGGGTTGCATTTATTTTTGGCCGACCTGGAACTGAGTGAATTTTTATCTCAGGCTGGGGACAAAACGAAAGAGAATCTGAAGGTGTGTGTGCTTAGCCCAAGAGCAAAGTGAAAGGAAGGGGAGAGCACGGAGATCCCGCGCGCAGGTTTAGCCCCACATATGATTGAGGAGAAAGAGAAGCAGCTTAGAAAGTAGGTTAAAAAGTTTTAAACTTCACTTGGCCTGCTGAGAAGGAGGGGGAGGAAAAACAGAGGACCTGGAGTACTCAGAGACTCACCCCTCTGTGATAGAACAGTGAGGAAAGAAAGAAATTTCACTGCTGGGAAAATAGAACAGGTTAGTCGAGGCTTGGAAAATCCACAAGTTGAGAGGGGGGAAGATTTGCCGGGGAAGCTCCTGGTCTAGGGTCGTCTTACTGGCCTCCAGAGGCACACATGCTTTTGGAAGTTCATGCATTTGCTGAAGGTAGTTTTAAACTGAGACACATGTAGAAAACTGGAGGACTACCCTCAAGAGAGAAGCTTCCTAAGCCTGTGTAAATCAAGTGCAAGATGTAGAAGCAATAGCCACTCATACACAGCAGTAAAATACACAGCAATAAAATATGCCTGGGCATCTTGCTGGGGGTGGATAACATCACGGGGAAAGCAAGGCAGTGAGGTTGGTTCGGTGAGCTCCCTGTTTAAACATTGTAAATGTGAGGAAACCTCCTAAGAGCTAATGCCACTAGTGTACAGAGACTGTACACGGAACGCTGTAGTTCAGTGTTGGGTTCTGGAACCTACAGTTCAGAACAGAAATGGCATTTCAGAGGGCCAGATCCTAAGAGGGAGCACCTGTGTGTAACTGTTTACATCCCAGGAGAGGCTGTATGATAGATGGATTTCCCCACACCCCCTACTCCCAGTAAATCAGAAGGTCACAATTAGCCTCTCAACAGAAGATCTCTTCATCCTGATCTTAGATTGAGACCCATGGGAGAAAGAGAGCAGCATCCCAGCAGAACTGAAGCCCCAAATATTTCCCCCCTTTTCTCATCCAGCACTAGGTCTCTGTTACATTCATAGGTGGAGACAAAACTGTGAGCCTGGGTTCCTCTCCGAATTGTGTCCTAGGATCTGGAAACACAGTTCTTTGTGTGGGAGCTGCTCTGGAACCTGGGTGAGGGTTAGTTGTGCTGTCTAAATGCTGTTGGCACAAATTTGGTGCTGTGATATTCTTAGGTGTCCTAACTGACTCTGGAAACATGACAGTCATGAGAAGCTTGGAGCTGCACTAATTCACTTGTGGAGGTACTAAAAGCAGCACCCATTCGAGCAGGTGGCGGCCTGGGATGCAACTTCTGCCAGAGAACCCAAACTCCCTCCAGGTGAATTACATCTGGCTGAGGGAGAAAAGGATAAGGAAGTAGGATTCTAGATTCTAGATTATCATGAGAAATGACACAAATGTATTATCTTATGGTTCTGAAAATTCAAACTAAACATTAGCTAAATAAATTAACTTCACTGGGTTAAAACGAAGCCCTTGGCAGGCCTGCGTGGCCTACTTGAGGTTCTAGAAGAGCCTGTTCCCTTGACTTTTGCTGCTTCAGGAGGCTGCCCACATTCCTAGGCTCAAGGCCCCTTTCCTCCATCTTCAAAGCCAGGAACGTTAGGCAGAGTCCTTCTCCTGCTGCCTTCTCTCTGGGTCTGACCTCTTACTGCCTTTCTCTCCCCCATTTATGGTCCCTTATGATTACACTGGATCCACTCAGATTATCCGGGGACTATCTCCCTGTTTTAAAGCTAATTAGCAACTTAATTCTATCTGCAACCTTTGCCACATAAGGTAACATATTTGCAGAGGTCCAGGGATTAGGACGTGGACATCTAACTGCAGTTGGGGGCGGGGGGTGTTATTCTACCTAATGGGAGCAAGCAACTTTGGGTTTAGTTCTCTAAACTGTAATTTATGAGGCAGAGGTGATTTTTATTTTATTTCCTCTCTCGGAATGTAATAATGGGGGAAATCCACATTCAAATTTGAGGCATTTTTATGTTATTATTCATTGTTTATCCTGTTATGCAATATTTGGATGATCTACTGTGGAATGAGAAATAGGTGAAGAAGTGATGGCCTAGATGCAGCATGCCTGTGATGCTAATTTAACTAATGTCCTATCCTGACTCTTCTTGAGGGCCTCTAGGGACAAGAGCTGCACTGCCCAAGTCATAAGAGGGACCACTGTAGTTCTGGGCTCACCAGCAGAAGTGTCAGTGCGCTAATAGATCTAACACAACCCTCCTGGTTGCCAGAGTCTTGGCCTTTGGACCCAATGGGTTAAGAGAGAACAGAAGTTAGGGAGCGGGGAGGAACAGTCAACCTTTTCTTCCAGCGTCAGGAGAGACTGCTCTCTTCCCCATGAGTGGGGATATTGCAGTGAGCAATTTCAGATTTTCTCTCTAGCAGTTTTCTTGGGTTTCTACAAAATTGGTTACTGGGAGTCATGCTTCTCTCTCTCTTTGCTCACCTTGTGGATCCATATTTCCTTTCTGCTTCCTGTCTTGGTGTACTAAAACCATATTCACCCTGTGTCCCAGGGCAGCTTCTTCGCATGTGACCGACTGGGAAACTCTGATAATGGCTGCCTGCAGGTCCTGTTAGCATGAAGCGGGAGGGGGCAGGGGAGTCCCATGTGTCCTCAGACCCAAGTAGTATTTCTCCAAACCAACTCTGTTCAGGTATCCTACACTGGTGGTTCTTACACAATTTCTAAGATCAATAAAGCTGTTACACTGATCCCCACCGACTGTCAGTTCTTTGCAATTATATTCAAAGGTTAAACCCAGTGGGATGGTAGGGGAGTCCTCAAACCTCCGAACCTACAGCGCATCTAGGTGGGAAACAGAGATCCTTGAAAGCAGAAGCAAAAAGATGTTAAAACTGCTCTCTTTTTACCAAAGCTGTGACCTAAATTAATAGCCACAGCTTTGTAAACACATAAGCATTTTGATGGAGTCTTAACCCACAAGGCTGTGATCTTCATCATTATCGTCTTCATTAGAAGCAGATGGTAGCAAAGTGTTGCCTACACATTTAGATAATGTTTAAACAATTCCCGGCAAAACAGCCAGGCAGCCTAATCAATTCTTTAAGGAGCTACAGTGGGAGCTGGAGTCTAGGAATATGGCCTAGGAGTATGAAGCTGTATTGAAACTAAAAAAAAAAAAAAAAAAAAGAAAGAAAAAACCCTAAAAGATACTAAAATCTCATCAATTTCATTGGGATACTTTTTTTTATATAAATTTATTTATTTTTGGCTGCGATGGGTCTTTGTTGCTGCGTGAGGACTTTCTCTAGTTGCAGTGAGTGAGGGCTACTCTTCATTGCGGTGCGCGGGCTTCTCATTGCAGTGACTTCTCTTGTTGCGGAGCACAGGTTCTAGGCACGTGGGCTCAGTAGTTGTAGCTCATGGGCTCTAGAGCACAGGCTCAGTAGTTGTGGCACACAGGCTTAGTTGCCCCACAGCATGTGGGATCTTCCCAGACCAGGGCTTGAACCCGTGTCCCCTGTGTTGGCAGGCAGATTCTTAACCACTGTGCCACCAGGGAAGCCCCACTGGGATAAATTTTTGAATTATAACATTTTTATTTGCTTTTTTCCTATTACAAAAATGTTTTGTTTCTTATAGATTTGGAAAACATAGAAAAGCAGACACACACACACACACACACAAATGTATCCCATTTCTACCCAGGAAAAATTGCTATTTAGGATTGTGGTGAGTGTGCTTTTATTATGTACAGTCCAGCCCTTCCACTCAGGGCATGTCCTTGAACTTCTGTGTAGACATTCTGGGCCTCTCGGAATAACTCCCAGGACTTTCCTGCTTTGGTGTCTTTCCCTGATACATGCTCCCCGCACCAGCCAAGAATCTGTGTTCTGCTTCTCCTGTGAAAAAGCAAATCTCAGCATTCTGGAATACTTGTTACACTTTGGTTGCATCCCCGGCCCCCAAACCTTGAAGGGAGGAGCCGTTCTGTGCTCTGCAGGCAGATATTGAGGAGGGGAGGCTCACCTCTGTTGGTGTGCTGAGTATTTATGTTACTTTCTGAATGCAGCATATTTTTCAACTAGTTTTTCCTCTGATAACACGAGACATTTTGAACTCTCTATATATCATTTATTTTTGTTTTTAGAGACAAAAAGATTAATAGAAATAGCCTATCCTTATACCCCCTTTTCTAGACAGAGCTCAGAATCAGAATACACTGACCTTCTCTCCCCATCATCATTTTTCTCCTTCACTATATATTAGAAAATGAACAGAAAGATTTTTTTTACATATTTTCGGGCCCAAATACAAAAAAAAATTAGCTGCTACAACAACTCAATTTTAAAATGATATTCCTAAGAAAGTATTCTAAAATGAAATACGTTTTTAAAACTTTTTGTCATCTAATAGCCCATTTTGTCTTTTTCCAGTTTTTTACTTCTTTACTAGTTGCTCAATCTCTTCCTTTTAAAAATTCTTTACAATAAGCTGCAGCTATTACTGGGAAAAAGCAGTATTTTCCTGCACAGATAAAAATACTATTTTTATCTAGTGATTATTTTCAAGGGCTTTTATTTGATCTCTTCAGGAACCTTGTGGGTGTAGACGCATCAGGGTGTTTTTCTATTGCATAAGGAGGAAACCGATTCACAGAATGTTTCATAACTTTATTTCCCCTTCTTATGGAATATCTCTGACTTTTTATAACACGCATAAGCCCTTGACTTACACCAGTGGGTGGTTATTGCAGTGACCTCAAGGCCACACAGCTAGTGAATGGCAGACCTGAGACAAGGGCCAAGCATCCCATATCCAGGTCCATTGCTCTTGGCACTCACATCACTTTCCATCCAACAGAACTAAAATTGTTTCTGCTTAGGTGAGTTAAGAAACTTTATAAAAGACCCTTGACTGGAGAGCTTTTGCTGTACAGAAAGTTCTCTCTCATGTTTGAAAAGCTTTATGCTGCAGTGTTAGTGCTTCACAACCTTGACCAAACCGGTCAATTCCTCAGCAGAGAGCATGCTGGGAGGACAGAGGAGAAAAACAGACACCATGATGTCTTGCCCGTTCTGGAGGGTCCTCTGGAATGTAATTTCCTAGAGCTTGTTAATTAATCCAACAGATATTTATTAAGCACTTGCTCTGTGTCAGAGACTGTTCTAGTTCAGGAGATAAAGCAGTGAATAAAAGAGCCCTTCCTCCTGGCACACACATTTTTACAATTGTCTTAGGATTTTATGTTTGTTAATATTGCTCTTAAAGCCTGTCTTTAGCACCCCTTATCTGAATGCGGTCACTGTGATTGATAATTTTCACGGCAGGACAGTCCTTTCTATTTACTGGATGCTTACCACATGCTAGACACCAAGCTAAGCAAGTCACGCATTATCTCATGTAATCCTTGTAACCTCTCTTGTCTCAGGCTGGCATTGTAATTTCCACTCTGTGTAATTAATACACAGTAGATCCAGGATTGTAACACAGGTCTGACTCCTATACCTTCACCATGATCCACACTGGCTTCTCTTAAGAGTTGTTGTCTTAGGGCTTCCCTGGTGGCGCAGTGGTTGAGAGTCCGCCTGCCGATGCAGGGGACACAGGTTTGTGCCCCGGTCTGGGAAGATCCCACATGCCGCGGAGCGGCTGGGCCCGTGAGCCATGGCCGCTGAGCCTGTGCGTCCGGAGCCTGTGCTCTACAATGGGAGAGGCCACAACAGTGAGAGGCCCACGTACCGCAAAAAAAAAAAAAAAAAAAAAAAAAAGAGTTGTTGTCTTAGATTGCAGGTCCAAGCTACTAGTTCACGGTGAAAATTGAAATTTCTTTTGTTTTATTATCAGATAAATTCAAAATAAATTAGCTTTCAAATCAGATGGAAAGATATATTTGTCCTTTAAGTCCTTTTGGGAGGTGGTAAATGACAAGTGTAAACTTCAGGGCAGACGGTGATGTATGTTTCATCACTTTTCTAACTTATCATGTATGTCTCTGCTACTGTTGAAAATGATACAAGACAACCATTATTTGCAGTTGTCTTCAGTTCTTTGTGGTCAATCATGAATACACAGTAGACCATATTGCAAAAGTTAAAATTGTTGCCCATAGATTTTAATTATTTTTGACTTTATCTTTGTTGGAAAATGCACATTGTAACTTAAGGAAGCTTATATTCAAAACATTAATTTACATACATTGTGGCAAGTGAATTACTAGAGGCTGACATATCTTTGTATGAGATTTTGCAGCTTTTCTCCAATCCAGATCTTTGATCATCCATATAACCCCTGACTCACGTTTTTCTTATAACTTTGAAATATTTGCCTGTTTTAATATCTCTGTTGTTATTAACTGGGTCCAGTCATCATGATTCTGACCATGAATTCAGCATAGCTGTTGGTTTTAGGGTTAGAGGCAGTTCAGATTGCCTCAGATGTGTAATGCAGTGGGGGAAATTAATGAGTATCAGGTGATATTACTAGATGCTATTTATTGTGAGATCATCATATGGCAGGTACTCCTGTATAGTAGCTTGAATACGTTATCTCACTTAATCTTTACGGCAGCCCAGTCTAAGACGTAATTGATGTTGAGAGAGGTTAAAAAAACCTGCACGTGGTTGTACTGCTTGTAGGTTTCCAGTCAAGATTGGTCATTTTAACTCTTCTCCACTTTGTGACCGTGTTGTGAGGATTCAGAAGTGGGAGGGATTGAGGCAGACTGGAGCGATGGACAGGAAGGCTTCAGGGAGGCAATTCCTCTACACTTAAAATAAATAAAACTTGCTGCTAACATTTCAATCCCACTTGCATCACTTGAGCATTTCAGGTATAACTGGACAGTTTTGACCAGCTACTTTCTTAATTATATTGCGATTAGCTATACCCTATAAGCATTACAAATGATAATTAGTTATCTAATCAGACGGTTGTCATGACTGCACTTCCCTTTACATCGTGTGTCTTATCACCATTTAAATTTGTGCACATTTTATTCTGGTTGTCTTCATTTTTCCTGTCACAGTTACAGAAAGCTGAGGTTGGATTTCAAAGTTGTCTTTGCCTTCTTGTATTTTGTCTCAGATTCTAAGATTGCACCAAAAAGAAATTGTATAAGATTTCATGATATTCTTCATCAGGAAGAAAGAAAACCAAAGACTGTGACAAAATGTACAGGTATTTAGAAAAAGTCTTCAGGTACCCTGGCCTTTATCATGACAGGTTTTATTATGAAGTCAATTAGAAACAGTGATCTCTTTGGCCTTACAATGTACCCATCCTATGCCCAGAGCTATGGGCATTTTTACTCCCCTGTTACATGAATCAGAAAAATGCTCCCTCTCTAGATTGGTATGTTGCTCGACAAGGGGAAGGTGCCTTGCTGAGGACAGGCAGGCATCCCTTCCTCCGGTGGATGCAGCCCTAGCCAGCACACAAGCTTGGCAGGTGAGAAGAAGGGTGGAAAGCAGCCCCTACTTGCCAATAGACCAGGGAACTGGGAAACACAAGAATGGCACAATCACACGTGGTCATGAATGCTTGTGCCTGTCACTCTAGAGGGAATAACAGGAAGAGTGCTGAATATTTTGCATTCAGTTCTCATAGTTCTACAATCACCTGTTAGGTACATAATGAGGAAACTGACTCAGGCAAGGAAAGAGCATGCAGCTATCAAGTGTGAGGGCCAGGATTCAGACCGAGGTCTGATTAATTCTAAAGTCTGGCTCATTCTTGCTGATCAACCAACACTTGATCTCTGCTCTGCCAAAATTTTCAAACTTGTTGGGTGGCACAATCAGCATTCACGGAAAAAAGCAGCAAACCAAATCCTCTGTTCCTGGTGTGCTTCAAACGCATCCCCATCTCTGTGCCTTTGTTCAATCTCTTCCTTCTATGGGGAGTTCCCATTTCTTCTTATTGGCATGCGTTCAAATCCTACCTACTCTGGATGGTGATCTGATGCTACTCTCTCCATGAAGCTTCTCTTGATTCACTTTGATAGGGAAATAATCTCCCTCCTACAAATCACCAAAGCATATTCTACCACTCTTATGGATCTGATCTTGCTTGAACTTGCATTATGGCTGTATGTGTATGTGCCATTCTCCCCTCCCCATAATTGCTATAAACTTTTGAATGTTGGTATCTATATATAATTTTTCTTTTTATTACCACTGCCTGGCACAGTGTAGGAGCTCAAGTTTGCTGACCCAATGAATAAATGATTAAATGAATGAGTTAACCAACACTAATCAAAGTTTCTTTTCAATAAAATGGTACTCAACCCATACCACTGGAAATAATGATAAAACTTGGATAAGACACTTAAAAATCTTTAAATGTCTTGAAATCTTTAAAGAGCTGACATTGCAGATGGTATGGGTTTAATTATACCCCCTCCCCAAATTCATATGTTGAAGTCCTAACACCCAAACCTCAGACTGTGATTTTATTTGGAAATAGGATCACTGCAGATGTAATTCATTGTTAGGCGGTTAGAGAGAAACAATGCACGACCTGTAGAGGAATATAAACAACAGTGGCTTCCTCATCTGAAACCATGGAAACCAGAAAGAAGAAGCACAAAATATTTCAAAGGCTGAAAGAAAAGAACTATCCACTCTGGATTTTATAGGTGGTAAAAATATCCTTCAGGAATGAAGGGAAAAAAATATGATGAAGGAAAACTAAGAGAATTTGTTGCTAGCAGAACACCCCTCAAAGCATGGCTAAAAGAACGTTTTTAAACAGGAAAGAAATAAAAGAAGAAGGCTGGCTTAGAGAGAAGAAAGGAAGAACAATGAAGCATGTAACACTAGAGATGAATATAGTAGGCTTCCTTTTGAGAATGAGTTTTTAAAAATTATGTTTGGTTGAAGCAAAAATTCTATTATCTGATGTGGTGCTCAATGTATATAGAGGAAACGATGAACTCATATATTAAAAGTGAACTGAGTAAAGGGACCTGTATTGAACTAAGATTTCTACATTTTGGTAACGTCAATATTGGAGACTCTATGTTATGAGTGTATATTGCAATACATAGAGTAACCACTGAAATACTATTTAAAGTGATACATTGAAACACTTGGTAGATAAATCAAGATGAAATTTTAAAAACATTTAAATAACCCATAAGAAGGCAAGCAAAGAAAGGGAGACAGAAGAATGCAAACCAGAACAACCAAACAGAAAACAAATAATAAGGGCAGAGGCTTATGCCCCCAATGTACCAATAATTAATTTAAATATGAGTGGTTAAATACACCAATTAAAAGATTGGTAGAGTGGGTGAAAGACAGGACCCAACTGTATGCCTCTGCAAGAAACTCACTAAAACAAAACAAGATAGGTGAGTCGAAAGTAAAATGATGGGGAAAGATTCATCATGAAGCATTATTAAAACCATATACAGCATACCTTCTATATAGCACACAGGTTGGGAAGGTTCGTGAATGTCTTCTCTGTCAAGCCAAATGTCTTGATGGAGTTTTCTAGGGTCACTCAACTCACTTGCTCACCCATGCCTGCATCGCAACCTCAGGCTAAAAGAAATTATTCTTGCTGAAGTCATCAGTCATCTTTCTAGCGTAAAATTGACATGCGTATTTCTGGCAACTTTTATTATTAGATCACCTAGTAGCATTTGGCAGAGAAGACCAGTCACTCCTTTTGAAACTCTCAGTCCCCTTGTCCTGAATTGATACTCCTATTTCCTTCTTTCCTTTGACCCCCTTCTCAGTATTTTTTTTTTTTTTAAATTCTGAAGTTTATCTTCTGGACCTTTTCCCTTCATATTCTACATACTCTTAGGAGTACTCTCATAAATACCTTTGGCTTATTTTTGGTTTTAGTTTAGGTTTTGTGTGTGTGTGGCTTCTATCTGGTGATATTCTCAGATCTTTATTTTCAATACCATCCTATCTTCTGAGCTCCTGATTTATATATCCAACCAGACACTTGTTAGATGACTTACTGATGTCTAATAGGCATCATAACCCAACATGTCTAAAGTGTAATTTTCTTAGTAACTTTCAAACCTGCTCTGTCTCCAGTTTCCTGTTTCAGTGAATGGCACCAATATCCACTCAGCTGCTCTAAATTTAGTTTTGGGTGTCATTCTTTTTTTTTTTTTAATTGAAATATAGTTGATTTACAATGTTGTGTTAATTTCTGCTGTACAGCAAAGTGATTCAGTTATACATATATATACATTCTTTTTCATATTCTTTTCCATTATGGTTTATCACAGGATACTGAATATAGTTCCCTGTGCTCTACAGTAGGACCCCATTGTTTATCCATCCTATAGATAGGAGTTTGCATCTGCTCATCCCACACTCCAAATCCACCCCTCCCCCACCCACCCCCTTGGCAACCACAAGTCCATTCTCTATGTCTGTGAGTCTGTTTCTGTTTCATAGATTCATTTGTGTCATATTTTAGATTCCACACATAAGTGATATCCTATCTCTCTCTGACTTACTTCGCTTAGTATGATAATCTCTGGGTCCATCCCTGTTGCTGCAAATGGCATTCTTTCATTTTTTTAATGGCTGAGTAGTATTCCACTGCATATATGTACCACATCTTGTTTATCCATTCATCTGTCAATGGACATTTAGGTTGTTTCCATGGCTATTTCTTGGCTATTGTGAATAGTGTTCCTAGGAACATGGGGGTACGTGTATCTTTTTGAATTGTAGTTTTGTCTGGATAGATGCCCAGGAGTGGGATTGCCAGATCATATGGCAACTCTATTTTTAGTTTTATGAGGAACCTCCATACTGTTTTCCATAGTGGCTGCACCAACTTACATTCCTACCCACAATGCAGGAGGGTTCCCTTTTCTCCACACTGGGTGTCATTCTTGATTCTTCAGTGGATGCAGACTCATAAGGTCGTATTTCTCTGTCATCTGTCCACTTTTTAACATCTCTACAGTGATCACCCCTCACCCCCAGGTTTTGCTGCCGCCATCTTTTATTTGGATTACTGCCCCTAAGTTTGCTGCTCCTACCCGTTCTCTGCAGCGCTGCCTACCTGACTCTATTTTGCCTATAATTTACTCAGAATGGTCACGTTCCTCGCATACTAGCGCTCTCTTACTGGCTTCACAATTTCCATTAGGGCTTAGTCGAAACTCTTTAATATGGGAAACATGAGGGCCTGCCATATGGGGGCCCAAGGCACCTAACATTCTGGAACCATGCTGGCAATTTACTATTTAAAGAATGTGGCTTAAACCCCCATTCCACAGAAAACCCATCTTCCTCCTTATACCTCTGAGAGTTCTAAAGAGCTTTCGAGTTTTTCTGGTCATCTGGTTCCCTTTCTCCATTGAATTCCTGGTTGATCTCTTTCTTGCATCATATGGCAAACACTTCCTATGTCCTGGGCTTCCTTTTGGAGGGCCTGCTCCTGGTTTTTTAAATTCTTCCAAAATATCTTTAATGCAAGGCTATAACTGACTTTACTGTGGTTGGGGTCATGACACGGAGGGCTTACAGCATGGTATGTGGAATAAGTTGAAACTGCACATTAGTTATCATTGTCAAAAAAATTACTTGGTCTCACTCCCCCTTTTTCTAGCTCTTTCTCTGCTAGGATACTTCCCTCACCTCTCACTCTCTTATTCTGTGTTTTGATTGCCCTCCTCCACTCCTGCCCCTGGGCTGGATGTGCCGTCTCTGATAGAGGTACTTCAGCGCTCTCTGCTCATCCTCCCTTCCCACGTCGGGCCACAACCCCTGTTCCTCATCTTTCTTAAGCAATAGATACATCATGATGTTTTCCTAAACAAAAAATTAATTGCTCGAGAGGCAAATTGCTTTATTCCCCTAGAATAAAGAACAGCTGTAGTGATACCTTGTTTACTAAATAGCAGTCTTAATCCCTGCTACATGTGATACACGCAGCTCTTTGCTAGGTGGCCCTGACCTTGCTCTTATTCTCTACTTCGGGCATTCCTAGTGGTGTTTAGCATTTGTACTTCCTGATCGCCTCTGCCTTGGCGTATTTTCTTCTCTGCTTCTTGGAACTCCTTACCGCCAATCTTTTTCCTAGTTAAGACTTTCAAAAGTGTAATTTTAGGTTAATTCCTCCCACCAGGAGGATGCTCTGGATTAGGATGCTCTGGATTAGGTTGGATGCTCCTGACTCGCGCCTTCAAAGGGCACTGTATTTCCCTTCCCGTGGAAAGTATCCTACTTCGTTGTAATGAGCTGCCTGCTCTCTGAGGTCAGGGACTGTTTCATCTTCACCACTGTAAACTTTGTGTGAGGTACAGTCCCTGGTACATTATAAAAATCAAAAAATATCTGCCACAGAAATGAAAAATGCATTTATGACTCTCTTCAGGGAAGCTCAGAGGAAGCTTCACTGTATTTCTCTACCAGTTTTGAAGTAGGGATTGCCAGATAGCTTCTTACCCAGCTCTGCTGTACTAATATTGTGTGATCTGAGGTGATTTTCTTCAAAAGTAAAACAAAAAACACTGATTTCTTACAGTTTCCAAGAAAAATGAAAACAGTTTCAGTCTTTCCTATTAGATTCCATAATTTTTCTAGGATATCTTCATTTAAAGCAGGAATTTAGATTACTAGAGTCGTAATTTGGGGGATCCCCGTAGCATGAATTTTCTATCACATTTGCCTACAATGGGGTTCATTTATATCCTATTTTACTTTGCCTCATTCGAGCTAATTGTTCTGGAAATATTCTACATTCTCCTACAAACTTAGATTTTCAGGGCATGACCATCTTATAACAAAGTTATTTTGACACACTTAAGGATAAAAGAACCTCAACCTCATTTTTACCCTTCCCAAAACCTTTGATAATTTTAAATTATTTAGTTAATATTTATTAAATATTATAATATCATAGCACCATGCAATCTTTTTAACTAGTGATTTCAGAATTACCTATGATTTTTAAGCCATTTTTACAAAATGGAGATAATTAAAACTCTTTAGAACACAAAAGTATTTCAGATAATTATCTCAAGTGACCCTCAAGGCCACCTCAAGCAACAGGGAGAATGCAGTCCTTTTATCCCCATTTTACAGGGGACAACATAAAAGTATGGAACTTTAATACAAGGAAAGCATTGGTAATTTTCTTTGTTTGACTTTAGTATAAATACATGGAATTTCATAGTTTGATATGTATTTCCACACAAATATCACATTAAAAATAAAAACTAAAATAAGTAAACTCAAAAGATATTATAGTTGTGTTAAACACATTTTAAAAAGAGAAATAAAACTTTGGGGAGGAGTACTTGGCAGTACAAATGTACTGAAGACTTTTAGGTTCCTGTGCCATGGATTTAATCATTTGACTAAGGTGGTAAAAATATGAACTGACCTTCACATTTAAAGCTGATATTATTAACCTTCTGTAAACAGAACATTCAGTTAAGAAACGACATTTTTAAAAGACTCTACAATAAAAAAAACTATGGGTTTGCAGCATTTTACATATGAAATTCCATTGAATTTTAGAGCAAAAAGGGATCTTTCTGATCTGCTAGTATTATGAAATTTCAAAGAATTACAGTATTCAGATGGTGTTTGGAGATATTCCAGCCTAGGTGTTCCCAAGTACAATTTCATGCTTTGGTCCTGACACATGAGGAAATTTTCATTAATTCTCAACACATGAAAAAACATTCCTAGTTTTTAAAATAAATCCTATTAAAATTTTTTCTACTATTTTGATTGTTCCATGCTTTTAGAATTGAAAAGATACTTTCTTGTCCTTATTTGGGGCAATAAATATTGGCAATCCTATGTTGGCTTCTCCTCTCCCCTTTTCTTGGGGGGTGTGTGGGGAATTTTATTAGTCTGGGATATCAAGCAATTCGACACTGAAGGATATTAGCCACTGCTGGTGCCTCCTGAAGTATAGACGGGTAAGCTGCATCCAGAGGTCTTAAATGATTTGTTCTAGGTCATGGTTTAGACTGGGGTCCCCTGATTCCCAGGCCAGGTCTCTTTCCGCTCCCTGTACTGCCTTGGGAAGCGTGGATATATACAATGGAATATTACTCAGCCATAAAAAAGAATGAAATAATGCCATTTGCAGCAACATGGATGGACCTAGAGATTATCATACTAAGTGAAATAAGTCAGAAAGAGAAAGACAAATATCATAATGATATCACTTATATGTGGAATCTAAGAAAGATACAAATAAACTTATTTACAAAACAGAAACAGACTCACAGGCCTAGAAAACAAACTTATGGTTACCAAAGGGGAAAGGTGCGGTGGGGAGGGAAGGATAAATTAGGAGATTGGGATTAACACATACACACTACTATATATAAAATAGATAATCAACAAGGACCTACTGTATAGCTCAGGGAACTCTACTCAATATTCTGTAAGAACCTATATAGGAAAAGAATCTGGAACAGAATAGATATATGTATATGTATAACTAAATCACTTTGCTGTATACCTGAAACTAACAGAAAATTTTGAATCAACTATACTCCAATATAAAATAAAAATTAAAAAAAAAAGAAAAAGCATGGGATAGCTGCTTTCACTCTCCTGTGCCAAATTCAACAGTGGGAAGCTGAATCACCCATTAAAATTCTACTCAATAATTCATAAGGCATTAAAAATTAAAAAATCTATCTCTTGTCAAGTACTTTTCCTTTATTAATTATCCGATCACAACAGACTCAGTTGACTAATAACCCTTGTTACATGTATTTCTAGCTTATTGATAAGGTCCATCTGGGTACTAAAGTGTATATGAAGGAAAGTTTATTTAAAAATTATTAGAGCATTTAAAATGAAGGTAAATAAAACCAGCTCGTTCTCAGCAGGAGAACAGTGGGAAATGCATGAGGGGGGTAAATTACTTTCAATAGTAATTTTAAGTAGATTCACTCTTCAGCGTTGAGCCTATGGAAGATAGCATCTTAAATACAAATTTCATTCTCTGATGGCAGAAAAACTTAAACAGCTGGAGTCCAGGGAGGAAAATAGCCTTGAGGAGGGTGAAATTCCAAAACACACTGTAAAAACAAGCACCTGGTATTTTTATTTATGTAATTTATCTTGAAAGGGAAGCAAGTAAATATTTAAAAAACAAAGTCAATAATTTTCCTTTTATTTGTTTAGACAAATGAAAAGGTCAGTCACTGAACTCCTGAGATGATGTGCTCCCAGGAGGCAGGACCACTGCAGTGATTTTTTTTTTTTTTTTTTTTTTTAGCCTTGTAATGTCTGCCCGTTTGCAAAGAGCATGCACATTTACATAATATAAAGCAATGTGTTATCAATACAGTAAAATGCAGGCTATAGCAGCTGGAGCTGGCAAAATTAACTGGACCTAAGGGGGAATTAACTCTTTTAGCCTACACTAAATGTTCCCAGGATCTCTAGAAAGTAGAGATTTTGGAGATTGATGACAGGAACAGATGTTTCCTGTGATGCCTACCATTTCTGCAGATGTTACATATAAGGTGAAAAGAAATTAAACAGCAAGAAATCAGAAATAATCCCTATGTTTCTATGATGCACTAATATTTTACAAAACATGTTCAGTCGGAATCTCAAACCATCCCTGTGATAAAGTGCAGGTAATACAGGTGGGAGAACTGAGGTTCAGAAACATCCAGGAACTTTCTCGAGTGGAATGGAAACTAGCGTCACATAACTCCAGATTCAGCCTTCCTGCCACATTCCACTCCGTATCAAACAGATTTGTTCTTTTTAAACTTATTATTCAGTGTCTTAGGAAATGCTTGCATTTCAGGGTTTGAGCTACAAGCATATTCACTTTATCTGGAAGATGGCTATTGCTTCCTCCCAAATCCTGTCATGACGAGGTACTCAGAGGCTTGGGGTGGGGACCTTGCAGATAAGGGTATGAAGTTAAGTGTTTGCCTGAGCTGCAGATGCAACCCCATGATCTGGCAATCATGTCTGTAGTGGAGGCTCTCAGCAGACTTCCTTTCCAACACAGCCTATTCCTTCTCAAATCTTCTTACTTTTACAACAGGGATAGTCATAAACTCCTTGTCTAACTCTGAGGGCTGACAAGTCACATGATGTAAAGAGATAAGTAAGTGTATAGAAAGGTTCAAAGAACTACACTAATACAAACCAGCGTTAGGATCCCTGTTCTGGTCTTTATGACAGGTCAAGTGGACTCTCTCAGGCTGTGGATGGCTCTGTTTCAGCCCTGCTGGGGTCGCTCTGGCACGGATGCTCTGCCCTTCCTCTCCCCTCTTCACTTCTCTAGCAACATTGGGAAATTTCTTTTTTTTTTTTTTTTTTGCGGTATGCGGGCCTCTCACTGTTGTGGCCTCTGGAGCACAGGCTCCGGACGTGCAGGCTCAGCGGCCATGGCTCACGGGCCCAGCTGCTCCATGGCATGTGGGATCTTCCCGGACCGGGGCACGAACCCGTGTCCCCTGCATCGGCAGGCGGACTCTCAACCACTGTGCCACCAGGGAAGCCTGGGAAATTTCTTGAGTTCCATTTTCTACTGAGGTTTCCTGTTGATTTTGGTATCTGTAAACTCCTGGGGAGATCTCTTCTAGCTTAACGACGTTGTAACCTTAGAAGCTGACTTGTGTTTGCATTTCATTCATATTTTAAAACGTAATTGAAGTTCATCATTTTCCCCCTAAAACTCTTAAGACTTCTGCCCTCTTGTGCTGCCTTGCGATTATCCTGGGTTCCAGAGCGAATCATGACATGAGTAAGGATTTCGAGAGAGACAGAGAGTTCAACTACGGATTCTTGATGTAAGATATATTCAGTTGAAAATGCTCTGATTTCAGAGAGTTCATCTGAATGTTTTCAGAGTGGAGCACAGGAGTATGAGACATGGAACGTGGAACTTGACGTTCCCATCCTGATTTCACCACTAAGTTGCTTTTTAACCCTGGGCAGGTCACTCCTCTGTGGGCCGGATGGATTAGATGGGGTTGAGGATAAGCCCGGGCTGCAGCCATCTAGAGCTTTACATTTTTCTGAAGTCTTTGGTAGCAGAAGTGCTTCACTGGAAATTCTTGACAGGTGTCTGTTGCTTCCATGTCTATGGGAACCAGGCTATAAACGTATATATACACACAAGATGTTCTCCCTTGTTTTTGGAAAAGACTATGAATCAGGCTGTGGAAGTATTGTAGTTTGACAAGTCTCAGGTAGAGGTACCTAATCCTGGCAGTTTGGAAAGGCTCATCAGCTATGTTCTCATTTATTTCAGGCTGTTGGCTGGGTATGGAGGGGCAGGCATCTTAATTGTGCATTAGTGAAGAGTTAATTACATTAACTCCTTTTATAGCAGCTAATGATGATTAGCTTTCAAAGAAAAAGCTATTTTAGTTTAAGTAGTTCCCACAGCTTTTCAGATGAGAAAGAATACACTGTAAGAGACCTTTAAGCAGAGCCCTCAATGTCTCCAAATGTCTCCATCATTTGAACTTTAGGACCAGAATGTATCTTTTTGAGCAGGTCACTCATACAACTTAGACCTCTTCTAAGGGGGTTAAAAACATGTCAAGGAAAAAAAAAAAAAAAACATGTCAGGACGTGGGAGTGGACACCTGGGCATTTGGAGTTAGGCTTCCTTGTCTTATTAGCTCTTTGATCTCGGACAAGTTCTGTGTTTGAGTTCAGAGTTGTCACCGGTTGTTGTGAAACTTAAATGAAAGTGCTTAGAAACCACAAACATGTGTAAGTATTCACTACTGCCTGTCCTGATCGTGCACAATCATCTCTCATTAGCCCCTAGAGCAAAGACAATTTCCACATCACCCCAAGAGAGAACTGTCTTAGAGGTAATCCTGTGATAGATGTAAGATGTGCGAGGTGGGGTTAGGGTTTACACACTGAAACGACAGAGGAAGTTTCCAAAATGAAATGACTCATGCTGACTCCAGGGGAGGCCTGGAGGAAATAAGGCCTCTTTTCTGGCACAGTTTAGGGGCAGGCAGGCCTAGATTCCCTCCTCTGTTGGTATTCTAGGTGAAGGATCCTTACCCCAAGGTGCTTTAGAAACCTTCCTTCCATTTTCCTGTATTTCCCACCTCCTTGTTGGAGGACAGAATTCTTGTCATGTCCACAGCCCAGATGTACAGAGAATTTGGCGATGGGCTGGTAGCACAATTCCAGGCTGGACAACTAAACTCTCCCTTATACTCTGGGTCCACACAGTAGCTTCAAGTCATCCTTACCTATCCCTAGGCAAAGGCAAAAGATCATTTCTCCTCCAAAGAGCAGACATCTTGAAACGGGACTATTTAAGGAGCCATGAGTTGTCATCTACTATGAGGATGGCAAGGAACCAGCCTGGGTGCCATTGTTATGCCTTTGACACAGTCTGCTGGCCCCTCTTTCAGTCCTGTTCTCCCTGCATTCTAGTTCCTGCCATCTTTAGGGACCAGTGGCATCCTCGTTGATGTTTTCATTTATTTCTTCTCTTTGCTCTTCTTCCGTTTTTTGTTTCTTCATAATAGTAATGATTATTAGTACAGCAATTTCTTACTAGGATGAGTAAGACCAGGGTCCTGTGTGAAAGGAATTCAGGGATCAATGCCAGTACAAAGAAGCAACACCCCACATGCTGTGGTGGAAGTCAGAAGGGGAGGCTTCCAAAGTCATCCTGGGCAATCGAGGCAGGAAAGTCTTTAGTGCAGGGAGGCCATGGTGGAAGTTGGCCAGGCAGAGTGGCAGAGAGGATGGGGCATGTGTCGGGAAGGATTTCCTGGCAGAGAAAGAGCATATGCAAGAGCCTGAGGTGTAGTGGTAAGTGTGGGTGATTTGTCTTTATTTCACCACTTCACCTCTGCAGATTCTGCGGCTTTACTGGGGATAGAAGCAGATTAGGGCTGAATCTGGAGACTGAGGATAGCCAGGTTGTTCTGAAAGGATGAGGAAGCAGAAGCAAGTGCCTGAACAAAGATTGTCCTTGAGGCGTCGAATGTCTCATTATCAAGACTAGATCCTGAGCTCCAAGACTGTTGCTCTCACCAGCTCGGCCCGTGCCCCCATGACTGAATCCTGAGTGACAGATGAAAGAAAGACCTGGGTTGCAAACCACATACCAATGTGGCCAAAGAGCCCTCACAGGATTTCCTCTAAGATCCTGAATATAGAGAACTGACACCATTTCCTGGCTTAATGTTGCAGTTTTGAATACCTTCCTAGTGACCTGCTCCATTTGGAATGATTGCCTTAACTCTGTGGGAATTGCCTTTGGTGGTGGTGGGGGTTGTTTTAGGGAGACCTTGGAAGGCTTTGTACCTCCTGTCCCCCAGTTTTCCCACTCAGGCATACAAAGCCCTACCTTTCAAATGGTGAGATGAAATTTAGGAAACCAAGCTCCAGGAAGAGTTGATTCAGTGACTGCTATCGCATTCTGTGCTCTGTGTGTCAAGGTCCTTGCCCTCTGCAACTGGCCATCCGGGCTCTCTGGAGCCTCATAAAATGAGAATATGAAACTTCATGATCACTAAGGAGCTTCTGAGATTTCACATTCTGTTTAAATTTGAGGTGTCACTGATATAGTTCATCCTCCCAGGGCAACTTTTGGTAGAGAGTGGGGTGGGGGTATGCATCTCAAGGGGGCTGGGAGGATGTGCCCAGTGGGTGAGAATAGAAGTAAATGGGAGAACTACCACGAATGGCTGGCTGGCTGTGCTAGGACAGACCCCTTCTTTTTGGATGCTCAGTGCTGAGCTCCACCCACCTAAGAAGTCCAGTGTCAGGTGCAGATGCTGTGACATTGTTAAACTCCCCTATGTGCCTCATCCTTTGGAGACCCCCATTTCCCTGCCTGGCTGTGCTTCCAGAATTCATCTTTGCAACAGGTTCATCTCCCAGTGTGTGTCCTACCCATGTGGGCAGATTCTGTGCCAAGCTTTGGCTTTCTCACTTTCCCTCTCTGACAGTCCACCTGCTTGGTCCTGCTGGGACTGGGTCAACATGCCGTCTGCCCAGGACTCCAGGTTGGGAAAGAGGAGGCATAGTTTGAATGGAAACCTCCTCATTTACATGTGGCAGAAGCAGTATCATGGTGGAAGCAATGTGTAGTTTTATTGTCTACAAATAGCCAATTTAAACCTCGATATGAGGTCATGTAAAGGGAAGATGAACTCAGTAAAAATCCTAACCTTGAAACGTACTGGGAATAGATAATTTCAGGAACAGTCACCCTCTGGATTAATGATGAAATTATTATTAGTGTGTCACCAATGAAATTACCTTTTAACACTTTGATGCTATTCCCCCTTCTTAAAATAGAGAATCAAATCCAGAAAGAATATTTATTCCAGGAAGACCTCCTGCTTTCAGAGAACAGTCTTGCCTCTGGTTATACTTCTCAGGTGAATACCATCCCCGCTCAGGCTTTCGTTGACATGCTTGTGTATACATTTTGCAGGAGCAATTTGGGTTGTAAAACCAGTTTGCCAATAAATAAATTTCAGAGATCTGTTTAACGAGAAGGCAAAATAGTGGTCAAAGGGTTCAGCTGATTAGAAGGGGACTCGAAAAAATGAGGAATAGGAAAAGAGAGAAATGAAGGCAAGGATGATGATGTATGTGTTAATGATCAAACCCCAAACCAGACAGCACTGAGGCCTCAGGAAGACCAACCTGGTCCCTCTCGGTGATGTGAGGAGCTTGGGGACTAAGGAGGGCCGATGGCACGTGTGTTGTCCTTTTCTGCTCACAAAGTTCTTTCACTTATGTTACCTCCTTTAATCTCCTCAGAAATCTGCAAGGAAAGCAGACCCATTTCACAGATGAGATGGACAAGAGAAGTGACTTGCCCAAGGAAATACAGCTTGTTTTTTAACACAATCATGATAGTTCTGCCAGCGAGCTACAGCTAATCCTCTACACTTTTCACTGAGTCCACCTTCCCCACAAGTGAAGCCATTGTTCTATTATAACATAACTGGAGAAGTATCTCATACAACTTTGGGTAGCCTGTAGTGGTCCCCATTCCTGATACCAAACTTCCTCAGCAAACTCTCTTCAGAAATTATATTTGATTTCTTATGCTTTCTCTTTTGTTTGTTTTATTTTGTTTTTAGATTTTTTTAATCTTTTTTCAATTTAATTTTTATTTTATATTGGAATATAGTTGATTTACAATGTTGTGTTAGTTTCAGGTATACAGCAATGTGATTCAGTTATACATATACATATATCCATTCTTTTTCAGATTCTTTTCCCATATAGGCTATTAGAGAACGTTTAGTAGAGTTCTCTGTGCTATACAGTAGGTCCTTGTTGACGATCTGTTTTATATACTGTAGTGTGTGTATGTTAATCCCAAAATCCTATGCTTCCTTTGAAAAGGCAAATAGTATTCAAAAGGTTAATTTCTGAAGGGAAAGGAAAGAAGGTGGGATGGTGGAAAGATAAATGGAAGCTGCGATGGGCACAGATTCCCCAGAATATCCTTCAGCACCAAACACAGAGTTGCACCCAAATATCTCAACTTGGCACCAGAGGCCCTTCACTTTTCCATCTTTATAATGCCAACTTCAGATATGGCCTAATCAAGGTCCACGCCATCACTGGCTGCTTCCCAAACATACCCTTCACTGTTTCATCACTTCTCTATAGGAATCTCTCACTCCCAACAAGAATCAACTTCTCTGTGTCCTTTCCTCTCCGCTTCCTCTTCTTCCTTCTTTATTTTGGAACTTTATCCTATACTAATTGTAAGAGCAGCTAGCATTAAGTACATGTGTATTCGTTTTCTATTGCTGCTATATTTCCATAAAGCTAATGGCTTAAAGTGATGCAAATTTATTATCTAACAGTGCTGTGGGTCAGAAGTCTGAAGTGGGTCTCACTAGACTAAAATTGAGGTTTGAATAGGGCTGTGCTCCTTCTGGAGGCTTTAGGGGAGAATCTGTTTCCTTGCCTCTTCCAGCTTTTAGAGGCCACGTGTCTTCCATGACTCATGGTCTTCTTCCTCCGTGTTCAAAACTGGCAATGTCCGGCCAAGTTCTTCTCATGCTGCCATGTCTCTGTGCCCTCTCTTCTGCTGTGCTTCTCCACTTGTAAGGACCCCAGGGCTTCTCACTGGATGCAGGGCTTTCACCTACTTGTTTACCATTGTAACCTCAGGGACTGCCAATAGTGAATGAAGGCTCTGTGTAAATGTCACCTCCCCAAGCCAGTTTTCCAAATGTCCCCTCCTGGAGTTCACCTCGATACTCTATGCTAAGTTGTCAACTCCTGGGAAGGCTGTCTCAGAGCCTCTCTTCCCAAGGCGTGCCTCATTGCAAGCAGAACAATGCTCACCCCAAACTGTGCTGCATCGCCTTCTTGCACAAAGCCTGGGGGCCTTCCAGTCTCTAGCATCATTTGAATTACTTTTCCTACTTCCTTGCAGGGTACAGATGCAAACATACACTGTAGAATGCTCTTTCCAGCTCTCCCCTCCTCCAAGTCTGATCGGTGTTCAGAAATGAGTGAATATTCATAAGCTTTTCTAAATCTTTCCCAAGCCCCATCATCCCTTCAATCCCTCACCAAAAATGACTCCTGAACTCAGAACTGAGGAATTCCAAACACAGAGGGCCAGTACCCCCACTGAAATGCCTAGTCGATAAAATTCACAGGCTTGTATGTATTGTTTGCCAACTTCCCCGCTTGGGAGTCCTGGACTGAATGCTAATTTTCTTCTTGAAAACTCTGAAGACAGACCCCAGGGAAAAGCAGCTACATCAAATATGCCCTCCCCAAACCCCAAATTCCTTTCAGCTATTTTAAAAATCAATTTCTGATCTCTTACAGAAGAATTAATATATGGACTTTGGAGTCAGAAAGACTTGGATTCAAATTACAGGGCAGCCATTCCCTAAGTGTATTTATCGAGAGCACGTGACTTCATTTTTCTGAGCAGGACACAGCTCTGTGGGCCGTTCACTGCACAGCCTCAGTGGATGCCATTCATACAGACCACCATGGAAACAGCACCCGTAGAGCTGTGCACTGCAGCAGCCCATCTGAGCATCACTCTACTATGAAATGTGGATTTGTTCACCTGCCACAGGTGCTGGTTATGGAGGTTGATTGACAATATTGTATTTAAAGTACTTGGCGTATACTAAGGCCACAAGAAACATCAGTTCATTGTTACGGTTTGAAGCTGGTTCTTGGGATGTTCTCTTCTACACTGGGCTGAGAATGTTTTACACCACCACTCACAATTGGGTACTCTAAGCCTTTTTAGTGCACACAAATATATAATTTGGTTCCTGATGGATTGGGGCTGATTATTGTTTACAGTGGAGTGTTGGGCTTTCATCTGAGTCGATTCATTAGGCCCAAAGAATGAAACAGGTGCTGCTCTGTGGGGTGATAACACCACACACAGCCTCTCTGCCCTGTCACTCCAGCTTGGGCATAAGGGAAAGAATGTTCTAGGGCAAATACTACCGCCCGGGTGATCTTGCCACGTCTTGACTCTGAGTACCTTGCCTACCCATTGAGTTCATTTACCACAGGAAAGAAAGCGTCTCACTCCATGTTTGACGGGTGCCCACTGCTGGCTTTCAGGCTGTACACCGTCCCCTTCCCTCTTGCCCCTCTCTGGACACGCTGATAAGAAAGCCTGGTGCACCCTCCACCTGCAGTCCCTGGGCCATGTGCACAAGGGCCTTCACCCCAACCCCTAGCCACCTGCCCCTTTCTTCACTCGAGCTATTCCCCAGCAGCTTGGGTGTCTTTTTCCTGTTCACCCTAGTAAGTTCTGTTACGTGAGTGGTAGTCGGTATTTTCTTGTCCTTTTGGTCCATATGTAACATCATCAGTCTCAATATCAGAACTAATTTTGAGTGGGAGGTTGATCACATCCTCTACTGGGCAACCACACAGCATTAATTTTGCCTTTTAATGTTCTAGTTTGGAGGTAGCTACGATAGAAGAAAAGAACATAAAACATGAGGTTGAAAAGATTTGAGTTTGAGTCTTCCTTTACCCACGTTGTCAGCTATATGGTATTAGTGAAATGACTTACATGGTGTCACTTTTTTGAAATGGGCAGTGTGATGAGTCAGTGGATGAAGTCTTTAGAGTTCACATACAGTAGTTGCCATGTTCACATACAGTCATTGCTGCGTTTTGCTGATTCAATGGGATGATGACTTCAGGATGACTAGAATAGGGACTAATAACTGTAAAGTGCTTCACACAATGCCTGGCACGTAGTAGGTATCCAACAAAAGTGAGTTTCCTTTCTTTCCTTTCACCCTCTCTACCCATGGTGCTCCTTTATCACCACTAACGAATTCAGGGATAGACCTTTACTGCTTGCTTAGCTACTCTCAGTGTCCTGTCCAAACATTGCACTGGCTTACCTATCTGAAAGTAAACTCATGCCAGGAGAAGGCACCTGATTTCTTGATGCTAAGGGCTCAGGAAAGGGGGAGGGAATCATCGTTTCCTGGAGTTGCCATCACCTGATCTGTACAATAAGGCCTTGGGACTATCATTGACGGCTTCCTCAAAGGTCAGGTGAAAAGACGAAACCAGATTTTTGGATACGAGTGAAAAAAGTGCCCATCTCATGGAAGAATAGAAGTGCATTGGCAAACCTGCTAAAACACAAATCATGACTCAGACTTTTATGGAAGGGCATTTTGTTATTTTATTTTGTTATTTTTTATTTTTAAACATCTTTATTGGAGTATAATTGCTTTACAGTGGTGTGTTAGTTTCTCCTTTACAATAAAGTGAATCAGCTATAAATATATCCCCTCCCTCTTGCATCTCCCTCCCACCCTCCCTATCCCATCCCTCTAGGTGGTCACAAAGCACCGAGGTGATCTCCCTGTGCTATGCTGCTGTTTCCCACTAGCTATCTATTTTACATTTGGTAGTGTATTTAAGTCCATGCCACTCTCTCACTTCGTCCCAGCTTGCCCTTCCCCCTCCCCACGTCCTCAAGTCCATTCTCTACGTCTGCCTCTTTATTCCTGTCCTGCTCCTAGGTTCTTCAGAACCTTTTTTTTTTTTTTTTTAGATTTCATATATATATATATGTTAGCATACGGTATTTATTTTTCTCTTTCTGACTTACTTCACTCTGTATGACAGACTCTAGGTCCATCCACCTCACTACAAATAACTCAATTTCATTTCTTTTTATGGCTGAGTAATATTCCATTGTATATATGTGCCACAGCTTCTTTATCCATTCATCTGTCGATGGACACTTAGGTTGCTTCCATGTCCTGGCTATTGTAAATAGAGTTGCAATGAACACTGGGGCACGTGTCTTTTTGAATTATGGTTTTCTCAGGATATATGCCCAGTAGTGGGATTGCTGGATCATATGGTAGTTCTATTTTTAGTTTCTTAAGGAACCTCCATACTGTTCTCCATAGTGGCTGTATCGATTTACATTCCCACCAACAGTGCAAGAGGGTCCACTTTTCTTCACACCCTCTCCAGCATTTATTGTTTGTAGATTTTTTGATGATCCAATTCTGACTGGTGTGAGGTGATACCTCATTGTAGTTTTGATTTGCATTTCTCGAATGATTAGTGATATTTCAGCATCTTTTCATGTGTTTGTTGGCAATCTGTATATATTCTTTGGAAAAATGTCTATTTAGGTCTTCAACCCATTTTTGGACTGGGTTGTTTTTTTTGATATTGAGCTGCATGAGCTGCTTGTAAATTTTGGAGATTAATCCTTTGTCAGTTGCTTCATTTGCAAATATGTTCTCCTATTCTGAGGGTTGTCTTTTCATCTTGTTTATGGTTTCCTTTGCTGTGCAAAAGCTTTTAAGAGTCATTAGGTCCCATTTGTTTATTTCTGTTTTTATTTCCATTTCTCTAGGAAGTGGGTCAAAAAGGATCTTGCTGTGATGTATGTCAAAGAGTGTTCTGCCTATGTTTTCCTCTAAGACTTTTACAGTGTCTGACCTTAAGTTTAGGTCTTTAATCCATTTTGAGCTTATTTTCTTGTATGGTGTTAAGGAGTATTCTAATTTTGTTCTTTTACATGTAGCTGTCCACTTTTCCCAGAACCACTTATGGAAGAGGCTGTCTTTTCTCCATTGTATATTCTTGCCACCTTTATCAAAAATAAGGTGGCCATGTGTGCATGGGTTTATCTCTGGGTTTTCCATCCTGTTCCATTGATCTACATTTCTGTTTTTGTGCTAGTACCAGACTGTCTTGATTATTGTAGCTTTGTAGTATAGTCTGAAGTCCGGGAGCCTGATTCCTCCAGCTCCGTTTTTCTTTCTCAAGATTGCTTTGGCTATTCGGGGTCTTTTGTGTTTCCATACAAATTTTGAAATTTTTTCTTCTAGTTCTGTGAAAAATGCCAGTGGTAGTTTGATAGGAATCGCATTGAATCTGTGGATTGCTTTCAGTAATATAATCATTTTCACAATGTTGATTCTTCCAATCCAAGAACATGGTACATCTCTCCATCTGTTTTTATCATCTTTAATTTCTTTCATCAGTGTCTTATAGTTTTCTGCATAGAGGTCTTTTGTCTCCCCAGGGAGGTTTATTCCTAGGTATTTTATTCTTTTTGTTGCAGTGGTAAATGGGAGTGTTTTCTTGATTTCACTTTCAGATTTTTCATCATTAGTGTACAGGAATGCCAGAGATTTCTGTGCATTAATTTTGTATCCTGCTACTTTACGAAATTCATTGATTACATCTACTAGTTTTCTCATAGCATCATTAGGATTCTGTGTGTAGTGTCATGTCACCTGCAAACAGTGACAGCTTTACTTCTTTTCCGATTTGGATTCTTTTATTTCTTTTTCTTCTCTGATTGCTATGGCTAAAACTTCCAAAACTACGTTGAATAATAGTGGTGAGGGTGGGCGACCTTGTCTTGTTCCTGATCTTAGTGGAAATGGTTTCAGTTTTTCACCATTGAGAATGATGTTGGCTGTGGGTTTGTCATATATGGCCTTTATTATGTTCAGGTAAGTTCTCTCTATGCCTACTTTCTGGAGGGTTTTTATCATAAATGGGTGTTGAATTTTGTTGAAAGCTTTTTCTGCCTTATTGAGATGATCATACAGTTTTTGTCCTTCAGTTTGTTAATATGGTGTATCATATTGATTGATTTGCATATATTGAAGAATCCTTGTATTTCTGGGATAAACCCCACTTGATCGTGGTGTATGATCCTTTTAATGTGCTGTTGGATTCAGTTTGCTAGTATTTTGTTGAGGATTTTTACATCTATATTCATCAGTGATATTGGCCTGTAGTTTTCTTTCTTTTTGACATCTTTGTCTGGTTTTGGTGTTGGGGTGATGGTGGCCTCGAAATATGAGTTTGGGAGTGTTCCTCCCTCTGCTATATTTTGGAAGAGTTTGAGAAGGATAGGTGTTAGCTCTTCTCTAAATGTTTCATAGAATTCACCTGTGAAGCCATCTGGTCCTGGGCTTTTGTTTGTTGGAAGATTTTTTATCACAGTCTCAATTTCAGTGCTTGTGATTTGTCTGTTTATATTTTCTATTTCTTCCTGCTTCAGTCTTGGAAGGTTGTGCTTTTCTAAGAATGTGTCCATTTCTTCCAGGTTGTCCATTGTATTGGCATAGAGTTGCTTGTAGTAATTTCTCATAATCCTTTGTATTTCTGCAGTGTAAGTTGTTTCTTCCCCTTTTTCATTTCTAATTCTATTGATTTGAGCCTTCTCCCTTTTTTTCTTGATGAGTCTGGCTAATGGTTTATCAATTTTGTTTATCTTCTCATAGAACCAGTTTTTAGTTTTATTGATCTTTACTATTGTTTCCTTCATTTCATTTTCATTTATTTCTGATCTGATCTTTATGATTTCTTTCCTTCTGCTAACTTTGGGTTTTTTTCTTCTTTCTCTAATTGCTTTAGGTGTAAGGTTACGTTGTTTATTTGAGATGTTTCTTGTTTCTTGAGGTAGGATTGTTGCTATAAACTTTCCTCTTAGAACTGCTTTTGCTGCATTCCATAGGTTTTGGGTCATTGTGTTTTTATTGTCATTTGTTTCTATGTATTTTTTGATTTCCTCTTTGATTTCTTCAGTGATCTCTTGGTTATTAAGTAGTGTATTGTTTAGCCTCCATGTGGTTGTATTTTTTTACAGATTTTTTTCCTGTAATTGATATCTAGTCTCATAGTGTTGTGGTCAGAAAAGATATTTGATATGATTTCAGTTTTCTTAAATCCAGCAAGGTTTGATTTGTGACCCAAGATATGATCTATCCTGGAGAATGTTCCATGAGCACTTGAGAAAAAAGTGTATTCTGTTGTCTTTGGATGGAATGTTCTATAAATATCAACTAAGTCCATCTTGTTTAATGTATCATTTAAAGCTTGTGTTTCCTTATTTATTTTCATTTTGGATGATCTATCCATTGGTGAAAGTGGGGTGTTAAAGTCCCCTACTATGATTGTGTTACTGTTGATTTCCCCTTTTATGGCTGTTAGTATTTGCCTTATGTATTGAGGTGCTCCTATGTTGGGTGCATAAATATTTACAATTGTTATATCTTTTTCTTGGATTGATCCCTTGATCATTATGTAGTGTCCTTCTTTGTCTCTTCTAATAGTCTTTATTTTAAAGTCCATTTTATCTGATATGACAATAAAGCTTACTCCGCCAGCTTTCTTTTGATTTCCATTTGCATGGAATATCTTTTTCTGTCTCCCCACTTTCAGTCTGTATGTGTCCCATGTCTGAAGTGGGTCTCTTGTAGACAGCATATATATGGGTCTTGGTTTTGAATCCATTCAGCCTGTTTATGTCTTTTGGTTGGAGCATTTAATTCATTTACATTTAAGGTAGTTATTGATATGTATGTTCCTATTACCATTTTGTTAATTGGTTTGTTTTTGTAGGTCTTTTCCTTCTCTTGTGTTTCCTGCCTAGAGAAGTTCCTTTAGCATTTGCTGCAAAGCTGGTTTGGTGGTGCTGAATTCTCTTAGCTTTTGCTTGTCTGTAAAGGTTTTAATTTCTCCATCGAATCTGAGTGAGATCCTTGCTGGGTAGTGTAATCTTGGTTGTAGGTTTTTCCCTTTCATCACTTTAAATATGTCCTGCCACTCCCTTCTGGCTTGCAGAGTTTCTGCCGAAAGATCAGCTGTTAATGTTATGGAGATTCCCTTGTATGTTATTTGTTGTTTTTCCCTTGTTGCTTTTAATATTTTTTCTTTGTATTAATTTTTGATAGTTTGATTCATATGTGTCTTGGCGTGTTTCTCCTTGGATTTATCCTGTATGGGACTCTCTGTGCTTCCTGGACTTGATTAACTATTTCCCTTCCCATATTAGAGAAGTTTTCAACTATAATCTCTTCATATATTTTCTCAGTCCCTTTCTTTTTCTCTTTTTCTTCTGGGACCCATTAATTCGAATGTTGGTGTATTTAATGTTGTCCCAGAGGTCTCTGAGACTGCCCTCAATTCTTTTCATTCTTTTTTCTGTATTGTGCTCTGTGGTAGTTATTTCCACTATTTTATCTTAAAGGTCACTTATCCGTTCTTCTGCCTCAGTTATTCTGCTATTGATTCCTTCTGGAGAATTTTTAATTTCATTTATTGTGTTGTTCATCATTGTTTGTTTGCTCTTTAGTTCTTCTAGGTCCTTGTTAAACGTTTCTTGTGTTTTCTCCAATCTATTTCCAAGATTTTGGGTCATCTTTACTATCATTACTCTGAATTCTTTTTCAGGTAGACTGCCAATTTCCTCTTCATTTGTTTGGTCTGGTGGGTTTTTACCTTGCTCCTTCATCTTCTGTGTGTTTCTCTTTTTTTCAGTTTGCGTAACTTACTGTGTTTGGGGTCTCCTTTTCGCAGGCTGCAGGTTTGTAGTTCCCATTGTTTTTGGTGTCTGCCCTCAGTGGCTAAGGTTGTTACAGTGGGTTGTGTAGGCTTCCTGGTGGAGGGGACTAGTGCCTGTGTTCTGGTGGATGAGGCTGGATCCTGTCTTTCTGGTGGGCAGGTCCACGTCTGGTGGTGTGTTTTGGGGTGTCTGTGAGCTTATTATGATTTTACGCAGCCTCTCTGCTAATGGGTGGTGTTGTGTTCCTGTCTTGCTGGTTGTTTGGCATAGGGTGTCCAGCACTGTAGCTTGTTGGTCGTTGAATCGAGCTGGGTCTTAGTGTTGAGATGGAGATCTCTGGGAGAGCCTTCACCGTTTGATATTACGTGGAGCTGGGAGGTCTCCAGTGGACCAACGTCCTGAACTTGGCTCTCCCACCTCAGAGGCACAGGCCTGACAGCTGGCTGGAGCACTAAGACCCTGTCAGCCTCACGGCTCAGAAGAAAAGGGAGAAAAATAGAAAGAAAGAAAAATAAATAGAACAAAGTCATTAAAATAAAAAAAATTATTTAAAAAAGTAATAAAAAAAGAAAAAAGAAAAGAAAGAAGAGAGCAACCAAACACAAAAAACAAATCCAGAAATGCAATGATAACAAGTGCTACAGACTCTACTAAGAAAAAAAAAAAAAAAAACAGCAAAAAAAAAAAAAAAAAAAAGGTCATTGAACAGACAGAACCCTAGGACAAATGGTGAAAGCAAAGCTACACAGACAAAGTCACACACAGAAGCATACGCATACACACTCACAAAAAGAGAAAAAGGGAAAAATATATATATAGTTGCTCCCAAAGTCCACTGCCTCAATTTTGGGATGATTTGTTGTCTTTTCAGGTATTCCACAGGTGCAGGGTACATCAAGTTGATTGTGGAGATTTAATCTGCTGCTCCTGAGGCTTCTGGGAGAGATTTCCCTTTCTCTTCTTTGTTCGCACAGCTCCTGGGGTTCAGCTTTGGATTTCACCCCACCTCTGCATGTAGGGCATCTGTGAGGGCATCTGTTCTCTGCTCAGACAGGACGGGGTTAAAGGAGCAGCTGATTATGGGGCTCTGGCTCACTCAGGTCGGGGGGAGGGAGGGTTATGGATACGGGGCGAGCCTGCGGCGGCAGAGGCCAGCATGATGTTGCAGCAGCTTCAGGCGTGCTGTGTGTTCTCCCGGGGAAGTTGTCCCTGGATCACGTGACCCTGGCAGTGGCGGGCTGCATAGGCTCCTGGGAGGGGTGGTGTGGACAGTGACCTGTGCTTGCACATAGGCTTCTTTGTGGCTGCAGCAGTGGCCTTAGCATTTCATGCCCATCTCTGGGTCCACGCCGATAGCCCTGGCTTGTGCCCGTCTCTGGAGCTTGTTTAGGCGGTGCTCTGAATCCCCTCTCCTCGCGCACCCCGAAACAGTGGTCTCTTGCCTCTTCAGCAGGTCCACACACTTTCCTGGACTCCCTCCTGGCTAGCTGTGGTGCACTAGCCCCCTTCAGGCTGCGTTCACACAGTCAACCCCTGTCTATCCCTGGGATCTGACCTCTGAAGCCCGAGCCTCAGCTCTCAGCCCCGCCCACCCCAGTGGGTGAGCAGACAAGCCTCTCGGGCTGGTGAGTGCTGGTAGGCACCTATCCTCTGTGCAGGAATCTCTCCACTTTGCCCTCTGCACCCCTGTTGCTGTGCTGTCCTCCGTGGCTCTGAAGCTTCCCCCGCCGACACCCCACTTCTCTGCCAGTGAAGGGGCTTCCTAGTGTGTGGAAACTTTTCCTCCTTCATAGCCACCTCCAGTTGGTGCAGGTCCCATCCCTATTCTTTTGTCTCTGTTTTTTCTTTTTCCCTACCCAGGTACTTGCGTTTTGGGAAGTCTGAGGTCTTCTGCCAGTGTTCAGTAGGTGTTCTGTAGGAGTTGTTCCATGTGTAGATGTATTTCTGATGTATTTGTGTGGAGGAAGCTGATCTCCTTGTCTTACTCTTCCGCCATCTTGAAGGTCCTTGGAAGGGCATTTTAGAAGGAAGGAATGAGCAGCACAGAGAGGAGAAATCACACTTTGGGGTAGATGTAGGTGGGAACCTCAGCGTCTTAAATGAAAAAGCAATGGTTGAGAAAGGAATCTTCTAGTATTTGTAGGGGATTATGATTATAAAACACTTTATAATGTAGGGTCTTGTCATTTGGATGATCGCGTTAAAAGTAATGATAGTTAACATAATCTTCTGCTGTGTGGCAACAAAGCTATACATGATTATCTTTTCTTCCTCTTTTTAGATCAGTTTTCTTTCCCCCCATGCCCAGTTCTTTGTTGTTTACAAAGAAAAATTTGAGAACCCTTTTGTTGCCCCATATTTAGGATTACCTTCCTTCAATACATAGAGAACTCTTCTTTCAAAGAAGGGTTCTGTTTTCTGGCTACCTCTCCTTTTATTATTCCTTGTGGAATAATAAACTTCTATTAATAGATTGTCAGAGCCAGAGATTATCCTGAAGAACCCAACCCCCACCTTCCTAGAGGTGAGGAGACCAAAGCCTAATTGTCCAAGATCATACAACCAGTTAGTGGTTGCATATCCTGCCTTTTTTCCTGTATTGTACACATACTACAAGGGACCATTTCTCAGTATCATGAAGAATGTTATTCATCCATCTGTGTATTTAATGTGAACTTGACTTTTTTCCTAAACATTTATCTGGGTCACTGATAACACATTTTGACATTGATCCTGCTGTACTTTGTGGCCTTTCATCAAATCTTAAATGAGAGGACAACTTAAGTTCTATGCCTGAACATCTCACGCAATGCAGGAACTCCCTTTATAACATTTCTGATGAGTAAACCTCTAGTTTTCTTTAACAGTTCCAGTGACAAAGAGCCCGTGCTGGCTCTAATAAGTCATTCTGCCTTTCATTAGTCACATTTAACACGGTTCCCTCAGCTCAAGTCAGCCTGGTCCTTCTTCATTTTTTAAATCTTATTTGAAAACTTAAATCCTTTATTCTTAGGCCAGAAACACTTTTCTCAAAAAAAACAAAAAACAAAAAAAACCTCTGGGTTTCTCCTCATTTTTGACCCTGTTCTATTGTGTTTGTTTGTGCCATCAACTGTTCAAGTGTTCTAAAAATTGGAGCTTATTGAAGGGCTTGGCAAACAACTTGTAAAAATGAACACTCTCGCCTATTTTGCCTTCATTTTGATGATGAGCGATTGTGTATTCTCTTTTTTTCAGTGTCTCAACAACGTCATGGAAGAGGCAGTGTGGAGATATTGCTATGGATGATGCTGAGTGAGGACTGAAGGAGGCTACTTCATTCACAGATGTCCACTCACCTGGTAAGAGATTTCAGACTTGCACGTTGATCAGTATCACTCAAGGTCAGTTTTGTTTTCTACAACACTATGTGTGCTGTCTTCATGAAAGCAATGTCTTGCACCTGTGACTACATTTGGGGATGGACATTTTGGGGGAATGTGGGATGGTTCCTTGCATCCCTAAAATCAACCCAAGACTATGATCTCCTCCCCCATGACTTGTTGATAAAAGCCACCTTGAAGTGCATGATTTTTTATTTTATACATTGTATCTATTGTGAGTAGCTAACTGCCTTCCTCTCTCCTGGCTTCATATCTAGCCTAGATCTCTTAGAACGGAAACATAGTTTTTTTTCCAGTTTGTACATAGCTTCCCAAATTCATGACAGCCATTCCTGTTTGATTTCCACACTGGAATCTTGCCTATGAAATGTGTCCAACTGTTCTAGGTAGTTTCTCAGTTTTAGGCTAATTCCAATCATATTGAAACAAAATAGACTTAAGAGATATAAGCTCAGTTTTTCGATTCTGAGAACTGGCATGTTTTCCTTCAGTTATATTATGAGAAACGAGTTGGGAAGGGATGGATGAGAGTCAGCAGCTCTTGGCAGCTGGCACAGTGGAGGGCAGTGAATGGGGAGGAAGAGCAGGTACATCTCTCTACTCTCTGGCCCTCAGCATCATCATCGGTAAGATGGGCATCCTGACATTGACCTGCTAGTCTTTCTGCACATCCGTCAGGTAGCACATGTGAAGTGCCCCTCGTGGTGCTGGAAATATGGGAATCCCTCAGCAAATGGTGATTTCTTCTTTTATGACAAATGAGATCAGGCATGAAATGTGCTGTGTAAACTTCAAAGGTCTCACTATTATTGTTCATTAGTTCTTTCTTGGGTGCTTAGAGTTTCACTCCTTAATTACAGGCCACTCCCTTAACTTTTTTGGAACAGCATTAAATCCCAAAGGCTGCCTTTGATCTGGGCTGACTAGGTCACACCCAGATTTTTAAATACAGTTATAATCTCCAGCTCATCATAGTATATACATGCTGACAGCTTACTGCCTAGCAGGGGGTGAGTATAAACCAATAGCCTTATCCACCACTTCAGTCTCTCCATTCTTGGATTAACCAGATAAGAAGTGTGAGAAAGAGCTCTGACTTTCCACTTTTGGGAGGCTTCCTGCAAAATCAGTCATTCTGGTCTAGGAAGCTCTGCTGTCCTACCTAATCCCTCGGGGCGGGGGGTGGGGCAGGCAGAGAACAGACAACAGGAGTCACCACCCTGTTGCAAAGCATAAGCCTTGGAATCAGACAGCTGGGTTGATTCAAGTCCAAGATTATCCATTCCACTGATGTAATGTAAGTGGTAGTTTATTTCATCATTCTAAGTCCATTTCCCTGTCTATAAAATGGAGACCATATTGCCTACTCATTGCATTGCTGTGTGATGCACTTGTCACACAGTAAATGCGAAATTCATACTCGTGTTTCTTTCCAGACTTTCTGCATGTGGACCAATGTCAGCCTCATCAGGGTGCTTTTCCTTCCTGTGCAGAGGAATCTGCCCCTTTCCAGTCCCCAAAAGGGACTCTTTCCACTTAAATGGTTTCACAGCCTGCCTAAAAGGCCAAAAAGAACATATTCCTCATACACTTATTCATTCATTTATTCAACCTGTTGACTCCCATCAAGGTCCTCTGCTATGAGATGCAGGTTAATTGGAAATTATATTTCATGTTAAAATACTAACAAATCTCTCATACTGTACTAGAAAATAATCATTTAAGGAATACATTAATTCAATAGTAGCGCTTCTGAGATGTTTTGTATTTTAGAAACTATATAAATCCTTCAGATGCTTTGATGAGACATGTTTGAATAATTAATTTATATGCTCATATAACTAAGAAGCTTGTAAAACTATTTTATTTGAGTGTAATATATATATGTATATGTCTATATCTAATCTCTCTATCTTGTGAATTATATAGTCATGTCATGTTTCCATTATTTAGACAGATCTCTGTAAATAAAGGGCAGTCTGTTATTTACTAACAAAATAGTTCCAGATTTATTTAAGGATTTCAGCTTTTCTCATCCAAAGCGAAACACGATTAACTCACTCTGGCATTCTTTTGTTTAACATTTATGAAATAACTACTGCAAGGCGAGACTGCCTGATTCCTCAAGTTTGCCTTCTTGTTCCCCTTGAGCCTTTTCCAAAACAGTCTCCTCAGGCAAAGCCAGAGATTGAATACTGTTGGTATGCTGTAGAGGGAATGTCATAGTCAATACGCAGATATTAAATCCAAAAAGAGTTGTTGGCCTAAGGAGGCAGCAAAGCTCCTGATTGGAATTGTGAAGTTAAGTGGAGGATGAGAAAGGGAGAAGTGGGTGGGGGGTATGAAAGGCATGTTTCCTGTTTGTGTCTCTTCCACATTCCTGTGTTGAAACCCTAACCTTTCCCCCCCGCCCCCTGCCCCATGAGGGTAATTAGGTCATGAAGGTGGAGCCCTCATTATGACATCAGTGCCCTTATAAAGAAGAGAAATTAGAAAGCTTACCCTGCCCACCCCGCACTCCCTGCCATGTGAAGACAGAGCAACAAGGTGGCCGTCTGCAAACCCAGAAGGGAGCTCTCGCCAGACCTGGCCATGCTAGCACCCTGATCTCAGATTTCCAGCCTGCAGAACTGTGAGAAGTTTCTGTATAAGTCAGTCAGTCCATGGTGTTTTGTCACAGCAGCCTGGACTGACTGAGATAAAGCAGAAGCAGCATTTTGGGGAGCAGTGTGTATGATTAAGATGGTGTAGATTAAGTGGTACAGATGGATTCAAAGCATGGACGGCCAATGCCTAAGACATAGGTTTTCATTCCAACAATCAACCAGCCCTTACTATTACTGTATAGCAGACTGGAGATACAATGTGAAAATATTCTTCCCCTCAAGCAAGTTTGTCCACTGGCTGTGCCTATGCTAGCACTTCCCAGGACACTGGTCAAGGGTTCATGTTGTCTGGCATGTCTCTAATGTAGCCTAAGATGTACCAGGCGGTCATAGTTTAACGCTATTTGATGCTTAGCTTTGACACTTACCTCCTCTCTCTCTGATTCTTCACGAGAAATAAATACCTGGCTAAAATTTGATTTACCATGTAATTCTTCTACAGGGATAAAAAGTATTTGTCAAAAGACACAGAACAGCTGCTCTCCCTGCTGACTGTAGTTTTCATTGTAAATTAATTAAATGACATGATGTGGGTTCCACCTTGACAGACTGGCTTTCTTTGCATCCTGGGTTAAAAATAAAAAAAATCAGGGGCTGACCCTGGACTGGTGAAGTAAATGCATATTATGGGTATACAAGGCCAAATATATACGTTTTAACCCCTTGGCTGTTCTTCTCTGAGCAATGGCAGACTTGAGCTTGAGTAGGAGAGAGTGGCAAGAAATATGGTGGGCACTGTGGAAAGGAGTGAAATGAGGTCTGGTCAGAACTCAGGAGGTGCCCTAATTCCTGTTCTGACACAAACTCACAGTGTGATTCTTGGCAAATGGCTTTAAAATACTGTATAACTTTTTCTGATCTACTGAAAAACAATAATGTCTAGTCCTAGTCCAGAGTCTTCTAAGGATATAAGACTAACTCATAAAAAATAAGTAAAGAATAGTATGAATAAATGTAAAAAAAGAATCACATGTGTGATGATTATCCCTGGTGGTGTGTGTCAGAATCACCTGTTTGAATTTTAAAAATCACGAATAACCAGGTTCTAGCTCAGACTTATTAAGTTATCTCTCCCTCACCTTCACTACCACCCCCCACCCCCCTACACACACAGAAAATGGATAAAAGTGATATGAAAAAGAGGTAGAGTTGGAGGAGACCATCCTGGGTTTCACATGAAGCATATTTTCACATGGAGGCTGCTGAATTGTGAGTCTCTGGAAGGCAGGAAGTGGGGTTGCTTTGTTTCTAGTTGTGTGCCCTTCAGCCTGAAACAGTGCGTTAGCCACAGTTAGCCCCTGAGCACAGTGCACTGACTGGAGGTTGGAGGTGGGGTTGGGATATTAGGGTTTTAGTCTCTGACCTTCATAGCTGTGTGATCTTGGGCAAGTCAGTTTCTCTCTCTAATCTTTGCTTTCTTGACCTGCAAAATAAGGTGATATGATATGGTGACCCTTAATGTTTTCCAAAGTACAGATTCTTGGGAGGCAGATTTGGGCTTGCTTGAATTCTGGCCCCGATATTTATTTTTGGTCTCGTGCAAATTAACTGGCACCTAGTCTGTTAATTTCCTTCTCCTCTCCTCCAAATTGTAATGTTCAGTGCATCTAACAGGAACATTTACTTCTGGTCTACCTCCTGCTTGTTTTGCTTTCAATTAATTATACGGAGCGATGATGAGTAAATATGTAATGAAAGGGGAGAAAGCCTAAGCTGTGATCAGACACTTCTGGCTCTAAAAGGTCTGAAAAATTCAACTTCTTAAGACAGTGCCTCTGAGGAGATATTGGCACATTAACCACTCTGTCAAACTCATTATAGTTTGCAAAGTACTTTCCAAAACATGGTATCATTTGAGCTTTCCAGCCATCCTGAGAATCATGCAGGCATAGATTGTTTTTCACTTTTGCTGAGGGTGTATCTCAGGCTCAGAGATTTTAAATGACTAAGTCTACCTTCCTTCTTATTCATAACAGCACTGATCGTTATTAGTAGTACAAAGTATATGGTCTTCTTCAATGTTAAAAACACTCTCCGTATAATGTTATAGCGTCTATAAGTAGCACAGTGAAGTAAAATTCAACTTTGCCAGCCCATTTTACAGCTGAAGAGCCCTCATCTCTGAGAGATTAAATTGTTTGTCCAAGTTCATAAAAATAGTAAGTAGCAGATTCAAGAATTTAATTCTCTGAAGTCTCTCTTTCAGCACTTTGGAAACTGTATGAGTAGTTTCTTTAATTACTTCTGTATTTCCGTTGATTCATCATCTTTTCTGAGATAATTATTTCATAGAATTGATCGCAATTAGAAAACAAAGCAGAGGGGTGATCCTATTTGTACTTATTTCATTCTTCTTGGAATTATCAAGACATACCAAGGGAAAGATCATCTCATCAACCCCAAAGATTCTTAAAATCAACATCATTCAATGACAGAGGATAGTTCCCGAAGCCAGATGTCACTCACTGAAGTCTTTACATTACAGGTCATTTCTGAGCTGCATACCAGTATAGCCCCACATGGAGTGTCAAGTTACTTCAATCTGATATTTTGACTTGTACATGAATGCTATGCATTGAGAAAGTTATTGATCTGAATTATGTGATGGCTGCTAAATTCCAATGAGAGTTCCAAAAATAAACCAAACATGCTAATTAGAAATCTCCATCCCAGATTCAACCACATATTCCCCTTATCTCTAATGGAGGTAAGCTGGTTCATCTTAACATTTTCAGTTCTTGTTTTGTTGTATTTCCTTCCAACCTTTCCCAAAATATGTTATGAAATTTGAGTTTCTCTACTAATTTGGTAGGTAACACCAAAATGTGTTAATGATTGATCATATTTGTATTATACCTTGTCATAAAAATATCCATGTGCATCACTTTATTTAACTCCTATATATCTTATGATATAGGAATAAAATAGAGTATGATTTTCCCATTACACATGAGAAAAAGTAAATTTAAGATTGTTGCTAATAGTAATTTGAGAAATTGTGAATTCAGTTCTGCTAACTACAGCGTTTATCTTTTTTTTTCTCTACTATATGATAACTGCTTTAAGATACCACTTTTGGGGCTGCTTTTTACAATCAGTGGACATATCTTCTAACCATTTGAGAGTTATTAGGTATGTAGCATTCACCCAGAATGCTCAGTGGCATAGAATAACTGTAGCTTTTGGTATAACTAACTCATTTATAACTAGGTTTATTCCTAGTTATTTTATTCGTTTTGTTGTGATAGTAAATGGGATTGATTCCTTAATTTCTCTTTCTGATCTTTCGTGTTAGTGTGTAGGAATGCAAGAGATTTCTGTGCATTAATTTTGTATCCTGCAACCTTACCTAATTCAAAGATACAATAAGAATGATTTTTAAATGGTTTAGCAGCTCTGAAAAGAAAAATCATCTCAGTTCAACAGTGTTCCCTCGTGTTTGTACATTTAATCCAGGTTCCTTTTTATGAGTTTCTGCTCTTGCTCAGAGAATTCTTTCTGCTGCTCTTTGTTCTGTTTATAGATGTATTTTGTTGAGTCTCCAAATGAGAAAAAAAATACAAAGAAGAAAAAACCATTTACATGTTATGATTTATTGTCAAAATGGTTATGGTGGTGAGTGGGGATTCACTCTAGTTTATGAATAATATATTTACACTAGTATGTCTCCCGGTAAAATTATAAGATTGATGTTCAACAAAGAGACTCTAAGCATGATGAATTGCTACCACATAAAGGTAGTCGATCTTTATCAGCTTCCATTCAAAATGAGCTGGAATTGTTGCAGGAATGCTGTGAGAGCTTTCCAACTGGTGCTTTCTACTGTATTCTTTCAATTCTTTTGGAAAAGAGATATTGAGCATCAGACCCACATTTTGTGATAAGTTGGGTGGGCTCAGCAGCAGTGGATGCCGGGACTTAATACAGAAGGAGAGGCAAAATCTACAATTCAGTTAGAAGTGGGGCTTTTGGAGTGAGTGGAAGGTTGTAATGTCAGCAGTTGAACATGCATTGTATTCAGATAGGCAGTGAATTTCATCTAGATTCATGCTGTTGTTAAGGAAATGGATGTAGGTGGAGCCAGGCAGCATCAATTTTCTATACAGTGACTTTTTCTAGCTAGAAGTAGTATAGCATTCTGGTTTCTTCAATCAACTTATGTTCCTTTAGTGCCTACTGCAACCCAAGCATTGCCACAGGCATTTGGATACATCAGAGAACAAAATGAATAAGTCTTTGCCCTCAGGAAGTTTACTTGCTACTGGGAGACAGAAATAAATAAGTAAATAGGTAGGAAGTCAGATGATGAAAATAACAATGCTGAAAAGTAAAGCAGGGTAAGAGGGATGGAGGGGGTGAGGGTGGCTAGAGGGATGATTTGCTTTTTTCATTTTAATATTTGGGAAGACCTTGCTGATAAAGGGATATTTGAGGAAAAACATGAAGGAAGTGAAGGAACAAGCCATGTGGATACCTGCTAGGAGCATTCCAGGTAATGGAGCAAGAACCACAAAGGCGTTGGGATAAAAGTAAGCTCAGCATGGATTGGAATGGAAGCAGCATCAGTAAGGGATGCAGAGATGCACAGCAGTGCCTGCATCTGTGGGGAGCACAGGTGGATTATGGAAGGAAGCACAGAGAGTAGGAGGGAACTGAGGATATCCATGTACTGAACGTACCAGAGCACATGCTGAAGACCTTCTACATGCTGGACTCTGGGGATTCGGAGCAAACAGATCCTTATGTATCTCTTAAATATCTGTCTTGCTCCTACTCTATCTGACCTAAGTATCTCAGAAACATCAAAGAAAAACCACGAAATATACTTTTTTTTTTTTTTTTTTTTTTTTTTTGCGGTATGCGGGCCTCTCACTGTTGTGGCCTCTCCCGTTGCGGAGCACAGGCTCCAGATGCGCAGGCTCAGCGGCCATGGCTCACGGGCCCAGCCACTCCACGGCACGTGGGATCTTCCCGGACCGGGGCACGAACCTGCGTCCCCTGCATCGGCAGGCGGACTCTCAACCACTGCGCCACCAGGGAAGCCCGAAATGTCCATTTTTTATATTCAGATCCTGGGCCATCTGGCCTTACCAACCACACAGCTCACTCCAGGTCAGTCTTTCTAGGTTCCTAGGACCGTCCTTTTGCTCAAAAAGTGATGGTTAAACCTTTGAGCCTTCCTGCAACTGAAACAAGATCTGCTCTTTTTCAGATTCTCACTTGGTTCCAACTTTCTTTTTTTTTCCCCTCTGGATAGGAGAGAAATTTTTTTTTTAATTTTATTGGAGTATAAGTGCTTTACAGTGTTGTGTTAGTTTCTGCTGTACAGTGAACTGAATCAGCTCTGTGTGTACATATGTCCCCTCCCTCTTGGACCTTCCTCTCCACCCTCATCCCACCCATCTAGGTCATCACAGAGCACTGAGCTGAGCTCCCTGTGCTATACAGCAGGTTCCCACTAGCTCTCTATTTTACACATGGTCGTGTCTTTATGTCAAACCTAATCCCCCAGTTCATCCCACCCTCCCCTTCCCCTGCTGTGTCCACACGCCCATTGTCTACATCTGCCTTTCTATTCCTGCCCTGCAGATAGGTTCATCTGTGCCATTTTTCTAGATTCCACATATATGCGTTAATATACAATGATTGTTTTTCTCTTTGTGACTGATTTCACTCTGTATGACAGACTCTAGGTCCATCCACATCTCTACATATGACCCAATTACATCTCTTTTTATGGCTGAATAATATTCCATTATATATATATGTACCACATCTTCTTTATCCATTCATCTGTCGATGGACATTTAGGTTGTTTGCGGGTCCCGGCTATTGTCAATAGTGCTGCAGTGAACATTGGGGGACATGTGTCTTTTTGAATTATGGTTTTCTCAGGATATATGCCCAGTAGTGGGATTGTGGGTCATATGGTAGTTCTATTTGTAGTTTTTTAAGGAACCTCCATATTGTTCTCTACAGTGGCTGTATCAATTTACATTCCCACCAACAGTGCAAGAGCGTTCCCTTTTCTCTACACCCTCTCCAGCATTTATTGTTTGGAGATTTTTTGATGATGGCTATTGTGACCAATGTGAGGTGATACCTCATTGTAGTTTTGATTTGCATTTCTCCAATAATTAGTGCTTTTGAGCATCTTTTCATGTGCCTCTTGGCCATCTCTATGACTTCTTTGCTGAAATGACTATTTAGGTCTTCCATCCATTTTTTGATTGGGTTGTTTGTTTTTTTCATATTGAGCTGCATGAGCTGTTTATATATTTTGGAGATTAATCCTTTGTCCGTTGCTTCATTTGCAAATATTTTCTCCCATTCTGTGGTTTTTCTTTTCATCTTGTTTATGGTTTCCTTTGTTGTGCAAAAGCTTTTAAGTTTAATTAGGTCCCATTTGCTTATTTTTGTTTTTATTTTCATTACTCTAGGAGGTGGGCCATAAAAGATCTTGCTGTGATTTATGTCATAGAGTGTCCTTCCTATGTTTTCCTCTGAGAGTTTTATAGTGTCCAGTCTTACATTTAGGGCTTTAATCCATTTTGAGTTTATTTTTGTGTATGGTGTTAGGGAGTGTTCTAATTTCATTCTTTTACATGTAGCTGTCCAGTTTTCCCAGCACCACTGATTGAAGAGGCTGTCTTGTCTCCATTATATATTCTTGCTTCCTTTGTCATAGATGAGGTGACCATAGGTGCGTGGGTTTATCTCTGGGCTTTCTATCCTGTTCCATTGATCTATATTTCTGTTTTTGTGCCAGTACCCTATTGTCTTGATTACTGTAGCTTTGTAGTATAGTCTGAAGTCGGGGAGCCTGATTCCTCCAGCTCCAGTTTTCTTTCTGAAGATTGCTTTGGCTATTTTGGGGTCTTTTGTGTTTGCATAAAAATTGCATAATTTTTTGTTCTAATTCTGTAAAAAAAAATGCCATTGGTAATTTGATAGAGATTGCATTGAACCTGTAGATTGCTTTGGGTAGTATGATCATTTTCACAGTATTGATTCTTCCAGTTCAGGAACATGGTATATCTCTCCATCTGTTTGTGTCATCTTTGATTCCTTTCATCAGTGTTTTATAGTTTTCTGAGTACAGGTCTTTTGCCTCCTTAGGTAGGTTTATTCCTAGTTATTTTATTCTTTTTGTTGTGATGGTAAATGGGATTGATTTCTTAATTTCTCTTTCTGATCTTTTGTGTTAGTGTGTAGGAATGCAAGAGATTTCTGTGCATAAATTTTGTATCCTGCAACCTTACCAAATTCAATGATTAGTTCTAGTAGTTTTCTGATGGCATCTTTAGGATCATCTATGTATAGTATCATGTCATCTGAAAACAGTGAGTTTTACTTCTTCTTTTCCAATTCGTATTCCTTTTATTTCTTTTTATTCTCTGATTGCCATGGCTAGGATTTCCAAAACTATGTTGAATTTTCAAGAGTGGCGAGAGTGGACATCCTTCTCTTGTTCCTGACCTTAGAGAAAATGCTTTCAGTTTTTCTCCATTGAGAATGATGCTTGCTGTGGGTTTGTCATATATGGCCTTTATTACATTGAGGTAGGTTCCCTCTATGCCCACTTTCTGGAGAGTTTTTTTTTTTTTTTTGTGATACGCGGGCCTCTCACTGTTGTGGCCTCTCCCATTGTGGAGCACAGGCTCTGGACGCGCAGGCCCAGCAGCCATGGGTCATTGGCCCAGCCGCTCCGCGGCATGTGGCATCTTCCTAGACCGGGGCATGAACCCGTGTCCCCTGCATCGGCAGGTGGACTCTCAACCACTGCACCACCAGGGAAGCCCCTCTGGAGAATTTTTATCATAAATGGGTGTTGAGTTTTGTCAAAAGCTTTTTCTGCCTTATTGAGATGATCATATCGTTTTTATTTTTAATTTGTTAATATGGTGTATCATGTTGATTGTTTTGTGTATATTGAAGAATCCTTGCATCCCTGGGATAAATCCCACTTGATCATGGTGTATGATCTTTTTAATGTGTTGTTGGATTCTGTTTGCTAGTATTTTGTTGAGGATTTTTGCATCTATATTCATGAGTGATATTGGTCTGTAATTTTCTTTTTTTGTGATATCTTTGTGTGGCTTTGGTATCAGGGTAATGATGGCCTCATAGAATGAGTTTTGGAGTGTTCCTCCCTCTGCAATTTTTTGGAAGAGTTTGAGAAGGATAGGTATTAGCTCTTCTGTCAATATTTGATAGAAATCTCCTGTGAAGCCATCTGGTCTTGGGCTTTGGTTGGAAGATTTTTATTTACAGTTTCAATTCTGTCCTCTTTCTTCAGCTTGGTCAGTTGATCAAAGATTTTCTTTTTAATACCCCTTCTGCTCCACCACATCTTCAGAGACTTCTGCTTTCCACCACCTCCAGGCTCATCTCTTATTCTGTCTCCTCCTGACCTTGCATTCTATCACAGGATGTGAGTAACACAGAATCTCTGCCCTTAAGAATTTTTCAGAAAGAGAACAACTACCCAACTCATTGATAAAAGTTGAGTGAGACCAAGATGCAAGCTCTTTTGTTGGAGCAAGTAAAGTGAGTTTGGAGAAGAACTTCCTTCTGCCAAAGGAAGGTAATAGAGACTCATGAAAAAAGTGACCTATGGTTTGGGCCTTGAAGGATAAGTGATATTGTAGTAGGCAGAAGGGGTGAGGTTGGGAAAATACATTCCATGCAGAAGGAGTCACCTGTACAAGTATATTCTTATGCATTCCCATTTCTGCCATTCCCCTCTTATGATGCTGTGGTATGGCCCAGTTTACCTACATGTCTAGCCCTGCATGATATTTATTGATGGTTTTATATGATAACTTAAACACATGCCATCTTCTACTTCTGTGGGTGTACTTCCATTTGCTTGGTTGGTTGTTTGGTTGATTGCTCACTTGCTTCTGAGCCTGCTATTTTCAAGAATCCTTCCTGAACCTACCCCAGCCTGCTCTAACCACACCTTTATACTGTGATTTCTTCACAGTTTGGCCCTGGGTGATATAGTTGCTATAACTCTCTGCAGACCTTTCCATCTGTGTATGCTGCTAAGGAAAGCAAAGGGAGGTCACAGAAACCTGGATTCTAGCTCTAGTTCACCATTCACTGACCTATGACAAGTGCCAGGCTCCTCTTTGGTAAGGTTGCTCACCTGCCAAGATATGGGATATTGGATCAAATGTCCCTTCCAAATCTGAAAAGCAAGAGCCTATGGTTTTGAGAGATTGCAATCACCTTGAAGTAGGAGAATGAGTTCACTCTTTCTCTTGGAATCTGTGCCCTTCCACTGAATTAGAGGCAAATGGCACTCTTGTCAGGGGTTCCTGTACAGGTTTTGGATCTACTGTTAACTTTCTGCATGACCTTGGTTAAGTCTTTTCCACATGCTTAACTTTGGTTTTCTCACCTACAAATTAGTGATCAGAATAGCCATGTCATATACAGCGGGAGGATTAAATGAGATAAAGTATAAAGATGCAACACATGTGATAACTTTGAAAAATGTTTGAGTTACAACCACACAAAGGAGATGTTCAGCACTTGTTGTTACAATTGAGCTTTTATCTGGTTGGACTGGACATAATTGTAACTATCAGCTGACTCTCCATTTTCTGAAATGAGGGATTTTTCTGTTGCAGAGATAAGTTATAACACATTTTAACTCAGTGGCAAGGCTGCTGCTGAGCTTGCAAGCTTAAGGACATCCTGGAGAATCCATAGTTAACTCAGTGTTTAGTAGAATATCATTCATACTTAGGAATATTTAGCACAAGTACATGAATAGCTAGACTTGCAGTTGCAACATTAAAAAAAAATCAATGACTTCATAAACTTATCTGTAATTGTTAGAAGATGTTTTCAATAAACCTTAATGAAATTTATTATTATTTCACCTATAAAACTAAATAGATTTGCAGATGGATAAGGATCAGCTCAGCTCAGCTCCTCCTGTGAAATTGCCCATTCAGATCTGCCTACTGCAATATATTCAGGAGTGATTTGCAGCAAATTAGGTCAAGTGACTTCACATTACAATCTTCTGCTAAAGACACTTTCCTAATGGGTCCTGTTTCTTCCTGGGTTTTCAAAGTCTTCTTTTTTTTTTTTCCAAATTTCAAAAGCACTTAGGACAGTTTAAAGTAGTCCAATAAAATGTAATGCAACTGATTAAGGAATGTAAATAAAATGAGTTTCAAGGCCAGATAATTAAAACTTGAGTAGCTTATAGCCAGGCAGAAAAAAGCAGTAAAGAACGTGGTGAAAGACGTATTCATTCAACATACATTTACCTACATTTATTTACTGAGTATTCATTGTGTTTTAGGGATCAGAATATGAGTAAAATCTGGCACTTGCCTTTAAGATATTCCTGGTCCAGCCAGAGTGACAGGAGTTAGGTTTGTGCAGGGAATGTATATGAAGAATTTGAAACTTGGAAAGTGTATTAGCTGCTGTGACAAATTACCACTATCTTAGTGACTTAAAACCATACAGATTTACTATCATGAAGGTCTGTAAGTCAGAAGTCCAACACAGGTCTCACTGGGCTAAAATTAAGGTGCAGGGAGGGCTTTCTGGAGGCTCCAGGGGAGAATCCAGTGTCTAGAGGTGGTCCTCCTTCCTTGACTCATGGCCCCTTTCCTCCATCTTCAAAGTTCAGCTTGTCTTTCTCCCTCTGTATCACTCTTACCTCCTCCCCTGCCTCTCTCTCTCTTAAGAACCTGTATTCATTTGCTAGGGCTGCAGAAAGAAAGTACAAAGCTACAAGCAACAGAAATTTATTGTCTTCCAATTCTGGAGGATAGAAGTCCAAGGTCAAGGTGTTGGCAGTGTTGGTTTCTCCTAAGGGCTATGAGAGAGAATCTGTTCCAAGTGTCTCACCTGGCTTCAGGTGATTTGTTGGCAATATTTGGCATTCCTTGCCTTGTAGGATCATGACTCCGACCTCTGCCTTCAACTTCTCATGGCCTTCTCTCTCTATATGTTTGTTTGTGTCCAAATTTCCCCCTTTTATAAGGGTACCAGTCATACTGGGTTAGGGGGCCATCATACTCAAGTATGACCTCATCAATTACAGCTGCAATCACCCTATTTCCAAATAAGATCTTATGCTGAGGTCCTTGGGATTAGGATTTCAACATGTGAATTCTGAGGGACACAATTCAACCTCTTCCAGGACCCCTGTGATTACACAGGGCCCATCCAGGTAGTCCAGAATAATCTCCCTATCACAAGATCCTTAATTCAGATAAGATACTTACAGGTTCCATGGATTAGGATGCAGAACTCTTTGGGGGAGCTGTTATTCTGTCTACTACAGAAGCTTCTGGGGTGAGGAATTATTGAAGACCTAAAGATGAAAAAAATGGGTTATTATATGAAATCATGTGTGTGAAACTTCTGAAAATTGTAAAGCACTGTAGAATTTAAAGAATCATTCAATTAAAAAAAAAGTTAAAATAAAAAAAATGAAGGGGAATTCATCAAATGGAGATTTGGGGTGGAGGACACTGCAGGCGGAAGGAGCTGCATCCCCAGGATATTGTGGGAAACAATAGTGCATTCAGCAAACCACATAGACCCGTGCAGCTGAAAGCTTTCATGCTCAGGCTTCATTTTTCTCAATTTCACTTGATAGACTATTCTTTCCATCTTAAAGCATCTTCTCCAGGTTTCTATGACACCACAGTTGGCTTGTTTTCCTTTAACCACTGTTGCTATTCTTTCTCATCAACTCCAGAGGTGGCAAATCACAGCTGCTGGCCAAATTCTGCTTGCTGCCTCCTTTTGTAAATAAAGTTTTCTTGGAACACAGCCATGCCTGTTTGTTTTTGTCTGTGGCTGCTTCAGTGATATAATAGCAGAGTTAAGGAGGCACAGGCAAGACAGTATGGCCTTCAAAGGTGAAAGTATCTATTGCCTGGCCTTTTACGAAAAAAAATTTCCCAATCCCTGATCTACTTGGTTGGATTCTTCTCTCCTCGCTTTAGAGGGCCCAGAATTCAATCTTACTCATCTTCCCCTTTCTACCTACATTCTTTAAGTGATCTTAGTCAGTCTCCTGTCTTTAACTACAACCTTACTGCTGATGACATTCAAATTTGTATGGCAAATTCTGACCCCTCCCCTGTAAGTTCCAGATACAAATATCAGCCTTCTCAGCATCTACACTTGGATAGTTAATAGGTATCCAAAAGTTAATGTTTCCGAAAAGAACTCTTGAAATTGTTACACAAGTCCATGTGCCCGATGCACAGTGAGGCCAAAGAAACTGAAACGTCAGGGTTTGGAGCAGAGAAAGGTTTATTGCAAGGCCAGGCAAGGAGAACGGGTGGCTCATGCTCAAAAACCTCTAACTCTCCAATGGTTTGGGGGGAAAAGTTCTATAGGCAAAATTTGGGGTGAGGGCTGCAGGGTGAGTGACTTTCTTCTGATTGGTTGGTGGTGCGGTAACAGGGGGGTGCTCCAGGAATCTTGTGCTCAGTCTGAAGTTGCCATCCTCTGCCGAGGTGGCGGCCTTGGTTCTGTAGAAGAGATCAAAGATAATGTTTTGTATATTCTTTGAGGAACCAGGACCCTGCCCCAAGGCTGCGCTATTGTTTCTTGGCTGCTTCTCCCTTGTCTCTTCATCCCCTCCCTTCCCTGATCAGCAGCTGTTTGAATCTGCCCTCTGAACTCAGAGAAGGTTAGGGAAGCTGAATGAAGCCTATTTCCTACAAACAAGAAGTGGGGAACACGGGAAGGATTTGCACCCGCGAGGGCCCCACAGGGTCCTGCTCAGTTTTAGATACTCCCACACACCCTAACATACTCCTCCCCTGGTCAGTGCCATTATTGTTCACAGTTGTGCAAGTCAAATATCTAGCAGAAAGCATTGATATTTCTCATTCCTTCATCCCCACCTCCAATCCACCAGCTGTCTGGTGAGCACTACTTCTAAAATGCCCCCAAGTCAGACCCCTTCTCACTACCTGATCACATCTACAGCTGCCATCCCTGTGCATATCAGCATCCCTTGCCTGTGCCACTGCAATGACACCTGCTGTCCTCCTAGCTTCTACTCTGCAGTAAATTCACTGACCAGCAGCCTAGTAATCTTTTTTAAAGTAAATGATATTTTTTTTCTCTGCCGTAGGGTACCATCTCACTTAAAATAATAATCAAGTTTCTATGCCGTGGCTGACAAAACCCACATGGGTCCATGTGATCTGGTCTCAATCCGCCTTTCCAGCCAGCTCTCCCTGGCTCATTGCCCCACTACTCCCCTGGCCTTATTCTGTGGCTCGAGCACACCAACCACACTGCCGTCCCTGGATCTTTGTGTAGTTATTGTTCATTCTGCAGGAACTCTTTGCTCCATATTTTTACATACCTGGCTCACTCTCATCACTGTGATCTCAGTTGAAATGTCACCTCCTCAGAGAGTTCTCCTCTGACCATCCTTGCTAAATATCACCCCCCACCCCAGTCCACCCAAAGCCCTTCCTCTCATATCTCACTTTTGTAAGTTTTATTCATCGAACTTTTCATTTTTCTGAATTTATCATATTTTATTATTGCTTACCATTTCCCCAAACTCACTCTGTCTCCTCCTCTTCCCACAACATTGGGATACGAGCTACATGATGGCAAGGACTTGGACTTAATTAGCAAATACTTCATGGAAGAGGTGTCACTGGTGCCTTCCAGGTGATATTTCTTTATTCGTGCATACAAGCATATGTGAATGAATACTTTCACATTTTTATAATTTTACTATCAATATTAAGTAATTTTTTTCATTCAACATTGCAGAGACTTCTGCATGTTAACAGTGTGTATTTTCAAATCATGTGTAATGGCCACAGGCTAGCGTATTTTCTAGATGTACCACAGTTTTCATAACCAGTCCCCTAAAGATGAGCACTATTCTTCTGATATTATAAACATCCTGTGATGATGTCCACTGCATGCATTTTCAACACCTGTATTTTTATAGGGCCAACTTTTGGTCAGTAAGACAAGAGTAATTGTTGAAATATAGAAAATCTGTACCAAATTGTATACAACTGACCAGAACCACTATGTGCCTCAAGTCTCAGCCCCCTTGTCTGTCCCAGCCTCTGTCTCAGGACCCTTCACACCTTCCTCACAGCCTGGAACCAAAGCTCAATCCCTGCCTCAGCAGGGTCCCTTCTGGACAGATGCTGTTGGGAGGTCACTTCCATGCCAAGCACTGCTGGAACAGTTTTGAATGTTTGATTATAAAACCTGTGCTACTAAGGCCTTAAAATTAGATAAAAAGTTATGCACATTACTCACTTGGAAATGTATTACAGAAGTTCTTTCTACAAAATTTGTTTCAGTTGAGCATTTATGAGTCCTGAGGGTGGGAAGATTAATTATAACTTCACCAACACTGGTTATTGCCAATCTCTGATTTTTGTGAATCTTATTGGGAAAAATAGATCTCATTTTTGTTTTATTTGCATTAGTTTGACTGTTGATAAATTGAGCATCATTTTATATGGTATTGGTTATTTATATTCCTTTCTGAGAGAAACTTGCTTCTTGTGTGTTTTGCCCTCTTTTCTTCGGACCTTGGAAGTTTAAAATTTTTTCTCTTTTGAGTCAGGTTTGTTGAAGTATAATTATTTTAACAGCTTTATTGATTATATAAGTCATATACCATACAACTCACCATTTAAAGTGTGCAGTTGAATTGGCTTTAGGATCAGTACATTCACAGATTCATGCAATCACCACAATCCAATTTTAGCACATTTTCATCCAAACGTAAAATAGATAGCTAGGTGGAAGCAGCCACATAGCACAGGGAGATCAGCTCGGTGCTTTGTGACCACCTAGAAGGGTGGGATAGGGAGGGTGGGAGGGAGGGAGACGCAAGAGGGAAGAGATATGGGAATAGATGTATATGCATAACTGATTCACTTTGTTATAAAGCAGAAACTAACACACCATTGTAAAGCAATTATACTCCAATAAAGATGTAAAGAAAAAGAAAAAAAAGAAACTGTACTGGCAATCACTCTGCATTAATTTTTCTCCACTCCATACCCTGGCAATCATTAATCTGCTTTCTGTCTCTATAAGTTTGCCAACTATGAATATTTTATATGAATGAATTATATAATGTGTTGTCTTTTGTGGCTGGCTAATTTAACTTGGCCCTGTGTTTTCAAGGTTTATCCATGTAGTAGCATGTATGAGTAATTTCTTCTTAGTGTGGAGTAATATTCCATTGCATGGATATGCCATATTTTATTTATCTATTTATCAGTTGATGAACATTTGGATTGTTCCCACTTTGGGCTAGTATGAATAACACTGCCATGAACACTCAGGTACATGATCCAGTAATTCCACTTCTGAATATATACCTCAAAGAATTAACAGCAGGGTTCTGAAGAGATCTTTGTATACCCATGTTCTTAGCAAAATTATTCACAATATCTAAAATGTGGAAGCAGCAACCCAAGTGCCTACTGAGGGATGAACGGATAAGCAAAATGTGGCATACACACACAATGGAATATTATTTGGCCTTAAAAAAGAAGGAAATTCTGACCTATGCTAAAACATGAACGAACATTAAGGACATTATGCTAAGTGAAATTAGTCACAAAAAGACAAATACTGTATGATTCCATTTATATGAGATACTTACCAGAGTCGAAACCATAGAGACAAAAAGTAGAATGGTGGTTGCCAGGGGCTAGGGAGAGGAGGAAATGGGGAAGTAGTATTTAATAGGTACAGAGTTTTAGTGGTACAAGGTTACAAAGAGTTCTGGAAATGGATGGTGGTGATGGTCACACAACATTATGAATGTATTTTATACTACTGAACTGTACACTTACAAATAGTTAAGATAGTAAATTTTATGTTCTATGTATTTTACCTCAGTACAAAAAACTAGGAAAAATTCAGGTACAGTTTTTGTGTATACATATACTTCTGCTTCTCTGTATATAACCTCGAGTGGGATTGCTGAGTCATAGATAAACTCCGTGTTTAACATTTTGAGGAACTGCCAAACTTTTTAAAAGTAGCATTTACACCATTTTATATTCCTACCAGCAATGTATGAAGGTTACAATTTCTCTGTATCCTCATCAACATGTTATTTTCTCTTTTTTTGAATGTAGGCATACTAGTGGGTATGAAGTGCTGTCTCATTGTGGTCTTGATACTAATGATGGTAATCATCTTTTTATGTGCTTATTAGCCATTTGTATATCTTTGGAGAAATGTCTGGTCATGTACTTTCTCTATTTCTTGGCTTTTTAATCTTATTAAGTTGTAAGTACTCTTTACATAAGTTCAGGATACAGTCCGTTATCAGACACATGATTTACAAGTATTTTCTTCACTTTATGGAATGGTGTCATTTCCAATACAAAAGTTTTAATTTTTATAAAATCAATATTATATATTTTCTGCAAACAAAATTATATCATCTGCATATAATTTACCTGCAATAAAATTCACCTTTTTTTCTTAAAGTTCTATACATTTTGACACATACACATTATCATATAGCAACAGCCATAAGCAAGATGGATAGAAGTTTCATTACCCCAATAAATTCACTTGGGGTACTGCTGATCTATTTTTTGTCCCTAAATTTTTGCTTTCTCAAGAATATCATGTAAATAAAATCACAGCAAATAAAATGTCAGATGTGTTTCTGGTTTTTAGTGAAAAGGAATTCTATTGAGTGGTTCTTTATATTCAAACCTACATCTTTTTTTTTTTTTTTTAACTCTGTTCATGGTTTTAATTTCAAGGTTTCTCTGTCACAATTTTTGGTGTGACTCTTTCATTGTACATATACAACACATCAAAATCTTTGCATTCTAATCAGGTATGAAAATTTCCTGGCCTTAAAGTCTTGAGTCAAGTTTGCAAAAAGGTTACTCAAATTAGATATATTACAGATGGACTAGGGTGATGGTTTTCTAACTTTTTTTAAAAAAATAGGAGAACTTTCTTAAAATAAAACTTTGCATAGAAACTCAGTATGTATACACATCAAAGCAGAGTTTCTCCTTTGAATTCTGAATAGACACCCTGCCCATGACTCCCTCTTTTCTTCAGAGCATAGCTTGAGTATCCATGGTCTCACTCTTGAGTTATCCTGAGTTGACTGATCTACTAGGAGCAGCATTAAGATATCGGTCATCAGGATCAGTCTCAGAATGAAGAGGGAGAAACCTGAGAAACAATTAGCCCAATTACAGGGTTCTTATCTCAGGCAATGGCTTTCCTACTCTGCTGTTCATTGTGCTGAGCTCCCAAGAGGAAATGAGAATACTCAGGGACAGTGACAACTGTCTTTACACATCGGAAGGGCTGCCATGTGGAGGCTGATGAGAATAGTTCAAAATCATTCCAGAAGATAGATCTAGAATGACAGTGATTAAAGAAATAAGAAGGAAGAACATTCTAAAAACAAGGTCAATGCTGATTTTGAAAGTGAAATAGATTTTCCTGCCCCATATATAAAAATTGGAGAGCACAAAAGCCCTCCCAGCATTGAATTCTGTGTCTGTGGGCAACTGCATACACCTGGCCCTTCTGTGATAGATACATACCACTGACTAGCATTCATTTGCTATCTATCCTAGAGGCACAGAGGGGAGCATCACAGTGACCAGTGATAGGGATCCCTAAAGTAAACATGTCATTAAACTAAGTTTTCAATTACAACCTTATAAAAAATGAAGAGACCCCAAACTCAGAGTTTCTAATGTACCATATTTATTAAAGTACCATACATTTGGTTAATTTCAGTCCCCTTTTCTATGGTATGAGAGATCTTCACAAAAGAATAGAAAGGAACTCTGTAGGTTCCTCTGTAGATACTGTGATCTGTGATTGTGTTTTTCACTGTGTGCAGAGGTAAAGAGGGCTTTTCAGTGATAGTTCCCCATTGTCTCTGCCTTTCTACAAGCATCCATTTCTTGACTCCACTTAGGAGTATAGGGCTGCCTGGCTCTCCTGATCACCACCATGGGATGGTGCCCATTTATCCTTTGTACTCTTATGCATCCTATTGGATTCTCACATGCCCACTGGTTTACATTCTGTCTGCTTGTCAGTGCAGGGATGCTCTAGCTTGTTTCTTTAATAAGACTGCACAGTCATGCATTTTGAGAAGGAATTTGGAGACTAACTCAAAATAGTAAATGTGCCAAACCTCAAGTTAAATTTAGTATGATTTTATTGAACTGGCCATTCTACATTTGGTTTTTTTTTTTTTTTGGTTTTTTTTTAAATGTTGTCCCCCCTAACGATTATCACCCTGGTTGTTTCAACTTGGTATAATTTTATAGTTTTTCTAAACAACTGTGATGTTGTTGATCAGCTGCTGTGACTGTGGCCTTTATTGTGGGTTGGGAGGTCAGGCAGGACTTAGCTGAATCCTTGGCTCAGGTTCTCACAAGGCTTCAATCAAGGTGTGGGCTGTATTCTCATCTGAATGCTAAACTGGAGAAGAATACTTTTCCAAGTTCATTTAGGTTGTTGGCAGAATTAATTGCCTGTGGCTCTGTGAGTGAGGGCCCCAGCTTTGTGCTGGCTGAAGGCAGCCATCTTAGAGCTTAGAGCCACCCACAGCTCCTTGCCATGTGGGCTTCTTCAAGCCAGGAAAGATAAGCTCTCCTTAAGGAGGACCCGGTCCTTCTTGTAGGGCTTTCACCAAAGTCAGGCCACCCCAGGCTATACTCCCTTTTGGCTAATTCAAAATCAACCCATTTGAGGTCTTTTTTTTACATCTTCAAAATCCCTTCACTTTCGCCATATTCTGTTGGCTAGAAGCAAATCACAGGTCCCTCCCACACTCGAGGGAAGTTTTTATACAAGGCGTGACCACTAGGGTGTGGTGATCTTCGGGGCTCACCTTTGGTCTACCCATCACAGGTGTAAACAAAATTCACATTGTGGGAGCAAGAGGAGGATCTCAAGTTGAGGTATTTGTGATATGAGAAGTCAAAGGGGTTGTAGAAGTGGGGATCTAAGGAAGCCAATATCTAGTCTGAGAATGTTCCCAAATGGAGGCTGTTGAATTGAAAGAGTCAGAGAAGCAAGAACTGAATCAGCAGTCAAGAATCATCAGTGGAGAAGGTTATAGACTATTAAAGTTACCAGCAAGAGCACCATGGGCTAAAGGAATGAGCAGAAGTGCAAAAAGCGATAGCCAGTTTTTAATATGACACTTGAACCTCATTTCGGGAGCGTGTCAGCTACTTTTAGAGGGTCCACATCTGGTAAAATTGTACCCAGCACTATGTTAGTCATCCAAATATTCTGCTCTTTCATTGTGTTTCTGTGAGGACAAAATGAGAGAATCTAGTACTTTGTGAAAGAAAAAGCTCTGAAAAATGACAAAGGCAAATTGCTCCTTTGACAGTGTCTTTAGGCAGCTTTCTTAGCTTTCTCTTGTCTCTTGCTCCAGACCTTCACCTGTGATCTGTCTGTGCAGATCTGTCACTGTGTCCTTACTCCTAGGGAATTGCTTACAGGACAATGGGGGAATAGATGCATTTAGGACCCCGTGGGTTGGGCCTATAGCACCAGGTAAGGATGCGTTCTATTGTTGGAAAGCCCTAGCGTCTATACCTGAACAGGTGTCAAAATGAAGTTTGTTTAGGGGAGGTTCAGGCCAAGCTAGGGCCCTGCAGGGCTTAAAGACTATGAAATAGTAGCTAGGTATTATTTAAAGATGCACTTGATGGTACGGGGCCCTCAGGAAGGGAAGCATGTAGCCGTTAACCAAAGGACGTAGAAGAAAGTAGGTGAGAAAACCAGAATTCAGTGGCTGGAGAGGCATCCAGGATGGTAGGTGATCAATACCAGGGCTCTTTGGCATAAGCGTGGGTGTATGAGAGACCTAAAAGAAGTACAGCCCTCATCTTTGAGTGCTTACTATGAGTCAGGCATTGTTCCAAATGCTTTATACAAATTAATTCATTTGTTCCTCAAAGCTGGCTTATAAAGTATTTTTAAGCTCATTTTACAGATGAAAACTCGTAGCCATAGATGGTAAATAACTTGGCCAGGTCCAGACAGGTAGAAAGCAGCACATCTGTTATCTCCCTTCTTGAACAAGGCTCCCCGCATGTGTCTGCTCAGCCCAGAGTCTCAACCTCTGTATCTCCCACCTCCTGCCTGAGGGATGGCATCATCTAGCAGCAGAATGGGCAGAGGTAGAGGCGGGCGGGTGACTGACACCCGGAGGCCCTCGGGGGCTAAGTTCAGGGAAAGAACGCCAAGCTCCAGAGAAACAGAAAGATCAGTTCAGGGCCCCTTTTCGTGAACAGAGGCTCAGAATCATGGGAGACAAGTTACCAGGAGCAGAGGATGGGATGTGCCTCTAGGCTGACTTGATGCTGAGCTGCAGGATTTCTGTCTTGAGGTTGCTTCACTGGAGCCTAAATATAGAGGCAGGGCTGTGGGAACATTCCAGCTATGAGTCCTGGAGGGCAGCATGCCAAGCAAGTCATGGCAATTACCTAGCAAGCACTTACCCATCATATGTCAGGACTGTTTGGGGTGTGAGGAATTCCCAGGGGAGCAAGATCATTCCTGCCCTGGGACTGTTCCCCAGTGAGTGGCACTGTCTACTATTTTGCCTACATTTTGTCCACACCTAACATGGCCTCTTTTTCATCACAAGGATAGAAATGATCATTGATATCATCATTTTCTGAGACAAACTTTCCCATGGCAATTTCCACAGCAATTTTAATAAAGCCCAAGTGGAAATTCAATTTATTAAAAACATTTTTTTTTTCATTTTCTCATTTTCTATTTAACTGGAACATTAACATGAGTCTGAGAATAGAAAAATTAGATTAGCAGCTTAAAACAAAATCTCTTAAATGCCAATAAAATTGTGCAAAGTGTTACATGCTATGTATTTCCCATCCTTGGTCCATGGGGAGCTGATTCGGGCAGTGCATGGTACCTCTGGGGAACTCACCCAGAACCTTCATGCTGGTCAGAATCAGACTCCATTGTGTGTGGACCCTTTTAAAGGTAAATGTTTTCACAGACCCTGCAATATGGAACTAGACTATTTTATCCTCATGTTGTTTAAATATGCATACACACAAAACTAGGTCTAAACTCCTTATGCTTTTAATTCATACTACTTTGAAGTCAGAACAAATTAATAAGCTAAAACCAAATTACAAAAGCAAAAATAATTCAAATCGCCAAGAGTAATTAATTGTGCTGAAACTAAACTGCCGCTTGCACTAGGGCACTAGGGCTACGGTGTGGACTATTCCTTTAATTTGCGTATGCCTTTCCCAATCTGTCGGACTGAAGTCAGTTTTTTCACCACTTTTTTTTTTTTTTTTTTTTTGCGGTACGCGGGCCTCTCACTGCTGTGGCCTCTCCCGTTGCGGAGCACAGGCTCGGGATGCGCAGGCTCAGCTGCCATGGCTCATGGGCCCAGCCGCTCCGCGGCACGCGGGATCCTCCCGGACCGGGGCACGAACCCGCGTCCCCTGCATCGGCAGGCGGACTCCCAACCACTGCGCCACCAGGGAAGCCCCTTCACCACTTCTTGCACTGCTTCAGAACCTTCATCCCCGCAGTTCACAGTGATGTCACTTAGAGTTCACACGGCAGGAGTTCATTGTTTTCCTACTAAATCCGCCTTTGTTCTTTTCTCATTAGCCTGGGACGGTTGAAGTAGCCCTATTTGGTGACAACTCATTTATAAATATAAGTGCAAACTTGGACACTGGAACTATGAGAAAGGATTTAGAAATAAAGCAATTGTGCCAATAATTCAGAATATGGTATTTTAAATTGTTAAGTGAGTCTTCTAGGAAATTTCAAGACCTCTGAGAACTTGTCCTTGGACTTCTGTTTATCAAAATCAATCCTAAAATAACTATAATAGAGAGCTGTTTCTCACTCTACATTGTTTCCATCCTCTTTGTTTCACTTTGGAGGAGATCGCAGATAAATGCTGGGCTGGACATCAGGTACTCCTGTGAGAAGTTAGATTGGGATGACATGGGTGGACATGTCCTATGAAATATTAACATCTGGATAGTCAGTCAACAGAATCAAGTGGAACCAACCCTGAAGCAAAACTATGTGTTATGGCCCCATATTTTCCTGAAAATAACCCTTTGGGCTGCTACACAAAAGTCAGTGTTCTATGGGATCCCACATCTGGCATCGTGTATAAATTCAGATTACTTGTGTGATTGATGGTGGATTCACACCTTAAGGTCAGCTGTCTTGATCTATAATGAATTTTTTGTCGAGTTATGAGTAGAGATTAAGAAATAGTCACTGGATAAACCTTGGTGACTCCTCTCTCAGCCAAAGAAGGGCTGGGCTGCCTGTCAGGTTAGAGATGTAGTGTAGCCTAGTCCGTAAGAGCTCCGGGTTCTAGTTTGGACTTTGCCTCTTGAGAACTACTTGGCTTTGAGCAACGTGTTTCTCTTGGATAGGAATCAGATTGCTCTGCTATAAGATTGGAATAATAGCAGAACTTACTTTAGAAGACTGCAGCAAGGACCTGGGTGGAATAAAGCAGGAAAGCACTTGATGCAATAGCCTGAACAGAGAAAGTACTCCATCAACTGAGCCATTATTATTTACATGAATACAAAACTCAATATTGTCCTCTAGAACGTGAGTTCTCAAACTTGTCTGCTGAGTAGCTACGAGAAGTAGTAATACCTGGGTCCCACCCCCAGAGATTCTGATTCACTTGGTATGCAGTGTAGCTGGGGCACTGGGATTTTAAAAAGTCCCCAGGTGGTTCTAATACGCAGCCAAAATGGAGAATCAGCTTCTGCTCTAGAGGAGCTCACAGTAGGTGAAGTCTGGTGCCATGAATACTGGAGACTGGAATGCTTGTCCCAATCTGATAGTCAATCGTTGTGTCCCTGGGCAAGTCCCCTTCCCACTCAGTTCCCCGTTTATGTAGAATGAAGGCCAGATTTCAGATGCTATGCTCTCCAGGCTCAGCACAGAGGGAAAAACCAATCTCTTAGGTTATAGCTCTATCTCCAAGCTGCTTTGAAAAAAAAAAATTAAATCCATGAAAAAGCTTTTAAACTGTTCGTTTAAAATAAAAATACATACAGAAATTCTTTATTTTTTACTTTTTTTACTGGTTGGTATTTATAAACATACCAAGAAGGCTGGTATTTGGAGACACAAAATCTAGAAGTTGAACTACGTAGCAGAGAAAAGGTAGAAAGGCAGGGCATGTTTTACTATAATTTACTATCAGTCACTTTCCTTCTACCACTTTACTGAGAAAACCAAGGATCTGAGAATGTCTTCTACAGCACCCCTGGCTCTTGTTACACCCCTGGTAGGAAGGTTTGGGACAGGACAGGTTGAAGGTCACACCTGCGCTAGCATTTAACCCCACGGCTAGCCTCAGATTTGTGAGGATTCACCCCAGTTTCTTAGCTGTCCATTCACAACCAACTCTTAATAACTGTGCTTTAGAAAGAAGTAGACTGAAGGAAAACATCACTGAATGTTATGTGATCTGCAAGTAGCATGATAATGGTCACGTGCAGAACAAGGTATGGCTTACAAAATGTCTTCATGTACATTTCTTAGTGTTCATAGTAAGACTGTGAATGCATCTTTTATTTGAATTTTGTGGTAGAGAAAACCGAAGCATAGAGAAGGTGATGCACTCAATGGTATTCATCCAGTTAGTGGCTGAGCAAGGACTCCCTCTCTCCCATGACAAATTCCACATATCCCCACTGTACCGGGCTCACATCTGGGGCATGAACTATGAGTCCCATAGGACTGAGTGACTCATAATCTTGTAGTGTCTGCTGTGAGAGTATTTGAATTTCTAAGATGTGTTCTCTCCCCTCCCTAACATCTTCCTTTCCTTCCTTCATCCACTTTCTTGTGTTCTTTCTTTGGCTTTCTTTATATCTTACTCTCTTTCCCACTTTCTGTAACAAATCTGGAAATGTCACACAGGTAGAGCCTCTTTTTTCCCTAGTGCACCTGTCACTCTCCTTGAGTGCTACCCTATTTTTCCCAAGGGAAGCCTCTTCTTGTCCTGATTGAGATGAGTTTGACTCTGGTCCCAGTGCTGCTTGATTAGAGCCCAAACACCCTTCTGAGTTCAAGCTGACTTCCTCTCACAAAGCACCGGATGCAAATCTCCAGCTGCCACTGGATCTGTGAGGAAAAGGAAATAATTCACAACCTCGAGACTCTACCCATTTCCTCCAGGTGCCTTTTGGCACTTAGGTTCTCGTATGGAATATTACCCTTGATCATCATCTGAATTTACGCTTGAAGTCTTCGTGTGGTTTGCACACCCGGCTTTGGACATGGTGCCAACCAAAGGCTGTCCTTCCTCCGGCTCCATCCTCCCATGCATCCAGCTCCCCATAACTGAGGCACAGACCCTTCTTAAGGTAGGATATACTTTCCCTCTCCTTCAGGAGTTCTCTGTCCTACTCAAGAAAGCTTTCATGAGGAAGAGAAAACAGCCAACTTCTTGTATGGATCAGTCATAAAATCTGGCATATTTTAACTCATGCCACGAGTTCACTTATTTTAAGACTGAGGATTATTTCTTCATCAGGATGTTATGAAATGTTATGCTGTTGATCTCAACTTTCAGACTAAGAAAGTAACTATACTGGGTTTTCTATAGAACTCTCAATTTCATGATAAACTTTTTTTTAGAGAACGTGGGTTTCCAGATGGTAAGATTGTGATAATAATCATTTGAATTAGACCAGAATTTAATTTTGTTATTTTTCATGTAGAGGATTATTTTAGCTTCTGAATAATTTAAACAAGTTTTTGGTTTGCTGTATTCAGTGAAGAAAACCAGCTGAGTTTACATTTCTTCCCCTTTCTTAGTCACTGTGTATTTTTTTTCTCATTTATATCAGTGGATTATGTATTATAAGATGTGCTTCATAGAAAATGCCTATCTTATATGGAAATTGAAGGTTACAATTTTGTAATTTGAGCTTGATAATATCAGACCTGCGTTTGAAATTACATCTATTCCCTGTTCCTGAGTTCTGGCATATTTTCTATCAGCTTCTGCTGCATAGCTTAAAGACTTAAAGAGAGTCACTCCTTTACCTGGCGTCATTTTTCTCATCTGTAACAAACTGGATTTGAATTAGTTCATGGCCAGTGGCCTTTTCAGGTCTAACAGTCTCTTTTATATTAGCTCCAAATTGCCAATCTAAAAACATTGGGTATTAAACTTTCAAAAACACAATGATTTAGTGTACATATCTTGTATAGCTCATCTTTTTTGCGGTTACCAAAAAGAACCACAATTTAAAGTTATTTCCCTGGGACTTCCCTGGTGGCACAGTGGTTAAGAATCCACCTGCCAATGCAGGGGACACAGGTTTGAGCCCTGGTCCGGGAAGATCCCACATGCCCCAGAGCAACTAAGCCCATGTGCCACAACTACTGAAGCCCGCGCACCTAGAGCCCGTGTTCCGCAACAAGAGAAGCCACCGCAATGAGACGCCTGCGCACCGCAACGAAGAGTAGCCCCCGCTCGCCGCAACTAGAGAAAGCTTGTGTGCAGCAACCAAGACCCAATGCAGCCAAAAATAAAATAAATTTAAAAAAAGAAAAACGAAAAAAAAAATAATAAAGCTATTTCCCTAACTAGGTAAATAATGGTTTCTTAGTCCAGACAAGACCATGGTTTTTCACTTTATTTTTAAAATTAAATTAAGTTTGTTTAATAATGACTCATATGATTAAAATATATATATTGGCACAGGCCACATGTGATTTTAGATTAAATCCTTTTAAAGCTTAGCTGTGTTTTTAAGGTAGATTCTCAGTCATCCCAATATATAAGAATGTTGCCCTACCGAAAATGAGCCCAAGAAACTTTGAAACGGGATCCAAACCCATTCACATTTGAAAGGTTCTCCAGAAACTGTTACTTTATTTTTACCAGATAGCTCTGTGATTCTTCAAAGCCTGTAATTGCACTAAGTGGAGGGCAGCTCAGTGGGAAATGCTTGCTATCTCTGGTTGTCTCTCTCTCACCACATGTTACCTTGACTGTGGATACCTGCATTTCATTAAAGCAATCAGCCATGCCCTTATGTATTCCTTGTGTTTGAACGTACAGGGGGTTAGATGCCTGATCACTCAGAAAGAACATACAATCTTTTGAGTAATAGGGGTTTCTCAGAACCTTTAATAATTCTCAAAAGTCCTTAATTTGAAGAGACAGTTCACTAAGGCTTTAAACAAGTTCCCATGACCTTACCATCTGCTTGCATTAAAACAAGGTAAATCGCTCACTCTGCTTCCACTTTCTTTTTTTTTGAATTTTATTTTATTTATTTTTTTATACATCAGGTTCTTATTAGTCATCAATTTTATACACATCAGTGTATACATGTCAATCCCAATCTCTCAGCTCATCCCACCCCCACCCCACCCCCGCCACTTTCCCCGCTTCGTGTCCATATGCTTGTTCTCTACAACTGTGTCTCAATTTCTGCCCTGCAAACCGGTTCATCTGTACCATGTTTCTAAGTTCCACATATATGCGTTAATATACGATATTTGTTTTTCTCTTTCTGACTTACTTCACTCTGTATGACAGTCTCTAGATTCATCCACATCTCTACAAGTGACCCAATTTCGTTTCTTTTTATGGCTGAGTAGTATTCCATTGTATATATGTACCATTTCTTCTTTATCCATTTGTCTGTTGATGGGCATTTAGGTTGATTCCATGTCCTGGCTATTGTAAATAGTGCTGCAATGAACATTGGGGTGCATGTGTCTTTTTGAATTATGGTTTTCTCTGGGCATATGCCCAGTAGTGGATTGCTGGGTCATATGGTAGTTCTATTTTTAGTTTTTTAAGGAACCTCCATACTGTTCTCCATAGTGGCTGTATCAATTTACATTCCCACCAACAGTGCAAGAGGGTTCCCTTTTCTCCACACCCTCTCCAGCATTTGTTGTTGGTAGATTTTCTGATGATGCCCATTCTAACCGGTGTGAGGTGATACCTCAGTGTAGTTTTGATTTGCATTTCTCTAATAATTAGTGATGTTGAGCAACTTTTCATGTGCTTCTTGGCCATCTGTATGTCTTCTTTGGAGAAATGTCTATTCAGGTCTTCTGCCCATTTTTGGATTGAGTTGTTTTTTAATATTGATCTGCATGAGCTGTTTATATATTTTGGAGATTAATCCTTTGTCCATTGATTCGTTTGCAAATATTTTCTCCCATTCTGAGGGTTGTCTTTTCATCTTGTTTGTAGTTTCCTTTGCTGTGCAAAAGCTTCTAAGTTTCATTAGGTCCCATTTGTTTATTTTTGTTTTTATTTCCATTACTCTAGGAGGTGGATCAAAAAAGATCTTGCTGTGATTTATGTCAAAGAGTGTTTTTCCTATGTTTTCCTCTGAGAGTTTTATAGTGTCCGGCCTTACATTTAGGTCTCTAATCCATTTTGAGTTATTTTTGTGTATGGTGTTAGGGAGTGTTCTAATATCATTCTTCTACACATAGCAGTCCAGTTTTCCCAGCACCACTTATTGAAGAGACTGTCCTTTCTCCATTGTATATCCTTGCCTCCTTTGTCATAGATTAGTTGACCATAGGTGCATGGGTTTATCTCTGGGCTTTCTATCCTGTTCCATTGATCTATATTTCTGTTTCTGTGCCAGTACCATATTGTCTTGATTACTGTAGCTCTGTAGTATAGTCTGAAGTCAGGGAGTCTGATTCCTGCAGCTCTGTTTTTCCCCCTCAAGACTCCTTTGGTGATTCGGGGTCTTTTGTGTCTCCATACAAATTTTAAGATTTTTTTATTCTAGTTCTGTAAAAGCATGCCATTGGTAATTTGATAGGGATTGCACTAAATTTGTAGATTGCTTTGGGTAGTATAGTCATTTTCACAATATTGATTCTTCCAATCCAGCAACAGGGTATATCTCTCCATTTGTTGGTATCACCTTTAATTTCTTTCATCAGTGTCTTATAGTTTTCTGCATACAGGTCTTTTGTCTCCCTAGGTAGGTTTATTCCTAGGTATTTTATTCTTTTTGTTGCAGTGGTAAATGGGACTGTTTCCTTAATTTCTCTTTCAGATTTTTCATCATTAGTGTATAGGAATGCAAGAGATTTCTGTGCATTAATTTTGTATCCTGCAACTTTACCAAATTCATTGATTGATTAGCTCTAGTAGTTTTCTGGTGGCATCTTTAGGATTCTCTATGTATAGTATCATGTCATCTGCAAACAGTGACAGTTTTATTTCTTCTTTTCTAATTTGGATTCCTTTTATTTCTTTTTATTCTCTGATTGCTATAGCTAGGACTTCCAAAACTATGTTGAATAATAGTGGTGAGAGTGGACATCCTTGTCTTGTTCCTGATCTTGGTGAAAAACTGAACGCATTTTCTGTATTGAGAATGATGTTTGCTCTGGGTTTGTTGTATATGGCCTTTATTACATTGAGGTAGGTTCCCTCTATGCCCACTTTCTGGAGAGTTTTTATCATAAATGGGTGTTGAATTTTGTCAAAAGCTTTTTCTGCATCTATTGAGATGATCATATGGTTTTTATTCTTCAGGTTTTTTTTTTTTTACATCTTTATTGGATATAATTGCTTTACAATGGTGTGTTAGTTTCTGCTTTATAACAAAGTGAATCAGTTATACATATACATATATTCCCATATCTCTTCCCTCTTGCATCTCCCTCCCTCCCACCCTCCCTATCCCACCCCTCTAGGTGGTCACAAAGCACGGAGCTGATCTCTCTGTGCTGTGCGGCTGCTTCCCACTAGCTATCTATTTTACGTTTGGTAGTGTATATATGTCCATGCCACTCTCTCACTTTGTCACAGCTTACCCTTCCCCCTCCCCATATCCTCAAGTCCATTCTCTAGTAGGTCTGTGTCTTTATTCCTGTCTTACCCCTAGGTTCTTCTTGACATTTTTTTTCATTAAATTCCATATATATGTGTTAGCATACGGTATTTGTCTTTCTCTTTCTGACTTACTTCACTCTGTATGACAGACTCTAGGTCCATCCACCTCATTACAAATAGCTCAATTTCATTTCTTTTTATGGCTGGGTAATATTCCATTGTATATATGTGCTTCAGTTTGTTAATATGGTGTATCACATTGATTGATTTGCATGTATTGAAGAATCCTTGCATCCCTGGGATAAATCCCACTTGATCATGGTGTATGATCCTTTTAATTTGTTGTTGGATTCTGTTTGCTAGTATTTTGTTGAGGATTTTTGCATCTATATTCATCAGTGATATTGATCTATAATTTTCTTTTTTTGTAGTATCTTTGTCTGGTTTTGGTATCACGGTGATGGTGGCCTCATAGAATGAGTTTGGGAGTGTTCCTCTGCAATTTTTTGGAAGAGTTTGAGAAGGATGGGTGTTAGCTCTTCTCTAAATGTTTCATAGAATTCGCCTGTGAAGCCATCTGGTCCTGGACTTTTGTTTGTTGGAAGATTTTTAATCACAGTTTCAATTTCATTCCTTGTGATTGGTCTGTTCATATTTTCTCTTTCTTCCTGGTTCAGTCATGGAAGGTTATACATTTCTAAGAATTTGTCCATTTCTTCCAGGTTGTCCATTTTATTGGCATAGAGTTGCTTGTAGTAGTCTCTTAGGATGCTTTGTATTTCTGCGGTGTCTGTTGTAGCTTCTCCTTTTTCATTTCTAATTTTACTGATTTGAGTCCTCTCCCTCTTTTTCTTGATGAGTCTGGTTAATGGTTTATCAATTTTGTTTATCTTCTCAAAGAACCAGCTTTTAGTTTTACTGATCTTTGCTACTGTTTTCTTTGTTTCTATTTCATTATTTTCTGCTCTGATCTTTATGATTTCTTTCCTGCTACTAACTTTGGGTTTTGTTTGTTCTTCTTTCTCTAGTTCCTTTAGGTGTAAGGTTAGATTGTTTATTTGAGATTTTTCTTGTTTCTTGAGGTAGGCTTGTATCTCTATAAACTTCCCTCTTAGAACTGCTTTTGCTGCATCCCACAGGTTTTGGATCATTGTGCTTTCATTGTCATTTGTCTCTAGGTATTTTTTGATTTCCTCTTTGATTTCTTCAGTGATCTCTTGGTTATTTAGTAGTGTATTGTTTAGCCTCCGTGTGTTTGTGACGTTTTTTCCCCCTGTAATTGATTTCTAATCTCATAGCGTTGTGGTCAGAAAAGATGCTTGATATGATTTCTATTTTCTTAAATTTACTGAGGCTTGATATGTGACCCAAGATGTGATCTATCCTGGAGAATGTTCTGTGTGTACTTGAGAAGAAAGTGTAATCTGCTGTTTTTGGATGCAATGTCCTATAAATATCAATTAAATCTATCTGGTTTATTATGTCATTTAAAGCTGTGTTTCCTTAGTAATTTTCTGTTTGGATGATCTGTCCATTGGTGTAAGTGAGGTGTTAAAGTTCCCCACTATTATTGTGCTACTGTCTATTTCCTATTTTATAGCTGCTAGCAGTTGCCTTATGTATTGAGGTGCTCCTGTGTTGGGAGCATATATGTTTATAATTGTTATATCTTCTTCTTGGATTGATCTCATGATCGTTATGTAGTGTCCTTCCTTGTCTCTTGTAACATTCTTTATTTTTTTGTGGTACACGGGCCTCTCACTGTTGTGGAGCACAGGCTCAGTGGCCATGGCTCACAGGCCTAGCTGCTCCACGGCATGCAGGATCTTCCCAGACCGGGGCACGAACCCATGTCCCCTGCATCGGCAGGTGGGCTCTCAACCACTGCACCACCAGGGAAGCCCTATTCTTTATTTTAAAGTCTATTTTATCTCATATAAGTATTGCTACTCCAGCTTTCTTTTGATTTCCATTTGCATGGACTTTTTCCATCCCCTCACTTTCAGTCTGTATGTGTCCCTAGGTCTGAAGTGGGTCTCTTGTAGACAGCATATATATGGGTCTTGTTTTTGTATCCTTTCAGCCAGTCTATATCTTGTGTTTGGAGCATTTAATCCATTCATGTTTAAGGTAATTATCGATATGTATGTTCCTATGACCATTTTCTTAATTGTTTTGGGTTTGTTTTTGTAGGTCCTTTTCTTCTCTTGTGTTTCCCACTTAGAGAAGTTCCTTTAGCATTTGTTGTAGAGTTGGTTTGGTGGTGCTGAATTCTCTTAGCTTTTGCTTGTCTGTAAAGCTTTTGATTTCTCCATCGAATCTGAATGAGATCCTTGCTGGGTAGAGCAATCTTGGTTGTAGTTTCTTCCCTATCATCACTTTAAATATGTCATGCCACTCCCTTCTGGCTTGTAGAGTTTCTGCTGAGAAGTCAGCTGTTAACCTTATGGTAGTTCCCTTGTATGTTATTTGTCATTTTTCCCTGGCTGCTTTCAATAATTTGTCTTTAACTTTTGCCAGTTTGATCACTATGTGTCTCGGCGTGTTTCTCCTTGGGTTTATCCTGTATGGGACTCTCTGTGCTTCCTGGACTTGGGTGGCTATTTCCTTTCCCATTGTAGGGAAGTTTTCCACTATAATCACTTCAAATTATTTTCTCAGGTCCTTTCTCTCTCTCTTCTCTTTCTGGTACCCTTATAATGCGAATGTTGTTACGTTTAATGTTGTCTCAGAGGTCTCTTAGGATGTCTTCATTTCTTTTCATTGTTTTTTTCTTTATTCTGTTCCACAGTAGTGAATCCCACCATTCTGTCTTTCAGGTCATTTATCTGTTCTTCTGCCTCAGTTATTCTGCTATTGATTCCTTCTAGTGTATTTTTCATGTCAATTATTGTATTGTTCATCTGTTTGTTTGTTCTTTAATTCTTCTAGGTCTTTGTTAAACATTTCTTGCATCTTCTCGATCTTTGCCTGCATTCTTTTTCCGAGGTCCTGGATCATCTTCACTATCATCTTTCTGAATTCTTTTTCTGGAAGGTTGCTTATCTCCACTTCATTTAGTTGTTTTTCTGGGGTTTTATCTTGTTTCTTCACCTGGTACATAGCCCTCTGCCTTTTCATCTTGTCTGTCTTTCTGTGAATGGTTTTTGTTCCATAGGCTGCAGGATTGTAGTTCTTCTTGCTTCTGCTGTCTCTCTACTTTCTCCAAATGGGAAGTGGACCTGATTTCTGTGTCCACCTCTTCCTTCAGAATCCACAGCACACCACCTTCAAGGAATGATGCAGGGCCAGTGGGGCCATGCTGACTTGCTACACTGAGGTGAAAGAGTTTTTCCTGCATGTTTGCATTTCTCCTACTGCAGGTATTCAATCTATGGCACGTGAACTCAGACTTTCCATGTCTATCCGAACATTCCTTACTAGCAGGTGTGTGGATCTGTCTTATTATTAAGAAAAATATTATTGCTGAAAATAACTGCAGGCTATTCTGTACTCCCAGAGCATGGTGTACCCAGGACTCAATGGTATTACTGTTAGTTTAATTGTCTGTCTCTCTAGGAGACTGATCTTTCTGAGAACAGTAGCTTTGTCACATTCATTTTTATGTCCTGCAGCTCCTCGTATAGTTCCTAAGGTTGACTGACTCACTGACTGGTCTGGTGATGAGACTCAGTAAGAGATAGTCTTTAGCCCCATTTTATATGAGGGAGGCCAAGTGTTCTGACCAAGGACTCTAAACTAGTAAATTGCCCAAATGGAATGAAATCCCAGATATTCTGGTAACCTAGTTATTCATACCACAACATTTATTTATACTATACCATACAATCCATGAAAGAACAGCATATGTGGGAGAAAATGAACTTGAAGCTGGGACTTAACAAATTGATAAAATTTCTATCAGTACAGGGAAGATGGAAGAAAATATCAGAGAGTAGAAAGTGAAGTGGGGGGGTACGGGGCAGAACTTGGATATGGACTTGGTCCATGTAGGCGTTAATGACTCATTTTGCTTAACTGGAGTTAAAGTCTAAGCTGGGGAAGAGTGGAAACAAAAATAGTTGGGTAGATTTGGGTCTGATTTTGAAGGCTCTTGAATGTGAGCTGGTGGTACCTAAAACTGCTCTAGGACAACTATAAATTAGAATATTTTGTGACAGTCTTTTACATTTGGCTTGTCCTCATTTACATTTAAAATGCTCTTATAGATATTATATGTTTTCATCTTTTTAAATTACCTTATGAGGTAGGAAAATGCTAGATGACTTTAAGAGCCTGAAGCTGGAGCCTCAAGGTGGTATCAAGTTGCACCATCCTGCAGGGTACTTCTCCGTTACCTGCTTGTAGAAAGAACTAGAATCTCCTGGAACAGGTTGTGTGGTTCTGAATGTTTTTCCCCTAAATTTTATATAACTTTTCCAAGGTGTCCATGGCAGAAAAAGAATCTACAATACACATTCATACACTATAATATTGTGTTCGTGTTTACCTTTTCATCCCAAAGCTAACTGTTAAACAAAGCTTTGTGCCATTATAACTCATCAGGAACCCGTGGCTGGATTTTGCGATCTTTGTCCTTTTATTGGGTGCCAAGTGCGGCTTTGCTGGGCTCTCCTTCATTCATGTAGTGTCCGCTAGTCACTCAGCAGGCATGGAGACGCTTCATAGTGAAGCGTCAGACACAATTCCTGCATTCAAGAAACTGACAATTGATGAAAGAAGACAACGTTTTTGTGTAATTTCTAGTAAAAGGTAATAAGTTATTCAAATAAATAGTCTTGGGCAGAGAAATTTTAAACAAACAATACGAGAGTTTGTTACTTTAGGATTTCTGCTCAAATATGTATGCTGTGTATATATTTCTTGGATATATGTTATTTCTTTAAATATATATTAGATTTCACACACAACTTACAAATACCACACCACACAAATATGTGTTTCAAAACGTAGAATAGCTGTGCAGAACATTCTTGAACTCAATGAACTCCACTCTTGCCAAAGAGCAAAATGTTTGCCTTGACAACTAATATACATATACACACACACACATACTCACACATAATGCACACCCATACACATATATTAATACTTGGGCTATAGAAATTTCCATTTACATAATAATAAAACACTGAAATAGTTAGAACCTTCTATCAACTGGGTAGATATGAGAACTGTAAATAAAAATTTATACTTTTAGGGGCTTCCCTGGTGGCGCAGTGGTTGAGAGTCCGCCTGCCAATGCAGGGGACACGGGTTCGTGCCCCGGTCCGGGAAGATCCCACATGCCGCAGAGCGGCTGGGCCCATGAGCCATGGCTGCTGAGCCTGTGCTCCGCAACGGGAGAGGCCACAGCAGTGAGAGGCCTGTGTAATGCAAAAAAAAAAAAAAAAAAAAAATTTATACTTTTAGGAAAGAGGAAAAATAACCAGATAGTTTTTTGAGTAGCTATTCAGAAAAAGTATTAAATAATTGAAATTGACATTCCTTTGTCTGACCTGAATTTGCTTTTTGAGAGGAGTAATATATATTCCACTCTTCCTGATCATTAGGGTTAATAAAACATGCATCTTTTACTTTTCCCCCTCTTCTGGACAAGCAACTGACTGATAGCTGAGATTAGATAACAGAAGTATGTAGTACTTCTGGTACAAATATCAGTACCAGTCAACATTAATGGAACTCAGCAATCATTAATTCATCCATTTGTATTTACTGAGCTCAAGTCCAGGCAACTAGAACCAATGGAATATGGATAAAAAAATATGCAGAATACAAATTGCACATTCTAAACATAGCCACAGCAATATTTCCCATCCCACATGCTCTTCCAGAACTTTCCCTCTCCCCCTCAAGAGGTAGAATGTGTACCTTCCTCCCTTGAATTAGGCTTTTGTGACTGAATTAACTAATAGAATGCAGCAGCCCTGACTTCTGAGACTAAGGTCACAAAAGCAATACAGCTTCTGTTTGTCTCAGGACACTTGCCTTGCCTTGCTACTTGTTGACCTGCCATTTAAGAAGTCTGAGGCTGCCATCTTGTGAGGAAGCCCAAACTAATTCATGTGGAGAAAACATACAGAGAACTGAGAGTACATGAAGAGAAGAGGTGCCCAGTTAGCCCTCAGCTGTTTTAGCCCTCCACTATTCTAGCTCCAGCCACTGTCTGCCTATGACTGCATGAGAAATGCCAATCCAACACTGCCCAACTAAGCAATTCCCAAATTCCTGACCCCCAGCAATCACAGAGATAAATGCTTTTTGTTGTTTTAAGCAATTTTGGGGGTTGTTACACAGTAATAGATATCCAGAACAGAGCACACAGAATACTGCCCTTAGTTCTAATTTAGTGAGAAATATCACTTTTAATAATTTACATAAATTACATAATAACAATAACAATTACATTATGAAAGGAGATAGTTATAAGTGCTACAAGAGAAAAGCTACTAAAGTACAGGAACTCAGAGAAAAGTGAGAAAAGGTCTTCCAGAAACTACCATCAAAAACCTCAAAGAGGAGCTGCTGAGTGAGCTTAAATTAAGAATGAAATTTGGATATGTAGAGGTGAGAAAATTCCAGGTAAAAGAAACAAGTTACCCACAAATGTACAACTAGTTCAATACATAAATTTGCACATTTCTCAATTATAGTGGCCAGTTCAAACCCTATGGCCAGTTCAAATGCTACAGGATTAGCATTTCTGTGACATCTTTTGTCAATCCGTCTTATGGCAAAATTAACACTATATTTTCGCATCCAATTTGGAATTCATATCTGTTATATTTGATATATATTATTTTGAGAGTTGCTGGGATTTGTGGCATCCCCCGTAGTCAAAAAGCACATTGCCATGAGCCTGAACCTCTGGCCGACTTTGGTAAAAAAGGGAAGAAGGAGACGTAGTCCTGATCTTAACCTCACAGTGGCAGTGCAGGGTACCGGGCATTATAAGAAAGGTGAATTACGAGATGCTGAAGGCAGGAAGGAGGGAGTTAGCAACCATGCCTGAGGGGATCTGGGAAAGCAGCCTTTTAACTGAATCATTAAGGACTCAGTTGTGCCAGGCAGAAAAAGACTTCCAGGCACAGGAGATAGAAAGAAAAATGGCCCCCAAACATAAAACATGGTGTGTTTGGGGAACAGCAAATAGTTCAGTAGATCCAGAGAGCAATATTTAAGGGGGGAAGATAAGACTGGAGAAGGAAGCAGGAACCAGCTTGCTGAGGAGTTTGGACTCCATCCCAAAGGTGACAGGGAGAATCTTTGAAAGGTCACCAATTATTCAGTCTACACGTTCAAATTGTAATTATTTCCGCCACAGCCATTTTCTCTATGTGTGGTTTCTGGGACTAGAATGCAATCTTTGATGAAAAGCCATCTCACTTTTGCCTACTTTAAAATTCTGTCATCCATCTCCCCAATGGATAGTATTCACCCTAATGATTGGACCTAATGTAGCTGAAAGAAATGCCACCTTACAGGAATCAGAAGCAATCTATTCCAAAGTGTTTTCCACTGCCTGTTCTTTCTGGAAATGTGGTTTCTCATGCCATGAAACTTGCATGACGCCATAAAGACACTAATTGTAGTAATTTATGGACTGTGGCTCTGTCAGACCCATTTGATCTCCTAGAAATGGATTAATTACAATTTGAGGACCCCCAAGCCCTATACAAAAACCACCTTATTAGCCTGTTCCCACCGTTAGGAAATCTGGTGGTAAATAATTCAAGATAAATATGATCCCAGTGGGGAATTGCAAGTGCCTATATTTCATGACCCGTGACATCCCTTGTGACATATGATGCTGTGCTGAGGGGACCATGGGTTCCTTAATGAGCCCTCACATATCAGCACTGCTTCCTTTGGTTCAGCTTATCTGCCTGAAGCCTTTTCATTCATCATCCTCAGCAATGAAGGACAATTCTTCCAGAAAACCCATTCCCATATTTCTTCTTTTCTGTAAGGCTGATGGTGCTCTAAATGCTTTATGATTTTTTTTTTCCATTCAGGTCTTTTAGAGTGCCAGGAGGATACTTTAAATTCAGCCACCATTGTTAAGATCTTTGGGTTTTAGTTTTATTCAATTAGAAAAAAAATCCTTCCTGGATAGTTAAAAATTCTGGCTGTCTATTGAATGGTGAACAGTGCAGATATGGGTCTAGTCTCAAGGAGTTTACTGTATAGCTCTGTATTGTTGGGAAAAGAGCAACGTTAAAAATTACAGTATTGTATAACACGACATTGTAAAGAAACTATACTCCGATAAAAAAAAATTAAAGTATTGTACAGCTGACAAAACACTTTCACGCACATGTCCTTTGAACACTTTTGGATGTTAGTGTTACTTGGGCACACCAGCTGGTCTGGGGTATAATTTGTTCTGAGGGTTGATAATTTGGTTTTCTCAAATTTCTGTACCAGACTTTGCCCCATGCCCTTCTCTAGTGTGAGTACCTTCAATATATATGGTTCTGAAGTAAGTAATTTACATTCTTATGTCATCTAACTCCTAAAATAACCCTGGAGAGAAGTACTGGTAACCTAATTTTACCAATGAGGAAATCAAAGTTTCAAGATGTTCCGTGACTTGCCTCAGTTACAGGGCTAGTCCATGGAATTGCTTAGTTCGCAGTCCTGGGCTGTCTGACTTGAAAGGTCTTTGTCTTATTCACTGCTCTAAGTTACCTTAGATACCTGTGTAAAATAATTTCTGGAAGTTTCCTTCTAATTAGGATTTTAAGAATATGACAAAGGGATTGCTGGGTGCTTACGACAATTACAACATGTAATTCAGTTATTTTAGTGAACGTAATATAGAGGACAGATCTTAGCTATGGTCATCTGTCCTTTGAGATTTGGATAAAATTGATCCAATTTTCTGCTTGCACTAAACTCTTATGTCCCGTGTTTGCTTTCTCCTTACCCATCCAGGAGTGGCATGCAATTTGTGCTCTATGAGTTCTCTTAGAAATGGTTGTGTGTAAAACATAGACTTCGTTAAAAACTTGGGGGGCAGTGATTGGGTTTTAATTTGTAGCAGTGAAAACAAAATATTAAGCATACCATAAAATTAAATATATTAATTTTATTACAGGAAGAATAGAGTAGCTAGAGCTCACAGTGTAGAAACAGAATAAAAATCAAAGTTGTCTTTCACTTTATATATTTTTATCTTTAATATATCATACGTGAGATGCCTGTCTTTCTGACATCTCACCACTTGGAAATCCTTCCTCTTTCTCAAGGCACCAGGACCCAGCCATGCTCAGGCTCGCCACTCCTCTTCAAAAGCCTCCTTGTAGCTCAGTCCCCCTCACTTTTTTTTTTATGTGTAGAATTTAGTTTTCTGTCTTCTCTAAGTGGCTTATGAACATGCTCTCCAAAGAAAAAGGCCATTTACCTCTTTACTCATCTTTTAGTAGCCTGGCAAACCTGTAAGTTTCATCACTTCTTCTTCCACTCAAAGTCCTCATCATTGTAAAGATAAGAAATTGACCATCTTCTCTCCTTACTATCCATATGCTAACCCCCCAAATATTCAAAGGGAGAAGCTTCTACCATCAGATCTGGTTTCATGTGTCTACTTAAAAATTATTTTTCCTGCTGCATATTCACATACTACACACATACTACACAGATACACAAAGTCTATTATGAAGTAATATTCTGTTATTTTTCAAGTAGTTCCTCACTAAGAAGTGGAAGGAAACTCTAAGAAGATGCTTTTTCACTTCATTTTGGGCATTGTCCAATTCTACCAACTCTCTTGCGTCTGTTCCATATTTTCCCCTACTTCACATTGGCCTGTGTATACTCACTTTCACTTGTATGGATCATTTGAAGAAAATGTTTTGTCTTTTTAGCTTAGTCAAGGAGATGGCTGAGGTTCTGCATTATAGGATCAGGGGAGCATTGGACGACTCTAGGTAGGCTGGATAGCTGAGTGCCAACTTGACTCATGTTAATATACTAGCTGTGCAACATTGGACAAGCATGCTACCTCTCTAAGCTTTATTTTTCTTATGGTAAAATAAGGAACAAGTAATAATTAAGTATTGTGAAGATTAAAATTGAAATCATTCTAGGAGGAGCATTTAACGTGGTGCTTGGCATACAGAAAGCACTCAACAAATGCAAGTTGCTAATCTCATTATTTCTATTCTTTCCAAAAAGAATTGTGAATGCTTGTCTCTAATTATTTAAGTCACACCTTTGCAAAACCCACAGCTCCCTGTTTCTTCTTTCAATGTTCTATGCTCCAACCTGTTGCTTATGTGTTCTGCACCTAAAGGGGGATTTATCTTCTTTTACACAGAAATGAACTACTGTTTGGGCAGAAAATGGATGCCTTGACCCTCTTTGTACAATACTATTTAAATCAAACATTCTCTTCCAAACTTTACCTGCCCAGTATTGTAACTTTAGGTGTACCTCTGGTGAATCATTTCTCCCTGACATTGTGTTTGCTACATTAGTTCATATTATCCTGTTTTATAGAGGATGAACTGGAGACCAGAGGTTGAGTCACATGTATGGTGTAGCCATGTAACTAGTCAATACCTCTCCAGAGCTTGATTCATAGAAGGGTCCAAAACATGTTTTTTCCTTGAAGAAGTCATTCAGCAAATACTTCTTGTGCAATGAGATAGTGATGAAATCAATGCGTGTTCAGAGAAATTCTAAAATGGTAGGTCCGCACCATTATTAGGCTGAAGGATAAACTTTGTCCTTTTCAGTAAAATCTTTATCCATCTGTGAAGCACTGTCAAGCCATTAGCAAGGAAATGTGAAAATGTACTTAGGTTGATCTGTGTGTGCCTTCCCCACCCGTCTCTATAACACAGAAGTCCAATGATGTTTTTCTCCCTGAACAGACAGACAAAAACACCATGAATTGTGTGCAATCCAGTGAGAACATTACCTAGAGTTTCCATCCTGGGCTTGATGTAAAAACCGTAACAATTCTTACTGACTTCAGTTGGAAAATAAAATCTTCCAGAAAGGCTGAGGACAGCTGTAAAGGCTAAGATGGGCTCTAAATTATTCCTCTTCAGAGGAGGTTTGGCACTTTAGAGCAATTCAATTACAGTCTTAGAGAACAGGGGGCCTCTGAGGTCACCTCAGTGTACCTCACCACAGGTATCAAGCTGCTCAGAGAAGTTGCCACTTATCCAGGGACCACAGCATCCCAACTGTCTCAGGATGGGCTGAGATTCTAAAATTCCCTGGATGATTCTCACTTTGGTCCCTTCTCTCCATCACTACTAATTAACCTTTGCTCAGGCCTTAAGATTTCTTCTTTAGGCTCTGGCGTCAGGCTAACAAGTCTCTGTCTGGTGTCTAGCCCCTATTCCACTCAATCGCAATTGCCCAACATTCTTTTTAACTATAAATCTGCCCATGTTAATTCTCTGCTCAGAATGTTTCAACTCTTTGCATGGCCTTCAAAGACCAAAATGTTTTGGTCTCTGTCTACCTATTGCATTTCACTGTCTTTCTCACATCTTATGTTCCACTAGTATTGACATCTCTGTGCCTTTACACATGCCATTTCCTTGTCCTTCCTCCGCCTCACTGTTCAGTCATCATCTCTTCCCAGATGTATGCCTCTTCCTCTCTGCTGGGCAAAGGGTCCTCTTTTCCCTTTGCACATCCTCTGCTTACCATTCCAAAGGAGTGTTTTGTCCTTCAGTGAAATCATCATCATATCACTGATCCTGATATGGCTTAAATATGTTGTTTTAAATTTGAATTCAAATCCTTTCAAGCTTTAGTCTTCAATAGATGCTCTGTGACCGAACATATTGGAGACTATTTATATAATGGTTTAACACATACTTTTTCTTTTTTTAAATTGAGGTATAGTGGACTTAACAACATTATATTACTTACAATATTATATTAGTTTCAGGTACACAATGTAGTGATTCAACATTTTTGTAGATTACAAACCATACAAAGTTATTATAAAATATTGACTACATTCCCTGTGCTGTACAGCACATCACTGTGACTTATGTATAGCTGGCAGTTTGTACCTCTTAATCCCCTTCATCTATTGATATTTTGCCTCTCTTCCTACCCCTCTCCCTTCTGGTAAGCCCTAGTTCTCTGTAAGTTTGCTTCTTTTTTGTTATATTTGTTCATTTGTTCTGTTTTTTAGATTCCATATATAAGTGAAAACATACAGTGTTTGTCTTTCTGATTTTTCTCACTAAGCATAAAAACCTCCAGGTCTATACTTGTTGCAAATGGCAAGATTTCATTCTTTTATATAGCTGCATAATATTCCAGTGTGTGTGTATCTCACATCTTCTTTATGCATCCATTTGCTGATGGGCACTTAGGTTGCTTCTGTATCTTGGCTACTGTATAATAAATAATGCTGCAGTTAACACTGAGGTGAATATATCTTTACAAATTAGTGTTTTCATGTTCTTCAGATATATACCCAGGAGTAGAACTGCTAGATCACATGGTAGTTCTATTTTTAATTTTTTGAGGAACCTCCATACTGTTTTCCATAGCAGCTGCACCCATTTACATTCCCACTGACAGTGTACTATGGTACTCTTTTCTTCACATTCCCTCCAACAGTTACTTCTTTTTGACTACTGTCATTCTGACAAGTGTGTTGGTGATATCTCACTGTGGTTTTGATTTGCATTTCCTTGATGATTAATGATGTTGAGCATCTTTTCAGGTGCCTGTTGGCCATCTACATGTCTTTTTGGAAAAATGACTATTCAGGTCCTCTACCCATTTTTTAATCAGCTTTTTTTTATATTAAGTTGTATGAGTTCCTTATGTATCTTGAATACTAAACCCTTATCATACACATCATGTGCTTACTACCCAGTGGGTTACCTTTTTGTTTTGTTGATTTCCTTCACTGTGAAGCAGCTTTTTAGTTTTATTAGGTCCCATTTGTTTATTTTTGCTGCCCTTACCTGAGGAGAGAGATCCAAACAATATTGCTAAAACTGATTTCAAAGAGTGTATTGCTTGTGTTTTCCTCTAGAATTTTTATGGTTTCAGATCTTATGTTTAAGTCCAATCCATTTGAGTTTCTTCTTGGATGTTGTGTGAGAAAATGCTCTAGTTTCTTTTATATATGGCTGCCCAGTTTTCCCAACACTGCTTATTGAAGAGACTGTCTTTTCCTCATTGTATGTTCTTGCCTCCTTTGTTGTAGATTAATTGTATGGTTTTATTCCTGGGGTCTCTATTCTGTTCCATTGATTTATGTGTCTTTTAGTTTGAAGTATAGTTTGAAATCAGGACATGTGATACCTCCAACTTTGTCTTCTCAAGGTTGCTTTGGCTATTTGGGGTCTATTTTGGTCACATACAAGTTTTAGGATTATTTATTCTAGTTTTGTCAAAAGTGCCATGGGTATTTTCATAGGGAGTGCATGGAATTTGTAGACTGCTTTGGGTAGTATGGACGTTGTAGCACTATTAATTCGTGTGATCCATGAGCATGGTATATCTTTCCATTTATTTGTGCTGTCTTCAATTTCTTTCATCAATGTCTTATTTTTCAGCGTATAGGTCTTTCCCCTCCTTGGTTAAGTTTATTTCTAAGTGTTTTATTCTTTTTTATTTGATTTTAAATGGGACTGTTTTCTTGATTTTGCTTTCTGACAGTTCATTTTTAGTGTATAAAAATGCAACAAATTTCTGTATATTAATTTTTTATCCTACAAATTTACTGAATTCATTTATTCTAACAGTTTTTTTTATGAGGTCTTTCGGTAGACTTTCTATATATATAGTGTCATATCATCTTCAAATAGTGGCAGTTTTACTTCTAGCCTTCCAGTTTGGATGCCTTTTTTTGTTGTCTGATTGTTGTGGCTACAACTTCCAATAAATATTAGCTAGGGTGTGTCATAAGTGCCCTTTATTATGTGGAGATATTTTCCATCTCTACTAACTTTGCTGAGAACTTGTATCATGAGATGATGTTGAATTTTGTCAGATGCTTTTTCTACATCTATTGAGATGATCATGTAATTTTTATCCTTTGTTAATGTAGTGTAGCATGTTGCTTGATTTGTAGATATTGACCCATCCTTGAATTCCTGAGATAAATTCCACTTGATCATAATGTATGATCTTTCTTTTCAATGTATTGTTGAATTCAGTTTGCTAATATTTTGTTGAGGATTTTTGTATCTATGTTCGTCGGAGATATTTCCCTCTAATTTTCATTTTTTGTGGTGTCTTTGTCTGGTTTTAGTATCAGGGTAATGCTAGCCTTGTAGAATGAGTTTGAAAGTGTTCCCTCCTCTTCATTTTTTTGACATAGTTTGAGAAGGATAGGTATTGACTCTAAGTGTTTGGTAGAATTCCTCTGTGAAGCTGTCTGGTCCTGAACTATTGCTTGTTGGCAGTTTTTTGATTAGTGATTCAGTTTCATTACTAGTGATTAGTCTGTTCAGATTTACTACTTCCTCCTAATTCAGTCTTGGATGATTATATATTTCTAGTTATTTATCCATTTCATCTATATTTCTAGTTATTTATCCATTTCATCTAGGTTTTCCAATTTGTTGACTATATCTGTTCATAGTATTCTCTTATCATTGTTTGTATTTATGTCATATTGATTGTAACTTTTCCTCTTTCATTTTAATTGTATTTATTTGGGCACCCCTCTCTTTTTTTCCTTGATGAGTCTGGCTAAAGATTTGTCAATTTTGTTTGATCTTTTCTATTGTTTTTTGGTCTCTATTTATTTCTGCTCTGATCTTTATTATTTCCTTCCGTCTGCTAATTTTTGCCTCTGTTCTTCTTTTTCTAATTCCTTTAGGTGGAAAGTTAGGCTTTTCATTTGAGACTTCTCTTGCTTCATTAGGTAGGCCTGTATTGCTATAAACTTGCTTCTTTGAACTACTTTTGCTGTGTCCACAGATTTTGGAAAGTTGTATTTCTATTTTCATTCATCTCAAGGTTTTTTTGGATATCCTCTTTGATTTCTTCATTGACCCATTACTTTTGTAGTAGCATGGTGTTTAGTCTCTGTGTGTTTGTGTTTTTTCCAGTTTTCTTCCTAGAGTTGATTTCTAGTTTCTTACTGTTGTGGTCAGTAAAGTTGCTTGATATGATTTCAGTCTTCTTAAATTTACTGAGACCTGTTTTGTGGCCTAGCATGGTGATCTATCTTGGAGAAAGTTCCATGTGTGCTTGAAAAGAATGTGTATTCTGTTGGTTTTGGATGGATGTTCTATAGATATCTATTAAGTCCATCAGGTCTAATGTGTCATTTAAGGCCACTGTTTCCTTATTGATTTTGTCTGGATGATCTGTCCATTGATGTAAGTGGAGTATTACAGTCAATTTCTCCCTCTATGTCTGTTAATATTCGCTTTATATATTGAGGTGCTCCTGTATTAGGTTATATGTTTGAGAATGTTATATTCTCTTCTTGGATTGACTCTTTTATCATTATATATAATGATAAATGATTTATAATTCCCTTCTTTGTCTTTTGTTATCGACGCGGTTTTAAAGTCTACTCTGATATGACTACCCCAACTTTCTTTTTACTTCCATTTGCATGGAAGTCTTTTTCTATCACTCACCTTTAATCTGTGTGTATCTTTAGCTCTGAAGTGAGGCTCTTGTAGACAGAATTTGTATGGGTCTTTTTTTTTTTAACCATTCAGCCACCCTATCTTTTGACTGGAGCATTTAGTCCATTTACTTTTAAAGTGATTATTGATAGGTATGTACTTGTTGCTATTTTGTTACATGTTTCTTGGTTCTTTGCAGTTGTTTCTTTTCTTGGAAAAAGATCTAAAGCCAAACTGAGTTAGGCAGAATAATGGCAAGCCCCAAAATGCCCATATCCTAATACTTAGAACCTGTGAATATGTTAGGTTACACAGGCAAAGGGAAATTAAGGTAGCAGATACAATTAAGTTGTTTGTTAGTTAGCTGACCTTAAAACAGAGTGGTTAGCCTGGATCATCCAGGTGGGCTCAACATAATCACAAGGGTTCTTAAGAGTGGAAGAGGGAGGCAAAGAGGGCGTCAGAGAGATGTAATGTTGCTGGTTTTGAAGGTGGAGGAAAGGAGCCAAGGGAGGTGGGTGACTTCTAGACAATTTAAAATGCAAGAAAATGGATTTAACCCTAGAACCTCTAGAAGGAACGTAGCCCTACCAACACTTTGTGAGACCCGTGTCGGAGGTCTGACTGACAGAACTGTTTGATGATAAATTTGTTACCACTAAGTCAGCAATTTGTTACAGCAGTAATATAAAATTAATATATATAAAGATTGAAGGAAAATTTTTTTGAATTTCTGATGGATAGGAGTCTAAAGTTTTGGTTATGGGGCACTGTATTGGTAGTTAAAGTAAACAAATGGATTTCTTGAGATCATGAATGCTCATAGCCCATAAATCCTAACAGCTTATATGTTTCTCATTCTTTACATTTTTCTTATCAGCAGACTTCAGGGAAAGTCAGAGTGCCTTCAGCCGTCATGAGAATGCTAGGGGCATGGTCTTGCTCTCCCTGTGTGTAAGGGTAGACTGTGTGTAAGGGTAGATGATCTGATGCTGATGAGAAAGATTTTGGGGCAGCAGTTCTGTCAGATGCTGCACAACATCTGTTGATCCTTCATCATGATAATGACAAGACCATAATGACCATTAATTGTTTAGCATATTTCAGGAGCTGTACATTATTATATGACCATAAAAAAAGAAAAATCGTATGAAGGACTTATTACACCTATGTGTAAAATCAGGAAACTAAACTACAAAGAAGCTAAGTGACTCACCCAAAGGTGTAGAACACATAAATCTTGGTGCCTTTACCACTGTTTAAGGTCTTTGTGACCCAAGACTGTGCTTTGTACACTGTATTGTACAGTCTCCCCAGCAAGCTGCACCTCTGTTTTTCATTTTGGAATAAAAAGGCATTGTGCTAAACTTTGTATCACACCTTTGTTTATGAAATCTGTCTCCCCTCCCTGAAACCAATCCTGTACACAGAGCTGTTTGATACATTAGCTATTCAATGCTCACTATTTCTAACTCACTATTTCTAATAGATGTTGCACATCAGTCTGCTGCTTATGGTACTGAAGAGCTAGTATTTCACTACAATATCATCATACAAAATATCATTGTATTTTCCCAGGCATAGTGCTGTGATATAAAGTAACACTGAACTCAGAGTCTATTAGGACATTTTCCCAGAACAAAATGTGTCCCAGAAGAAACCACTTGATGTGGTTTATCCTGGTGTGTTATTTTCTCCAGAGCACTTCTCTCCCCGCCCCCCCCAAAGCTCACATATTTTAAGCTTCACAAATAACACTTTCAAGAGGACTGTGAAATGAAAGGCCCACACAGTGGTGGAGGATTCTAGGGGGTATGCGTGTGTGTTTGCTTTCCTTAGCCGGATTCTGAAAAGGTACAGAATGTGGGAGGTGTTATGATAGGTTTCATGAGGCCTGGGGAACATGAAAGAATCCCTTCATCAGCCTTATTTTTGCAGAACTTCAAAGGGAGGCCAAGAAAGAATAGGTTTAGGAGCAGTCAGGCTAGAAATTCACCATCTACTCTTGTTTGTTTCAATTGTGTTTCAAGTCCATTGCGCAGGTGACCTCATGCTGTGCTGGGAACTGACAAGGATGGCCAGCACACCTGCTTGTCAAAACTTTACTAAATTGCCACCTGGGTTTTTTTCTTTCCATCTCAGGCTATGCACATTCATCTGGAATGGAAGGTGGTGACTAAGGAACCAGCAGATAAGAGATTTGTATCTTTTAGGGTTGACCTATATATTTTATCCCCAAGAAGTTGGAGGTGAGAAAATTCATGATTTATATTAATCATTTTAATTAAATATAACCAGTGTACTCAAAACCTAAGTGCCTCCTGTTTCAAAGAAAATACTATTTTTTCTTCTCTCTAGACCATGCCACTTCGTACATCCTGTGGATAATATTAAACATATGTGATAACTGGTGTTATCCTGCCCTTGAGAAACTTGTCATCTAATTGGGGAGAAGAGACCTCACATGTGGAACAATCCAGAAGTACTTAAGGCACCTACCATAAAGGCTTAACACATTAAAGAACTGAGAATTATTTGGCTATAAAAAAGAATCTGCTAAATTAATGGCATGGCCAATACATGCCACATTTCCAAAGAGGGTGCTATGACTATGAGCCAGAATTACCTGGGAATGTTTGAGAAGGCAGTGAGTGGATAAGCTGAACTTTAAGGAAATCTGTAGGAATTGAAAGGGTAGAGGAGAAAAACGAGGGCATTCTAGGTGGCAAGGCTGCTGCATGCCCATCTCCAGGTAGGTCCGGGAGGAATTGGAGGGGTTGGAGAGGCAGGTTAGGCAAGGCCTTGAGTGCTTTCATAAAGGTTTACACCTGGTTCTTCAGGTAAAGGCAGGATTTTACAAGTTGCCTTTTCTTTTTTTTAAAAATCAGAGTAGTGGCAGGTACAAAAGCATGGGCTGAGGGGCACTGGCTGTGGTGAACAGGATGTTCTGGGTGATACAGGGAGGGTGTCCGGCTGGGGAGGTCCTTTAATGGACCCAGCAGTGAGAGAAGAGGGCAGGAGAGTGATGAGTGGCCCCCTTAAGTGCCAAATGCCTTTCATATGTGATCCCCTTTGTTTTTATCCTCTGGAAATCCTGCACAGTGGCTATGGCTCTCCTTACTTTAAAGATGAAGAATCTGAAGCTCGGGCATGTATGATAATGAGCTTCACGTCAAGACTACTATTTTAGTACAACTTTTCTTGGCTCTAAATCCCCTGTTCTTTCCACTTTGTCAGGCTGCTGGGAGCTCATGAGCACAAAGTTACTGCATGTCCTGATTCAACCTCCATGTTGCAACTGCCAACAACAGAGCTCGTATCCCCCTCACAGACACACAAACTCAGTCAGCTCAACCACTGCCACTCTTCCCGGAAAGCGAATCAGAACGTTAACTGAAGTCATCTCCTTCCTGAATTCCACCGTGGTGATCCCATGATATGATACACCTGTGAGCCTTTTCTCCCTTTCTGGGTGCTCTGGGAAAGATATACTTCATAGTATTTACATTTTGGAATCTTGAAAGGCAGGTTGTAATTAAATTCCTTTTTCTTTTTTTTCCACCTTGATGTCATCTGTTCTCACAAGCACAACCAGAGCTGTTCACATCCTATACACAACACCCTCCCAGGAATGATGGCCTTATCCTGGAATGATGTGTTTAGTGTCTCTCCCACACCTGACTGAGAGCTGTTTGAGACCAGGATGATTGCTTTAAAATAAAAAATATATATAAAATCAATCAATGAATAAATAAGCAAGCTTTCCTAAGTTCTAGATCTTCATCTAACACCTTGATATACCTAACAAGTATATGTTAAGGACTCTGACTACATCTATAGCACAATAAACAACTAGGCATTTCAAAAAAATATTCACAAGAAAAGGAAATCAGTGGATTCAATTATTCAGAATGATTAAACAATTGGACACATAGATTTAATGTGGATGGTCTTCTGTTGTGAAGTATTTGTAGGTGCTCATCTTATACAGTAAGTAAACACAAACAGGAAACCAACCAATGAATCTATTTTTAGTAAATTTACTGTTATTTATATATTATTTTATGTATCAATATGCATTTTATGTGATATATATCTATATATATTTTTATATTATTTATCATTCTTTAATTATTAAGTAAATTCATTTTGGTTTCTTCCCTGGCAGTATTTTTAAAATTTCTGTTTCACCCCATTATCATGTTGCGTAACAGAAACAACTGAGATAACAAGTGACTTGAGTTTTAGTTCCTCTCCTGACTCTGTGACATTGAACAAGTCATTCCGCCTCATGCATCAAATTCCTCATCTGTAAAGTGACTGAGTTACTTTAAATAAGTGTTACAGTTTCACCAACTAACTCTCAAATTTACAGGCAAGGAAAAGTGGGATGGTTGTAGCTGAGGGCTAGTGTGTATCAAACTTGGAGGTTTCCAGAAGTCATAAACCAGCCGGGCGGGTTTGACCTGATTGATATCTTTCCCGGCCTAACATCTCAGCTTGGCTGCCTTGCTTGACTCCTGCCCAAACTTCCTGGCAGCCCTTCTAATGTTCACCTATTCTGCATAGGGGGTCTTGGAAGAAGTAAATATGCTGCAATTGAAGTTTCTGGTTTCCAACTTTTCACCACTAGGAACCTTTTTTGTTAAATTGTTCCTCTAAGAATTTCTTTGTTTTTAAAGTTTTGCCAAGCAAACTTCATTATTTATGTAATGATTCTATTCCTTTGTATTTGTGTTGACAAAGAGATTGAATTGTTAATCTGAGCTTTTTGGTAAAACAGTGATAATCATCAGTGTGACTCTCCAGTTAAAAGCAAAAAACTTCAATTGTTATTTCATGTGATCTGTGTGGAGGTAAATGTATGATTTCCAATTATGACAGGGTGTCACATAAAGATGAAAAGGTCTGGAGCAATATGGGGTGAGGGAAGGATACTGACTAGTGGTCCTTTGTTAGAGATACATGGGAAGGGGAATTCTCAGGGCCAAGTTGTGGTTAGATCAGAGGAAATGCACAGCCAAGTATTTCCATGTGTAGGCAAGCATGTTCACCAGAAAAAAATGCAGATTTGAATGAAACAGCAGAAAGAGCCCAAGAAGGGGGTTTAGGGAAGTACAGAACAATGTGAAGAGAAAGTATTTAGGAACCAACAGTATGTGGAGTAACCTAAGATGACAGTCGTGGGGTAGAGTAACTAATCCCAAGGTTTGAAACAATATTTTGGTGTAAAGTTACTTTGATACAATGCTAATTCAGTGTGAGGTGAGAGAATTCCACCTGGTGCAGTGTGTCTGGTTGGCTAGGGCAGTAAATTGAGATGGGTTCTCACGTTCTTGGATGGGAAGAATTAATATTGTTAAAATGGCCATACTACCCAAAGCAATCTACAGATTTAATGTGATCCCTATCAAATTACCCATGACATTTTTCACAGAACTAGAAATAACGCTGAAATGCATATGGAACCATGAAAGACCCAGAAAGCAATCCTAAAGAAAAAGAACAAAGCAGGAGGCATAACCCTCCTAGGCTTCAGACAGTACAACAAAGCTACAGTAATCAAACCAGCAAAATAGACATATGGATCAATGGAACAGAAGAGAGAGCCCAGAAATAAACCCACACACCTATGGTCAATTAGTCTTCAACAAAGGAGGCAAGAATATACAGTGGGAAAAAGTCTCTTTAGTAAGTGGTGCTGGGAAAGTTGGACAGCCACAGGTGAATCCACGAGGTTAGAACACACCCTTCTCACCATACACAAGAATAAACTCAAAACGGCTTAGACTTAAACATAAGACACGACACCATAAAACTCCTAGAAGAGATCATAGGCAATATATTCTCTGTCATAAATCATACCAATGTTTTCTTAGGTTCCTTAGGTCTCCCAAAGCAATAGAAATAAAAACAAAAATAAACAAATGGGACCTAAATAAACTTAAAAGCTTTTGCACAGCAAAGGATATACCATAAACAAAACAAAAAGACAACCTATAGAATGGGAGAAAATATTGGCAAATGATGCAACCAACAAGGGCTTAATTTCCAAAATATACAAACAGTTCATACAACTAAACAACAAAAAACAACCCAATTGAAAAATGGGCAAAAGACCTAAATAGACATTTTTTCCAAAGAAGAAATACAGATGTCCAATAGGCACATGAAAAGATGCTCAACATCTCTAAACATTAGAGAAATGCAAATCAAAACTACAATGAGGGGCTTCCCTGGTGGCACAATGGTTGAGAGTCCGCCTGCTGATGCAGGGGACATGGGTTCGTGCCCTGGTCTGGGAAGATCCCACATGCTGCGGAGCAGCTGGGCCCGTGAGCCATGGCTGCTGAGCCTGTGTGTCCAGAGCCTGTGCTCCACAACAGGAGAGGCCACAACAGTGAGAGGCCAGCGTAAAACTACAATGAGGTATCACCTCACACCGGTCAGAATGGCAATCATTAAAAAGCCTACAAATAACAAACACTGGAGAGGGTGTGGAGGAAAGGGAACCCTCCTACACTGTTGGTGGGAATGTAAGTTGGTACAGCTACTATGGAAAACAGTATGGAAGTTCCTCAGAAAACTAGAATTACCATATAATCCAGTGATCCTACTCCTGGGCATATATCCAGACAAAAACTCTAATTCAAAGAGATACGTGCACCTCTACGTTCATACCAGCACTCCTCACAATAGCCAAGACATGGAAATGACCTCAATGTCCACTGACAGATGAATGCATAAGAAAGATGTGGTATATTACACAATGGAATACTACTCAGCCATAAGAATGAAATAATGCCATTTGCAACAACACAGATAAAACTAGATTATCATATTAAAAGAAGTAAATCAGAAAGAGAAAGACAAATACCATATATCACTTATATGAGGAATCTAAAATATGACACAAATGAACCTATCTATGAAACAGAAACACAGTCACAGACAGAACAGGGGGAGGGGGAGGGGGCTGGGGAGGGATGGAGTGGGAGGCTGGGGTTAGCAGATGTAAGCTATTATATATAGAATGGATAAACAACAAGGTCCTATTATATAGCACAGGGAACTATATTCAATATCCTATGATAAACCATAATGGAAAAGAATATTAAAAAAAGGATATATACATATGTATAACTGAATTACTTTGTTGTATAGCAGAAATAAACACAATATTGTAAAACCAACTATATTTCAATTAAAAAAAAAAAAGGTTGATATTGGTTCTGTTATTCCTGAGACCAGCATGAGGATAGACCTCAAGTTTTCAGAAGCCTGGTACCTAGCTATTGAGACAAAAATGAATGCTGGTTAAATTGTTCTGATTATTTGGAATTTTAAAAATATTAGATTGAATAAATGAATGATTGATCTTATGTTTCACATCTGTAGAATTCAGGAAAAGCCTAAATAGAGAATGGATGTGGGCTGGAGTGGAGTGAAGTGGAGAGAGATCATGGAGTAAAGCCATATACAACATTCTCTAGGGTTGGTGTGGGGAAGGCCAGCCTGTTGAAGAAATACCACAGCACTGATGTGGAGATGGAGTCCCTGATTCCTGGTGACCAACAGGTAGAGCTCAGACCTGGTCTGGAGCCAGAGAAAAAGAGGATTCAGGGCCTGGATTACCAGGAGATCCAAGGATGGTCTCAGAACAGTGCCATAACCATGCAACAAGGAACCTAGGGGTAGAGATCATGTTACGTCACTTAGCCCCACGCAACACACCTCTCAATTTATGTTTATGGAAACTGAGGCCCAAGGAAATAAAGTGATTCACTCAGCTTCATACAAATAGAGAGCTGAGTATGGGCCTTCTGAACTTCTTTCCACTGCTTCACACTGGCTCACCCATAAATCGACCAAGACCCCAGAAAAACCCTTGGTTTGTGGCAGTCTCAAAGATTTCCACGGTGCTCTGCTAGGCTGCCTTCTCCTAAAATACCCTCCAAATTGTACCATCAAATGATGTTCTTTTCCCTCCTGAAACTGTTAGGAATGTTCTGGTCACATCTGACAAGTGGAGCAGAACTCATATGCCTTGAGAAGGCCTTTCATTAGCCAAATACAGGAAAGCCTCATTAATTTGAGTGAATCAGTGAAGGCCTATCAAATAAGATATGTGAGCCAAACTAAACCCTGTCCCAAAAGCCTCTTTAGTGTAAAGAAGCACGAATAGCAATCTATGGAACTAGAATGCCAAAGTACTTCCAGATATTTTATGAGGCTCAAATCCCTTGCTAAGTCCTAAATTAGTCTGCATTATGCAATACTTAAATATAAATAAAATTGTTAATTTTTTTTCAAATATACATAATCGCTAGCCTTCAACATTCTTACCTAATGAAGGTTCCAGTAGATCTACACCAAAGACTCAGTTTGGTTGTACATAGATTCCTATTTGTGTAAAGAATAAATACTCTTTATTATCTCCCTTTTGTTTTCCGATCTAAGATTCAATGAACTTAATGTTGGGAAAATTCAACTTCAGATAATTCAATTTAGTAGTCTTTAACACCATTCACCAATCACTCAACTATTTCAAATGATTTTGAGAAAAATTATGTTAAATTTCACTTTCTGTGGAAAACTGAAGGACAGATTTGAGATTGTCTATTGAAATTCTTCTGCAACTTGGCAGTATTCTAATGACAGAGGTTGGCAAACTGTAAGGGATCAGAATAAATATTTAAGTTTTGCAGGCCACATGTGATCTCTGTCTCATACCTTTCTTCCTTATCCCTACCCCCAACCCCTGCCGATAAATCTTTTAAAATATTTTTTAAAGTTCTAGCTATGGGCCATACAAAAATAAACATGGCCAGGTTTGGCCCATAGGCAATAGTTTGCCCATCCCTATGAGTCTTTGAGTGACATGTCTATAGATTTGATATCAGATATATTTTGTCATCTCTTGGTACCTGGGTCTATAGCTAATCTATTCACAGTACATCAGTCTGGACTTAGAAGTTCTCCCAAACACCAGTGCTTACCTTGTGGAGCAGTCATGGACGTGCACATAAAATTTGCTATATACCACAGACCCTATCCATACAAACAGAATTTTGCATAAAATTCAGAAGGCTCATTGACTGTCTAGATCTGTTCATAGACCCTAGGTTAAGCAAAACATGTTCTAGATATGCATTTTTTTCTTATTCTCTCCCCACACCCACCCCCCACCCCCAAATGGCCAATCATTCCTACATACTGATACAAATATCTTCTTCTAAGAGAACTTTGGGTAAAGTGAACAACATTCTGAGCATATGAAATTTTAAAAGTCTGGCTAATATGCTTTTCATGGAGTGTTTGCCAATTTGTTTATTCATTTTGCTACATTTAGATGTTTAACTAATTGAAGATTTTTTTTGCTATTATAAATAATATGGTGAACATCTTTGTGCATAAAACGTTTTGTTTTGTGACTATGTATTTTCTCTCATAAGTGGAATAACTGGATCAAAGGATCAAAAGAAGAAAGCTTTTTAAGAATTTTGTTAAACACAACACCAAAGATAGTTATCAAATCAAAAGAGAAGAGAACAAAAGAGGAAGGGAAGAAAAAACACCTACAAAAACAAATCCAAAACAATTAAGAAAATGTCAATAGGAACATACATATCAATAATTACCTTAAATGTAAATGGATTAAATGCTCCAACCAAAACACACACTGGCTGAGTGAATACAAAAACAAGGATACAAAAACAAAGCCTGTATATACGCTGTCTACAAGAGACCCACTTCAGATCTAGCGACACATATAGACTGAAAGTGAGGGGATGGTAAAAGCTATTCCATGCGAACAAAAACCAAAAGAAAGCTGGAATAACAATACTCATATTAGACAAAATAGACTTTAAAATAAAGACTGTTACAAGAGAAAAGGAAGGACACTACAGAATAATCAAGGGATCAATCCGAAAAGAAGATGTAACAATTGTAAATATATATGCACCCAACATAGGAGCACCTCAATATGTAAGGCAAATGTTAACGGCCATAAAAGGGGAAATCAACAGTAACATAATAATACTGGGGGACTTTAACACCCCACTTACACCAATGGACAGATCATCCAGACAGAAAATCAATAAGGAAACACAAGCCTTAAATGACACATTACACCAGATAAACTTAATTGATACTTACAGGACATTCCATCTGAAAGCAGCAGAATATACTTTCTTATCAAATGCACATGGAACACTCTCCAGGATAGACCACTTCGTGGGCCACAAATCAAGCCTTGGTAAATTTAAGGAAATTGAAATCATATCAAGCACCTTTTCTGACCTCAAAACTGAGATAAAAAATCAATTACAGGTGGGGAAATGGCAGAAGAGTAAGACGCAGAGATCACCTTCCTCCCCACAAATACATCAGAAATACATCTACATGTGGAACAACTCCTACAGAACACCTACTGAACGCCAGCAGAAGACCTCAGACCTCCCAAAAGGCAAGAAACTCCCCACGTACCGAAGTAGGGCAAAAGAAAAAAGAAAAAACAGAGACAAAGAATAGGGACAGGACCTGCACCAGTGGGAGGCAGCTGTGAAGGAGGAAAGGTTTCCACACACTAGGAGCCCCTTCTCGGGCGGAGACTGCAGGTGGCGGAGGGGAGAAGCTTCAGGGCCGCGGAGGAGAGCGCAGCAACAAGGGGTGCGGAGGGCAAAGCAAAGAGATTCCCGCACAGAGGATCGGTGCCGACCGGCACTCACCAGCCCGAGAGGCTTGACTGCTCAGCCGCTGGGGCGGGCGGGGCTGGGAGCTGAGGCTCGGGCTTCGGTTCGAGCACAGGGAGAGGACTGGGGTTGGCGGCGTGAACACAGCCTGCAGGGGGCTAGTGCACCACGGCTGGCCGGGAGGAAGTCCGGGGAAAAGTCTGGAGCTGCCGAAGAGGCAAGAGACTTTTTCTTCCCTCTTTGTTTCCTGGTGCGTGAGGAGAGGGGATTCAGAGCCCCGCTTAAAGGAGCACCAGAGACGGGCGCGAGCCGCGGCTATCAGCGCGGACCCGAGACGGGCATGAGACGCTAAGGCCCATGCTGCAGCTGCCAAGAAGCCTGTGTGCGAGCACAGGTCACTGTCCACACCTCCCCTCCCGGGAGCCTGTGAAGCCCACCACTGCCAGGGTCCCGGGATCCAGGGACAACTTCCCCAGGAGAACGCACGGCGCGCCCCAGGCTGGTGCAACCACCCACTGGCCTCTGCCGCCGCAGGCTCGTCCCGCATCTGCACCCCTTCCTCCCGCCCGGCCTGAGTGAGCCAGAGCCCCATAATCAGCTGCTCCTTTAACCCCATCCTGTCTAAGTGAAGAACAGACGCCCTCGGGTGACCTACACACAGAGGCGGGGCCAAATCCAAAGCTGAGCCCCGGGAGCTGTGCAAACAAAGAAGAGAAAGGTAAATCTCTCCCAGCAGCCTCAGGAGCAGTGGATTAAAGCTCCACAACCAACTTGATGTACCCTGCATCTTTGGAATACATGAATAGACAACGAATCATCCCAAATTGAGGTGGTAGACATTGAGAGCAAGATTTATGATTTTTTCCCCTTTTCCTTTTTTTGTGAGTGTGTATGTGTATGCTTCTGTGTCAGATTTTGTCTGTATAGCTTTGCTTTCACCATTTGTCCAGGGGTTCTATCCGTCCTTTTTTTCTTAATAATCATTTTTTATTTATTTATTTATTTATTTATTTATTTTATTAGTTTCTGCTTTATAACAAAGTGAATCACTCATACATACACATCTGTTCCCACATCCCTTCCCTATTGCGTCTCCCTCCCTCCCACCCTCCCCATCCCACCCCTCCAGGCGGTCACAAAGCACCGAGCTGATCTCCCTGTGCTCTGCGGCTGCTTCCCACTATCTATCTACCTTACGTTTGGTAGTGTATATATGTCCATGCCTCTCTTTCGCTTTGTCACAGCTTACCCTTCACACTCCCCATATCCTCAAGTCCATTCTCAAGTAGGTCTGTGTCTTTATTCCCGTTTTACCTCATTTTTTATTTTAATAACTTTATTTTATCTTACTTTATTTTATCTTCTTTCTTTCCTTCCTTCCCTCCTTCCTTCCCTCTTCCCTCCCTCCTTTCTTGCTTACTTTCTATTTTTCTCCCTTTTATTCTGAGCCATATGGATGAAAGGCTCTTGGTGCTGCAGCCAGGAGCCAGTGCTGTGCCTCTGAGGTGGGAGAGCCAACTTCAGGACACTGGTCCACAAGAGACCTCCCAGCTCCACATAATATCAAACAGCGAAAATCTCCCAGAGATCTCCATCTCGATACCAGCACCCAGCTCCACTCAACGACCAGCAAGCTACAGTACTGGACACCCTATGCCAAACAACTACCAAGACAGAAACACAATGCCACCCATTAGCAGACAGGCTGCCTAAAATCATAAGGTCACAGACACCCCAAAACACACCACCAGACGTGGACCTGCCCACCAGAAAGACAAAATCCAGCCTCATCCACCAGAACACAGGCACTAGTCCCCTCCACCAGGAAGCCTACACAACCCACTGAATCAACCTTAGCCACTGGGGACAGACACCAAAAACAACGGGAACTACAAACCTGCAGCCTGCAAAAAGGAGACCCCAAACACAGTAAGATAAGCAAAATGAGAAGACAGAAAAACACACAGCAGATGAAGGAGCAAGATAAAAACCCACCAGACCTAACAAATGAAGAGGAAATAGGCAGTCTACCTGAAAAAGAATTCAGAATAATGATAGTAAAGATGATCCAAAATCTTGGAAATAGAATAGACAAACTGCAAGAAACATTTAACAAGGAACTAGAAGAACTAAAGATGAAACAAGCAACGATGAACAGCACAATAAATGAAATTAAAAATACTCTAGATGGGATCAATAGCAGAATAACTGAGGCAGAAGAACGGATAAGTGACCTGGAAGATAAAATAGTGGCAGTAACTACTGCAGAGCAGAATAAAGAAAAAAGAATGAAAAGAACTGAGGACAGTCTCAGAGACCTCTGGGACAACATTAAACGAACCAACATTCAAATCATAGGGGTTCCAGAAGAAGAAGAGAGGGACTGAGAAAATATTTGAAGAGATTATAGTTGAAAACTTCCCTAATATGGGAAAGGAAATAGGTAATCAAGTCCAGGAGGCACAGAGAGCCCCATACAGGATAAATCCAAGGAGAAGCATGCCAAGACATATTAATCAAACTGTCAAAAATTAAATACAAAGAAAACATATTAAAAGCAGCAAGGGAAAAACAACAAATAACACACAAGGGAATCCCAATAAGGTTAACAGCTGATCTTTCAGCAGAAACTGCAAGCCAGAAGGGACTGGCAGGACATATTTAAAGTGATGAAGGAGAAAAACCTGCAACCAAGATTACTCTACCCAGCAAGGATCTCATTCAGATTTGAAGGAGAAATTAAAACTTTTACAGACAAGCAAAAGCTGAGAGTTCAGCACCACCAAACAAGCTTTACAACAAATACTAAAGGAACTTCTCTAGGCAAGAAACACAACAGAAGGAAAAGACCTACAATAACAAACCCAAAACAATTAAGAAAATGGGAATATGAACATACATATCAATAATTACCTTAAATGTAAATGGACTAAATGCTCCAACCAAAAGACATAGACTGGCTGAATGGATACAAAAATAAGGCCCATATATATGCTGTCCAGAAGAGACCCATTTCAGACCTAGAGACACATACAGACTGAAAGTAAGGGGATGGAAAAAGATATTCCATGCAAATGGAAACCAAAAGAAAGCTGGAGTAGCAATTCTCATATCAGACAAAATAGACTTTAAAATATAAATAAAGACTATTAGAAGAGACAAAGAAGGACACTACATAATGATCAAGGGATCGATCCAAGAAGAAGATATAACAATTGTAAATATTTATGCACCCAACATAGGAGCATACATACATGCCTCAATACATAAGGCAAATACTAACAGCCATAAAAGGGGAAATCGACAGCAACACATTCATAGTAGGGGACTTTAACACCCCACTGTCACCAATGGACAGATCATCCAAAATGAAAATAAATAAGGAAACACAAGCTTTAAATGATACATTAAACAAGATGGACTTAAATGATATTTATAGGACATTCCATCCAAAAACAACAGAATACACATTTTTCTCAAGTGCTCATGGAACATTCTCCAGGACAGATCATATCTTGGGTCACAAATCAAGCCTTGGTAAATTTAAGAAAATTGAAATTGTATCAAGTATCTTTTCCGACCACAATGCTATGAGACTAGATATCAATTACAGGAAAAGATCTGTAAAAAATACAAACACATGGAGGCTAAACAATACACTACTTAATAACGAAGTGATCACTGAGGAAATCAAAATACCTAGAAACAAATGACAATGGAGACACGATGACCCAAAACCTATGGGATGCAGCAAAAGCAGTTCTAACAGGGAAGTTTAGAGCAATACAATCCTACCTTAAGAAACAGGAAACATCTCGAATAAACCTAACCTTGCACCTAAAGCAATTAGAGAAAGAAGAACAAAAAACCCCCAAAGTTAGCAGAAGGAAAGAAATCATAAAGATCAGATCAGAAATAAATGAAAAAGAAATAAAGGAAACGACAGCAAAGATCAATAAAACTAAAAGCTGGTTCCTTGAGAAGATAAACAAAATGGATAAACCATTAGCCAGACTCATCAAGAAAAAAAGGGAGAAGACTCAAATCAATAGAATTAGAAATGAAAAAGGAGAAGTAACAACTGGCACTGCAGAAATACAAAAGATCATGAGAGGGCTTCCCTGGTGGTGCAGTGGTTGAGAGTCCGCCTGCTGATGCAGGGGACACAGGTTCATGCCCCAGTCTGGGAAGAACCCAAATGCCGCGGAGCAGCTGGGTCCGTGAGCCATGGCCACTGGGCCTGCGCGTCCGGGGCCTGTGCTCAACAGCGGGAGAGGCCACAGCAGTGAGAGGCCCATGTACCGCAAAAAAAAAAAAAAAAAAAAAGATCATGAGAGATTACTACAAGCAACTCTATGCCAATAAAATGGACAACCTGGAAGAAATGGACAAATTCTTAGAAATGCACAACCTGCCAAGACTGAATCAGGAAGAAATAGAAAATATGAACAGACAAATCACAAGCACTGCAATTGAAACTGTGATTAAAAATCTTCCAACAAACAAAAGGCCAGGACCAGATGGCTTCACAGGCGAATTCTATCAAACATTTAGAGAAGAGCTAACACCTATCCTTCTCAAACTCTTCCAAAATATAGCAGAGGGAGGAACACTCCCAAACTCATTCTACGAGGCCACCATCACCCTGATACCAAAACCAGACAAGGATGTCACAAAGAAAGAAAACTACAGGCCAATATCACTGACGAACATAGATGCAAAAATCCTCAACAAAATACTAGCAAACAGAATCCAACAGCACATTAAAAGGATCATACACCATGATCAAGTGGGGTTTATTCCAGGAATGCAAGGATTCTTCAATATATGCAAATCAATCAACATGATACACCATATTAACAAATTGAAGGAGAAAAACCATATGATTCATCTCAATAGATGCAGAGAAAGCTTTTGACAAAATTCAACACCCATTTATGATAAAAACCCTGCAGAAAGTAGGCATAGAGGGAACTTTCCTCAACATAATAAAGGCCATATATGACAAACCCACAGCCAACATCATCCTCAATGCTGAAAAACTGAAAGCATTTCCACTGAGGTCAGGAACAAGACAAGGTTGCCCACTCTCACCACTCTTATTCAACAGTTTTGGAATTTTTAGCTACAGCAATCAGAGAAGAAAAGGAAATAAAAGGAATCCAAATCAGAAAAGAAGAAGTAAGGCTGTCACTGTTTGTAGATGACATGATACTATACATAGAGAATCCTAAAGATGCTACCAGAAAACTACTAGAGCTAATCAATGAATTTGGTAAAGTAGCAGGATACAAAATTATTGCACAAAAATCTCTGGCATTCCTATACACTAATTATGAAAAATCTGAAAGTAAAATCAAGAAAACACTCCCATTTACCACTGCAACAAAAAGAATAAAATATCTAGGAATAAACCTACCTAAGGAGACAAAAGACCTGTATGCAGAAAATTATAAGACACTGATGAAAGAAATTAAAGATGATACAAATAGATGGAGAGATATAACATGTTCTTGGATTGGAAGAATCAACACTGTGAAAATGACTCTACTACCCAAAGCAATCTACAGATTCAATGCAATCCCTATCAAACTTCCATTGGCATTTTTCACAGAAGTAGAACAAAAAATTTCACAATTTGTATGGAAACAGAAAAGACCCCGAATAGCCAAAGCAATCTTGAGAATGAAAAACGGAGCTGGAGGAATCAGGCTCCCGGACTTCAGACTATACTACAAAGCTACAGTAATCAAGAAAGTATGGTACTGGCACAAAAACAGAAATATAGATCAATGGAACAGGATAGAAAGCCCAGAGATAAACCCACGCACATATGGTCAACTTATCTTTGATAAAGGAGGCAGGAATGTACAGTGGAGAAAGGACAGCCTCTTCAATAAGTGGTGCTGGGCAAACTGGACAGGTACATGTAAGAGTATGAGATTAGGTCACTCCCTAACACCATACAAAAAAATGAGCTCAAAATGGATTAAAGACCTAAATGTAAGGCCAGAAACTATCAAACTCTTAGAGGAAAACATAGGCAGAACACTCTATGACATAACTCACAGCAAGATCCTTTTGGACCCACCTCCTAGAGAAATGGAAATAAAAACAAAAATAAACAAATGGGACCTAATGAAAGTTCAAAGATTTTGCACAGCAAAGGAAACCATAAACAAGACCCAATGACAACCCTCAGAATGGGAGAAAATATTTGCAAATGAAGCAACTGACAAAGGATTAATCTCCAAGATTTACAAGCAGCTCATGCAGCTCAATAACAAAAAAAACAAACAATCCAATCCAAAAATGGGCAGAAGACCTAAACAGACATTTCTCCAAAGAAGATATACAGACTGCCAACAAACACATGAAAGAATGCTCAACATCATTAATCATTAGAGAAATGCAAATCAAAACTACAATGAGATATCATCTCACACTAGTCAGAATGGCCATCATCAAAATATCTAGAAACAATAAATGCTGGAGAGGTTGTGGAGAAAAGGGAACACTCTTGCACTGCTGGTGGGAATGTGAATTGGTACAGCCACTATGGAGAACAGTATGGAGGTTCTTTAAAAAACTACAAATAGAACTACCAAATGACCCAGCAATCCCACTACTGGACATATACCCTGAGAAAGCCATAATTCAAAAAGAGTCATGTACCAAAATGTTCATCGCAGCTCTATTTACAATAGCCCAGAGATGGAAACAACCTAAGTGTCCATCATTGGATGAATGGGTAAAGAAGATGTGGCACATATATACAATGGAATATTACTCAGCCATAAAAAGAAATGAAATTGAGCTATTTGTAATGAGGTGGATGGACCTAGAGTCTGTCATACAGAGTGAAGTAAGTCAGAAAGAGAAAGACAAATACTGTAGGCTAACACATATATATGGAATTTAAGGGAAAAAATGTCACGAAGAACCTAGGGGTAAGAAAGGAATAAAGACACAGACCTACTAGAGAATGGACTTGAGGATATGGGGAGGGGGAAGGGTAAGCTGTGACAAAGTGAGAGAGTGGCATGGACAGATATACACTACCAAATGTAAAATAGATAGCTAGTGGGAAGCAGCTGCATAGCCCAGGGAGATCAGCTCGGTGCTTTGTGACCACCTAGGGGGGTGGGATAGGGAGGGTGGGAGGGAGGGAGATGCAAGAGGGAAGAGATATGGGAACATATGTATATGTATAACTGATTCACTTTGTTATAAAGCAGAAACTAACACACCATTGTAAAGCAATTATACTCCAATTAAAGATGTAAAAAAAAAGAATTCAATTACAGGAAAAAAATGTAAAAAGCACAAACACATGGAGCCTAAACAATATGTTACTAAACAACCAATGGATCACTGAAAAATTCAAAGAGGAAATCAAAAAATACCTAGAGATAAATAAAAATGAAAGCACAACGATCTGAAACCTATGGGATGCAGCAAAAGCAGTTCTAAGAGGGAAGTTTATAGCAATACAATCTTACCTCAGGAAACAAGAAAAATCTCAAACAACCTAGCTTTACACCTTAAGCAAACAGTGAAAGAACAAGCAAAACCCAAAGTTAGTAAAAGGAAATAAATCATAAAGATCAGAGCAGAAATCAATGAAATAGAGAGAAAGAAACAATAGCAAAGATCAATGAAATTAAAAGCTGGTTCTTTGAGAAGATAAACAAAATTGATAAATCTTTGGGCAGACTCATGAAGGAAAAAAGGGAGAGGACCCATATCAAAATTAGAAATGAAAAAGAAGTTAAAACTGATACCACAGAAATATAAATAATCATAAGAGACTACTAAAAGCAACTATACGCCAATAAAATGGACAACCTAGAAGAAATGAACGAATTCTTAGAAAGGTACAACCTTCCAAGACTGAACAAGGAAGAAATAGAAAATATGAACAGACCAATCACAACTACTGACATTGAAACTGTGATTTAAAATCTTCCAGCAAACAAAAGTCCAGAACCAGATGGCTTCACAGGCAAATTCCATCAAAGTTTTATAGAAGGGTTAACACCTATCCTCCTGAAACTTCCAAAAAATTGCAGAGGAAGGAACACTCCCAGTCTCATTCTACAAGGCCACCATTACCTTGATAACCAAAACCAGACAAAGATATCACAAAAAAAGAAAATTACAGGCCAACATCACTGATGAACATAGACACAAAAATCCTCAACAAAAATACTAGCAAACTGAATCCAACAATACATTAAAAGGATCAAATACCATGATCAAGTGGGATTTATCCCAGGGATGCAAGGATTCTTCAATATATGCAAATCAATCAATGTGGTAAACCATATTAACAAATTGAAGGATAAAAACTATATGATAATTTCAATAGATGCAGAAAAAGCTTTTGACAAAATTCAACACCTACTTATGATCAAAACTCTCCAGAAAGAGGGCACAGAGGGAACCTACAACATAATAAAGGTCATATATGACAAACCCACAGCAAACATCATTCTCAGTGGTGAAAAACTGAAAGCATTTCCTCTAAGATCAGGAACAAGACAAGGATGTCCACTGTTGCCACTCTTATTCAACATAGTTTTGGAAGTTCTAGCCACAACAATCAGAGAAGAAAAAGAAATAAAAGGAATCCAAATTGGAAAAGAAGAAGTAAAGCTGTCACTGTTTGCAGATGACATGATACTATACATAGGAAATCCTAAAGATGCTGCCAGAAAACTACTAGATCTTATCAATGAATTTGTTAAAGTTGCAGGATACAAAATTAATGCACAGAAATCTCTTGCATTCCTAAACACTAACAAAAGATCAGAAAAAAATTAAGGAAACAATCCCATTTACCATTACATCAGAAAGAATAAAATACCTAGGAATAAACCTACCTTAGGAGGCAAGAGACCTGTACTCAGAAAACTGTAAGATACTGATGAAGGAAATCAAAGATGACATAAACAGATGGAGAGATATACCATATTCTTCAATTGGAAGAATCAGTATTATCAAGATGACTATACTACCCAAAGCAATCTACAGATTCAATGTAATCCCTATGAAATTACCAATGGCATTTTTCACAGAATTAGAGCAAAAACGTTTACAGACAAAGGGAAGATGGCGGAAGAGTAAGACGCGGAGATCACCTTCCTCCCCACAGATACATCAGAAATTCATCTACACGTGGAACAACTCCAACAGAACACCTACTGAACGCTGACAGAAGACCTCAGACCCCCCAAAAGGCAAGAAACTCCCCACATACTTGGGTAGGTCAAAAGAAAAAAAAGAATAAACAGAGACAATAGGATATGGACGGGACCTGCACCAGTGGGAGGGAGCCGTGAAGGAGGAAAGGTTTCCACACACTAGAAGACCCTTCGCGGGCGGAGACTGCAGGTGGCCGAGGGGGAAAGCTTCGGAGTAGCGGAGGAGAGCACAGCAACAGGGGTGCGGAGGGCAAAGCGGAGAGATTCTGGCACAGAGGATCGGTGCCCTCAGGCACACACCAGCCCGAGAGGCTTGTCTGCTCGGCCGCCGGGGCGGGCGGGGCTGGGAGCTGAGGCTCGGGTATCGGCTTTCAGTCGGAGCGCAGGGAGAGGACTGGGGCTGGCGGCAGGAAGAGAGCCTGAAGGAGTTAGTGCACCACGGCTAGCCCGGAGGGAGTCCGGGGAAAGGGTCTGGAGCTACCGGAGAGGCAAGAGACTTTTTTCCCTTTTGTTGCCTGGTGCACGAGGAGAGGGCATTAAGAGGGCTGCTTGGGGAGGCGCTGGAGACAGGCGCGAGCCGCGGGTAAGGCGCGGACCTCGGAGACGGGCGTGGGACCGCCGCCGCCGCCGCCGCCGCCGGGCCTGTATGCGAGCGCGGGTCACTGTCCGCCCCGCCTTCCGGGGGGCCTGTGCACCCCGCCACTGCCGGGGTCCCGGGACCCGGGGACGGCTTTCCCGGGAGGGCGCACGGAGCGCCACGGGCTGCTGCAACGTCACGCCGGCCTCTGCCGCCGCAGGCCCGCCCCGCACTGCGCGCCCCTCCCTCCCCTCTGCCTGAGTGAGCCAGAGCCCCCGAATCAGCAGCTCCTTTAAACCCGTCCTGTCTGAGCGAAGAACGGACGCCCTCCGGCGACCTACGCGCAGAGGCGGGGCCAGGTCCAAGGCTGAGACCCGGGAGTTGTGAGAGCAGAGACAGGGAAATCTCTCTGTGGAGCCTCGGAGGCAGCGGATTAAAGCTCCACGGTCCATTTGATGTGCCCTGCGTCTGTGGAGTGCATGAATGGACAGCGAATCATCCCAAATTGAGGAAGTGGACTTTGAGGACAAGATTTAAGACTTTCCCCCCTTTTTCCTCTTTTTACAACGAATTATCCCAGATTAAGGAGGTGGACTTAGCAAGATTTCAGACTTCTCGCCCTTTTCCTCTTTTTACAACGAATTATCCCAAATTGAGGAGGTGGACTTGGAGAGCAAGATTTTTTATTTTTCCCCCTGCTCTCTTTTTGTGAATGTGTATGTGTAATCTTCTGTGTAAGATTCTCTCTGTATAGCTTTGCTTCCACCATATGTCCCTGGGTTCTATCGGTCCGTGTTTTTTTTCAATAATTACTTTTTAATTTTAATAACACTACTATATTTCATACTTTATTCTATTTTACTTTACCTGCTCTTTCTTTTTTTCCTCCCTTCCCTTCCTCCCTCCCTCCCTCCGCTCCTCCTCTCCTTCTTTCTCTTTCCTCCCTCCCTCCCTCCCACCCTTCTTCTTTCCACTTTCTTTTTCTTTCCTTCCTCCCTCCCTCCCTCCCTTCTTCCATTCACTCTTCCTTTTGCTTTCCTTCTTCCCTCCCTCCCTCCTTTCTTTCCTTCTTTCTTTCCATCCTTCCTCCCTCCCTCCTTTCTTTCTTCCTTCCTTCCTTCCCTTCTTCCTTTCTTCCCCTCTCTCTTTCTTTCTTCTACTAATTCTTTCTTTCTACTTTTTCTCACTGTTATTCTGAGCCGGGTGGATGAAAGGCTCTTGGTGCTGCAGCCAGGAGTTAGTGCTGTGCCTCTGAAGTGGGAGAGCCAACTTCAGGACACGGGTCCACAAGAGACCTCCCAGCTCCACATAATATCAAGCAGCGAAAATCTCCCAGGGATCTCCATCTCAACACCAGCACCCAGCTTCAGTCAACGACCAGCAAGCTACAGTGCTGGTCACCCTATGCCAAGCAACTAGCAAGGCAGGAACACAACCCCACCCATTAGCAGAGAGGCTACCTAAAAATATAAGGCCACAGGCACCCCAAAACACACCACCAGACGTGGACCTGTCCACCAGAAAGGCAAGATCGAGCCTCGGCCACCAGAACACAGGCATTAGTCCCCCCCACCAGGAAGCCTACACAACCTACTGAAACAACCTTAGCCACGGGGGACAGACACCAAAAACAACGGGAACTACGAATCTGCAGCCTGCAAAAAGGAGACCCCAAACACAGTAACATAAGCAAAATGAGAAAGCAGAAAAACACACAGCAGGTGAAGGAGCAAGATAAAAACCTACCAGACCTAACAAATGAAGAGGTAATAGGCAGTCTACCTGAAAAAGAATTCAGAATAATGATAGTAAAGCTGATCCAAGATTCTATTTCCCAGATCCAAAATCTTGGAAATAGAATAGACAATATGCAAGAAACAGTTAACAAGGACCTAGAAGAACTAAAGATGAATCAAGCATCGATTAAAAACACAATAAATGAAATGAAAAATACTCTAGATGGGATCAATAGCAGAATAACTGAGGCAGAAGAACGGATAAGTGAGGTGGAAGATAAAATAGTGGAAATAACTAATGCAGAGCAAAATAAAGAAAAAAGAATGAAAAGAACAGAGGACAGTCTCAGAGACCTCTGGGACAACATTAAATGCACCAACATTCGAATTATAGGGGTTCCAGAAGAAGAAGAGAAAAAGAAAGGGACTGAGAAAATATTTGAAGAGATTATAGTTGAAAACTTCCCTAATATGGGAAAGGAAATAGTTAATCAAGTCCAGGAGGCACAGAGAGTCCCATACAGAATAAATCCAAGCAGAAATACGCCAAGACACATATTAATCAAACTGTCAAAAATTAAACACAAAGAAATCATATTAAAAGCAGCAAGGGAAAAACAACAAATAACACACAAGGGAATCCCCATCAGGTTAACAGCTGATCTCTCAGCAGAAACTCTACAAGCCAGAAGGGAGTGGCAGGACATAATTAAAGTGATGAAGGAGAGAAACCTGCAACCAAGATTACTCTACCCAGCAAGGATCTCATTCAGATTTGATGGAGAAATTAAAACGTTTACAGACAAGCAAAAGCTGAGAGAGTTCAGCACCACCAAACCAGCTTTACAACAAATGCTAAAGGAACTTCTCTAGGCAAGAAACACAACAGAAGGAATATACCTACAATAACGAACCCAAAGCAATTAAGGAAATGGGAATGGGAACATACATATCAATAATTACCTTAAATGTAAATGGACTAAATGCTCCCACCAAAAGACACAGAGTGGCTGAATGGATACAAAAACAAGACCCATATATATGCTGTCTACAAGAGACCCACTTCAGACCTAGAGACACATACAGATTGAAAGTAAGGGGATGGAAAAAGATATTCCATGCAAATGGAAATCAAAAGAAAGCTGGAGTAGCAATTCTTATATCAGACAAAATAGACTTTAAAATAAAGACTATTAGAAGAGACAAAGAAGGACACTACATAATGATCAAGGGGTCGATCCAAGAAGAAGATATAACAATTGTAAATATTTATGCACCCAACATAGGAGCACCTCAATACATAAGGCAAATACTAACAGCCATAAAAGGGGAAATCGACAGTAACACAATCATAGTAGGGGACTTTAACACCCCACTTTCACCAATGGACAGATCATCCAAAATGAAAATAAATAAGGAAACACAAGCTTTAAATGATACATTAAACAAGATGGACTTAGTTGATATTTATAGGACATTCCATCCAAAAACAACAGAATACACATTTTTCTCAAGTGCTCATGGAACATTCTCCAGGATAGATCATATCTTGGGTCACAAATCAAGCCTTGGTAAATTTAAGAAAATTGAAATTGTATCAAGTATCTTTTCCGACCACAATGCTATGAGACTAGACATCAATTACAGGAAAAGATCTGTAAAAAATACAAACACATGGAGGCTGAACAATACACTACTCAATAACGAAGTGATCACTGAAGAAATCAAAGAGGAAATTAAAAAATACCTAGAAACAAATGACAATGGAGACACGACGACCCAAAACCTATGGGACGCAGCAAAAGCAGTTCTAAGGGGGAAGTTTATAGCAATACAATCCCACCTTAAGAAACAGGAAACATTTCGAGTAAACAACCTGACCCTGCACCTAAAGCAATTAGAGAAAGAAGAACAAAAAACCCCCAAAGTTAGCAGAAGGAAAGAAATCATAAAGATCAGATCAGAAATAAATGAAAAAGAAATGAAGGAAACGATAGCAAAGATCAACCAAACTAAAAGCTGGTTCTTTGAGAAGATAAACAAAATTGACAAACCATTAGCCAGACTCATCAAGAAAAGAAGGGAGAAGACTCAAATTAGTAGAATTAGAAATGAAAAAGGAGAAGTAACAACTGACACTGCAGAAATACAAAAGATCATGAGAGATTACTATAAGCAACTCTATGCCAATAAAATGGACAACCTGGAAGAAATGGACAAATTCTTAGAAATGCACAACCTACCAAGACTGACTCAGGAAGAAATAGAAAATATGAATAGACCAATCACAAGCACTGAAATTGAAACTGTGATTAAAAATCTTCCAACAAACAAAAGGCCAGGACCAGATGGCTTCACAGGCGAATTCTATCAAACATTTAGAGAAGAGCTAACACCCATCCTTCTCAAACTCTTCCAAACAATATCAGAGGAAGGAACACTCCCAAACTCATTCTACGAGGCCACCATCACCTTGATACCAAAACCAGGCAAGGATGTCACAAAGAAAGAAAACTACAGGCCAATATCACTGATGAACATAGATGCAAAAATCCTCAACAAAATACTAGCAAACAGAATCCAACAGCACATTAAAAGGATCATACACCATGATCAAGTGGGGTTTATTCCAGGAATGCAAGGATTCTTCAATATACACAAATCAATCAATGTGATACACCATATTAACAAGTTGAAGGAGAAAAACCATATGATCATCTCAATAGATGCAGAGAAAGCTTTCGACAAAATTCAACACCCATTTATGATAAAAACCCTGCAGAAAGTAGGCATAGAGGGAACTTTCCTCAACATAATAAAGGCCATATATGACAAACCCACAGCCAACATTGTCCTCAATGGTGAAAAACTGAAACCATTTCCACTAAGATCAGGAACAAGACAAGGCTGCCCACTCTCACCACTCTTTTTTTTTTTTTTTTTTGCATTACGTGGGCTTCTCACTGCTGTGGCCTCTCCCGTTGCGGAGCACAGGCTCTGGACATGCAGGCCCAGCAGCCATGGCTCACGGGCCTAGCCGCTCTGCGGCATGTGGGATCCTCCCAGACCGGGGCACGAACCCGCGTCCCCTGCATCGGCAGGCGGACTCTCAACCACTGCGCCACCAGGGAAGCCCTCACCACTCTTATTCAACATAGTTTTGGAAGTTTTAGCCACAGCAATCAGAGAAGAAAAGGAAATAAAAGGAATCCAAATTGGAAAAGAAGAAGTAAAGCTGTCACTGTTTGCAGATGACATGATACTATACATAGAGAATCCTAAAGATGCTACCGAAAAACTACTAGAGCTAATCAATGAATTTGGTAAAGTAGCAGGATACAAAATTAATGTACAGAAATCTCTGGCATTCCTGTACACTAATGATGAAAAATCTGAAAATGAAATCAAGAAAACACTCCCATTTACCATTGCAACAAAAAGAATAAAATATCTAGGAATAAACCTACCTAAGGAGACAAAAGACCTGTATGCAGAAAATTATAAGACACTGATGAAAGAAATTAAAGATGATACAAATAGATGGAGAGATATACCATGCTCCTGGATTGGAAGAATCAATATTGTGAAAATGACTCTACTACCCAAAGCAATCTACAGATTCAATGCAATCCCTATCAAACTACCACTGGCATTTTTCAAAGAACTAGAACAAAAAATTTCAAAATTTGTTTAGAAAAACAAAGGACCCCGAATAGCCAAAGCAATCTTGAGAACGAAAAACGGAGCTGGAGGAATCAGGCTCCCTGACTTCAGACTATACTACAAAGCTACAGTAATTAAGACAGTATGGTACTGGCATAAAAACAGAAAGATAGATCAGTGGATCAGGATAGAAAGCCCAGAGATAAACCCACGCACATATGGCCAACTTATCTTTGATAAAGGAGGCAGGAATGTACAGTGGAGAAAGGACAGCCTCTTCAATAAGTGGTGCTGGGAAAACTGGACAGGGACATGTAAAAGTTTGAGATTAGATCATTCCCTAACACCATACACAAAAATAAGCTCAAAATGGATTAAAGACCTAAATGTAAGGCCAGAAACTATCAAACTCTTAGAGGAAAACATAGGTAGAACACTCTATGACATAAATCACAGCAAGATCCTTTTGGACCCACCTCCTAGAGAAATGGAACTAAAAACAAAGATAAACAAATGGGACCTAATGAAACTTCAAAGCTTTTTCACAGCAAAGGAAACCATAAACAAGACCAAAAGACAACCCTCAGAATGGGAGAAAATATTTGCAAATGAAGCAACTGACAAAGGATTAATCTCCAAAATTTATAAACAGCTCATGCAGCTCAATAGCAAAAAAACAAACAACCCAATCCAAAAATTGGCAGAAGACTTAAATAGGCATTTCTCCAAAGAAGATATACAGACTGCCAACAAACACATGAAAGAATGCTCAACATCATTAATCATTAGAGAAATGCAAATCAAAACTACAATGAGATATCATCTCACACCAGTCAGAATGGCCATCATCAAGAAATCTAGAAACAATAAATGCTGGAGAGGGTGTGGAGAAAAGGGAACACTCTTGCACTGCTGGTGGGAATGTGAATTGGTACAGCCACTATGGAGAACAGTATGGAGGTTCCTTAAAAAACTACAAATAGAACTACCATATGACCCAGCAATCCCACTACTAGGCATATACCCTGAGAAAACCATAATTCAAAAAGAGACATGTACCAAAATGTTCATTGCAGCTCTATTCACAATAGCCCAGAGATGGAAACAACCTAAGTGTCCATCATCGGATGAATGGATAAAGAAGATGTGGCACATATATACAATGGAATATTACTCAGCCATAAAAAGAAACGAAACTGAGCTATTTGTAATGAGGTGGATAGACCTAGAGTCTGTCATACAGAGTGAAGTAAGTCAGAAAGAGAAAGACAAATACCGTATGCTAACACATATATATGGAATTAAAAAAAAAAAAAAAAAGTCAGGAAGAACCTAGGGGTAAAACGGGAATAAAGACACAGACCTACTTGAGAATGGACTTGAGGATATGGGGAGGGGGAAGGGTAAGCTGTGACAAAGCGAAAGAGAGGCATGGACATATATACACTACGAAACGTAAGGTAGATAGATAGTGGGAAGCAGTCGCAGAACACAGGGAGATCAGCTCGGTGCTTTGTGACCACCTGGAGGGGTGGGATGGGGAGGGTGGGAGGGAGGGAGATGCATGAGGGAAGGGATGTGGGAACAGATATATATGTATGAGTGATTCACTTTGTTATAAAGCAGAAACTAATAAAAATAAAATAAAATAAAATAAAAAAATAAAAAAAAACGTTTACAATTTGTATGGAAACATGAAAGTCCCTGAATAGCCAAAGCAATCTTGACAAAGAAAAATGGAGCTGGAGGAATCAGGCTCCCTGACTTCAGACTATACTATTGCCACAAAGCTACAGTACTCAAAACAGTATGATACTGGCACAAAAACAAAAATATAGATAAATGGGACAGGATAGAAAGTCCAGAGATAAACCCATGTACCCATGGTCAACTAATCTATGACAAAGGCAAGAATACAATGTGGAGAAAAGACAGTCTATTCAATAAATGTGCTCAGAAAACTGAATAGCTACCTGTAAAAGAATGAAATTAGAACACTCCCTAACACCAAAAACAGAGAATGGACTTGAGGACATGGGGAGGGGGAAGGGTAAGCTGGGACAAAGTGAGAGAGTGGCACTGACATATATTCATCTCCAAATGTAAAACAGATAGCTAGTGGGAAGCAGCCTCATAGCACAGAGAGATCAGCTCAGTGGTTTGTGACCACCTAGAGGGGTGGGATAGGGAGGGTGGGAGGAAGACGCAAGAGGGAGGGGATATATGTACACATATAGCTGATTCACTTTGTTTTACAGCAGAAACTAACACAACCATGTAAAGCAATTATACTCCAATAAAGATGTTAAAAAGAAAAGAAATTCGAAATGGATTAAAGACCTAAGTATAAGGCCAGATACTATAAAACTCTTAGAGGAAAACATAGGCAGAACACTCTCTCTCTGACATAAATTGTAGCAAGATCTTTTTTGACCCACCTCCTAGAGTAATGGAAATAAAAACAAACAAAAGGGACCTAATGAAAATTAAAAGCTTCTGCACAGCAAAGGACACCATAAACAAAATGAAAAGACAACCCACAGAATGGGAGAAAATATTTACAAACAATGTGACTGACAAGGGATTAATCTCCAAAATATACAAACAGCTCATGCAGCTCAATAATAAAAAAATAAACCCAATCAAAAAATGGGTGGAAGACCGAAATAGACATTTCTCCAAAGAAGACATACAGATGGCCAAAAAGATGCTCAACATTGCTAACTATTAGAGAAATGCAAATCAAAAGTACAATGAGGTATCACCTCACACTGGTCAGAATGGCCATCATCAAAAAATCTATAAACAAGAAATGCTGGAGAGGGTGTGGAGAAAAGGGAACCCTTCTACACAGCTGGTGGGAATGTAAATTGGTACAGCTACTATGGAGAACAGTATGGAGGTTCCTCAAAAAACTAAAAATGAGAGCTACCATATGACCCAGCAATCCCACTCCTGGGCATATACCCAGAGAAAACCATAATTCAAAAAGATACATGCACCCCAATATTCACTGCAGCACTGTTTACAATAGCCAGGGCACAGAAGCAACCTAAATGTCCATCAGCATAGGAATGGATAAAGAAGATGTGGTACCTATATGCAATGGAATATTACTCAGCCATAAAAAAGAACAAAATAATACTGTTTGCAGCAACATGGATGGACCTAGAGATTGTCATACTGAGTGAAGTAAGTCAGACAGAGAAGGACAAATATCGTATGATATTGCTTATATGTGGAATCTAAAAAATGGTACAAATGAACTTATTTACAAAATAGAAATAAAGATGTAGAAAACAATCTTATGGTTACCGGGGGAAAGCGGGGGGGAGGGATAAATTGGGCGATTAGGATTGACATACACACACGACTATATATAAAATAGATAACTAATAAGGACCTACTGTATAGCACAGGGAACTCTACTCAACACTCTGTAATGGCCTATATGGGAAAAGAATCTTAAAAAGTGTGGATATGTGTATATGTATAACTGATTCACTTTGCTGTACAGCAGCACAAAGTAACACAACATTGTACATCAACTATACTCAAATAAAAAAATAAAATAAAATTTTGCACCATAAAGAATTTTGTTGCTAACAGTGCTAAATCAGTTATATATATATTTATATATATATCATATATATATTTTTAATATGGGTATATATATATATTTTGGGGGGGTCATAATAGGAAATATTCAGGTATTGTACAGAATGCAACATTATTTGTGGTGTTTACCCCAAACATCACTTTTTATTTAGGTCCTCTATACTTAAAGGTCTAAAGAATATGAATCCCTAATCACCTGTCCTCTTGAGTACCAAGAATCCTAATATACTGAATACTTATCTTTGCCTCAGTGAACAGTCAATCCTGAGATCTTTGTGGCTTGATATTATTTTGATAATAATTAATTAAATTTCTGGTAGAAATTACTTCAGTAGAATTTTCATTACTCCATTTATTCACTCAACAAGTATCATTTAGTATCTATTTTGTACAGTAGTGTTCTAGACAGGAGAATATATCATCATTATCATATCATTAGGGGCAATAATAATATTAAAACAACAGCAAAGTTTTTATTATGTAGTGATTCTATGTGCCCGCCATTGTTTTAAGTGCTTTCACATGTATTAACTTATTCTACTCTATGAGGTAAACAGTTTTAGCATTCCATTTCACAGATGAGGAAACTGAGGACTAACGAAGTTTATGAATAAGCCCCAAATCATCTAACAAGTAAGTATGAGAACCAATATTTGAACTCAGGCAATCAAAATAGATAGCTCCTGGTCTCATGACTATCCCACGCTAATATAGTGAGAGTATTCTATATGGGGTGAAGAATTTTCCATTTCAGTGTTTCGAGTCATCTATACAGATGAAATTTTGTTTGCAAGAGAGGTGAATAAGATGAGGAAGAAGTGACAATGCATCATGAGCTTGTATGTTTCTCTTTTCCTGGATATAAGTCCAAGCGAACTTCCTCCCTGCACATGGGTGAACTCTTCCCTGAACAGACGCATTCAGACCATGTTAGCAGAAGACCCTGTGGCCCAGACTCAAGTAACAGCAAATGTTTTTTCAAAGCATTCACCGGTTAGGGTGCTAGTCTTCAGGCATGCCATTTCCCAGAAGGTTCTTTTGTCTTTTTCCCCAAGCCTCCCCTGATTTTAGCTCCATTTATTTTGCTTGTTATCCTCAGGGCCTTGCACAAGTTCCCAGGTCTTAATGCAACCTCACAACAGGATTTGAAGGGAGTGAATCTTCAGTGACTAACGCTGTTGGGAATTCTGTTAAAGAAACACTTTCCTTATGAAGAGAAAATCTGTGCCCTGCCTCTAGGTCACTCTTAGCTTCCAGACACTGCTTGAGACAGCTGTGATTCTGATTGCTTAATTCTGTTCTAGAGACTCATAGATGGCAGAAGCACACATTTTAGAGTCTACAGACCTGAGTCAGGCTCTCACCTTTATCCCTTACTAACTGTGTGACTTGGACAAGGTATTTCATTACTAGTTTCCTTGTGTGAACACCAGGGGTATAAGTCCCACATTGAGAGATCACAGACATGACGAATGAATAATATTTATTAGGGAGGAAGTACTCAATAAATAGTAGTGTATTTCTCTTCTCCCCAGACTTTTAAAAAAATACATCCTTAGTGATTAGGTGGAAGAGAGAACAGGAAATATGAACTGCTGAGAATTTAACTCCTTAGGATAGATGCATCAAAATAACAGAGTCATCAAAATTATTTCTAGGTTGTTAAATGCAGATTTTGCTCCAAATTAGCATCAGAACAATCTTCCTGAAACAGCTCCAAATATTTCCTTCAAATCCTCACAATCTCTCAATGGCTCTTCACTGCCTGCAGGATCAAGTCCAAGCCTCTTGGCTGGGCATTCAAGACCCTACATAACATCGAACAAAATTAAAATAAAATTCTTAGGCCTCGCCACTTCCCCTTGTGTAATTATGGTCCAGCAAACTAGAAACACTCATTATTCCTAGAAGATGCTTTCCTGATTCTATGCCTTTGTGCCTCCTCTATCTTTCTCTTGGCACGTTCTCTCTTTCTGCCTGGTGATTATTCCATTCTTTAAAGGCTCTCTTTAGAAGCAGTTACTCTTGGCCTCCACAACTTCATGGGTCAACAATCACAAATCACTCCCCTTTTCACTTCTCCATGGTATTTTGTGCTCCCTCTATCAGAATGTCTTGGATTCCACTTTGAATTTATTTGAGGGTGTGGTCAACTACTTCCCTTTTAGTTCATGGGCTCAAGAGCAGGCCTGAGACTTTATTACCTTTAACTATTGTAAAACGTGGCACAGTGCCTCGCCCAATGGTCTGTCCTTAATAAATGTTTATTCATTGAATGAAATAGATAAGCTGAACATAAAAACTTTGGCCCAGAGTTGCCCACCTAGATTCTAATCCTAGCTGGTGATCTTGGGAAAGTCTTTTGTCTACAATCGACAAAGTGGTTAGAAGCCTTCAAATTAGACTTCATGCAGTCAAAGAAGTTCACTGAAGACCTGGCTCAAATCTGAGGGGAGACGGAATTCCAGGCTTTCTCTCCTGTTACAACTAGCAAAGTTCCTCTTTCCTCTATTCATATCAGGGATACCAAATGAGCTTTTATTTAAAGAAAATATTTTGTACATTAAACAAATTAAACCATGAGACTGGCTAATCTGTGAGGATCCTTCCATTTCTCACTGCCTGATCTGTCATAAGTACACACACATTCAAAGACATATTTAAATGCTGCTCCATGATAACTGGGACTGGTTTGAAGCTTCCTCAACTTCAGAAATGAAGGGCAGAACACTACTCCTTACTGGATACTTAATGTATGTTTTGAGAATCTACTAAGTGCCAATGCAGTGCTAGTAATTTTACTAGTTTATATGTCTACATACATGTCTATGTTGTAGATTTTAACTTTAAAATCTACAACATAGACATAAGTTTTCTCACTTTACACATGACAAAGAAGATGGAGTAAAAAAATGCCTCCCATCAAACAGCCAGGAGGAGTTGCATCCTTGATAGAAAGCAGGTATGACCAGCCTAAAAGCTTGTGCTCTTTCCCTGGGATGACACCTAAGTCAATATAAATGGATTCTGGGAATTGAAACACACATACTCATACACAAAACAATGGGGTGGTTTTGGAAACACCTCTCTTCTCTTTATGTGTAAGATGTATCTGTTATTTGGAGGGTAGCAGTGACTCAGACAGCCTCATTACAATTTCCCATAAGAGGTTCAGCTCAGACCAATGAATGTAATGATTATAAAGCCTGTTCCCATGCTATGCAACTCACATTTGCTCAACCAGGAGCTGACTTGCCTATACGGGAATTGTATTCACTGCCCAGAAAACAGGGAGGCTTTAGCTAAAGTACCCAGCAGGAAACAAAAGCCCAGCTTGGTCCTGGAGAGAGGGAGGTGGTGCAGGCTTAAGGGGGAGTCTAAGAAGTTTAGTTGCCGGCATAGGGCCACGTGATGGCTATGCTGAATTAAATTTATGGAGGGAACTTTGGATACAAATTAGTAGATTTAGGCAGGTAGTAAAGCAGGATTTTGTGGGGTTTAGTTTGAGACCATTGAAAGAATGATGTTTTAGTATCTTATCCAAAACAGAGTGCCCTGAGCAGTAGCCCTGAAGAAGGGAACCATAGGAACTTGGACCTCATTTAGTGCTGAAGTGTCAAACTGTTTTCATTGTATTTCACTTTTTTTTTTTTTTTTTGCGGTACGCTGGCCTCTCACTGTTGTGGCCTCTCCCGTTGCAGAGCACAAGCTCTGGACGCACAGGCCCAGCGGCCATGACTCACGGGCCCAGCCACTCCGCAGCATGTGGGATCCTCCCAGACCGGGGCACGAACCCGTGTCCCCTGCATCGGCAGGCAGACTCTCAACCGCTGCGCCACCAGGGAAACCCTGTATTTCACTTTGATGAGAAAAATTCCAGGACATCACTTACACCATCCTTTTATCCAGTTGAAAAAGAACCAGTATCCAAGCAGGACCCTGTGTGGCCTTCCCAGAACAGACGCCTCCCTCAAATCCTTTGCTTTAGCTCCCCTCTGAAGTACCTAGATAATAGTATCTGATGCATATTTCCTTAGTTTTTCAGAGGCCAAAACCACCACTAAATGGAAGAAATTAACTACTTGATGATCATAAGTAGCCCCTAGACCTTCTGGTGCCTAAGGATTGATCACCATCAACCAATCAGACAATTGTACACGAGTTGATCACATCCCCTGGGACGCCCCTCCTTCACCCTGCCTTTAAAAATGCTTTGCTGGGGCTTCCCTGGTGGCGCAGTGGTTGAGAGTCCGCCTGCCGATGCAGGGGACACGGGTTCATGCCCCGGTCTGGGAGGATCCCACATGCCGCGGAGCGGCTGGGCCCGTGAGCCATGGCCACTAAGCCTGCGTGTCTGGAGCCTGTGCTTCACAACGGGAGAGGCCACAACAGTGAGAGGCCCGTGTACCGCAAAAAAAAAAAAAAAAAAAAAAAAAAAAAAAATTCTTTGCTGAAACCCGTTGGGAGTTTGGGGTTTGGGGGAGCATGAGCCTCTCCTTGTTCGGCCATGCAATAAACCTTTCTCTCTGTTCCCAACTCCAACTCCAGCTTTTCCATTTGTTTGGCCTCCCTGTACATCGGGCACACGAACTTATGTTTGGTAACAAACTCAGGTATCGAAACGAAGTCAAAATAAAAGCAAACCTTAGAAGAGAGACTGTCACACATTTGCTTTAACAATAGGGTGTGGATGAGTCATGTACAAGCCATGAGGATGGTGACTTTGGCCTGCTTTCCTCAGGGCTGTATTCCCACACGCAGAACAGGACTGACCCAAAACAGGTGCTCAGGGAAACTTTTTGTGACTGAATGAACCACAGTGAAAACAGAGTTTTAAAATCTAGTCATCAGACAAATGGAAAACCATATTATTGTTTTTAAATGTGTATCACCATACGTTATAGAGTTAATCAAACCACTTGCAACATTGACAGTAACGGTGGTCAATTAACAGCCATGTTTAATTTAAAAGCAAGAATAGCAGTAATTAAAAAGCACGACTAACCCATAACAGTCTTGATGCTTTGTACCTGACACAACACGTAGGAACTTCAATTATTGGTGAGCATACTTGTGCTACAAGAACTGTCCAACTTTGCCAGGCGTGGGAACCAGATTTCTTCTTTCAGTAGAATACTGAATTTAGAGTCCTCATAAAACTCAAAGAAATTACTTTTGATATGGAAATAGCGTTTGTATTTGCTCAATACATTATTTGCAATTTACTCGTTTTAAGTAAAATGAGTTGACGTGGACTCTTAATTATTCACAAAAGGGCTTATGTTTTTGGATTGGATAACAGAACTTGAGGACTTGGCAGGGTCCTCCCAGTCCCTGGTGGTGGCCTCAGAACCAAAATCTGACCATGTCCATGTTAGTGTAGCAGTTTCAGAGAGTACCTTAGGGGAGCAGAGAGCAAGTAAGAAGCCACAAGAGGAGATTTGGGCCTCAGCCAAATTGCTCCATATTTAAAACTTATTCAGTAAAGGTCTGTGCTTTGTTTTGTTTTGTTTTATGGTGCAATGTCTTATGGGGGCCTATTTATAGGTTTTGTGACCTATGATTTATGGAAAAGAATGTTTGCTGGTAAGAGTTTATTCTCTTAAGGAAGAAGTAGGCAGGAACAGTTAGATGATGCTGTGGGGAAAGTGGGTGACAGGATTCCCCCATCTCAATCCTATCGATGCATTTTTTTTTTCAATGAGCAGTTACATTTAGGGTAGATAAGAGGTCAGAACATACAGATGAGGCTGGCACAAATACAAGAGATCCTCAATGTGTCCTAGAGGGGCACTGGATAATACTCTGCTCGAGGGCCTTCAAAGATGGAAGGATGCAATGTCCTATAGCTTTCCCAGGAAGATACTTCTAAAGACCTGAGGGATGTGGGATTTTCACTTCATCAGTATCCAAGCACCCAAAGTAAACCAGGTATTGCGCTAAGGGGGGTATGGAGCAGACAGTGGGGATCAGATCAGGCAGAGCTTTGTGGTCCCTTGATCAGGAATTGGGATTTACTGAAAAACAATGGAAAGTCATTGGTGGCAGATGATTTGCATAGGAATGATGGGGTCTATATCTAAAGATCATTCCTACAGCATATGAATATGGGAGGCAAAGCTGAGAATCTGCTCAACTTCCATACACACCTTTATATACATATTTGAACTTCCATGTAATATCCCTAAGAATTTTATATTTTTCCCTATGAAACTGTCCTTCAAAGAAACAAATACACTCTCACCCTCTCCGCATAAAGAGGAGAGAGAAAATACTAACAACCATTGATCTCCAATCTGAGCAACAGTCAGAATATCCACCTCTGGGCAATGTTATTCACTCCTCAAGGTCCCACTTGAACATCCTATAGTCTAAAAACTAAATTGTAAACCATCAGCAAAAAGCCTTTTTTTTTTTTTTAACATCTTTATGGGAGTATAATTGCTTTACAATGGTGTGTTAGTTTCTGCTTTATAACAAAGTGAATCAGCTATATGTATACATATATCCCCATATCTCCTCCCTCTTGTGTCTCCCTCCCACCCTCCCTATCCCACCCCTCTAGGTGGTCACAAAGCACCGAGCTGATCTCCCTGTGCTATGTGGCTGCTTCCCACTAGCTAACTATTTTACGTTTGGTAGTGTATATATGTCCATGCCTCTCTCTTGCTTTGTCACAGCTTACCCTTCCCCCTCTCCATATCCTCAAGTCCATTCTCTAGTAGGTCTGTGTCTTTATTCCTGTCTTACCCCTAGGTTCTTCTTGACATTTTTTTCTTAAATTCCATATATATGTGTTAGCATACGGTATCTGTCTTTCTCTTTCTGACTTACTTCACTCTGTATGACAGACTCTAGGTCCATCCACCTCACTACAAATAACTCAATTTCGTTTCTTTTTATGGCTGAGTAATATTCCATTGTATATATGTGCCACATCTTCTTTATCCATTCATCTGTCAATGGACACTTAGGTTGCTTCCATGTCCTGGCTATTGTAAATAGAGCTGCAATGAACATTGCATCACCAAAAATCTTAATAGAACACAACAGGGGGAAAGGAAGAGAGAGGAAAGTGATTAATATTTATAAGTGTGTCTATATTTACATGTAAGGGAGTATACACAGCTATATATTACACATACCTATACAACGAGCAAGAAAGAAAATATGCAAAATTGCTGCAGTTCTCTTCATCGTAACTAGTCATGAAATCTTAGTTGATGTCTGTAATTTCTTTCTTTCACTGTCAATTCCACGTACCCTTTGTCCTCACCTAGCTCCTCACCTGGTTACCTGAAAGATCTTAAATCACAATGGTCCTCAACAACAAAAAAACAAACAACCTCCCCAAAATAGGCATAAGACCTAACTAGACATTTCTCCAAAGAAGAAATACAAATGCCCAATAGGCACATGAAAAGATGCTCAATATCTCTAATCATTAGAGAAATGCAAATCAAAACTACAATGAGGTACCACCTCACACCAGTCAGAATGGCCATAATTAAAAAGTCTACAAATAACAAATGCCAAAGAGGATATGGAGAAAAGGGAACACTCCTACACTGTGGGTGGGAATGTAAGTTGGTACAGCCACTATGGGAAACAGTATGGAGATTCCTCAGAAAACTTAAAATTACCATATGATCCAGTGATCCCACTCCTGGGCATATATCCAGACAAAACTGTAATTCAAAAAGATACATGCACCCCTATGTTCATAGCAGCACTATTCACAATAGCCAAGACATTGGAAACAACATAAGTGTCCATCGACAGATGAAGGGATAATGAAGATGTGGTATATATATACAATGGAATACTACTCAGCCATGAAAAATAATGAAATAATGCCATTTGCAGCCACATGGATGCAACTAGAGATTATGATACTACGTAAAGTAAATCAGAAAGAGAAAGACAAATACCATATGATATCACTTATATGTGGAATCTAATATGTGACACAAATGAACCTATCTACAAAACAGAAGCAGACTCACAGAGAACAGATATGTGGTTGCCAAAGGTGAGAGAGTTGAGGGAGGGATGGAGTGAGAGGCTGGGGTTAGCAGATGTAAGCTATTATATATAGAATGGATAAACAACAAGGTCCTCCTGTATAGCACAGAGAACTCTATTCAGTATCCTATGGTAAACCATAATGGAAAAGAATATTAAAAAAAGAACATACATATATATGTATAACTGAATCACTCTGCTGTACAGCAGAAATTAACACTATGTTGTAAATCAACTATACCTCAAAAAAAAAAAAAGCCAGCCAGCAGAAATGATCCCCCAAAACCCCTGAAAAACAAAAAACAAGAAACAATGGTCCTGATTTGGGGTTATTTGTAATTTTTCATTAATTTTACCATTATATATGAGAGTACTAAGAGGCACACCAAGGAAGCCTCCAGTTCTAACCAAAGTCCTTCTTAACCTAATTAGATCACAAATAATCAATCCTTCCTTGGTAAACAAAATCAATTCCCAGCCAGTTCTTGATCCACTGGTTTGCTGACATCTGGAGTTTAAAATGGCCAGGGGGTTAATGAAAAGGAACAGCTAAGCAAACCTCCACCAAGTGCTTAGAGACTCTGTTTTGATATTGGGTGCCCTCACAAATCCCCGAGGCTCCGTGGGGAGGAGGTTTAAGACTTTTCTTTCCAGGTAGCCAGTACTGTGTTCAAATGATGCTGTCATAAAGTATCACCTAAATTTGTATGCTTTGAAGCCCATTTTGCCAAGGGGCAAAAAAGAAATGGGCATTTCTGAAGCTCAGAACAGCATTGTAACTTAAAACACATGGTTCAGTATGACACTATGTGGCATGATATATTTGAGTTACTGGGAGGATATAAATAAAAGAGCATTAAAGATGGTCTAAAACAAAAAAAAGTAAATAAATAAATAAATAAATAAAATGGCCAGGGGCAATCTCAACTTCCAAACTAGTTCCTTGTTAGAAGCATTTTCAGAAGAGTTCAAAACTGTTAAGAAGTGGTATCAAAAATACAGCAAATAGAGAAAGGGATCACTTCCCCTTCTCCCACTTCATTCCTAGGTCCATGTTTCTTGCTGTTGGAAAAGTAAAGCCATAGACTGATGGCTGATTCAAACCATATACTGCATCCTTGGGAATGTTGTGTCACAATTACCTGTGGAACTGTAGATTTAATGGTCCATTACATGTGTGTCAGGCCAGATGATTTTGGGGTGACAGGATATATGGAAAAAGCAGAGAATTTTGTAAGTGAGAACACATGGATAGATTTTTTTATGCTTTAAGTGAGTACCTTGGTCACAAGCAATATTGTACGGAATACCGTGTCAGAGAAGAAGGCTTTCTGTGAGTTCAGGGTTGGTTAGGCTGGGATACCAATAGCAGTCAGGTGGGGCAGGAGAGGCAACTCCATATCCAAAGTATATGGTTATTCCAGGGATGAAAAATAATAGCCACTCCCTGCTGGATGAAGTCCACTATCATCAAGTTGTTGCCAGGTGGCTGGCTGGTTCTCCTAGGGAATGGTGTCACTTATCCAGGCTCGTTATTGGTCTCTGCTGTTGGATAGTAAGGCCATCAGCACTGGAAGTAGCCGTGACATCCTTGGAGAGGGGAAATGCATGCTGTTGAGCCCATGCACAGCCTCCATCTACTGCTCCATGACCACTGTGTAGACCCAAACACACCCAAGGTTGTAGTCCCTTGGTCAAGCATTTGGATTTACTGAAGAACAATGGAAAGTCACGGGTGGAAGATGTTCTGCATAGGAATGACGGGGTCTATATCTAAAGACTGTTCCCACAGCATTATGAATATGGGAGGCAAAGCTGGGAGTCTAGTCAATTTCCATACATACCTTTATACACATATTTGAACTTCCATGTAATATCCATAATGATTTAATACTTTTTCCTATAAAACTATCCTTCAAAGAAACAAATACACTCTCGCCCTCCCCCCATAAAGGGGACAGAAAATACCAACAATCATTGACTTCCAGGCCCAGTGAGCAACTACTAACGTGGCTGGGACAAGAGAGTAACCAACATTCACACAAAGGGTCACCTTGCCCATTTCTTTTGCAGTAGATGCCCTGGGTTAAGCAGTGACAAGAAACAAATATCTTCACACTTTGTGCCCATTCTAAGAGTCCATCCTCAGGCTACTCAGCACCAATAAACATCCTTCTGCACACTTTGACATTTGATGAAACAACAACGTTGCATGCTGTTAAGTAGAAGCATGACAACCATCTTATAAAGAGTTCTGCAGAACCAGAAAAGAAAGATACTAATTACTGCAGAATATTTTGATAATTTACATAGAAAATCCAAAAACTGATAAAATTTGAATTCAAGATCCACATTCAAAGATAAATGTCAATCCTATACACCAACAATTTATTTTATAGAAAAAGATATTATTCGCAACAGCAACTTAAATTATAAGGCATATGGAAAGAAACCTAATAGAAATGTATAATATCCACATTAAGAAAGTTATAAAATGCTGTTGAAGGAGATAAAAAAAGATTTATCTAAACAAGCAGATGAGCATGTATAATTTGTTTACGAATAGGAAATCTCACTATCCTGAAGTGGTCAGTTCTCCCCCAAAATAATCCATATATTCAAGACTATTTAAATCAAAATCTCAACGTGATTTTTCATGTCACTAAGTAAACCACTTCTGAAATTTCTGGAAAAAGCAATTATCTAATATTTTCCAAAATGATTATAAAAAATAAAAAAGAACCAAGATAGCTTGCCCTATTAGACTTAAGACTTTATAAACTATGGTAATTAAAACATTAAGGCAGAGGCTCAGAAGTTGATGGGTAAAGGGAATCAATTAGAGAGACAAGAAGGTCATTCAGGAACATGCAGAAATCAGTACCTGGTGTGCATGGCATACAAATCCTGTGCAATGACGGACTCTTCCATAAAAGGTATAGTGACGCAGTTAGCTTTCCTTATGGAAAATACAATCTAAAGCAATACTTCACATCATACAAAAAATAAATTGCAAGTGCATAAAATATCTAATTTATAAAATCAAACTTGTAGGGAATTCCCTGGTGGTCCAGTGGTTAGGACTCTGCACTTCCACTGCAGGGGGCACAGGTTCAATCCCTGCTCAGGGAACTAAGATCCTACAGCCATGTGGCATAGCCAAAAAGAAAAAAAAATATTAAAAAAATAAATTGCGGAAAATAAATAAATAAAATAAAACTTGTAATACACTTAAATGTAGAAGAAATATCTTTAGGACATCTAAAAATGTAAGCATTTCTTAAATAAGACAGATTAAAAAACAGAAAAGATCAATAATTCTGATTATATCAGAATTTTAAATTTCTGTAATATAAAGATACCATATACAAAGTTTGAAAAGGGCCACATTTGGAGAGAATATTTCCATTAAACATAAAAATCAATATTTAAAAGAAAAATAATTCAACAGAAAAAAATTAACAAAAGAGTTAATTGAATGAACAGACAATCCCAGAGGCGCAGCCAATAAATATATAAAAACATGTAACCTCGCAGGAAAGTAGAAGTGAAACAAGGAGAGGCTTATGCACAGGTATCGGATGATTGGCAAAACTCGGTAAGTCTGATATTACAAAGTGTTAGCCAAGATGAGGGCAAACCAAAGCTTTCATACTCTCCGTAGTATGAATATTAATTTATAAAATGAATTGAGAGAGCAATTAGAAACCTAGTGAAATTGAAATGAACATATCCTACTACATAGCAATCCTGCTCCTTGGTTTACACTATAGAAAAATTCACATACTAAGAGAGTAGAACTTTAGCATTTATACCACCGAAAGAATAAATAATAATTATATGAGGTGATGGATATGCTAAATCAAATAATTAACTGTGGAGTGACATATACAACATGACAGCATTAAGGCAAATTAAGAGGGGATAAAAAGCACACCTAAAATGTGGTGTGGAAGGGTACACCCAAATCAAGATAGAAGCTTCCTTTGGAGAGGGAGACTTAATAATCCAATTTGGTAACATAGGAAGTTTCCCCCCAGGCATTGTATGACGAGCTTACATGATAAAATATTTTTATTAATTCTTGTTGTTGGGTATTGGCATTTCCTTCTGAATTTTTTTTAACTCTTCAAAATTAAAACACACACAGAGCTCTCAGTGACTGCTAAAGAATGGAAGAAAAATGGAGAGAATGGCTCTTGAAAAGTTTATTAACAGAGAACCAAGAAATGGGACAGTTAATAGAGTAAACCTGTGAGAGACAGTCAAGGGATAATTTTTCTTTTTGTTTTTCAGATATAAAAGGCTAAAGGATGCTCCTAAGACATTGGGAAAGATTCACTAGAGAAGCTAAGACTTTTTTTTAATTGAAATATAGTTGACTTACAATGTTGTGTTAGTTTTAGGTGTACAGCAAAGTGATTCAGTTTTATATATATATGTATTATGGAGTCATTAAAAGGTAGAGAGATGCTTTCTCCATTGAAAATAGAAAAAAAAAGATGGTGCAAGTTTATACAGGACTGGTGGTGTGAAGACCATTAATCTTCCCCAATCTGGGTGGCTGCTTCTCCCGATAGATTTGGGGAAGTCAGCTGGAGTAGTGTCTTCTAATCACCACTGGAGGCCAGAAGTTGCCCAGTTCTGCTGTCATTATGACTGAAGGCCAGTCTTGGTAGGAGGTATGAGTCTGCAAAGACACTGGGTTGATGTGTAGTATATTGTGGTGGGTAAAGAAAAAAGCTTCACACAAAGATAGTGCAGACCTTAAGCCACATCCTATCCCAGGGGTCAGGTTTTATCCATGCGTGCAGGTGCTTTTTGGCTTCTTGTGTTGTAATTACTCCCATGTCCAAATCTGTTCCTTTGGCAAAAGATTCCTAAACGGAGAGTTTGGAACATTTGCAGCAACCATTGGTACAAGGAAAGTGCAACTTCCTTTCCCCTTTCTCAGAAACTTATTTCAAAAAGAATGTTAATGGAACACATAAGCAGCTTGGAAGTAGTGAATGGAGGCATGTCTTAGTTTTAAAATTTTTGATCCTAGACATCTACACCTGAGAGAGGAATACTAGCTGTCACCTAGTATATATTAAGAGGGCACCCATACCAAAAAAGATCAAGCGATTCACATCTGATGACTTCAATTTTCGGTTTGAAATGTGAAGCTAGGTCATCAGCTGAGAGTGAGGAAGAGATGGTTTGAGAAGAGAATTAGCTTTGAGATAGTCGTTTTGGACCATGACAAAAAGAAATATTAGAGACACATGGAAGGACTCCTAGGCAATTCTCCTTTCAACTTAATGATCATGTAGGGAAAATAAAACTTGTTAGCCCATGTGTGTGATTTTCCTCAGCCAGAGTCACCTGCTCAGGTGCAGATCTCGAAGATATGGATCAAAATTTTCATCTCGGATGAGTAAAAGAGAGGAAGATAAAGACAAAGAAAATGACAGAATTTTTAAGAGATTAATAATAATGATAATGAATCAAGCAATTCATGACCAAACAGCTGAAAAGTGGGAGATTTATTAGCAGTGAGAAAGTGATGGCGTCATTGGCTTGAATCCCTGATGAGGTTAAAAAAAAAAAGCACAGGGATAAATGGGGGTTCCTAAAGGTAAGAATAATAGGAATTTATAGATGGAAATTAAGATGTTTACTGTTATAATTTCAGAAGTTATCTAGTCTTAGGTGATGATAAATTCTGGAATAAAACTTCCGACTCGGGTGCAAATAAATTACTGGAGTTGAAGAGATAACAAACTGAGAGACTGTTGGATGATTAATTCATGTAGATGCTGAGGTCCCTGACAACAGGAATTGAGAGAGAAAGACTATGGTCCTAGAGGTAAAAAGAAATGAAGAAAAGACAAGTTCCTTCATAGAAGACAGAAACCAGGAGGAAAGAAGAGGTCCTACCTTGATGATAAGAGCTTCAAAAGAGGAGGAGGTATGTCCACACTCCCCAAGAGAAGGAAGGATGTAAATGATCTGAAACTAGCAAAGAGGAGCAAGTGGACACCTAACCAAACTCCTGGCCCTCAGATGAGAAGGGAACAAGACCACAAAAACCCACAATCCACTTAATTTTGAAAGAGCAGCAAAGAAAGTAATGTCCTCATGGGCAGCCTTATTTTACTTCAGTCAAAGTAGTAGAAGGAATGTTAAGAAAAAGAGGATCTGAGTATAAGAACACTGACAGGTAACAGTCCAGAAGTTGCAGAGTGCCCGATGGAAGATTTGGAGAGGGAAGAAAAGAGTGGAAAATTGCATCAGATGAGGGGATGTACACAGGGCAGGAGGGGAGGAGGGCAAAGGTAGTAATTGCTGCCTAGGGACAAGGACTTCAACACAAACACAATCAAAATCCCAGTAAGTTCTTGTGTGGATATTGACAAACTGTCCCTAAAGTTTATATGGAGAGGCAGAAGACCCAGCTTAACCAACACAAGATGGAAGGAGAAGAACAAAGTTGGAGGACTGACACTACCCAAGTACTATAGCCTTATTATAAAGCTACAGTAATCAAGAGTGCAGTATTGGTGAAAGAATAAACAAATAGATAAATGGAACAAAATAGCCCAGAAATAGACATTCACAACTATAGTCAACTGATCTTTGACAGAGGAGCAAAGGCAATTCAGTGGAGAAAAGACGGTCTCCAAATGATACTGGAACCGGACATCCACATGCAAAAAAGTGAATGTATACACAGATCTTACATCTTTCACAAAAATTTACTGAAAATGGATCATAGACTTGCATGTAAAATGTAAAACTATACAACTCCTAGAAGATAATATAGGAGAAAATCTAGATGACCTCAGCATTGGCAGTGACTTCCTAGATACAACAAAAACATGGTAAGTAAAAGAAGAGAATGGTAAGTTGGATTTTATTAAAATTTAAAACTTCTGCTCTGCAAAAAACACTGGTAATAGGATGAAAAGACAAGCTACAGGCTGGAAGAAAACTGATCTAAACATTACACATATTCATGTGAGAGGTAACCACAACTGGTTAACCACACTGGGTGAGAGATACATACCTAAACAAAGTACCTTAAAATGTTTGGAGCTTGGCGGGAAACAAGACCTACAGCAACAACAAAAAAATAGCATGAAAATGCAAACAAAAAGGGAGCAGCAGTTTCAACACTAATATTAGGAATCATGAAAACTAAATCTCCACTTTATAGTTATTAATGGGACAATCAGAAATTATGATTTCATGTTTGCATATGTTAAGCAATAAAGAGTAATAATGTATTAAGCAAAAATATGATAAAAATACAACATGAATGGGAATATTTCACACACTTTTTTCATTGTTTACAGATTAAATAGACCAATCATGCATAGATATAGAGTGGGGGTTGGAAAATATTTTCTGTAAAGGGCCAGATAGTAAATACTTTAGACTTTGTGGCTATATGGTCTCTACTGAAACTGCTCAGCTCTGCTGCTGTTGTATGAAGGCACCCATAGACAATGTGTAAACAAATTGGCATGACTGTGATCTAAGAAACTATTTATAAAACAGCTGCCAGCTGGATTTGGCCAGCAGCAGTACTTTGCCAACCCCTGGTATAAACTATCTGAATAACAATAAAAATACCCATCTCAAGTATGCCTATTTGTTTTTATACACATGTGCACACACATAAAACTCTATACCCTTTACATCGAGACTGCATCCTCTTTTCAAACACTATCATTCACCTACCGCATTTTAAAGAACAATAATTGTTTAGAAAGGATCAGATTTGTTCAGCACAATTTAATAACCACACAAATAGCAGAAGTATAAATTTTAAAAAGCAACCAATTATTTTTAAGAAGCTTTCTCTTGACCACTCTCGGAACAAGCAAGTTCATGTATCTAGTGCAGGATATCTAGTAAATAATGTCAATGATATCACTGTAGTTCAAATTGTATAGATCGTATCAGCACTGAATATCTAAGCTATGAGATAAAGCTAAGAATGTTCTAGGGAAAAAAAAAACCCGAAGCTTTAAATGGTTTCATTTTTAATCATGAAAGAGTAAAACTGGAATAATTTCACTGAGTTCATTACTATATACAAATAACTTGCCTGGGCAGATCCTACATAATAGCTGCAGAATAAGCAAACCAAGGAAGCAGCACCATGACAAAATTATTTTAGTTTGTGTGAAGAAATCTATTTCTGCAAGAGTCTACTGTGTTTCTCATGACTGCGTGCTAAGAAGTGCAGGACTTCACCTCATTACAACAGAACTCCCATCCTGAGACACCTGCTGAGGGATTCAACGACAATTTATGTATGTGCTGAGGGGAATCATGGAAGCTATCAACATGATCAACATAGATTTCTATTTGTAAAGGTGAGCAGACAAGCAAAAACCACCAGATACATGAAGAAAATTGGCCACTCTAAAGAAGATTACCTAACTGAGAAATCATAGTAAATATTGCCTAATAAACAAGAATTTGAGATACAGGAAAATCACAATAGGAGATAGACAGACAGAAAAATGGATCTGAGGCGCTAATAAAGTATTAATAAAACTGGCTTCTTTTGGCAAAGGAGAAATTAAAAAGTATATCAAAAATTAAAATGAAAAAAATTAAGTAGTGAATATCATAATGGACAGAATTGCATACTGAATTAATGAAAAGACAGCCAAAATTCTCCCCAAGTTCAAAACACAAAGATAGAGAAATAAAACTTATGGGAGATATAACCAGGAAAAAAAAATTGAAAACAACTCTGAATTCTGGGGGGAGGGAGAGGATTGTGAGTCAAAAATTTTATTGTAAACTAAGTTATTATTATTAAGGAAAAAAATTTAAAGACACGTAAAACCTCAGAAGAATATATTCACAAATCTTTCTGAAAAAATGTATTTCATGTTAGTACCTGAGTAGAAAAATCAATAATATATGTAGTTGTAGTCTAGTTTAGCAGTCTTGGGGGAGACTGCAAGGACAGAGGGGAAAGGGAAAGATTCCTCTATCCCATCAACCTGATAGCTCCATGAGATTGAGGTCACCCTCGGGGTGACTAGCTTAAGGCAGTAACTGGCAGAAGAGAAGGGTAGCACCTCAGGGAGCTGAAAAGAGAATGAAGAACTGTTCCAAAAATGGAAGCAAATACAAAGAACTCAAGAGAGATAGCAAAATCATAACATGAGTTTATTCCAATGAAAGAGAGGCACGCTTTTATAAAGAAGAGGGGGAGAACCAGACACTTTAAAGATGATGGATGGATGAACTGATGGGTGAGTGGGTGAATGGATAATCCAATAGATATGCATACATGAACATCAATAGAAAACATTCTGGATCCAAACATTAGGTATGATTTATGGGGATTTTCCTTTTTTCCTTTTAAGTCTTTCTATTGCTGTAAAGTGGTATAATAAGCACCTATTTCTTTCATTATAAGAGAAAAAATCTTTATACCTTTAAAATAGAACACTAATACTTTATCTAACTTAGCATATTTTAAAAATTACATTAAAAGTCCTCCCCATCATCAACTTGAAAGGAACATCTATAGAAAACCTACAGCTAAATCATACTTAATGGTGAGAAACTAGAAGGTTTCCCACTAAGATAAGGAACAAGGAAAGAATGTCTCTTCTCACTACTCTTTTTCAACATTATACCAAATGTCCTATAGCTCATACAATGAGACAAGGAAAGGAAGTGAGAGGTACACAGACTGGGTAGGAAGAAATAAAACAGTCTTTGTTCACAGACGACATGACTGTCTATATGGAAAATCCAAAAGAATCAGCAAAAAAAATCCTCCTGAAATAAGCAATTATAAAAAGGCTGCAGGATACAAAGTTAATATATGAACGTTAATTGCTTTCCTATACACCAGCAATGAGCAAGTGGAATTTGAAATTAAAAACACAATACCATTTACATGAACACACCAAAAAATGAAATATTTAGGTAAACCCAAACATAACAAAATACGTACAACCAATATTTGAAGTAAACTACAAGTCTCTGATTAAAGGAATCAAAGAAGAACTGAATGAATGGAGAGAGATTCCATTTTCATGGATAGGAAGACAATATGCTCAAGATAGTATTTTTTTTTCTAACTTAATCTATAGACTCAACACAAACCCAGTCAAAAAGTCAGTAAGTTATTTTTGTGGATACTGACAAACTGATTCTAAAGTTTATATGTAAGCATACACGCACAAAAAAACCCCAAAACAAAAACAAAACAGAATAGCCAGCACAATATTGAAGAACAAAGTTGAAGGACTGACACTACCCCATTTCAAGCCTTATTACAAAGCTACAACAATCAAGAGTGTGGTATTGGTGAAAGAATAGACAAATTAATGGAACAGAATAGAGTTCAGAAATAGACATACATAAATACAGTTAGCTGATCTCTGACAAAGCAGCAGAGGCAATACAGTAGAGCAAGATAATCTATTCAACAAGTGGTGCTGGAACAAGTTGATATCCATGTGCAAAAAAAAAAAAGAAATCTAAAGACAGAACTTTATACCCTTCATAAAAATTAACTCAAAATGGATCACAGACCTAAACAAAAAACATAAAACTATAAAACTCCTAGAATACAACACTGGAGAAAATCTAGATGGCCTTGGATATGAAAATGACTTTTTAGATACAACACAAAAGGCATAATCCAGGAAGAAAATGATTGATAATATGGATTTCCCTGAAATTAAAATCTTCTGCAATGCAAAAGTACTGTCAAAAGAATGAGAAGACAAGCCACAGGACAGGGAGAAAATATTTCCAAAAGACATCTGATAAAAACTGCTGTCTAAATTATACAAAGACCTCTTAAAACTCAACAATATGAAAACAAACAGCCCAATTAAAAAACGGTCCAATGATCTTAACAAACACCTCACCAAAAAAGACACACAGATGACAAATAAGCATATAAAAAGATGCCCCACATCATTTGTCATCAGGGAAATGCAAATTAAAACAATGAGATAGCACTACATACCTATTAAAACGGCCAAAATCTGAAACACTGACAATGTCAAATGTGGGCAAAGACCTGGAGCAGCAGGAACTCTCTCTCATTGCTGGTGGGAATGCAAAATGGTGCAGCCACTTTGGAAGACAGTTTTGAAGTTTTTTACAAAACTAAACATACTCTTCCCATACAATCCAACAATTGGTCTCCCTAGTATTTACCCAAATGGATTGAAAACTTAAGTCCACACAAAACCTGCACACTAATGTTTATAGCAGCTTTATTCATAATTGACAAAACTTGGAAGCAACCAAGGTGTCTTTCAGTCATTTAATGGATAAACTGTGGTACACCCAGACAATGAAGTATTATTCGATGCTAAAAAGAAATGAACAATCAAGCTATAAAAAAACATGGAGGAAACTTAGATGCTTATTACTAAGTGAAAGAAGCCAATCCGAAAAGGATACTGTATCATTCCAACTATATGACCTTCTGGAAAACAAAACTACAGAGACAATAAAAGGATCAGAGATTGTCAGAGGTTGGAGGGGGGCAGAGTGGGGAGAGGAATGTACAGGTGGAACACTGAGGACTTCTAGGGCAGTGAAATTACCTTGTATGATATTATAATGGTGAATAAGTGTTGTTATATTATTTGTCCAACCCACAGAATGTACAAAAGCAATAGTGAACCCTGATGTAAACTAGGAAATCTGGATGATTATGATGTGTCCTGTAGTTTCATCAAAGGTACTACCCTGATGGGGGATACTGATGATGGGGGAGCCTGTGCGTTTGTAGGGACAGGAGGTATACGAGAAATCTCTGTACCTTTTACTCAATTTTGCTGGGAACTTATTAAAACTGCTTTAAAAAATAGTCGATTAGAAAGAAATCTTCCCCATCAGATAACTCAGTCATGACTTGAAAAAGAGTTAATCACATAAAATTATGGTTAAAAAAATAAAACTCTTGTTTACGTTCCAGTTCAAAATAGTTATTTGGCCAGACCACTATGTACCAAATCCCTAAATCCAAAGCATCTTTATTGGGAAAAATCTTCCTTCACTTCATGTCCATTCTACAACTACTTATTTCACTTTTATTTATTTATTTAATGTTTGGAGAGAACTGGCAAGCAAAACTCTACTCATCACTCTGAAGATTTACTTCAAAGGTTTACAGCAATTTACCCCAATGCCAACTCAAGCAACCAATTACTCCAAAATTGGTAGAAAATCCATTTTTTCTGAATGTGAAACTTTTTCTCTATTTACAAGTTCAAATAATTAGTAAAGCAACTCAGAATTGAATTAATCAAAGTATAATCAAGTAAATTGAGTGTTCTCTGATTTCAGGGTACACTTAATTTTTTTTCATAATTTTAAATGTATAAATAAAGTACCACAATTACAAAGAGAATGAAAGCAGAATCAGTCTCAATTATAGTGAAAGGTATTATTTTTGTAATTTGTTTAATATAATAAACACCATATTGCTTAGAAAATTGTGCTCAGGACACCCAACTGAAGGTCAGATCAATGTCAGTGGAAAGGAGTTTGGTCTTATTTTCACTTTCCTTCTTCCTAATGATAGTAACTCAACATGCGCAGTCTTCACAATGAACACCTGTCTCCCTCACAGCCCTCCCGCCACTGCTCTGTAGGGACATTCTGCATGACAGGCTCTCTTAACACAGCATGAAGTACCTGGTCCATTTGCAAGGCAATGTATAATTTTCAAAGTTTGGATGGAGGATAAGAAGTATACTGGAAATAAGACATGTCATTGAAAACAGAAATATAAAAGAATAGAGCCTAACATAACCAATGTAATCGTCTCCACAAACTGAGAATACAAATGAAGTCACGGTATTTTTATTTTTCCCTACAAATCACTGGAACCCCATTTCCTTATTAGCAGGAAATCCAATACTCCCCTCTAAATATTAATATGTGTACCCCATCCCCCTTATTCAAGAACCCCAGTTTCATGCTTCACCCAGAGCTGAATCCTCTGTTAATGCCAAGTATGGAATAAACTGGACTCCAACTAGTCTGTTATTGTCATAGATTCCTATGGTCACACCGTATCTTTTTTTTTTTTTTTTTGCGGTACGCTGGCCTCTCACTGCTGTGGCCTCTCCCGTTGCGGAGCACAGGCTCCAGACGCGCAGGCTCAGCGGCCATGGCACACGGGCCCAGCCGCTCCGTGGCATGTGGGATCTTCCCGGACCAGGGCATGAACCCGCGTCCCCTGCATCGGCAGGTGGACTCCCAACCACTGCGCCACCAGGGAAGCCCCACACCGTATCTTTACTGAAGTTTACCCTACACAATCTGATTGGTGATGTTCATCTACTCTAATAATATTTCTGCTTGTTGAATCCCAGGTTCATGACGAAAGGATGACGCCACTTTTCTGAACGTGGGATTCAGTTGACAGCACTTAGCAGTCTTAGCATACGTGTCTGAGAAGGAAAGCAACCCAGAAGCCTCAAATAAAGAATCTAGAATTACTATGCCTCCCCCACCCCATTATCAACTCTCCAAAAACACTGGGTCACCACCTTCTTTATGAATTTTCTAAAAAAAAAAAAATAAGAAAAGCCTCCTTAAACCCTATTCCTGGAAAATTAAAGATATTTTTTCTCCATCCAACTTTGTCAGGGCGCCTACACTCAATAATGCGAAGATGACTTGCTATTCTAAGAAAGTATCCTTAGGAATTTCAGGGTGACTCTCCACTCTGGCTCATACTAAGAAGAAAAGCGTTTTGCTGCCACAGAAAGAAAACTAAAACGCTGATCACCTCCAGGGAAACCCTTTGGTAAAGCAGCTGGTTCCACTAAGAATAGAAACTTTGTTTTTCCTGTCTTCCGAAACGATAGTAATTTATCAAAATGGTACTCTCTACTTATTGTTGTGTGCTATGCTCTGGCTCACCACTTATTTTAACAATCTGCTACATCACTATATAATAGAGGGGAAAAACTGACACTCATTGATGCATCGACTTAATGCCATTTAATTACATGATCTCATTTGACCCTCCCTGTGACGTACCTTTACGAATAAACAATGACTCATCAAACTGAGTTGCCTGCCTCAGAACTCCAGCTGTATGGCTTGTAGGTAGGACTTGAACCAGACCTACTCGAGGCTAAGGTCCATATCCTGCCTATCATCCCAAACTGTATAATTACCGCAATTTAAGAGGAAAGGAAAAGGAATCTCAAAGATATCAAATAATAGACCTATACTAGGATCTCACAGCTGACAAGAATCCGACCTAAGAGTCAAACCCTCCAAATGCTGGGCCTGTTTTTCACAGCAGTTTTTCTCCTTTCAAAGAATAAGAACAAAGTCACATTGCATTAGTGGCCACATCTGGCCCTAAGACACTTCCTTTCTGTCAGCATCAGAATGGAGAGAGGCAGATGCTAGTGAAGGCCATCAATCATCTGGAAGAAACCCTGAATGGGGCCCATTAGCCATAAAAACAAGATGTTTTGGGACACCTTTCAGAAATTCTCTTTCAGAGACCTTCACAATACAATGACACCTTGTCTCTGCTATCAAAGGACTGTCAGCAAACAAGGAACTCACCTGCCTGCTAAAATGCCACACAGACCAATGGAAGATTTCCCTCAATCAGGAGCAGAAAGTCAGAGGCTCCTCCCGATTCCCCAAGATCTGGAGACAGCCTAGCACAGCACGGGGCCCGCTGCCTGTCCCTCTGACCTTTGTCAGCATGGACGTGACCAGCCACGGATGGAGAATTTAACAAGGAAACTACTAAGGTCCTTGCCCTCTCCATTGCCTTTGAGAATATTTAACATTTTCACTTTTACCTACAAAAGCAAGCAAACAGAAACCTCCTTTAGTCTAAAGGCAAGTCATTTCTCCATAGGAGACTCAGAGAAAGTTGAAAGTCTTCAGTCAAATAAACAATGTTGGAACCAACCATTATCGGATATTATCCCATATGCTTTATATAAATTATTGCACTTAAGCCTATGGAAAACCACAGGTGAGGATCCTGGGTTTCAGTGCATGTAAATAGTTTAAAAGGCTTGTCCTAGCATCAGCAGCTAGTTGGGGGCGAGCTCTCTTTCTATGGTACAAAGTTCCATCCCAGAAAACCTCCTACAGAGAGTTTAAGAACGAAACACAGACAGGTAGGCAGGGGGTGCCAGGGAACCTGATGTAACCTAGCAGGACCCTATGAAGTCTTGCCAGAAAACACCCCTACCCATGTCCTCCGCCTGCCTTTTGCCTGTAGAAAAACTTTAGTCAAAGAATAAACTTAATAAGAGAAATGAGAAAATGCAAAAAGAAAGTTAAACAGTCGAGCAAGACAAAATAATAATACTTTAGCCATTAAACAAAGTCAAGGACCTTTAGTTCCTCCTCAAGGGCTATAGGTAATATTCTGAGCCATGTCCTTTGAGCTGTTTTGCAGATACTGAACCCCCCACACACAGGTGGGAGAAGTTAACTGTGTGTTGCCCACAAGCAGACCCCAGACCAGCTGGAACCAGAAGATTAATGATGTTGACGCCTGATGACCTAACCACCAGCCAATCAGAAGAATGTCCACGAGCTGATCACACACCCCACAATGCCCCTCCCTCACCCTGTCTTTATAAACCTTTCCCTGAAAGCCTTTGGGGAGTTCAGGCCTTTTAATCACTAGCTGCCCTGCACTCCTTCCTTGGGACCCTGCAATAAAGCTATTCTTTTCTACTTCACCCAAAACTCTTGGGATTCAGATTGGTGCCAATGTACAGAGGCCGGGTTTTGGCCACACTGAGAAGTGTAGGATATCCCATTCAGCCCCTAAGGAAGTGCAGTCCTACACTCACACCCGCCTCCGCTGTCCTCTTCCCCTTTCTAAAACCACCGTGGACACAGGTCTGGTGAGTTGCGAGGCAGAGGGGCAGGGGCCTGAGCATCGGTGCCCTCATTCAGCCAACAGCAAGCTGGTGACTCCAAGCAACTGCTTACCCTCTCTGGGCCTCAATTTACACATCCATAAAGGGGGGCTTTGAACAAGATATCTGCAAGACTCCATAGTTCTAATACTCTCTGAGTTTATCATCCTCAAATACACATGGTTATAACAACACTATAGTTTGACATAAAATATTAAATTGCCTTATTCAATAATTAATGAATGGAAATGAATGAGCGGTGATGTGTTATTTTCTCAATAACCTTTGAGCCAATTCACTGAGGATTAGAGAAGTGTCAAACTCAGAATACAGACTTTTGCACCACAAATTGCTCCTGCTTTGGGGAGGGCAAAGGTAAATATCAACTAATATTTTTATAATGTTCTACAGTTTATATAATCCACACATATTCCGTTATTAAATCTACACCAGTCTTTGAAATAGACATTAATGTTCCCAGTTAACATAATTAAGACCCAGAAAGTATAAATGAGTTTGCCCAGGTGGCAGGGCTAGTAGGTGGCAAAGCCAGGACCAAAATCCTTGCCTTGCCATTCCAAATCTCATGTTCTTTACACATGCACACATTTTCTTTAGAGTAACAATCAGTAGAATCCATTTTCACCCTACAATGAATTAAAATTCAACATTTACCCTCAAAGACATCACTAGATCTATTTGGAATATGACAATATTTCTGAATAGTCTGAAGTTAATCATTTGTTATGGGGCCCTAAAGTTCCAGCTTTCCATTTTATAAAAGCAAAGATGAGAAGGAAAAAAGGTTGGAATATTTCTCCATTTTGCCACTGAAAAGTGAATCATTTTTTTGAACTAAAGGTTCAGTGTGTACCCAAATGCAGGTCTGACTCAGTTCTGAACTGTCAAAACATGTTTTCCTGCCCAGAGCTAAAACTGTTTCTAATATACCTTTCAAACACTGGGACCAAACCGACAAAGTTTTCAAGTTCCTCTGTTGTTTAAATGAAGCAAAATTATGTCTTGAAAAACAAAAAAGCATTAAAATGCCATTAGCCCATTTCTTCCCCGGGAAGGAGAATTAGCCCCTGGGAAGCTTTAAACGGGTATTATTTCCTATAGTGCTAAGCTGGTTTCCTAATAGTGCTAAGGCTATTTCCCATAGTCTTAGTTACAGTTTTCCCAACCTGTCGAGGTGATGATCTCTGTGGGAGGGTCAGAGACTGCAGGAGCCCTGGAGCTGGCTGGAGATGCCGGCTGTGTGGAGTGACAGCCCAGCAGGAGCAGGCTAAAACCTGGAGCTGTGAATGGGGTAAAGCAGAAGCAGATGGGGGCAAGCCTGGTGTGTTCCTCAACTTCCTGAAAACATCCTATGAGTTGGAGAGACAGGGAAGGAGAAGCCGGAAGTGAACTCCAGGCTGGGCCTTGGGAGCGCAGCTATTCAGAAGGTCCTATTGTCCCCACTGCAAACCACGCCCCCAACCACAACCATGTCTGTGAGGATCAAGGCAACCAGCTTCTAGTCCCGGCTGGTGACATTCAACTCTGCCGTTAAGCAAGGAGTGAAACTGAGCAGGACCCTTTGGAGCCCTCTTGGGTACAAAAGCCCCTCCATGTCCCCCACTTCTTCATTTTGCGGTACGCGGGCCTGTCACTGCTGTGACCTCTCCTGTTGCGGAGCACAGGCTCCGGACGCGCAGGCTCAGCGTCCATGGCTCACGGGCCCACCCGCTCCGCGGCATGTGGGATCCTCCCGGACCGGGGCACGAACCCGTGTCCCCTGCATCGGCAGGCTAACTCTCAACCACTGCGCCACCAGGGAAGCCCCCCCACTTCTTGTTTGTTGAAAAAAGCTTTAGTTTCCTTGGCCTTCCTGAGTGCCAAACAGCAGGCTCAAGCAGTTACTAATTAGGGAAGTGAGGGAATGCAGAAAGAAAAGCAGTCAAGAGAAAAGAAATGATAGCTTAAACAATAGTTCAGTGATAAAACAGAGTCCTAGTTCCGCCTCAGGGCATGTACATAACAATCTGAGTTGTTAAAATATTACTATTCTTCCATGTTGGTTAATTAACAGCAACTGCACTGGACTCACTAAGCTAAAATGGGAACCTGTTTCCAAACTAAATACCAAAAACCATGTTGAATCCCTTACTTGGTCAAAGCCCTTTTCATAGCTGATCAAGGAAGATCTCTCAATGCTGTATGGCTTGGTATTCTTGGTGCCTGTCCAAAGCCTTCAGCAAATGTAAGGAAGATTTCTCTCTTGAGAAAGAGAGGCGGAGAGAGGGAGGGTGGGGAGAGAGAAAGTCATCGCTATTCATCTGTACTATATATAAATTTATACATTTAGTTATAAATGTATGCTGATAACTCTTTATTTACGTGTCACATCCATTCCATGAAAGGCTTGAAGCCAAGAGAATGAAAAGTTCATTCAGTGTTTTATAATTTAAAGTATTTAAATCTACCTTATCTCATGTGATCCTCATAGCAATCCCTGCAGTTGACCCTCCCTTATTCTACAGATGAGGAAACCAGTACTCAGATTCAGAGAGGTAACTGACATCACCACATCACACACAAGTAACTCTGAGCCAGGAAACAAACAAAACTCAATGTTTCACTAAGTATGGCCCATGGGCCATCTACACCAGAACAACCTTGACTGCTTATTAAAGTTCAGATCCTGAGCCTCCTTCCTCTCCATCTGGGCCTCATTCCTCTCCACCTGAGTCTGACCCGCCTTCCGGTTCCATTATTTCATCTGTAAATAAGGAAAGCACCAATGATCGTAGAGACATTGTAAAGACTAAATGAGATCATAGATAGGTTCCTTGGCTAGGACTTGGCATCAAAAAGAACCTTATCACATGTTTGTTGAATCTGCTGAATATCTCATTTTCAGCCACATGCTAACAGTTAGGTGAACACCAACCCCCTGAACAAGGCTTTCAGGGCCTATATCCCCCATATGCTCCCAAGAAATGATTTTCACTCTTCCCGCTCCTTCTCACCTCATTTTTGTTCAGCTGTACTTCTTTAAGAAGCCCTCGCGTTGGGCTTCCCTGGTGGCGCAGTGGTTGAGAGTCTGCCTGCCGATGCAGGGGACGTGGGTTTGTGACCCGGTCTGGGAAGATCCCACATGCCGCGGAGCGGCTGGGCCCGTGGGCCATGGCCGCTGAGCCTGCGCGTCCGGAGCCTGTGCTCCGCAACGGGAGAGGCCACAACAGTGAGAGGCCCGCATACCACAAAAAAAAAAAAAAAAAAAAAGCCCTCGTGGCTCTTTGCGCTCAGGGCTGACCTATCCCCACGGTACACAGGGTCCACAATACAGTTAGGGGAGCGTGAAAATGATTTAATTTGATTTAACATCAGAAAAGTGAATGTAATGAGCCTGGATTATATTCATCTTTATACCATCACATTAACACAGAGAGAGACGGAGACAGCGAGAGAAGATGGGGGAGGGGAAGAGGGCGGGGAGAAGAGAGAAATTGATGGAAGAAGACAAAAACGTTTAGGGTCCACAAAAGTCATAATGCAGCCCAGCCCCTAATTTCCCCCACTCCTTTCCCTGGTTAGCTCCTACCCATCATTTAAGACTCAACTGGGGGGTCAGCTTCTAGAGTAAGACTTCTTTGAAACATGAGAGAGAAAGCAAGAGAGACTAAAAAACTAGTAATCAGTCATTAGAAGAAGCCAAGCTCAAGTCAGAATCGCCTGCATCAGTACCATGATGAGAAAATGGGAAGCTTCTGTCCTTGTAAGGCTGTCAGGTGAGAAAAACGCAAAATGAGCAAAGCTGTATATCCAGGCAGGAGTCAAACCCAAATTACTTTACAAACATAATGAGGAAAGAGAGAAATCTATAGAATCTCATTTCCTCCTCCTGGTTATAGAGAACACATTTATCGATCAATTCTAATAACTGATTAGCTAATAAGAGGCTGCTTTTATAGCTGTAGGCAACAGTGGGTCCACTGTCACTAGGAAACAGCTTTTTTGGGGAGGGAAAAAGGAGCCAGCAAGGAGAATGAGGTGGTGGGAACATCCTTCAATCAAGAGAATCACTTGAAGAAACAAACACTTCCTATTTTGCTATGAAGATGCTTTTGACTTTTCAAGAATTCAGATGGATCTCTTTGCAACTCATCCACATTAAAAACACTTTCCTAGAAGTGCAAAAGTAGCCCTACTTATCATTGTAAGTTCAGAAGAGATTAATTACTTCTACACTCAAATTTCATTCTCTCATCCTCTCTTTCTCTTTTTTTTTGTTTACTGGAAAAGACATAAAGGAATATATATTTAAGGAATATATATATTTATCAATTCAGGTACCTAGCAACTGATAATATTCATGGAATTCTTTAATGAATAAATAAGATTCACTTGTAATTATTACTTTTGTTTACTACAGGAGCTTAGAAATAGCTCCTACTAACTCTTCACTCTCCTATGTAAATGTTATGCTACTAATTACTTTAAAAAAAAAAAGTGAGTCTTCCTAAGTGTAATCTGCATGGGTTTTGACTAAGTGGAGTAGAAATACAGATGGTTTCATAGCATTTGTGATTACTTTCAAGGTAAGCGTTCAAAGATTTCAAATGGCATCTTGATAAATGGCCCATGTCTGCTGAACTGACTACTAGTGGTTAGGAAATCTAAATAATGTAACCACAAATAAGTGGTTAAAGATATATTAAATAGCCAAGATTCATCGTATTGCTATAATTTTCTATGGCTGTAAACTCCAGTAACTTGTCTATCTTCTCCTAATTCTCTCCTCAGGCTGAAAAGGAGGCTGAGAGCTACTCATTCAGATGGTTGTCACTAGTTGTAAAGAGGTGGTTATTATTCATTATCTCAGCAAATGTTTATTGAAATTCTGTTATTTCAGTACCAGTTAGCTATATCAAACACCTATCAGTACCTGGAACATACTAGATAATATCACTGTTAATTTTTTATGGGATAAAGAAAGTGAGCCATAAAACACTGACATTAAGCCAAGAAGTCACTTTCTCCTACCTAAATCAAGAAGTTTTATAAATTTATTTTCATCAAAATGGAACTGAGGGCTTCCCTGGTGGCGCAGTCATTGGGAGTCTGCCTGCCGATGCAGGGGACACGGGTTCGTGCCCCGGTCTGGGAGGATCCCACGTGCCGCAGAGCGGCTGGGCCCGTGAGCCATGGCCATTGAGCCTGCGCGTCCGGAGCCTGTGCTCCGCAACCGGAGAGGCCACAGCAGTGAGAGGCCCACGTACCGCCAAAAAAACAAAAAAGGAACTGAGGGCTTCCCTGGTGGTACAGTGGTTAAGAATCTGCCTGCCAATGCCAGGGACATGGGTTCGATCCCTGCTCCGGGAAAATCCCACATGCCGTGGAGCAACTAAGCCCGTGTGCCACAACTACTGAGCCCGTGTGCCACAACTGCTGAGCCCACGTGCCACAACTGCTGAGCCCACATGCCACAACTACTGAAGCCCATGCACCTAGAGCCCGTGCTCCACAACAAGAGAAGCCACCACCATGAGAAGCCCGTGCACCACAATGAAGAGTAGCCCCCGCTCGCTGCAACTAGAAAAAGCCCACGTACAGCAACGAAGACCCAACGCAGCCAAAAATAAAAACAAATAAATTTATTTTAAAAAATGGAACTGAAAGGTTGGCTCTTTACAGCCACCACATAACATCCCCACAGAAAGAGAAAGAGCTATGCCCAGTTATTTTCTGTATTTGCAAGAATGTGAAGGGTGATGAAATCAAATAGCTACAGCAGTCAATATGCAGTTAAAGAAAACTATTTTATTTTTGTCTTTTTTATTCCAGCTTTATTGAGATATAATTGACATATAACATTGTGTAAGTTTAAGGTATACAACGTGATAATATGACATGTATATTGTGAAATTATCACAATAAAGTAAGTTAACGCATCTATCACTTCTTGTAATCACCATTTTTTGTGTGTGGTGAGAACATTTAAGATCTACTCTAATTTTCTTTCTAATTTTCAGTATATAATATAGTATATAATACAGTATTGTAGACTATAGTCATCATGCTGTACATAAGATTCCCCAGAACTTATTCGTCTTACAGCTGAGAGTTTGTACCTTTTACCAACATCTTCCTCATTTTTCCTGCCTCTCAGCCCTTGACAACTACCATTCTACAATGTTTCTATGAGCTTGTATTTTTCAGACTCCACATATAAGTAAGCTGCTATAGGAAAACTCTATTTCAAAGTTTGAGTCTTGGATGAACGCAGTCAAAAGGTACAAACTTTCAGTTACAAGATAAATAAGTACTAGGGATGTAATGTACTACATGTGAAATATAATTAACATTGCTGTATGTTATATGTGCACCTTCTCAAGAGAGTAAATCCTAAGGGTTCTCATCACAAGGAAAAAAATGTTATTTTCCCCTACTTCTTTAATTTTGTGTCTATATGAGATGATGTTCACTCAACTTACTGTGATCATTTCATGATGTATGTAAGTCAAATCAGTATGCGGTACACCTTAAACATTACAGTGCTGTACGTCAATTATATCTCAATAAACCTGCCAGAAAAAATTCTGCTAACAAAAGTAAAATGAATACATAAAAATAATAAAGTTTGAGCCTTTGCAGTTGGAGGACAAAAGCTTTTACAGTCCATATTGATATCATGAACAAGGTCCAACATGGGCTGATGTAGGGACACAGAAATAGACCAGTCAACCATGTAGTCCAAATGACAACAGAAGAACATTCAAATCAGAACAGAGAAAGACTCACCAACTGTGCTCAGCTAAATGTTTCGCCAAAACTCTAATTTGGACACATCAGAGACATCCTTTGTATTGTGGAATATCATATGTCTGTGCTAACAGGCTAAACAAAGCTCATTTCTGAGCATGAGCTCCTTCCACACTAATTTTTAATTGACCTTAAAGCCTTCAGTAAAAAAAAAAAAAAAAAAAAAAATCCACAAACTGTAGGATCACCAGCTCTTGTTGGTCCAAAATGAGTTCACCAGTAAGAAATCCTCTTAAAAAACTGAAGAAGAATAAGGCCTCCTTGCTTGCTCTGTTTAGAACAGCCCTAAAAATATATGTCATCACCTAGAGGGGCGGGATAGGGAGGGTGGGAGGGAGACACAAGAGGGAGGGGATATGGGGATATAAGTATATGTATAGCTGATTCACTTTGTTATACAGCAGCAACTAACAGAACAATGTAAAGCAATTATACTCCAATAAAGATGTTAAATATATATGTCATGGGTTTAAACACTGAATATTAAAGGAGGAAAACTTTCAGGCATGCTGTTCTCTGTTGGTGGTTTTCGTTTTTGTTTTTTTACATGTGACTCATTGAGGAATGCATTATAGCTACCTGGTCTGGTTTTTCTTTTCTTTTTCTTCACTTTTTTTTTTCTTCAATAAGTCTACCATACTTCAGAAGTGACTTGTCCCACCCCAAATCCAACAGTGCTTACAACAGGCTACAAACTTTACTTGGTAATTGCTTTGTTTCTTGTAAGTTTGTTTTATAAGGTCATGTTCTAACACCCTTTTACTCCTCACCCACAAACTGGTTCAGCTGGTTTTAGAAAACATTTTGATCTCTGTAGCTTAATTTCTGCTGGAATTATACTCCATCAGATTGCAGCTTAATTCATTTCATTAAAGGTTACTACTAGTTTAAACTGTTTCACTGGAGCTATGCTCTAGAAATGTTTTTAAATCATGTTTGTTTGTTTTTTTTTTTTAAATCAAGGTTTTGTGTAATTGCAAAAAACTATGTAGGGTTACATTTACTTTTTGTACACAGTTGTTCGATTCTCATGGCTATTTCTAAAAGAAGTACCATTCAACAGAGCTCTCAAATCAATGCAACTCACTCCAGGGAATGCTTTGTGTTCACACTCTATCTTTTGCATCCAGTTAATAAGAACAGCTCCAAATTCCTCCAGTAATCACACTACTATTGAACCATTACATCGACAGCACTGTAGGTATATAACTGGGTAGTTTCAATTTCAAACTGAATATTACAATTTTCACTAAGAACTAATAGAGACGAAAAGAACGATAGTGACAAAATATGAATCTATGGTGTTTAACTAAAACAGCATCGTTTTAGTTATTACTTCCCCTGGGTCTGTCAAACAAGGGAAGCCCGTGCTAGAACAAGTGAAGCAGAAAAAGGCACTGTGAGTTGGTGAGAAGAATACTACCCAAACTCAGCTTCACCTCCCTTGCTGCGCAGTCATGTGTAAAGGATAGAACTCTCTGAGCCTTACCTGCATGATGGCTTTGCTCCAGGTGATGCCCCAGACTTCTTCTGCTTGTAGCATTTTATGCAACTCATTGACGTTTTACAATTTTTAACTTTAAAATAAGGTCCAGGGCTTCGCGGGTGGCGCAGTGGTTGAGAATCTGCCTGCTAACACAGGGGACACGGGTTCGAGCCCTGGTCTGGGAAGATCCCACATGCCGCGGAGCAGCTAGGCCCGTGAGCCACAACTACTGAGCCTGTGCGTCTGTAGCCTATGCTCCACAACAAGAGAGGCTGCAATAGTGAGAGGCCCACGCACCACGATGAAGAGTAGCCCCCACTTGCCACAACTAGAGAAAGCCCTCACACAGAAACAAAGACCCAACACAGCCAAAAATAAATAAATAAAAAGCCAAGCATTTGAAGCCCTTAAAAAAAAAAAAAATAAGGTCCATTTCAGGAAATTTAGATGTCCCAGGGAGGAACCACGGTAGTCACATATGTATCTATTGCTAGGCATAAATACTATGCCGCATTTTGTATTCTGAAGTTGTGACTTAAGAACGTGATGGAAATTTAGACTAGATTAGGTTTATTAAATAAAATATATCAGCTTTTTATGTCAAGCCTGTCTCTGAAAATACTAGGGCTCCATGCAGTTGTTTGATAGTACACTCTCTACCTGCACGCAGGATCAAGCTTCCAGAATACCTGTCTACAGTGGGGAGACCAGTGAGCTCCATTAATGCAGCCCTGAAAACAGGAAAGGCCCTCCGACCTCCATCAGCTGGATACCGACAGCTACAAGAGCTACCTTCCCTCATGGCACCATGGGTAGTTTCTAATCTTCCCTGGGGCAGTTCCTTCCACTCATCTCTGTTCCAAGGGTTTTGCAATTGGAAATCACGCACATGTTGCTAATCAAGTCTCTAGGGTGGCCTTAACCACTGCCTTAAGGTCTCTCTCTTCTTACTCTTGGTTACTGCTGCTGAATGATGCTTGCCTTGCCTTTAGCCTGCTTCTCTCCCAGGTGATTTTTCTGAGAGCCCATGTCCTGACAAGACTCATTTACCCATTGCCAGGTCTGGGATCCCCAAATCCTCCCTTTCCAGCTCTGTACAATTTGTAAATAGTCGCCCTCCCTTTCTCTCCTTTGCCCAAAGCTGCATGTAACAGATTAAATTCCTATCATCTCTTCCCCTGTGTCATTCCCTTAATCCTTTTATTGGTCTCCTTTGCCTTTGTGGTATTTATTTCTACCATTATCAACTTTCTTTTCTTTGTATGGGAAATGGCAACAGAAGCTAGATTCAGGCGAGGCAGAAGTAGCCTCACACATAAGTGCATAGAAAGAGACCCAAGTATAGGGTTGGCCAAAAAGTTCTTCTGCGTTTTTCCATAACATCTTACAGAAAGTCAGGAAACCTAGGATAAGGTCTAAGTTACCACCAACTTCCTGTGTGACCCTGGACAAGTCAGATGGGTACCAGCAGCAAAGCTTCCCTTAAAACCTCCATATGTCTTTGAAGAAGCATGGAATAGAATTTGCATTCACTGGAGAGCTTCACATAACAAGCGGGGGAATGCAAATGCATGAAAATCAATCTTGAGAACTTTTTCCAGCCACAATTATTTATCTTCAATATTTAATTTTCTTTTCAGAAATAACCTCATCATAGATTTCTCCATATCAGAGTTTGCTTGTTTATGTAGCTTGATAATTAATGTACATTTTGGTAGCCTATCAGTGTGTTGCTTCCTCAAGGAATGGAATCAAAGGCACCCCACCAAATGTGGAATCATTCTCACCATCAAACTGAAAGAGGGAAACAAAAAGCCAGTCAGCTTCAAAAACAAGCAACTAAAAACAAACCCCAAAGAAAAATGAGAGAAGGAAACCATGCTGCCTTATTGAGAATTCAAGGCTGTTAACCGAAGCCTTCACACCTGCCTCTAATCTCGGCCTCCCCTGCAAGCCCTCCATTCCCCAGGCATCACAGGAGGGCAAATTAGACCATATATGTGAAGTACTTGTAGGAGAGGGGCTAGATAAATCCTCAGTGTTGTCACTTTCTATTCTTCCCATGCCTTTGACCTTAGCTCAGTGAAAGTAATTTACAACTGGTTTGTAAGGGTACCTGACAGCAGTTCCACCCACCTCACAGGTAAAGAGGCCTGAGGCAGGAAGCACTTGGCAGTCACACTCACTCGACTGCAGGACCCCCTCCAAGGCTTGAGTAAACCTAATTATAAGGCAGTAGCAGCTGTGACATCAAAATCAGACCGCTGCTTCCCACGTCACCAGACATCCTCCCCTCACCTGCCCAAGTGCACCAAGTGAAAGGAGGCACCTTTGTCACAGTTTAGAGGTCCCGCCCTGTACACAGCAGGATCCATTGGAAAGTGTGGCTGCAATTGTCTTTTTTTCACTGGTTTCAGGGACTTAAGGGAAAACAGATGAGAACAATTCCCCTGAGAAGGCTGGTAAAAGAAATCACAATGCAGAAAAATAAACCAGGTATATTAATTCCCTTAGTTTGTGTCATCATTTGAACCCAGGCATACAAGTCATATATGTCCATCTTCCTCACTACCCACATCCAGTTACAATTTTCTATCAGTTATGATAGAAAATGGATATTCTCCTGAATATCCTCCAATTCACCCCTTTGCTTATTCCCTACAGTTGTTGCTGTCATTAGGACCCCAGTAGCCTGTTTCCTACAGCTTTTCAGAAAACTTCTGTGTAGTAGGATTTCTTTCAGTGCATCCATCCGATCAATCCCTTGCACACTTTAGGAACCAGAGAAATTCTAAAAGGTGAAGTTCAGCAAACAAGTTAGGGACAGCTGTGAAGAGGAGGGAAAAGCCAGAGAGCTTTCTGCTGTCAGAGGCCTAAGAAGGGGCGTGAGCTTTGGCCTCAGGGCAAGCAAGGAGGCCTTAAGCATTAATCACTAACCAGACACCTGCCTAGAATGTTTCCCTGGCCCCCAGGTGTGTCTCCTCATAAGACACACTCACACCCAGGATCTAATCCAAAAGCCATTTTCAGCCTCACCTTTTATTTCTCCCACAGAATCACCCAATACTCTCAACAAAATTTAAAGCTTACTGTCTTCACGCCTTTTTTTTTTTTTTTTTTTTTTTTTTTTGCGGTACGCGGGCCTCTCACTGCTGTGGCCTCTCCCGTTGCGCAGCACAGGCTCCGGATGCGCAGGCTCAGCGGCCATGGCTCACGGGCCCAGCCGCTCCGCAGCATGTGGGATCTTCCCGGACCGGGGCACAAACCCGTGTCCCCTGCATCGGCAGGCGGACTCTCAACCACTGCACCACCAGGGAAGCACCCCCCTTTTTTTTTTAAACCAAACATTTGCTTCTCCATCTCCATGCCAACTGCCTTCCTCCCCTTTGAAGTCCCAAACCATAACCCCCAACATCCTCTTTTGTCTTTAGCTGAAGATGTTATTTAAGGTGAGGGTTTCAGACTTTTCAGAAAGTTACTCAGTTTTCCTGGGTCTCCCCCATGTACACATGTTATTAAAACTCTGCTCAATTTTCTCCTGTTAATCGGTCTCATGTCAATTTAATTCTCAGGCCAGGCAGAAGAACCTAGAAGAGAGAGGAAAACTTCTTCCTCCCCGACAGTATGATGTGATGTTGGGATGTCTTGGGGAGATACGCCAAATATCTTCAATATGCCAAAGCGATAAACCAAAATCCTCATGCCCTCCCCACGCCTTTCACTGCATGTCACCAAAGGAGTTTATTTGAATATACATTGATTCCAATCAGGCAATGCCAAACCCAAAGCGGTTAGGAGTTCATCAGCAGGAGCCAGGGGCAAGGTTTTTATGAAGACACAAACGCAAAGCAGATACATTATTTGATTGGTTATGGTTTAAGTAGCTGTATTATTTGGGAAAGCCTAGTTGGCTATTTGTGATTGCTGGTTCTTAAGTTTCTTTATCATGATCGAGAGGATGGACTCTGGCTTAGGTTTTGGTTTATAGAATCTACCAAGATGTTAGAGCCACGCCAACATAATGGGTCCTTGTTTAAAGACTAACAGTGCCTGCATCCAATATTCAATCTAGAATTATCTTTCCCTTTACCTCATTTAATGGATTCACTGCAATAGAGCACTTTATAATTTGCCAGAATTTGAGAGATCAGGGAAATTAAAATTTCCTACAGTCAATATTTAAGCTGGATGGCTTTAGTTGGTTTTACCATCCAATCAGATTTTTTGATCCTCACCTCCCCTATATATAGTATCTACAACACGTTGAGGTATTATTGTAGTGTATATGAAACATTGAATACAAAATTTTTAAACAGTGACAATCTCAATCTTTACATAAGACAACCAAAGTTCAGGAAAATGAAGTCACTTACCCAGTTTTGCACAACCAATCAGTAGCAAAATCAAAAACCAAGCCCAGACTGTTCCCAGCCCAAACCATATGTTTTTTCCCTTGCCTTCTGCCGTCTTCTTACAACCAATGTCAATACCAGCCTTTATGTCTTCACTCCTTCAAAATCACAATCACTAACATGATTCATTTCAACTGAATTGTGTTTTAAAAATGCAGTTTCCATGGCAAAGCTTCCCTCCCGCCCACTCCAGGATTTATAACCCAGCTTTCAAGACCAGAGCACATTTTTCTCCTTAGGCAAATTAATGATAAGCTGTGATTGAAAGCACCTGAACTGCCCCAATCTGCTTAGCAGGAGCGTACTATGTGGAAGACGAGACCAAATCAAGAGTACAAAGGTTTTGAACCGTTTGTGCATTAGTCGACTTCATTAAAAAGATGGAGAAATGAGTGCTGAGGCTCGTTTCTAAGTACTTTCCAGGTCTGAATCTATCTTATTCACTTAGCATATATTTTGAGCGAAATGAACATATTTTCACTGACAGTATCAGTGAAACCTACCTTCCCCTTTCTGTTTCCATTGCTGTGCACTTAGTTCAGGGCCCATCTTTTGCATGGGCGACGGCATTTATCAATCATGGACTCACGTAGCACTCACTACTGAAAGCCTGCTTCCCGGGAGGCATTTTCACACACGCTCTCCCATTTTGGTTTTTCACTCTGAGTGGTGTTCCCCGCTCCCACCTCCAGAATTAAGTACATTGAAGCCAGAAAGTAACTTACCCGTCGTCACTCGACGTGGTAGAAGCAAAGCCAGATTTGAAAACGAACGCTCCCCAGTTTTTCCTCCAACTGTTGCAGCAGGGGAACGCGGAGCTCCTGACTGAGGGACGAATCCACGCAGCGTCAGCTGCGAGTCGTGGTCAAGTAGCCGGGCGATGGGTGGAGCTTCCAGTGAAAGAGAGGATAGGCCCGGAGAGCTTCCGCGATAGCGCGGGTTTCAAGGTGCCTCCCACCGGGAATATCTTAGAAATGAAAACTCTTAGGCCCCACTCGGACAGACTCTGAAACTCTGGGAGCAGATCTGGTCATGCCCTTAAGGTCACTTGGACGACTGTAAAACTGGAGAAGCACTGAACTACAGGATCCTGTCCTAGGGTCTCTCAGACCCCCTTTCTCCTGGGAATCAGACAATGTAGTGCTCAAGTAGCTCTTTAAAGAAGAAAGTCTGAGACCTTGACCTGACATGGCAAGAAAGGAAAGTAGAGGAAAGGATATGTCACTATGACATTGAGTATATTCAGTGCTGGTGAATTTCTGGATTTCCTCCATAAGAAATGTGGTTATAGAATTCAGTCAGATTTAAGAACTGAAACTTTATTGGTAGGAGGGAATGAATTTATTCTGTCTAGCCTAGGAAACAGAGTGAAGGCTAAGGGATAAAACGTAGGCTTTATATAAGAAAGGCTTTAAAAATTGAGGCAACTAATATATAATAAAATCATTGAAGCTAACATGTATTGATCACCTACTATGTGTCAAGCACTTAAACTAGATGATGCATAGAAATTAATGCCTCGATGGATCAGAGAAAGGCATGAATTTGCCTGTTTTTAAAGTAGGTGTCAGACTGGCATCAAATTAAAAAAAACAACAACTAGATTTGAACGAGCAGAGAAGTTTGCAAAGAATATGAACTACATCACATTTGGAGCGCAGAAATATACGTGCATGTCTTCAGTCTCAAAGAAAGTCATGGTATTGAACCACGGGGCTGATGTGCACAGCCTCAGAGAAGAAATGAACTATGGAGCAGAAATAACCTGAGCCCATTAGCCAAGCTCAGCCCGCACACCTGAGAGCTGAAGGGAAGTAATGCTTCTGGTTCTACAACAGATTTCCTCCTGCTCCGGGGCAGCAGCTGCTCCTCCTAGAGAAGAAGAACATGATTGCTCTGAGACTAAGGAGAACTAAAATTCTTAGGGCCGAAGCAAAACTCTTCACGGGGCCCCCAAATGGTAGAACAGTGGAGTGAAAAGGGGATGGTCCACCTAGAAGAGCAGTTTGAAAGCTGCTTTGATCCAGGGATCAAAGACTTAGATTCCAACAAGTAACAGTGGTGGACTGCAGCTCCAGGGCAAAGTCCAGAACTAGACTTGGCAAGGAAAGCCTGGAGCTGGGAGCCACAGCAGGAGAGAGGAGACCCCGAGGGGTGAAAATCAACAGCCCAGGGGCATCATCCTGGCAGAGTCAGTGACAAGAACAGAAGCCCAAGTGTCATCAGGGATTTACACCTGACCAGGATCACTGGGTGGGCCAAAGGCTGGTCCCTCCAGCCAGCCTGATGGCATCTATAGGGGTTTCTGCCCAAACCGATTGACAACAAACACTGATGGGGAAGGCTACTGACATTGTACCACAGCAGAGGTGGCACTGCAGAGGTCCCCATAAGAGCCTGGTCACATGGAAAACAGCCCCAGGATTCCCAGAGGGACTTCAGAAAGAAGGAGGATGCTTCTGAATGAGGAAGGGCACGAGGCTTTTTTACCCTACAACGCTGTGAGGCTGAAGTCTCTCTAATTCTTAAAATTCTCCCATATATTATGTGTTGTTCGTCACTTTTCCACATTAAGGAAAGAAAAAAAAGTTAAAAGCCGAAGTTTAGACAGCTTTATTACTGTCTACAGCCACATAGTAGTTAGTACTTAACCTAAAGTTCAAATTAAGTTTATTCAGAGTCTTCTCTCTGTTCAAGTGTTTCTCAAAATGTGGCCACTTGAACGCCTGCAACCGAACCGAATGACCTCTAGCATCTCTAGAGCTTGAGCCCCAGTAACCAGAACTTGCATCCCGCTCTCTGGGCGACTCTGTGTTATGCACAGTGTGTTTCTGAGGACCACTCATCTATCCCATGTTGCTTCTGTAACTTGAACAAAAAAACCGGGAGCCTCCAGAAGCATGCGTGCCTTGGAGAAGATGCATCCAGCCTGAGATGAACGCCCACACTCCTCAGATGTCTGGGGGTGGACCACTGCAGGAGAGGTGGGTGGAAGGAGGTAGCTTGATTTGCTGATCTCTGAAGGCCCAGCCACCTGTTTCTTTGATTTTTATGAGCCAAACCTGTCAAGGAGCTTATGATGGGTTGAACTGTGGGTCCCCAAATGGTATGTTGGTTTCTAACCAGCAGAACCTCAGAGAGTAACCGTATTTGGAAATCAGGTCATCGCAGGAGTAATTAGTAAGATGAGGTCATACTGAAGTAGAGTGGCCCTTAATCCAATCTGACCCCTGTCCTTATAAGAAGAGGGAAGACCATAGAAGACAAACACGCGAGGAGAACATCCTATGAGGACAGAGGCAGAGACTGCTGTGATGCAGCTGCAGGCCAAGGCCCCTGAGGATGGCTGGCCACCGTCAGAAGCTGGCAAGAGGCAAGGAGGGGTTCTACCCAGAGTCACCTAGCGAGCAGGCCCTGCTGACTGTTTGACTTTGGTCTTCTAGCCTCCAGAACTGTGAGAGAATCAATTTCTGTTGCTTTAAGCCACCCAGTTTGTGGCAAATTTCTTAGAACAGCTCTAAGGAATGAATACGACGGCTAGTGATGGGGGAATTTAGTGCTTCCTTTCCTCCTTCTCTGGAGCTTGAACTATGCTTCTTTCTTCATAAAGAGAGCCTGGGTTTGAAGTCTCCAGGACTGAATACATGCTATCAAATCAAAACAGCGTCTGTCTTCACAGAATGTTGATGAAAGCTCTTTGAATCCTCCGGCTATGTCACCCTATGAATCTCTTCTGGGAATTATCTCTCTCTCTCTGCTACCTTTACTGTGAAGAAAACTTCCAAGGCCCATACACCCTTGCTGCAATCCCGCTCCAAGGCTGCTGCAGCCTACATTCCAAACTGCATGGAAACAAGCAATTCCTGGTACAGGAAGTGTTATCAGTCTTCTGGGGGGGGAGGGTGGGAATATATATATAATGACATTTTAAAAACACTGCCTCTGAGTAGTTGCTGCCAGTTGGAAGGGCCAAATATCAAAGCCAAAAGTCGTTTGATGTTGAAATGTTTGTGTTGTCTAACAGGACCCAAACATTTGTAAATCAGGGACTGAAGTTAATACCGATCGCAGGAAAAAAAGGCAAGGCCAAATTCCCCCTTCCGTCAGCTCAGAATAAATGTCAGTTTTTCTAAAGGCATATTTAAAGCCTGAATCGCAGGATGAATCAGACCAAGTGTTCTCATTTAGATGATAGTGAAATCAGGCCTTAGAGAATGGTTAGTCAGCAAAAGTCAATTTTGTGAAGACCATGTTCTGGGAGAGGAAATGAAGAGATGTGAAACCAGAATTAGACCTGCCAGAGACCCAAAACAGTAAGGTACAGAGGAGAAAGATTCATGCTGTGCTCTTCTGGCCGGATGCAAATACAGGGAAGCTGGTGTAAGCAGCGTGAAAGGATTCACTCACTCTGCTAAGTTCTGTGAGCTGCTTCCAACTCTAAGATCAGCATCCAAACACAGTCTTACGGTGGTTTCCCTTGGTTACCAGTCTGCTTCCACTCCGCTGAACAACCTTGCTTTTTCTCTTGGCTACAGCCCCTTCTCCAGGAAGGCTTCTGGCTCATCTGCACGGCAGTCAGCACCTCACTCCAGGTCTCAGAAGCTGCAGCCCATCAGGTCTTGACTACTGTCTGCGTCCTTGGGTGCAGAGGTAACTTTCCAACAGAGCTTCTGGAAGATGGGGGCTGTAACTTCTCTTCCTGAAGCTTCTTCAGTATGAGGATGGTTTCCAAACAGGCTTTGGAGGAAGAGACACAGCTGTACATCTTGTCCTTGTCAGTCACGCAGTATGGGACGGAAGAAAGTCGTGACCAGAACTCAGCTCTGCTGCCTTCCTCTAACTCTAACCTCGTCACTGCACAAATTCCCGACCTTGACAATTGGACCCTTAGTCAATCATTCCCTCCTCCATTTCTGCCCCTGGGAATTCATCCCATAGGCTGCTGGCTTTCCCTTGTCCCTGAAAGACACCATATTAGATATCTAAAAGGTGGCTCAAGTCTAGCTGCTTTTCACAGCATCCTTTGGGGGCCATTCTCAAATATCCTACTGCACCAAACAGCGGGGAGGGTAGTCTGCCCTTGGCTTCCCCGTTCCCTTGCCATGCTTTCAGGTAGCTCCAACTGCTTGCTGCTTCTGGGCTAGAAGCGGGCAACCAATGCTATGGTCACCAGGCCATCTGTATCCACCTCCCATAAGAATGACCTCAGAGCACTAAACTCTGATGGGCTGCCCTCCAGTGACTTGTGAATTTTGTAGCTCAGTAACATCTACCTGGGGAGGGTGGTCCCAGTTCCTTTCTTGCTGACCCCCTAAAACTCTCTGGATAAATTCTCTTGGAGAACCCTGCCCTGGGCAAGAAAAGGAAAAAGTCTCAGGTGTGACTACCACTGAAAGGTTTTCTTGTCCTCTAACCAATTCCCTTGGAATTTCTAGTCTCCTATTTGCATAGGTTGTTTGGGGATGGGAGAATGGGGAATTGCAAGACTGTTTTGGCAACATCCTCAGGAGCACTGGAAGAGCAAACCGGCAACAACGTGGTGCTCTATTTAGAATGTCACTGTACTTACTCTTCCCGGTTTGGGGCTTCAACCAAAATTCCAAGACTAAAGGAAAAGCCTCATTCAATATCTTATTTTAACAGCTTTGAAAATTGAAAAGGACTTTTGTCATTGTCATTGTTGTTGATTTTAGCTCTTCAAGAGCTCTAGTTCTCAGAATATAGAGTTGAGCTATCAACCATGGGGTAGTGAACACGAAATGCTGACCTAAGTGCTGTGTAGGAGCTATACATGGAAGTGATAAGACAAAGTTCTGCGTTGGACATGGGTGATGGGGAAAGCTTAGGGAAGAGATGTAAGTATGCCTGTATGTGTGAGGTTGGTCAAGGGGACTACTTCATGTTCTACTCCCGGGGTCAAAACTTTGGGAGGAAAGGATGGTAGAAAACCTCAAATAATTTTGGAGGATCTCAAAGCTGAGAGGATATATCTCTTGCCTTGGTGTGTGTCATATTTAGGGGATCCCTGTGCTTTGCAAGGAGCCAAAGGGTGGAGCAGCAACAGCTCCAAGGAGACCCAGAGAAAGCTCCTTGGGGTCTTCTGCAGTCCTCACAGGGGAGCATTCAAAGGTGTCTGAAAGAGCTAGCAACTACAAAGAACCCTCCAGCTGGGACAAGGAGACAGTGTGTACAATTGGAGGCCATGGTGAGTCGGCAAGCAGATGATACAGACCCAGCAGGGATGGGGTTGTGACCAAGACCTGGAAGGATGAAACATACCCCAGTGGTGGCTGATAAGAACACATAATGGGCTGGGGCACTATGCCCACCTCCCTCCACACCCCAGCCCCACCTGAGCCAGTAGCTAACCTAGACAGCTGCACCCTGATACCACCCCAGGGGAAGAGAAGGAAAGGAGGGCTACTGGGAGAAATGGAATTAATGTAGTAGTTACCTGAATGAGGTTGGATTTTAAATTAAAATGACTGACTTACCTTAATTTGCAAGATTTAAATGTTTGTATCAGAAAAACATAGGTGGCTTGCGAACTAAGAGGAATTCGGATATTGAGAAACATAAAGGTGTGCTTTGTCTACTCCAGATTGTACAACTAGGCATCCCACTTCACACCCGAAGTTAAAGTTAGGTACGTTGAAAACTGGGGTGGGTGGGGGCAAAGCAGGGCTGCCTTAGAATCTAAATAGAGTTTGTGATGAAGCCAGATCTCTATCCTGATTTTAATCATTGCCTTACACCAGAGAGGATAATTTCTAGAACCACCAGGGGTTGATCTGGAGCATTTAAAGAAGGAGGCATTTTTGCCAACGTATTTCCTCTGGATGTGTTGAATCCTGCCCTGCCAACAGCCAGGTCCTGCCAACAAAGCCAAAACCTAAATCTCTAAATAATGTGTTCCTTTCCTTAATCCTCATCTTTGTGGACACATATCCATGTGCATTAAAATTGGCATCAAAATACTTGGAAGATTTATAGCCCTCATTTGCAGCAATGGAGATATACTGTTTAGGTATGGAGGCAGCGTAATATGTCAGTCAGTTAGCAAGAAGGCTCTAGGGTCAAATCTTGAGTCTATAATTTACAGGTATGTAACCCTGAGCAAATTGCTTACAGTTGGTATGCCTCAGTTCCTCCTCTTGTAAAGTAAGGAGGATTATAGTAGTCTTTTCGTAGTTGTCATAAATCTTAAGTCAATGTATCTACATACAAGAGTGAGTTCTCCGTCAGTTTAGATATTCAAATTTAGGCTGGGCAGCCACATGGTGGAGATGTTGCATTGGACTGAATGACTGCTGAGATCTTTTCCAACTCTGATTATCCTTTGAAAAAGAAGGCGCACAGCCAAAGAAAAGAATCCACTTTGAGATAAACCCAACTGACTCTCATCTGGAAAAGGAGGCCAAAGCCAATCTATTTAAAACTAAGATAGAAATAGGCCGCATTACCCTTGTTGACTCAGCAGCTAGAGAGTCGTGGTGAGTGCATTGGATTTAAAGTCAGGAGACCTGGGCTACAGTCCCCAAACTGTTCTCAGCTGTGCGGTCTTGGGCCGGTCAAGTAATTGATACAGCTTGCAGTTTCTTCACTTGCAAAATGGGTGTAATTTTTTTTTTCTCAAAAGGTACTCACGAGGATTAAATGAGCCGACATGAAATTGCTTTGAAAATGGTAAATCATGGAATAAATATAGGTGTTATCATTTCTGGAGCTCAAATTACACTATACATCATTAGTTCTGAAAATAACATATGTAACCTCAAACCCTGGCTGAGGCTAAGCTATTATTTTAAACATCATGATGGGTGTAGAAGCTGGGAAAACTGCCATTTCAAAAGTTTTTGCATTTTTTTTCTTCTACTCAGGAGTGGAGACTCCGGTTTATCTTTAAGGCAGGTAGTGGCTTTGTTCTGAAAAAAGAAAAATCCAAACAAAAGAAAAAACACAGCACTGGGCCAGACGCATTTATGCAAATATAAATCAGGTCTCACCTACTGTTTCTAGTGAGGTCAGCCTCAACTTGAACGCTGACGTCTCAGACCCAGTATTTCACTGTTTGTTCCCTAAATTAATCAGATGTATCTTCTATCAGAGTTTTTCTCTAGAAATTTTCACTCAAATATTTATTGACAGTAACTCTGTGCCAGGCAAGTTAGACTCTTGACAACTCATATATGTTCCTAATGGTGTCCACAGGCTATATTAGGAGCCAGAAGAAAAAATAAGCAAAAATTACACAAATAACTTAGAAATACAAATGTCCTAAAGACAGTGAGGAAGTAAAAAAGTGCTATGAGAATCTATAAGCAGAGGACCACTAAAGGTGGAAGAGGGGAGGTTTTCCTAGGAAAGGAATATTTAAGCTGAACTTTGAAAGATGAACAGGAGCTACCCCAGTGGGAGATGCCAGGTGAGGACAGAAAGTTCCAGGAAATGCTTCTTTGTAGTTTCTTTGAAGATAAATGTTTTTTTTGTCCCCCCTCTGGGTAAAGTTAGATTACTGTGTCTATATATAATCGCTTATTCTTAGCAATTTCTGTGTGTTCTTCTCTGGATAGATGTTATCAAGAGAAGCAAGCCAAAATGAAAAGGACTCTATAAGGGCAAGGATATGCAGCACTTTTTATGTCTTGTCTGGAGGGGGTGATGTGCAAAGAACAAGACTGGGCTCAGTAGTGACTGGATATCAGATACTGGACGTTTTGGAATGTGGTCTTGTTGGTTTGATTATCTTACTAGCTTCACTTGGCACCCAAAGGCAAGGTCACTCTCTGAGTGAGGCTGGATTTGCACCTTATTTAAGTGGATAATCCCACTGTATCATCCCGTGCAGAGGTTCATCCTGGGACAGGAAATGAAGACTCACATTTGCACCTTGAACTGAAGGGTGCTCTGGGCTTGAAACCAAACCTAAAAATAACCATGACCAGACATGGTTGCTATGTTCTCTGTGATGTGCTTTACTTCTTTCTTCTCCCATCTTTTAATACCTTCTTGCTAGAAGCCAAAGCCTGGTCTCAGCTGTGCTCTGTTCAATCAGTAGAACTTCTCCTCTATACTGGGGAAGGTGTGGCCAAGGGAAAAGTCCCCTGCTGGAGCTTAGAGCAATGGCAGCAGCAGCAGCAGCATGCACAGAAGACAATTATGTCCAGCAGTTCTGTCAGAAATGTAGTGACAATGTTAAATTTTACCCTAGCACTACCGTCCTGTAAAACAGCCTTGGCTAAGAAACCTCCCACCCATTCTTTTGTGTTCTAGGAAACTGCTTACTGCAAAGAAACATCCTTCCCCAAATGACTCCAGTAAGACTCCCAGATATAAGACCCTTGTATACATAGCACAAGACCAAACACAAACCTCTCAAGTCTCACTCTTTGTCTCATAAATGATTGGCTATGATGCTCTCCTCCCCCATCAATTAGAACAAAATGCTTGTTAACCCGATTTTGATTAAGTTTCTTTCCTCCCCACAAGCCCCTGAATTCTGACCTTGTCCTGAGCCAGCAAACAGCCTCTTCTTAAACCCACCCCCTCAAGAACAGGCTGATCTCAGAGTAAAACATTCTACAGTCTGCTATCTGATCGAGCCACCCTTTCATCCCACTTCCACGTACCTGGTTTTATCTAGCCTTGTTGATTTCCCATAAACGTAAAAATTCTTTTTGCCTAACCTTGATCATAAACCTTGCTGATCATGTGATCAGAGAGTTCTACTTATTGTAACAGTATAACACTGACCACATAATCAGAGAAGTAATCCTTGAAATAATCCTTTCCAATAAAGTCTCTTTTTACTAAGCCTGGATTTGTTTTTTATTTGGTAGTGGTGAGAAGAAAATAAGTCCTGAGCAGAAAAACACGTGAGACCCCTTTCTGAACACACATGAGTTAGAATTCTGGGAAACCCTTAGAAAGAGTAAGAAGGATATAGTATAAAGGACAATTAGGCCATAATTATCACATTATCATCATTCTGGTATTAAATATGAAATGTACTCTTATTTTGTGGACAGTTTTGGGGAACAGGGCAATTGGGCTACATATAACATAATTTTTAATGGGAAAAACACCACAGGTAGTAGAATCCAGCTAGCTTAGAGCAAGTAATTCTTTCTCAGATACTGGAAATTGCTCCAGCATTAAAATCTAGCCTGCTATAAAGAATATACAGTAAAGGAAAAGTAATTCTTATCTCCACAGGCAAAGATTCTGCCTTTGGCAGAACAAAGCTAGGAATAACTCCTCTTTCCCTGCCTGCCAGGAAATGCAGTCCCTAAATCTTTTCTCAAAGGTGACCCCCAACACCTCTGAGAAACTTAGAAACTCAATACATTCTTTCTATCAGGACCACTTGCTATGTTCTGACCTTCTCTAGACACTGAGGTCTGTCAATCTTCAATACAAGCGGAATTATTAATGCTTCAACTTTTATATATACTTATCAGTTAAACACACAATCCTTTAGAGTAAGAATGTTAGGAACAGCGGGAAAAGGCCAGCATTTGAAGTCAGGCAAACTAGGTTCAAATCCAGGCTCTGTCATGCATTTGCTCTGTGAGCTTAAGAGCAGGTAATGGAGCTCAGCTTGTTCATCACTAAAATGAAAATAATGCTAGTTACCTTAGAGCATTTTATCAGGATTGATAATCACTGAAAACATTATGAAAAGTACTTGGTCTTGAGTAGATGAAAAACTGAACAAAAATATTTAACAAAGAAATGACTGATATCTGGAATAAAAACTTAAACGAGTCGATGTGTTTACAAAAACTAATAGAAACATGGACAAAAAACATGAACATCAATTCTAAGATAGAAAACTACAAACATGAAAAATAGTCAATTCCTGTGGTAAAAAAAATAAATGTAAGCTAAATAACTGAAATATTCATGGGATATCATATTTTGTTCACCTGATTCCTAAGAAAAAAAGCTTTAGAAAATCAAGTTTAGATAAAGGTATGAAAAATGTGATTTAATATCAACTGTTTGTGATAGTTTAAATGAGTGAATTTTATTTGGAAGTTCAGTTGTTATTGTGTACAATAATTTAAAATACATATATTTTAAAATATTGTCATATACATTTTTGGGTTTTACTGCAGCATCATTTATAATAACAGACGTTGGAAACAATCCACTTGTCCTTCAATAGTAGTTGTTTAAATTAATTATAATACATCCTTATTAAGGAAAACTCTGCAAGGATTGAGAAAAAGAAAATAGAACTGTATGTACTGACAGAAAGCCCACGAAATACACTCGTCTGGGAAAATTACTCTGTTTTGAATCCTATTCCTAGTTAACTTTTGTTTTACATGGCATTTTAATCAAGCTTATTGTACTCTTATACCCAGTTTGCGATAACATCAATTGGTTTTCATATGTTAGTTGAGGAATTAACTTTTCCTTTACCCTCTTTCATCTTTCACCCATTTTTACTCTTCCACACTTATGCAGAATTTTGTTGATATAACCTGGGATCTGAGAGCCATATTATTAATATTAGGTATCAATACTTTTAAACCATATTTCCAATAATTTTTTATAATTAACTCTGCTCAATCATTTCAATATTATCTTTCTACCAGTCCTTTCTGTTTCTTATCTTTTAACCCCACTTTTTCCTTTATTTAATTTTTTTATTCAGCATCCAGTTAGCCAATTTCATTTTCATTTAATAGTTTGTGAACCGATTCTTAGAGGTATAATGACTGAGTATTTGCATATCTGTGGCATTTTGTTCTATTTCTTTTTTGCAATATAGAATTTTTAATGTACAAACTTTTTTTTCTTAACAAGCTCTGTAGATTTTTTTTTTCTTTGTTTCATGTTTAGGAAGGGAAGTCTGGAGCTAACTTCATTTTTGATATTTTTTTTTCTTTTGTATTCAGTTGATTTTTAAGTCATCAGAATATTTATTTCTTGATCACTTTTCATTAATTTATTAAACATTTTATATTCATGGAATGAAATATTATATTATTCAGCAATAATAAAAATAATAAACTATTGCTGTACTTACTAATGTGGATGGCTGTTACAGGACTAATATCAAGTGAAAGAAGCCAAATAGGATTCCATTTAAATAAAATTCAAGAACAGACAAAACTAATTTATGTTGATGATGTTGACTTGAGGGCACCTTCTGGGGAGATGTAAATATTGTATATCTTGATCTGGATGGTATTTACATGGATGTACACGAATGTAGCAAATTATCAACCTGTACACTTAAGATTTGGGAAAATGACTGTATAAACTACATCTGCTTTTCCAGATGCCTTTTGGATTTTGGAAACAAGGCATGAATTTGGTTGTGATTTGCCCACCAATTTACTGGGGGAACCAAAAGAATGCCAGGTTTTAAGAGCAGCTCATCGGAGGTAATTGCCCTCCAGCTGATTCCACTGCAGCAAACCATCTCAACAACTTTTGCTCTTCTAAACTTACATGCCCAATATTTCTCCAAGTGCTGTATGTATCATATGACAAGTTTTTGAAGCAAAATTTCCTAGAGTTTTGAAGCAAATGTATAACCTCTTGGACAAGTAACTGTTGTCCTTTTCAAAGTAGTTCTTGGATTCCTATTGGGTTTTGGTAGAGCCTAAATTAGGTTCAGACAAACAACTCCCCCCCTCCCCCGCCACCAGCCTCCCAAACAAATCTGACCTGTTTGTGAAGAGCCCAGGAGCTGGGAATAATTTTTAAAATTTTAAAGGATTGAAAAAAATTTTAAAGCAGAGTAATATTTTATGATATGTTAAAATTACATGAAATTCAAATCTCAATGTCTGTAAATAAAGTTTTATTAGAACACAGTCACACTCATTGGTTTACCTCTTGTCTGTGGCTGCTTTCACACTGCCACAGCAGATGTGAGTTGAGGCTACAGATGGTATGGCCCATCAAACCTAAAATATATACTACTGATATGTGGCCCCTTATGAAAGAAGTTTGCCAACCCCTTGACTAAATACTTGGTTATGGGTCACCAGGTAACTATGCTAACTAGGTACATCTTGGGGGTTATCTGATTCACCTGGGTGTAGACTTGAGCATTCCTAGTAGCACTCCATTATCAATCAGAAGTGTGTTTACAGGACTAGGATCATGCAGTTCTGATTTTGCAAGTAAATTGCATGAGCTCTTTCACATTTCCAGTGTTATACTTATCTGCCGAGTGTCTCCCTCCAACTCCCATTTATGGCCTTCTGGCAAGTTAACCCTAAGTCGTTAATTCAGGACAAAAATACATCAAGTCTGGTTTACACATGGCTCTGTGGACTGTTACAGCCTTACTCAGGGGAGATAGAGAAGAGTGGAGAGGGAAATGCTCCCCACTGAATAGAACATTTGAAGTATAGCTCAATATTCACATTTCTTTAAGAAGAGATGGATTGAAGTAACAACCTACAGCCATTCCTTGACAGTGGCTAATCATCTGACTAGAAGATATGTGGACAAAGCTCTTCCAGTAGGCTTAAAATGTAAGAATATTTATGTCCAATATGATTGCTGATCAAAAACAAAATAAAACTAACAGAAAGAAAAATATTCTGGGAAGGGAATTACTACTCAAATGGAATGGATGTGGGTCAGACCTGTTCTCTAACCACCCAACTTGTTTCCCAATAAGTTCAACTAAGTGGCTCTAGCAGCAGGGACTGAGGCTGTTTATGTGTCCACAAGTTTACCTCTTAAAAAATGACCTTTCTTTTTCCACTGCCAAGTGCACAATCTTTCATTTCAGCAACCAATCCTGAGCCCAAGGTAGTCTATTATGTTCTTGCAGGACCAGTCAGCTACCTAGTAGTAGATTGATTATATTTGACCCCAGTCATGGAAGAGGGAGATCTCACTGGAAGAAGCATTTAACTGTCTTTTCATTTGCATTCCCTATTCCTTATATTTCTAACAATACTATAATTCAAGGACCTACTGATAAACCCACGCACATATGGTCAACTTATCTTTGATAAAGGAGGCAGGAATGAACAGTGGAGAAAGGACAGCCTCTTCAATAAGTGGTGCTGGGAAAACTGGACAGGGACATGTAAAAGTATGAGATTAGATCATTCCCTAACACCACACACAAAAATAAGCTCAAAATGGACTAAAGACCTAAATGTAAGGCCAGACACTATCAAACTCTTAGAGGAAAACATAGGCAGAACACTCTATGACATAAATCACAGCAAGATCCTTTTGGACCCACCTCCTAGAGAAATGGAAATAAAAACAAAGATAAACAAATGGGACCTAATGAAACTTCAAAGCTTTTGCACAGCAAAGGAAACCATAAACAAGACCAAAAGACAACCCTCAGAATGGGAGAAAATATTTGCAAATGAAGCAACTGACAAAGGATTAATCTCCAAAATTTATAAGCAGCTCATGCAGCTCAACAACAAAAAAACAAACAACCCAATCCAAAAATGGGCAGAAGACTTAAATAGGCATTTCTCCAAAGAAGATATACAGACTGCCAACAAACACATGAAAGAATGCTCAACATCATTAATCATTAGAGAAATGCAAATCAAAACTACAATGAGATATCATCTCACACCAGTCAGAATGGCCATCATCAAGAAATCTAGAAGCAATAAATGCTGGAGAGGGTGTGGAGAAAAGGGAACACTCTTGCACTGCTGGTGGGAATGTGAATTGGTACAGCCACTATGGAGAACAGTATGGAGGTTCCTTAAAAAACTACAAATAGAACTACCATATGACCCAGCAATCCCACTACTGGGCATATACCCTGAGAAAACCATAATTCAAAAAGAGACATGTACCAAAATGTTCATTGCAGCTCTATTTACAATAGCCAGGAGATGGAAACAACCTAAGTGTCCATCATCGGATGAATGGATAAAGAAGATGTGGCACATATATACAATGGAATATTACTCAGCCATAAAAAGAAATGAAACTGAGCTATTTGTAATGAGGTGGATAGACCTAGAGTCTGTCATACAGAGTGAAGTAAGTCAGAAAGAGAAAGACAAATACCGTATGCTAACACATATATATGGAATTTAAGAAAAAAAAATGTCATGAAGAACCTAGGGGTAAGACAGGAATAAAGACACAGACCTACTTGAGAATGGACTTGAGGATATGGGGAGGGGGAAGGGTAAGCTGTGACAAAGCAAAAGAGAGGCATGGACATATATACACTACCAAACATAAGGTAGATAGCTAGTGGGAAGCAGCTGCATAGCACAGGGAGATCAGCTCGGTGCTTTGTGACCGCCTGGAGGGGTGGGATAGGGAGGGTGGGAGGGAGGGAGACGCAAGAGGGAAGAGATATGGGAACATATGTATATGTATGACTGATTCACTTTGTTATAAAGCAGAAACTAAAAAAAAAAAAAAAAAGCAGAAACTAACCCACCATTGTAAATCATGAGGGTCATCCTCTCAGCAGAGAGGCATACCCTCCAAAAACTCATTGGAAATAGCCAAGTGGAGGAAGTATGTATTTGTCTTAAAAGCTGCCCTTTGGCAATATATATAATTGAAGCTATAGTCTGTATTCATGCTTTCTTAACCCCTGGAAGTCTCTGGGCCATTCCAGCAAGGTCTTGGGCTTGTGTTAAAAGGTGATGAATCATTTCAGGACAAAATTCCCAGCTAGAGTGGTCAACTGTGACAAGCTATTGCTTTTTAGGGCTTCCTCACTGTTAGCTGCTAAGTAGTAAAACACCCCTCTTAACATTGTTTTTAAAGTTGTTTATTATTTATTTTTTATTTTCGAGGAGGTGGAAAAAGGAAGAGGTGCAGGAAACACATTATCAAGGGAGTTCAAAAGCCTGAGTCCTTTTAGCTTTCAGAATAGAAGACATTTCTCTAGGCTGGGTTCCTATAAAAGAGACCTGTTTTTGTTCTTTGCTGGATGTAACAGGGAAAAATTAGTCCTGAAAGGTTTTCTGGGGCTGTCCTATTATTAAAAAAATCAATAACTACACAAGATAGGGCATTAAGTCATATTATGGGACCTAAATTACCAATACCCTTTAATGTCTATGGAATCACGGCTATTACTAGGCTATCGATTTTGGCTTTATTACCTCTTTCACCCCGTTATACATAAACATAGCAGCTCCAGATACATTCAGAAAGGTGGCCATTGTTTTTTTCATAATACTTTAGCTTATTTCATGGGTGTAAGGAATAGGTCTTCTGGAAGATTTCAATCCAAAAAGTTAATCATAGTTTTCACTAGAGAGAAGAGGGGCATTGGAAAGCAAATAGAATTAAATGATGGTCCAGTTTATATTCTCTGGTGTAAGATTAACTTTTACACTCTTGCAATTACAGTTCCATATAAAATTTAGGCTTATAAATAAAAATCAAGGGCTGGTCATTTGCAAAGAGTCATTAAATAGACAATTCTTTTGCCTGTCGGATGAAAGGGAAAAGAAGAGGAAAACAGAGTGAAAATTGTTAGTAAGAAATAATGAATGTAATCACAGGAACATAATATGTTTTAAAATTTTGTGATAGAATATTTTGTACCATGTATGTAAATATTTTTAAAATCGTAATAAAATGTAATATTGTCATGAAAAATATACATTATAAAATTTAATTCAAGAAGAGGTAAAAAACTAGACCAATAACAATTTAGAAAATGAAAAAGTAAAGGTAGGCAAAAACGACACACAAAGAAAACTAGGCTCAAATTATTTCACTAGCAATGTTTATCAACTTATTTATTAACAGATAACTTCTAAGTTATTTTCATTGTTAATCAGCATAGGAGACATGAATCTATTTTTCAATGGAGTTTTTTCATTTATTCTATGAGGCTGGCAAGATTATTATTCTAAAAAATCAAGTCAATCACATATAGAAAAATAAAAGCAAATTTTATTCAAAATAGATACAAAGGTCCAAATAGATATAAAGGTCCAAATATAGTATCAAGAATTACATATTTAAAGTGTACCATGATTAAGTAGATTTATTCAAGATGATATGAAGTAGGAAAATTGTTGATGTAATTCTCTATTTCAAAAATGGGAAAGCAGTGAATATATGATATATGTAAAACAGGCATTTGATAAAATTCAACACTGATTTAAAAAAAATTTTTTTTAACCATTGGAAAACTGAAAATAAGAGAAACTGCCTCACCTGATAAAGAACATCTATTATAAAACTATAGGGATTCATAATTAAGAATAAAATTTGATTGCTATATCTGCTACTATTTATTCAATATTGCACTAGAGGACCTAATTAACATACAGGTAAGAAAAATAAATAGGAAGTATAAGTAATGGAAAGGATTTGAGACCTTTCAGTGAATTGCAGGCAATGTGATTTTCTACACCAAAAATTCAAAAGAATCAAAAGCTTTTAGAACTAATAATCTAGTTTCCTTGTTTGGCAAAAAACAAATCAATATAAACAAATCAATATACACAAATCAATAGTCTTCTTTAATACTGTAACATCCAATTCAAAAATATAAATGAAAGATGGTTATAGGCATAATAGCAGCAAAAGCTGTAAAATACCTAGGAATAAATCTAATAAGAAATAAAGAAGGGTTTTAAATTACTTATAAATCTTTACTTTAGGTGATCAAAGAACAATATATAAAAGGAGAAATATGATATGCTCCTGGATGAGAATACTCAGTATATTAAATGAGTCTTCTTGAAATGATCCGACAAACTCTAATATAATCCCAATTAAAATAAAATGGATTTCTAATAGCTTGATAAGCTGTTTTAAAGATTATCTGAAAAATTAACATATCATAAATGCAAAGAAAATTTTTGAAAAAAATGAAAAGGAATTTGCTTTTCCAATATTTTAAATGCAACAAAAATTAGGCTAATTAAAACTAAATATATATACTGTTTCCTTCTTTTATTATATATGTATATACTATTATACATGTAAAAATAGACAGATGATAGATAATTATGTACGTAAGATAAAGCTGACTTTTCAAATCTGTGGGGAAAGATGACCTGTTTGGTAAATTACTTCTAGATATTTGCTATCATTTAGAAAATCATAAAGATATATCTTTACTTCATACTAAAAGCTAAATAGTATCCAATAGATTGAAGAACTATATGTGAACATAAACAAGTAAACAGATCCCTTGGAATTATAAGAAGAACATATATAATATTATTTTTATAATTTTGGAATGGAAAAGGTTTTTCTATGTAGGACCTAAGTCCATTATCTCTAAAAGAAAATGCTTATCTGAAGTTATAAAAACATAAAAGCTTTTATACAACAGAGACATTATAATGAAAGTTAAAAGACAGAAGATCTAAATAGACATTTCTCCAAAGAAGATATACAGACTGCCAACAAACACATGAAAGAATGCTCTACATCATTAATCATTAGAGAAATGCAAATCAAAACTACAATGAGATATCATCTCACCCCAGTCAGAATGGCCATCATCAAAAAATCTAGAAACAATAAATGCTGGAGAGGGTGTGGAGAAAAGGGAACACTCTTGCACTGCTGGTGGGAATGTGAATTGGTACAGCCACTATGGAGAACAGTATGGAGGTTCCTTAAAAAACTACAAATAGAACTACCATATGACCCAGCAATCCCACTACTGGGCATATACCCTGAGAAAACCATAATTCAAAAAGAGACATGTACCAAAATGTTCATTGCAGCTCTATTTACAATAGCCCAGAGTTGGAAACAACCTAAGTGTCCATCATTGGATGAATGCATAAAGAAGATGTGGCACATATATACAATGGAATATTACTCAGCCATAAAAAGAAACGAAACTGAGCTATTTGTAATGAGGTGGATGGACCTAGAGTCTGTCATACAGAGTGAAGTAAGTCAGAAAGAGAAAGACAAATACCGTATGCTAACACATATATATGGAATTTAAGAAAAAAATGTCATGAAGAACCTAGGGGTAAGACAGGAATAAAGATACAGACCTACTAGAGAATGGACTTGAGGATATGGGAAGGGGGAAGGATAAGCTGTGACAAAGCAAGAGAGTGGCATGAACATATATACGCTACCAAACATAAGGTAGATAGCTAGTGGGAAGCAGCCGCATAGCACAGGGAGATTAGCTCGGTGCTTTGTGACCGCCTAGAGGGGTGGGATAGGGAGGGTGGGAGGGAGGGAGACGCAAGAGGGAGGAGATATGGGAACATATGTATATGTATAACTGATTCACTTTGTTTTAAAGGAGAAACTAACACACCATTTTAAAGCAATTATACTCCAATAAATATGTTTAAAAAAATCATAGATCCCTAAATCTGCAATTACATGAACTTTAGAAATTCATTACAGTTTCTTGATCTGTAAAACACAGCATTGTTGTAAGGACTTCTGACCATGCTCTTTTAGGCACTAAGTACAATATGTGCCTCATGGTAAATGCTCATTAAGTAGTAGCTATTTGTGTTCTTATTACTATAATTATTAGTACATATGATTAAAAAGAGCCAACAAAGTGGTTTCCAAGGCCTCCCCTGACAATGTAATTTATATTTCCAGAGGATCAGATTATAAAACCAATATGGCAAGAGCAGTCCATTTCTAAATATTCCTGCTAAGCCAGGAGAATGAGAAACAGGAGACGAAATAGCCAAGGTCTTTTTTGCTAAATTGGAAGTTTCTCAATCCTGACCTTTTACCTCCTGGTGAATATGACCCTGCTGACGACTCTCTTCTTCTGGAAATAGATCTTTCCTTAGACATCCTCAGATCAGAATTTTATGAATTTCTACTTTCTTTCTTTGACTATCCTTTAAATTCTGATGTTCTCAGAATTCTATTCCAAGTCCTCTTCATTTCACCTTAGTTTAGATTACTCTTCAAATATAGACGAATCCAAAATACTTATATGTAACCAAGATTTCTCTCATGATGTTTGGACTCACATGTTTGACCACCTACTACTTACTGGACATGCCCCTTCTTACCCAGGATGTTGGTGCGTGTTATTTCTGCTACCTGGAGCACGATTCCTTGCTCTTTTTATCTGCTGAATATGACCTGTCATTGAGCCTGGAAGCCATTTACTCCCAGCACCCTCCTGACACCTCAGCTGTACTCTCATGTGTGCATGTGCCCACCAACACATCTTATTCAGGGTCAGGGGTCATTCCCACTTTTAGTATTCACATATAGCTGACAGAGGGTTTGAATGAGGAAAAGAGAAAATTTGCATTCTCTACAATTACTACATGAGCTATGGAAGAAAAGAATAGTTCATTGTGGACCAAAGGGGATCTGAAACAAATAGAAAGATGGTATAGAAACACCCAAAACCAAACAAGGAAGGAAGCAAACATAAACAATATCTAGACCACAAGAGTTATTAACCCAGTTAATATTAGAGAATCATTTATAAGTGCTCTATTGAGGAAAAATTGGTCATTAAACATTGCAAGCATATAGTTATATCTGTTTGTACCTTTGTATGCATGTCCACACATATAACTTAGTGAGCTATATTTAATTTCTGCTGTAATTTGGACACTGATTTTCAAAATAAATCTTTCATTGTCTTTCTAAACTCCTTAATTAAAACAATACATCTAGGTATGTTTTTTAAATCCTCAAAGTGAAGTATACAGATGAAGCTTATGGGGCCCTTATGAGATAGAGTATAAAAGCAGTTACCTCTAAAATGTCTTATTCATAATTTCATAGATAAGTATAGATATAGATGATATAGATGTAGATATAGATGTGTGTGTGTATGTATATGTGTGCATGTATATTGTCCTTTACATAACACCATTTCTAGTGTTATTTGGTCTTTAAGTTCAAAGGATAAAATCTTTTGAGGTCCTGCTAAAATGAAAGAACACTGAATTTCATTACCCTTACAGCCCAAGCTGAGTAATAATGTATAGACAACTTGAATTTTACCACTACAAGAGTTCATAGGGTAATTAAAGGAATGTAAGCTTTTAATCACTGCCATCTGGTGCCAACTAAGGAAATCACATTTGCCAAAGCTTATCACTAACTAGAGAGATCATCTATTGTTTTCTCTTTCCAACACCTTCTCCTTTCTCCAAGGACAGAATGGACCTTCTGGGAACTGTCCCTTCCTCCATTGTATCCAATGTAAGCCCTATGCTAGCCACAACTGAATGATCCAAGGGTTGGCTCTTGACCCAAGCTGTTCTTCCAAATGTTGTGTCCAGAACATCAAGTCCCCACTTTCAGGGCTAAAATCATAACTTGTTAATATTTCAAAGCCGTTGGTGACCAACTGAACAAAATAGAAGCCTAAATTTATTTGACCTTGTATAATTTACAATCTCTATCTAGGGTTTGATTTTCCAAGATAAATAAATTAGGGGTTGAAGAAGGCAACATCTAAGAATTCCTTCAGGTTTAATATTCTATGAAACAAGGACACTCGTACCACTTACTATTTTTTTTTTTTTTTTTTTTTGTGGTATGCGGGCCTCTCACTGTTGTGGCCTCTCCCGTTGCGGAGCACAGGCTCCGGATGCGCAGGCTCAGCAGCCATGGCTCACGGGCCCAGCCGCTCCGCGGCATATGGGATCCTCCCAGACCGGGGCACGAACCCGTATCCCCTGCATCGGCAGGCGGACTCTCAACCACTGCGCCACCAGGGAGGCCCATATTTTTTTAAACTATTTTATTGGTTTTATTGAGGGGATAAATGAAAAAATCATCTGAATAAATAAATTTTGAAAGAGCTGTTACTGTATCAATTTTATGATTTTAATTGTTCACCAATTTTTGTTTTTAAAGAATTTTCTTCTTATAGGTTGCTTTATTTTGCTTCTCTTTTTACAAGTTTTTCTTTGAATGCATAACTATTTTATATTCACCTTTCCTAAACTATCAGTCAAATTGCTTAAGGTGCACATTTGCCCATGTCTAAAAAAGCTTTATTATTCCATAGTTTTAGTATTTTCGTTATTGCTACTTTAAAGATATTCTTCTGTTTTAGTTTTTTTTTTATTTTTATTTTGTATTGGAGCATAGTTGATTAACAATGTGTTAGCTTCAGGTGTACAGCAAAGTGATTCAGTTATACATATACATGTATCTATATTGAAGTATAGTTGATTTACAATGCTGTGTTAGTTTCAACTGTACAGCAAAGTTATTCATATAAATGTATATACATATATATACACATACATATATATTTTTCAGATTCTTTTCCATTACAGTTTATTACAAGATATTGATTATAGTTCCCTGTGCTATATAGTAGGTCCTGTGGTTTATCTAGTTTATATATAGTAGCTCGTATCTGTTCATCCCAAACTCTTAATTTATCCCTCCCCCCTTTCCTCTTTGGTAACCATAGTTTGTTTTCTACGTCTGTGAGTCTATTTCTGCTTTATAACTAAATTCATTTGTGTCATATTTTAGATTTCATACCACTAATTTTTCTCTAGAAAATGTCCACTCTGGGCTTTACTTATATGTTCACCATGTTCACTGATGCAGTAATCACATGGAATTGAAAAGAATAAACACCTACTTCTAATCTAAAAATCCTTTGAGATATACCCCATTGGACATCAGACAGATTCATAAGCTTTTAAGTCAGAAAATGAAATAGGAACAGTTCTGAGAAACATAGAAAGGAAATAGACAGCTATTATGATACATCTCAGACTTTTAATGATCTAAAAATGTCAAGCCTACTGAAAATGACAAATATTTAATCACGAGTGATTTAAGATTTGGGTTATGGTTGACCCTTGAAACACAGGGGTTTGAATTGTGTGGGTCAACTTTTAGGCAAATTTCTTACAATAAGAAATAATACAGTGCTACATGATCTATAGTTGGCTGAATCGATGGATGTGGAATGGCACATACAGAGGGCCAACTATAAGTTACACTTGGATTTTCAACTGGGTGGAGCATCAGTGCCCTTAACCCCTGTGTTGCTCAAGGGTAAACTGTATATGGTTATATTGATATGTATATGTAATATATGGTTCTTTTCTGACAATCTATATGAGGATTTCTCCTAATTATTATATAATTACTTATATAGTTATTTGTATAGTATTCATCAGTAATGATCTCAAAGAATGCGGACTCCAATGATGAGTGTGAGACATTTTTTTAAAAAGAAAGAAGGAAAGGAAGGGAGAACAGAAAAGAGTTAAAAGAGTTTAAAAAGAAAGAAGGGAAGAAAAGAAAAGAAAAAGAAGACAAATCACAGAGTAAAATTGGAAATTCAAAATTCTGGGATAGAAGCTGAGAAAACTGAAAATAAGAAAGTATGGAACTAGAAAAAGATGAGACGCAATGTGGAAACAGCAGATATTTCCTGAGTAGGGTTGCCTTGGCTCCAATTTCACTGGGCAATGCTACAGTTTACTTAGAATTTATAACATGCCTCATATTGTAACATTCATTTAGCTTATATTTTCAGTCTCCAAGATATTCATAAGGTACCCACTAGATAGGTTTACTGATTCAGTTTTTAAAAGAGGAGGATTCTAAAGGTTAGTGAGTTTTGTCCAAAACCATGAATAATGAGAGGGGCAGAATTTCAAGTAACTTCTGCTTATATTCTTTCAACTATTGTTTTTACAAGTACATGTAATGGTCCAAAGGCTTACAAATAGCTCCATCGTTTCTGAAAGGAAAAAACGTTGCCCTTCTGGATGGAAGATCTTCTATAGAAGTGGTTCTCATATGTGGTTGGGGGTCAAGGACCATCGGCATCAAGTGGAAATTTGCTAGAAATACTAATTCACACTCTCCACCCACAAATCTACTAAATCAGAATTTAGGGGATGGATTCCAGTAAATCTGTTTTAATAAGACCTCAATGTAATTCTGATGCACACTCAAGTTGGAGAACAGCCGCTGAAGGTTAGTAGTACACCAAGACCTTATATTTCAACTTTTTTTGCCATTTAGAGTATGTCTTATATCTGTTCTTCCAATTCTGCCTCCAAACTACAAAACGTGTAATACTTTACTCAGAACCATTTTGATAATTTTTAAAAGTCACTATGTTCTACATATTGTGATAAACTCCAACAGATGCAAAAGTAATTAAGTCTCTAGTTTTCAACAACTTAAAATCTAGTGAAGGAAACAAACATGCAATTAACCTTAAGACAAGATAAACTGTGATAAATACTCAAATGGGAAAACAGAATAGATTCAAAATATAGGGCAGAAGAAGCAGTTCTAACTAGGGGTGATATGGAATGCCTTTCTGTCAAAGGTGCGAATTTAGCATGGTCTTTAAATAATCAACAGGATCTGAGCAGAGCCATACTGAAGGAGCCAGGTTAGGAACAAGTAGAGAGCAAAGGTGGTTAGCACAGAAGAAATGATGTTGGAGTGGTCAACTCAATCTCCCTATATTCTACTCTGTGTTCTCTTTCATCCATGCCTCCTCTAACACTGTCACCCCTTATGGGAACAGTGGGAAGCTCCTTGACTATCCAACAGTAAATAGATTCCCCTTTTAATTTCACTCCGTGCACCCTGAACTTTTCCTTCACTGCATGGATTACAACTAACACCTCTCTAGTTTTAAAAATCCCTTTCCATGTCCTTCCGTGATAATGCAAATTCATTAGGACAAGGCTCACCAGGTCTATTTTGTCTACCTGTATATACCTAGCACACAGCACAGTACCTATTCTATAGCACGCATACAATGAATATTTGCTTCTTAAAAGCACAAGATGACAATGTGGGTTGAATCATTATCGTGAAGGGGAAAAAGATGGTCTTTGCAATCAGACAGACCTAGGTTCAAATCTTGGATCTTGCCTTTCTTAAATTGTGTGATCTTTGGCTATTTTCTTAACTCCTCTGTTCTCAAGGTATTTCATTTTAAAATAGAGATAAGCTTACTGTATTGGAATGTTATGAAAGTTAAATGAGAAAATGTACTTAAACTACATGGCACATCAACATTTAATGAAATAATAACAGTATTTAATGCCACATAAAAACATTATCTAGAAGACAGATAAGATCTAATAAAGGTTATTGAATGTGGAGAGGGAAAAAAGACATTTAAGAGGATGAAGTTTTCTATAAACCCTTACTGTCCCTATTCAAATAACAGTCATGATCCTCAGGTGATAGCTCAATGAGGGAGGGAGTAACAGCACAACATGAGGAAACAGAAGGAAGAGTGCAGAGAGAGAGGAGACAGAGAGAGATAAAAAGAAGAGTGGAAGAGCAAGGGATCCTTCTGTGCAGCCCTTGCCCTCAGGTTGATGGGGGGTATTCATTGTCTAAGTATACCCATGATCACCCCCATAATACACCTGTTCCTTATCATCCATTTGTACTCTACCCATCTGTAAGTAACAGATACCAAGCTCAAGATAAGTGACCAAACATAGATGCTTACATCCAGACGCAGGATTGGAAGGGAAAAAAAACCACCAACAACAGAAGTAACAATAAATATAAGAGATGAAAGATAATTTTTCTTGGAAATTAAAAATAGGACCTCACTTCTTAAACTATTAAAAATATTATCAGCTAATAAAAGAGTTATGTCTAAATATTGAATTTCTGAGTGATAAAATGGAACAGAAGTATTCCCTCATGAGACAAAGATAAATGGCGAGAGAAAAAATATAAAGGACACAAAAGAAAAATCCAGGAATTTCAATAGCCATCTAAAAGAAAATTTATAAAAAGAAAGAAAGACTGGAAGAGATGAATTAAATAAATTGTAAAAGCATCAAGTGATCAGATTGAAAAGTTCTAACTGGTGTCAAGTGAGAATAATAAAAGTATGACCACAGTTGGACACATGCTAGCATTTTTTTTTTGAAACCAAAGGATACGTTTTTTAAAATGTTTATTAATTCCAAAAGTTTCTGAAAAAATACAATTTATGTAGAAAATAAAGTATATCATACTGACATCAGATCTTTTCATTTGCAAAATGCATACCAAAAGACAATGAAATGTTCAAACTTCTGAGAAAAAAATTGTTTTCAACCTGAAATTCTAAACTTTAAAATGATCATCCCTATACTTATCATTACCTACAAGTGGGAATGCAAAATTATATCAATAAACTCAGAAGACATTATTAAGAAATTTTATGTGATTAAAAATGGCTCCTAATAAAAGAGAGGCATAATATTAAAGATTCTATAATAATTTGGAACAATTACTAAAAACTGTACCTCAAAATTCCACTAATATTTGGAAGGCAGCTCAAAATAGCTAACATTATAGAGTATTTACTGATATTCTAAGCAACTGGAATTTATTTAATCCTAAAAGCAACCATCTGGGCTTCCCTGGTGGTGCAGTGGTTGAGAATCTGCCTGCCAATGCAGTGGACACGGGTTCGAGCCCTGGTCTGGGAAGATCCCACATGCCGCGGAGCAACTGGGCCCATGAGCCACAACTACTGAGCCTGCACGTCTGGAGCCTGTGCTCCACAACAAGAGAGGCCGCAATAGTGAGAGGCCCACGCACCACAATGAAGAGTGGCCCCCGCTCACTGCAACTAGAGAAAGCCCTTGCTCAGAAACGAAGACCCAACACAGCTAAAAATAAATAAATAAATAAAAGCAACCATCTGAGATAGGCATCTTATTATCCATATTTTACAAAAGAGAAAACTGAGGTACTGAGAACCTAAGTAAATTGCCTATTGTCAGCTAGCAAGTATTATGGTTGCAATTCAAATTCAAGCTGGTCTCCGCAGTCTGTGCTCTTCACTGTTTTTCTATACCTGTGCTTAAAGGCCGAGGTTAATTTACAAGATTTACATAAAATTCTAAATTGAAGCCTCCTGTTAAGAATTCAAGCAAGAGGGAAGGGATGTGGGAACAGATGTATATGTATAGCTGATTCACTTTGTTGTGGAGCGGAAACTGATACACCATTGTGAAGCAATTATACTCCAATAAGTTGTAAAAAAAAAAAAAAAAAAGAATTCAAGGGAAATCAATGAAGATAGATTAAGTCTAACTTAGAAATTACTTGACATAAAAATAGAAACAAAGATTAATCCAGTAAAAATAATAAAAGGTGAAAGGAGAGGTAAGATAATTAAGGAAATCACCATATATAAAAATAATAAAATGAAATGGCAAAGTACTTTTTAATATATCAGTGATCATAATAAATATGAATGGTTAAATTCCTTTATAAAAAGTCCATGAATTTCACTCAGGGTAAAAAATAAAATAAAATTCAGTATTATGTAATGTATAGTTGACATACCTGAAAATAAAAAAGAGAGTTTGAAAGTGGACAAATATATGTGAAGGACATACACAAAGAAAACTCCAGGTCTAAGTAGATTCACTGTTGAATTTTACAAAGCATATAATAAAGGCACTACCAGAATCTTTCATAGAATCTCCCAGTGTGTTGAAAAGAAGAAAACAATTCATTCACAATTATTTATGAACTTCACATAATCTTATTAAAACCTAAGACCTTACAAAAACAGAAAATTATAGCCCAAACTTTCCTATAAATACAGATGTAAAACAATCCTACACTATACATTAGTAAACAAAATCCAGTAGTATACAACAATAACAATACACCAAAGCCAATATTATAGATATGCAAGGTTAGCTTAAAACTTGGAAATCAATGTAATATACTATACAAACAAAAAAAAAGAAAGAGAAATCATATGATTAATCAATGGCTACAGAGAAAGCATTAAATGAAATCCAACATCCACCATGATAAAAACCCTTAGTAAACTAGGAATAGAAGGCATTATTTTTATTCTAATAGAGTATCTACAAAAAATGTACAATTAACATTAGACTTATTGGTAATGCTTTCTTCCACAGACTGGCAAAGAGATAATCATGATTTCTATAACCATTTCTATTCAACATTCTACCAAAGGTCATAACCATTTCAATAAGTCAAGAAAAGGAAGTATAATTTACAAGGATTGAAAAAGGAAAAAATGGATATTCACAGAAGACATGATTGTGTTTGTAGAAAATTCAAAACAATTTAAAGAAAAACCATGAAAATTAATAATTAAATTTAATAAAGTATCTGGCACAAGTCAAAAAAAATTATCAGGATGCCAATCTTTCCAAGATAACTTTCACATAGTGTTTGTCAAACAAATATATTTGGATCTTACTTCTGAAACTTATTTTTAAGTCAATACTTCATAAGTTAGGGTACATTTTCTCACAAACATAGGTTAACAGTAAATGGAACTGTTGCATTTATGGACTGGACATAATCTAGATGTTAACATAGTAGGGAATTCCTTTGTTTACCTACATTGGTATCATTCTATTGATCATTAATCATTTGGAGTCAGGTGGAGAAATCATACCTAGGGTATGCATAAATAAAACAGACTTTTAGCACTCTCCATTTTTTTCTAAATCCTAGTTTAAGATATCTTAGTGGATTGCATTGTTTTTGGAACCTGAATCTGAAATATAGTGCCTCATCTTAAAACTCAGCCATGGTCTGATCTCTTAGCAGGAGTATGTAATGTTATAGAAAGGCAATGGCTTAGCAGTAGAACAACTGGTTTCTAGTCTTAGCAAATCCCTCATATGATTTTATGAAATTCACCTAAATTTCCCAAGCTTCAGTTTCCTCGTGGTTTCTAATGGGGGAAAGATATCTGAAGTCTCTGTTTAGAGGACATTACTTTTCACATAGCATGGATTCAACATATTTGAAAATATTCAATTCCAGACCACAAATATAAGTTCATCTCCTTGAAATCACAGTTAATCAGATTAGAAAAAAAAAATAAAACAAAGAAAATAGCAAATATTCTGTTTTAAAATAGCATACAAATACTAAAATTCCTTTCAAAATCGAATCCTGATTCTTTTATTTATTCACTGGGTACCAATAATGTGCCATTTATAAGGATAAGACTCAGTCCATGCCTGCAGAGAGTTCACAGAGAGAAATGAGGAAACATTTGAAGTACTTGATGACCACTCTTTCTTGCATTCTTCTCTACTCACCATCACTGGAGAGACAGGGAATCCAGATTGTGAGCTCCTTAAAGTCATGGACTGCACCTTAGCCTCAGTAACTCATTCCTGCTAATTCCAATCTTATTAGCCTTCTTTCATACATCCAACATACCCATTTGTTTACTGCTTTAGACAGTTATCTTTTCTCTCTGAAATTCTGAGAATTTAAATCACACAAAAAATCAGAAGTAAATTACACAAACCTCTTCTGTATTCTTATTCTCAAATTCCTGCCTAAATATCACTTCCTCTGATAGTATTTCCTGGATTAGTTTATTCAAAATATTGCCCTCTCCCGACAATCATTCTTAATTCCACCATTCCTTTGTCTTCCTATGACACTGATTCCTATTATGACATCAGTTACAATTCATTTATTAATCCGTGATCTTACTGTTTCAAAATAAACAAAATGAAATTAGAGGTCTTCCTTATTTCTCTTTACATCTCAGATCTTAGCATACTTTATTGAATAAGTGTTTACCCCAATTGTTTTTAGTATATTTGTTTTAATATCTGAATGAGGCAACAAGAGTTGATTACCATTTCATCCTAGTTTCATTTTAGATGGAGATTCATTTTCTATTTTACACTTTTTTTTTTTAATTAATGACTTTCAAGGAGGGAATTGTGTAAGAAAGTATTCCTTCCACCTTCTATTCTAGAAGATCATTGTGCATTTTGTTATAGGCTAGATTTCCCTCCCTCTGAACTTTACCACTGATAAATAGAACTCAACTTTCAAGGCCCAGTAGGAAGCCCCAAATACTTTAACCAAAGGAACTCTTGTCCTTCTTTGAGCTTGTGCTCTCCAGTATCTTTGTTACTCCCTGGGTACCTGGCCTATAATGTCTTGGACAGTTCTCTAAATTCTGAAGTATGAGCTACACAGTAGCTTCCTACAATAACTTTGCCATAGTTTCATTAACCATTTTCATATTTTTTGGCTTTGGTTGCTAGCAAATATTTCGTGATTACAAAAAGGCTGTGATGAAAACCTTTGAACATGAAGCTTTTATTCATTTTCAGATTTTTACAAGTAGCGGAATCACTTGGTCAAAGACAAATACCGTATGCTAACACATATATATGGAATTTAAGAAAAGCAGGCTACATCTTATCTGATGCACTGACTGACTCTAAAAACTTTATCATCCCTAACACTGGCTTTTTAACAACAGAAGAGGTATAATGATAATTCATCTCCAATTCTGGAAAAATGGTAAACTCCATTTGCAAAGAGCTTCGATGTTATGGGAGACCATGGCTTTGCTTCAAAGAGAGAACCTGGTTAAACCCCATGCAGACTGCTTGAACATTAACCTTTCATCATGTCCTCCATGGAGGCTTGCTTTCCAGACCCAATTTGAGTGGTCCTTTCTGCCCTGAAAACGAGTGTGACAGTGTTGCAGGCCATATAGCATTACACAGACATGCTCTAAATTTTGCTTTCATTTTGATACTTGTCTCTAAATTCATAAGACATCTACCTCCCAAGGAGGGACATCTCTTTTTACAAAGAAATCAGGCCTCTCCTTCCCATATGGTGCATGGATAATATGGTTCACATGGGAGTCCTTCATCCGGATTTGCACAATGGATTTAGTATCTCAGCATGAAATTCTTCCCTCTCCAAGTTAGTGATCTCCTTTTTAAGGGCCCAAGTGACCATGATTTGAAAGAAAGAGTGAAAGGATGTGTACTTGAGGATAAGCATCAGGACTTCTTTACCTTACATTTGACCTCTTCTTATTGATTCTATATTTTTCTCACTTGACACACCTACTACAGCTGAGATAGGCAGGTAACTATAAATTATTTTCTCATGCTTATCCCTCCTAAATATATTTAGAATTGGTTTCAAGGAGCCATAGGAAAGTATGAGGTTCCTATCAATTTTTTACCTACCACACACTACTGAACTTAGATCTTGAGCTTGTTCAAAGTCATTGGTAGTGAAAATAATGACTTAGTTTTCATTAATTCAAATTATATATGTGAAAAACAGATGAGCTACTCCATACTCTTTGGAGACAATATTTTTTCTTTGTGTAATCTTCAATTATGAATGATATTTCTCTAATCTCTCCAGGTTAAGATAGAGCCTACTTGTTATCTTCAAGTATATTTTCCATTAGTGCCTTGGTCTTATTTTCTTCTCAAAATTCTCCTATATTGGCTGACAGTGGGTATCATGAGGGACACTTAACAAAATTTAAAAAAAAATCAAATGTAGGCTGTATATTCCTATCTCAGCTCTTTGTGTTTGCACTGTTGTGCTCCTAGAATATCTGTCCCATTATTCATTCATTTATCCAACACACATTTATTAAGAATCCGCTCTGTGTCTGGAATTCTGTATGAAGATTCAACCTACTCTTTAAGAGCCAGTTAAACTGTCACCTCTTCCATAAGTTTGTCCCCGTCTCTTTATTTGCAATTAAGTTTTCCTCATTTTATTGGCCAATAGTAGTTTGTTTACATATTTGTAAGATTACATCTTATAACAATTATCACATAATTGATCGTGTTCATTCCTATCTCCTCCCACTTGACTTTAAATGTAGTTAGGAGGTTATGCAGACAGAATAAGCCTGTTTAAAACTTGAGGCTCCTTAAAAAACTAAAAATAGAACTACCATATGACCCAGCAATCCCACTACTGGGCATATACCCTGAGAAAATCATAATTCAAAAAGAGTCATGTACCACAATGTTCATTGCAGCTCTGTTTACAATAGCCAGGACATGGAAGCAACCTACGTGTCCATCGACAGATGAATGGATAAAGAAGATGTGGCACATGTACACAATGGAATATTACTCAGCCATAAAAAGAAACAAAATTGAGCTATTTGTAGTGAGGTGCATGGACCTAGAGTCTGTCATACAGAGTGAAGTAAGTCAGAAAGAGAAAAACAAACACCGTAGGCTAACACATATATATGGAATCTAAAAGAAAGAAAGAAAAAAAGGTCATGAAGATCCTAGGGGCAAGACGGGAATAAAGATACAGACCTACTAGAGAATGGACTTGAGGATATGGGGAGGGGGAAGGGTAAGCTGGGACAAAGTGAGAGTGGCATGGACATATATACACTACCAAACGTAAAATAGATAGCTAGTGGGAAGCAGCCGCAGAGCACAGGGAGATCAGCTCGGTGCTTTGTGACCACCTAGAGGGGTGGGATAGGGAGGGGGGGTGGGGGGAAGACGCAAGAGGGAAGAGATATGGGAACATATGTATATGTATAACTGATTCATTTTGTTATAAAGCAGAAACTAACACACCATTGTAAAGCAATTTTACTCCAATAAAGATGTTTAAAAAAAAAAACTTGACCACTGCCTCTCCTGTCTGCTGGAGTATAAACCCCATTAGAACAGGGACCATATCTCTGATGTTCACTGATGTTTTACCAGGGCCTGTCCCAGTCTCTAGCACATAGGAGTCATAAATTTTAGTCTGATGAATGTGTGAATGAATACACTCATGAATTAGAATTTTGGCATATATCAATATGGGGCAAGAGTAATATGGTGTATATTTTGAAGAATTTCCTTGGGTTTGCAAAGTGGAAGAAGAGGAATTTAGAATGTATCAGGAGAGACTTGATTGTTGCTGTTGTTATTATTATTATTTGTCAACATTGATAAACTTTTTTGCTAAATCCTTGGTGAACATATACTAGAAGATATCCCATTTTATATCAACTAGAGATTTTAGTATAGATTGATGTTTATGTTAATTTTATAATAAATGTCATGCAAATCAGAAATTTCTAAACTATTTCTAATTTTTTATGAAAACAAAAAATTATGACTATTGTATTAATTTATATAATTTTCTGACTCCTTGAATACCCTATGAACTCATTTTGAAGTAAGAGTTATTTGAAATGATTTAGATTTTGAACCAATTTTCTTTTCTTATAATTGTGCATCTTTCTCAGCCCCTTGCACAAAATGACCTCAATAAATGTCACTTCCATTTACTTTCCTTTAATCTAGATGACTAAGACAGGAGAGATAGAGCTTTACTTTGTAAATAAGGATGTAAAAGCTCCTTGAAGTGCTATGATTGCCCGAAGTCCTTGCTCAGTGACTGGCAGGGCTCTGTCTAGCTCTCGTGCTTTTGATTCTTGCCAACTGTCTCTGTCTTAGCACAGGCCAAGATCTGTTCCCTTTTCATCATTCCCTAATGTCATACCTTATATTTATTTGGTTCCTCCTCTTTAATAACTTACACTTTGATTGGAATTCACATGCATAAAGATTTTGCTTTGGGCATTCAGGGAGCACATTGTACAATTCTGCCAGCATATTCCCCTCAGACAGCTTCTCTCAGAGGTGAACTGAAACCCTACATAGTTGTGGATTGTTCTCACTTTCATTTGATGACTATTATTCCAGGCATGCAATCAATGTAAATAGGAATGGTCAGTGCATGGGGATAAAAGAAAGCTGTGTTGCCAGATATAAAATGCTAAAACTATTCTCTCAGTCTTGGGAGGGTGAAGGAGCAAAAGGGTTAGAGGAAACCCAGTCTCTATGTTTGTCATTGTCACATTTGCTCACTTTTCATTTGTAGATACTATAAATTAGCTCCCACTCCAAACTTTTTCTTGATAGCTTGCCTATAGTGGAAATGCTGGAAAGCTAAAATCTACATTTTCTAGACTCTCTTGCAGCTAAGCTTATATTTATGACTGTGGTTTTCTCAAGGAGCTATACCTACAGAAATCATGGAGGTAGAAATAATTGAGCCATGTAAGATGACAGCAGTACTCCAGCTGACCACAGCTTCTGTGGTCCAGGCCCTAGCATTCGTAGTGCCAAAAAGAGGTTATGGCAAAAATGATGTGTCTGCATATATATGAAATCTAAAAAAAAAAAATGGTTCTGAAGAACCTAGGGGCAGGGCAAGAATAAAGACACAGACATAGAGAATGGACTTGAGGACATGGGGAGGGGGAAGGGTAAGCTGGGACGAAGTGAGAGTGGCATGGACTTATATATACTACCAAATGTAAAATAGATAGCTAGTGGGAAGCAGCCGCATAGCACAGGGAGATCAGCTCGGTGCTTTGTGACCACCTACAGGGGTGGGAGGGAGACACAGAGGGAAGAGATATGGGGATATATGTATATGTATAGCTGATTCACTTTGTTATGTAGCAGAAACTAACACACAATTGTAAAGCAATTATACTCCAAAAAAGATGTTAAAAATAATAAAAATAAAAATAAAGACTTGTTCTACTGTCAAAAAAAAATGATGTGTCTGCTAAACAGTCCTGGGGTATGATTGACATTTCTCTGAATATATTGTTTCTGCCTACATTATGCTGATTATGTAGCATACAAGCCTACTTCCCTGGCCCTCCTGGAAATGTAATGATTAATACTCTTTGTTATTTCATTTGAAATGGATAGAGGGAATTTTGCTATCTACAATTAAGAACTCAATAATACACAGTTACATATGTTTCTGGTAAAAACTGTCATAGGAAAAATCTCTTTGCTAATGTTAGCTGAAACTATATTTTTAAACAAATAACTTGTGATACACTCTTGCAGAAAGATGCTGGAGAATTCTGTGATTGAAAATTCCTTTGAAAATAACTGTCAGAGATATCATGGGCATTTGAAAATCATTTTTCAGTTTTTTTTTTTTTTTTTGTGGTACACGGGCCTCTCACCGCTGTGGCCTCTCCCGTTATGGAGCACAGGCTCCGGACGTGCAGGCTCAGTGGCCATGGCTCACGGGCCCAGCCGCTCCGCGGCACGTGGGATCTTCCCGGACCGGGGCACGAACCCGTGTCCCCTGCATCGGCAGGCGGACTCTCAACCACTGTGCCACCAGGGAAGCCCATTTTTCAGTTTTTAAAATACTTTCTTGCACTTAATCTTTTTCCCTTTACTTATAAATATATTAAGTGCCAGTCCTATAAAGTTGCACATGAAAATTTTGCAACGGAATGAGCTTAAATCAATTACTTAAAATTGTATATTAGCAAATGGGGAAGTTGGAGTTTAAATGTTAGTCTTTTGACTCCAAATGTTTACTTAAATTCAGCAAATGAATTTTGATACTAGGTTTGTTTTTTTTTTTCTTTTGTAGTGGCATTGCACATTACAGTTTATCTTTATTATCTGCAAAGGAAAACTTATGGGGTAATTGTTCAAATAGTTTTTCTGAAGGTTATATCTTTACTGTTACATTTTCTCAATTCTGATTTATTACTATATTTATACATCTGTTTCTCAGACATTTGTCTGTCATAAAGAGGTTCTCTCTTTTTTAATAACAGCTTTATTGAGATATAATTTACATACCATACAATTCACCTACTTAAAGTTTATAATTCAATGGATTTTTAGTATTGATATATTCAGATGCAACCAACACCAAAATTGATTTTATAACATTTTCATCTTCCCCCCCAAATCACCCCCTCTCAAGGCAATCACTAATCTGCATTCTGTATCTATAGATTTGCTTATTCAAAACTGATCAACAGTTTTCAGTCCCTGTTATGTGTAAGCCATTATGTTAAGTGCCACATGGATACTCAGGTGTCTCAGATGAAAGCTTCAACCTCAAAGAGCTCTAATACAGAGGGTGTAGATAGCACTTGTACTCAGCTACACATAACTCAAAACAGAATGGGCTGTTTTATGGGCACCACAGGAGGGAGAGATTTATTTCAGCTAAGGTAACAGGGAGAGTTCCTAGAAGAAGTAGAATTTGAATTGAGCCTTGAAGTAGGATCAGTAGGAATAGAGATGCTTTCATGGATGTGTGACCTGCACAGTCACATAGGGCTCCATGCTCAAAAGGCTCCCACTTTTGGTTTAATGCTCTGCTGTGTTTAAATTCATAATAATTTTTTAAACAAGGGCTTTTGTATTTTTATTCACACTGCAATAAACATACATAGCTGGTCCTGAAAAGGAATTCCATGGGCAGATGTATTGAAAGTAAATATAATATGAACTTTAATTATATTTATATATTAAAACCACCCATTATATAATTATGTGTATAAACACATGTATAATTTTAATATATGTTTTATATTAACTTATATTCACATGTTAAATATTAACTCATTTGCTAAATAAATATATAAAGAATACACAAAACAATTAGATGTAAAATATAATATCAAAAGCAGTAATCATGAGGGGAGGAGAGTATAAATACGGGGTATCTAAAATGCACTTGAAATTAAGAGATCAGCAACTTAAAACAAGCACATATATATACAGGCCACTGTACAAAAACTCATGGTAACCACACAAAAAATATAATAGATATACACAGAAAAAAGAAAATGGAATCCAAACATAACACTAAAGATAGTCATCAAATCACAAGAGAACAAGAGAAGAAAGGGGAAAAAAAGACCTACAAAAACAAATCCAAGACAATTAACAAACTGGAAATAGGAATAATAAGGTATCCCCTCACACCGGTCAGAATGGCCATCATTAAAGTCTACAAATAATAAATGCTGGAGAGGGTGTGGAGAAAAAGGAACCTTCCTACACTGTTGGTGGGAATGTAAATTGATGTACCCACTATGGAGATCAGAATGGAGGTTCTTTAAAAAACTAAAAATAGAGCTACCATCTGATCCTGCAATCCCACTCTGGGCATATATCTGGAGAAAACTAATTGAAAAGATTCATGCACCCCAATGTTCACAGCAGCACTTTTACAATAGCCAAGATATGGAAGCAACCTAAATGTCCATCAACATATGAATGGATAAAGAATATGTGGTATACATACACAATGGAATACAAGTCAGCCATAGAAAATAATGAAATAACACCATTTTCAGTAACATGGATGGATCGAGATTATTATATTAAGTGAAGTAAGGCAAAGTCAAATATCATATGATATCACTTATATGTAGAATCTAAAAAAAAGATATAAAACAGAAAATAGACTGTTTACAAAACAGAAATAGAATCACAGACTTAGAGAATGAGCTTATGGTTATCAAAGGGGATAATGGGGTGGAGTGGGAGAGATATATTAGGAGTTTAGGATTAATATATATGCACTACTATATATAAAATAGATAAACAACAAGGACCTACTATATAGCACAGGGAAATATATTCAATATCTTGAAATAACCAATAATGGAAAAAGAATATATATATAATATATATGTATAATATAATATATATATATATAAGAATATATATAACTGAATCACTTTTTTGTACACCTGAAATTAGCGCAGCATTGTAAATCAACTATACTTCAATAAAAAAAATTGGTTTAAAAATATATAGATATATATGAACTGGGAAATAAACCCAGTTCGTAGCTTGTAATGAATAATAGTAATTGTGTACTATCTTCTTTTTACTTCTTTAAGTATAAAATAAAGCATATAAAGAGAAAACTGTTTTTAAAAAATATATAAATTTACAAAGTGGGAAGTGCAGACCTTTCCCCTCTTAATTTCGCCATGAGTGAACAGCACTTAAGTATTTGTGTATTTACTGTCTGACATTTTTATTTTTCTGGCTTTCAATTTCCCCTTTGCTTATTTGTCCAACAAGTTTATTTTTAAACTTTCTATTGAATTCAATTTTCTTATATTTTCCTGGCAAGTTATCAAATTCATTTAGATATTTATTTTATTGTTGTGGAACTGTATATAACATTCCCTATTTAAAGAAAGTCCTTTGTATCTGGGATGTATTTTCTTCTCATTCTTATGATTGTATATCAGCACTTTTTAATTGTTCAGGCTTATAAGTGGTCTCTCTCTTTTAATGATCTCTTTAAAGAGCCGTCTCTAATTTAACCCTCTCATCTATATGCTTTGCCTTTTAATATCTTAACTTTTCCTCTTATCACTATTGGTTTATTCAACCTGTTTTATTTTGAATTACTTTTGCTTATTTAGTAACTAAAGCTACTCTTTTTTGTTGTTGTTGTTTTGTTTGTTTTTTGCGGTATGCGGGCCTCTCACTGTTGTGGCCTCTCCCGTTGTGGAGCACAGCCTCCAGACGTGCAGGCTCAACGGCCATGGCTCACGGGCCCAGCCGCTCCGCGGCATGTGGGATCTTCCCAGACCGGGGCACGAACCCGTGTCCCCTGCATTGGCAGGTGGACTCTCAACCACTGCGCCACCAGGGAAGCCCTAAAGCTACTCTTTTAAGTACCTATTTTTCATGTTTAGTTGTTTGAAGGATTTCCTTCTTTATTCTTAGAATTCAGGAACATTCCCTCCGACATGTGTAGATGAAGATTTCCTTAATGTGAAGACAAGTTTTTCATCAGCTCAGGCCATTTGCCTTCTTTTATTCCTTTAAAAATTGCTTTCACTACATCTATTCTGTTCTCTTCTTACAGTGTCCTATTATATGGATAATGACTTCCTTAAATCTACCAGTCATGTCTTCTGATCTTCTCTCTCATAGTTTCCTTCATTTTTTAAGTTTTTTAAAGAAACTCCATTCTGTTCTCCATAGTGGGTGCATCAATTTACATTCTTTTTTTTTCATATTCTAGGACTTTGAGTTGGTTTTCTAAATGGCATAGTTTGTTTTCAGCAAACTAACCACCAGCCCCTGGCAAGCACAATTCTGCTTTCTGTCTCTATGGTTTTGACTACTCTACATACCTCATATAAATGGAATCATATAGCATTTGTGTTTTTGTGACTGGCTAATTCCACTTAGCATAAGGTGCTCAAGGTTCACTCATGTTGTACCATATGTCAGAATTTCCTTTTTAGGGCTGAATAATATTCTGTTATATTTATAAACCAAATTTTGCTTAGCCATTCATACAGCCATGGGCACTTGGTTTATCTCCTTGTTCTAGCGATTGTGAATAATGCTGCTATGAACATGTACATGTTGAGTATCTTTTCATTTCCTTATTGACCATTGGTATCCCTCTGAAGAAATGTAGAGTCAAGTCCCTTGCCCATTTTTAATTCGGTTATTTCTGTCCTTGTTGAGTTGTAGGAGTTCTCTCAGTATTCTCGATATTAATCCTTTATCAGATATGTGATTTACATACATTTTCTTCCATTCTGTGGGTTGACTTTTTACTCTGTTGATAGTGTCTTGATGCACAAAACTGTATTTTCATAAAGTCCAGTTTGTCTATTTTTTTTCCTTTGTTACCTGTGCCTTTGGTGTCATATCCAAGAAATCATTGTCAAATCTAATGTTGTGAAGTTTGCCTTATGTTTCTCTCTAAGAGTTTTATATTTTTAGGCCTGCCTTGGGGCTGAGGGTGGGGGATGGGTGACGCTCCAATGCTAAGAACTGAAACTGACAAAAATTAACCACAATTTACCACCTAAACCTTCCCCTGGAAGTTGCAAACCTTCAGTAGACCCGAGAGTTCCAAAATAGTTACATCAGATTGTACCAGTGCAATTGTTGTCTAAGTGGGGAGACAGGTTCCTGGTGCTCAGCTATCCTCCCAGAATCTTCCATGTATATTTCATATTTTGTATAATCCAGTACGACTTTATTGATATTTCTCCTCAGATTCTTCCAGTGTTGCAGATTGGGATCTCTTTCTGTTGGCTTTTGTGTCCCTTAGATATATTCCCATCAATCATCAAGGTGGGTTTTCTTTATTTTTTAGCGCTTATTTTCTGGTACTTACAAGGTAGTTCAGGCTCATCTTGTGTATTTCCCCCCCCCAGCCCTGGAATCAGACACTTCCCTATGGAGTTCTAACTTTTTCTTAGAGAACAGTATTGAAACCAAGACCTGGGTGCTTCGTGTTGCTATCAGGGTGTTGTTTCTTCGTTCTCTTACATAACTGAGGGAATTTTCTTTTCATATGTAAATCATTCATATGAGGTTAAAGGGTGAGAAAATAACCCAGTTCTGGCATTGTGAAGATTTCTGTATAAAACTGACTGCAGCCAAATTAAGGCTGCAGCATGTGGGATTGGTCTCCTTTAAATCCAGGGTGATATACAGCTTTGCCCTTTCCATTCAGAATCCGCCTAAAGGATAGCAAAGTACAGAATGCTAGAGATCAGCCTTACTCAGGGTATCTCATACGAGTACATTAGGATTATATCTCATAAATTTTCCACACACTTTTATCCATTTTTTCTTGTTCAATATTGGCTTCCTTTACACTAGCCTGTGTGTCCGTTTTAACAACACCAAATATTGGCTTCTCTGATCTTTGAATATTTCCTCTTTGCTTACAATTTTGTACCCAAAATTCACAGCGTGGATGGGCCCCATTTCTTGTTATTAACCTGCTTTGGTTTATTCCCCCTATGAAGAGTGCACCAGTTTCTCGAGTTCTGATCCCCTTTTGTCACTGTGGCTTTGCTCTCCTAAAGAGGTTATGTAACTGAGCAGGACCCTATGAGGAACAGAACTGCCCCCAAAATCCTCCACCTGCCTTTTGTCTGTAAAAAAACTTTAGTCAAAGAATAAATTTAATCAGAGAAGTGAGAAAATGCAGAAAGAAAGGAAAACAGTCAAGCAAGACAAAGTAATAATACTTTAGCCATTAAACAAAGTCAAGGACCTTTAGTTCCTCCTCAAGGGCTATAGATCATATTCGGAACCATGTCCTTTGAGCTGTTGTGCAGATACTGAAACTCCCACCAGGTGGAAGAAGTGAACTGTATGCTGCCCACAGGCACGTAGACCCCAGACCGGTTGGAACCAGAAGGTTGATGATGTTGATTCCTGATGACCTCACTGCCAACCAATCAAAAGAATGTCCACGAGCTGATCACACACAGCACAAACCCCCTCACTCACCCTGTCTTTAAGAGCCTTTCCCTGAAAGCCTTCAGGAAGTTCAGGTCTTTTAAGCACTAGCTGCCCTAGACTCCTTGCTTATAGCCTGCAATAAATGCCACACTTTCCTTCATCACAGCCCGGTGTCAGTAGATTGGTTTTACTGCCCATGGGGAAGCAGACCGAAGTTTGGTTTGGTAAGAATTATAGCAGGTATGGGCCAGGTTTATAAGCCTAAGCATGGCACCGTGGAGGGCTTTGGTTAGTGTTAGCCTATTCTGCAGTGGATTTGCTTTGGAACAACTGATCTTAACTGCATTCTCAAACTAGCACGAGCCCCTCCCTACAGAGCTCATCTTAAAGGGAAAGCTCTGAAAAAATGCTGGGAGTGGAGTCTCTTTAAACTTTTTATATTTCCACTCCAACCATAAATAATCATGACCACTTGAGATATGGGTATATAAACCAGGGTGTTGGACCATAAGAACCAGTTTTCCCTTTGGTGTTCTTGAAACATAAACAGAGCATTGGAATAATCTTTTACTGTGTTTACAACCCTAATATTTACTTTTGAAATCTCTGGACATTTATTAGCATTCAACTCTATTTTCAAATAAACAACAAATAGTAGATAACTATCCCCCTCTTCCTTTTAAAACAAGTATTCTAAAAATGTTTTGCATGAAAGACCTTTTGAAAATGTGAATTTGAGCTCCCACATTCCTACAGGAGAAAGTTTCCATCACTTCTGGGATCTAGTCCTACAAACCTCTTTAGTTGTGTCTTCTACCACTTCTCCATGTACAGTTGTCTCTGAATATACATGCTCTGAATACACTTCATTGCAATGAATATACTGTGCATCTTCATATCTTTGTGTCTATGCCATGCCATCCTGCTGTACTACAGTGAAAAGTGCCTTGAACTCAAATAGATTATGTTCAAAGAGTAACTGTGCCGGGCTTCCCTGGTGGCACAGTGGTTGAGAGTCGTCTGCCGATGCAGGGGACACGGGTTCGTGCCCCGGTCCGGGAAGATCCCACATGCTGTGGAGCGGCTGGGCCCGTAAGCCATGGCCGCTGGGCCTGCGCGTGCGGAGCCTGTGCTCCGCAACGGGAGAGGCCACAGCAGTGAGAGGCCCACGTACCGCAAAAAAACAAACAAACAAAGAGTAACTGCCATTTACTAAGTGCATGACCTTGGGCAATGCTCTTAAATTCTATAAACCACATTTTTTTGCCATCTATAAGATGGGGAAAATAATATCAAACTTACGTTATTAAATTTGAATGAGATTACATTAATTTGAACACTTAGTACTTGTCCTGACATATATGGGTTTTTTAAATGTCCATCTTTTCCTTCATTTAGGTAATTCCTATTCATCTTTCAGGGATTACTAGAGCCTTTCCTCCTTCCAAAAGCAAGCCCTTATTCCTTATGTCCTTCCCACCCAGCTACAGTTAGCTGCTACTTATGTGTATTTAATCCCATCAAAACTGTCTCACCATACTGTAGCTCTCAGGCTTGCCTAGAGGGACCCTGTCTTATCCTAAAATCCACAGGGAATGTCCCTGTTCCTGAATGTATTTGTCACTCAAGTATTTATTGAAATAATGGATATTAATTCTTTTAGTCAGCCCACTTGATTCATATTTTTGACTTAAGATCATATCTAAGTCTAAGTAAGTATGAGCATAAACCAAATATCCTCATGTAAGCTTTTTGCTCCCCACTTGTCTGTCTCAGTGATGCTTCCATTTCCCAGATCAGCTTTCAAACTTAGAATGAAGGTGGGGTTTCCTGCTTCATCAGAAGCATTGCACACATGTCAGCATAATGCCCTGGGGAGTGTTTCAGAGATTTCTTCTCATATTTAAATTCTTATTGCTTTGGGATCTTCTCCTTGATTTTGCAACAAATGCAATTAAAATATCTGCATAATGGGTGCATGTGGGATTTCTTGGATTTCAACCATATTTGGATTCTAGGAACTTCATTCTCAGTCTCATTATAAGCTCTAGTTTTCCAGAAATAGTCCACCAAAGTCCTCAACTTCACAACTAACAGCAGTCTTGACCTCTGCCTAGTTGTGCCTGGGAGTTACAGCCATTTCACAGCTGACTGACCCTGGTGATTCTCATGCCATTTTATTATCTTAGCTGATGAATGGGTAAAACAGCAAAGCAGTGTGAATTGTCCTGTGTTAGTTATTGGTTAGTAATTATGTAATCATCATCTCAGACATCTGCACATACTTCATTGAACACAATAATTCAAGGCCTGTGGCCCATTGGATTCAGTCTCTACCACGCAGTTCTGGGCTGGCTTAATATTAAATGGCTCAGGCTCAAATCCCGGGTTATGAACGGATTGGTTGTTTGATCTCCATCAAGTCACTTAGTCTCTCTGAGACTGATCCATCAGTCCTCTAAGTATGGTTCTGGGTTCCCTTGAGGATACACAAGTAAAGCCAAAACTATACCCACACTAACACTGACATTGTTTGCCATTTCGCCATCCATCTTTCACAAGTGTACAGTGGAGTTTCCCAGAGTCTACAAGACGTGATATTGCAAAGTTTGAATGAAGCCAATGTAAGAATCCAGCTGTCTTCTATTAAGCCAGGAATTCAAGAGATTTACCCAAATGCAAAATATGTTAGTCTTTTTACTATACTTTTGTTCTGTAAAACGCTAATTTCCCTTAAAACAATATGTTAACATGAAATGGATTTATGATGATTTTAAATGACCAAAATAACTTAAATTTTTTCTCATTTTTTAGTTTCTAATACAGTAATTATCATTAGTAATTATGATAGACATGTTGATAGATCTAACCCATACCCAATAACATTTTAGGGGTCCTCAATAATTTTTAATACTGTAAAGGGGTCCTGAGCTTTTATATCTGCTGGAAGAAAATGATGATACTTATCTCCCAGGGTTTGTGTGAAGATTATATAATTCAAAGCACTTACACAGTGCTTTGCAAATGACAATACACATTATAGTAACAGCTGATATTATTCTCATTAACGTTTACTTTGGAAGGGTAAAAGATTTCCAGTCTCAGTGGAAACAACTTAAATCAAATTCATAGTTTCTTTCTGCTTCTGGAGATCATTCATTTGTTAGTGACAGCCTGGAATGTAACAATTATGGTAGTGTATGTACTGAGTTTTCATTGTTTTTATTGCTTGAAAGGTGTCTGTTATTGGGAGTTACTAGAAGTAGAATATAGTTTCATTGATAGGTGTTTATAATTTTAATTGAGTTTATTTCTAGTCAAAAATTGCAGTGAGGGCCAATTATGTGTCTAGGTACTAGACAGAAATATAAAATGAAAACATACAGCTCCTTCCCTTAGCGATCTTGTGATCTAATTGGAGAGATGTACCTATTACCTGATTATCTCAATACAGTGTGATGGCTGAATTCAATGAAAGGTAAAGCAGACATATGGTGGGAACACAGGGAAGGGCCCCGAAGCCAGCATGAGAAGCATTAGGGAAGGCTTCCTGGAGGAGGTGTTACTTGACCTGAGTCTTGAGTGATTCGTAGAAGTTATCCAGGTGAGGATGTGCACGTGAAGGGAAGGATGACACAATACAGGAAAGGAGGAGGGCACAGAATCACAAGGCACTGAGTTGCATAATAGCTTGCTAACCTCCAAAACACAAGATATTTGGAATGACTAAAACATAAAGGAGGGGGCACCTAGTGGTAAGGAAGTAGACTGGAGACATAGGAAAGAATGTGAAGGACCCTATATATAAAGTAGCTTCATGAAAGGGTTTAACTAGGGGACTTGTATGGTAAGAGTAACAATTTAGAAAGCTTAGTGTGTGTGTCAAATGTTCTGTGAGAAAAAAGTGTCTGTCTTTGCTACCTAAACACTGCAGTTATTGAAAGACCTGGCCATAGTTTTGCTAAGTCCTATTAAAAATCACATCTAATTTCCCAGTTGTATCAGTTAGTTTCTTAACTATTAAAACACACACACACACACACACACACACACATACACAGAGCAATGAATAATCCTATTTAACATGAACTCTGGAGGGCTGCAGTTCAAGAACCCAGCTGCCTTTCCACCTTGGAACTGCCATCTTCCCCTCAGGTCTGCAAGGTGGCTGCTGTAAATCTAAGCATCTGACCCTCACACACAGAGTCTGAAGCTGGAACAACGTATTTTCCTTGTGTATCTATCTCTTTTATCACAAGGGAAAATAATTTCTGGAAGTCACCTAGTAAACTTTTTATGTCTCTTGGGCTTGAACTCAGCTACATTTTTACCCCGTGAACGATAGCTGCGCAGACAAATCCTGATGTATGCCTGGAGGCTGGTTGCAGCCCCACCTGAAAAGAATCAGGGATCTGGTAGCAAGACAAAGGAGGGGGCTAGATGTTAGGTAAATACCAACACTTTCTGCCAGGCCAGGCCATTTTAGCTCCAGATTAGAAATACAGCTACTTGACCCAACAGGAGACGTAGCTGATTCTTTCGACTGCTTTTGAATCTGATTCCAAAATCCAGCCTGTCCTGCTTTCTTCCTGGCACTTCCCCGAGCCTTCACTGGCTCCTTGACCGTGTGGTAACACCTGCATCCTGTCTCCCTCTGACACCTCTGTGAGGCGCTCAGTTTTCTCCTCCCCACCTCCCATTCCTTGTCTCTAATTTCTCTGCCTCTAATTTCCCTTTTTCATCTAATCTTTGGATACCTCCTTCTTTGCCTTCTCAGAGTCTTTATTGAGCCCTAAAGATTTGTGCCTACATTTTACTGCAAGCTGTTTAATATACGTCACAATGCATGCATGAGACTTGCCAACACCCTCTAGCAGTTTTTGTTCCCTGAGATTAATCATTCAGTCATGATTCCAGCCTGTTCCTTTGTTGACTAGTTGAATCTGGGGTAAAACTAGAGCCTACAACTAAATAAAGAACCTTAGCCTTTTACAGCATCGCACAGTGGTTCTTAAAGTGTGGTCCTTGAACCAGTGGCAGCATCACCTAGGAAAAGGTGAGAAATGTAAGCTCTTGGGCTCCACTCCAGACCTACTGAGCCAGAATCTCCAGGGATGGGGCCCAGCAGTCTGTGTTTCAACAGGCCCTCCAGGTGATTCTGATACATGTTCAAGTTTGAGAACCACACAATTGAAATACCAGAAATCTGGAGTTAAGCAGTGTAACCTTGGTGGAGGTACATTTCTGAGCCTCTTTATAAGTTAAGACAAGCATAGTAATTGACGATAAAATACTTATCTGATGAAGATTAAATGAGCAACTATTAGTAAAACAGCTTAATGTTTGTCACTTATTAGGAATACAATTTTGTCCTCATTTCTTCCCCCTCCCTATCGTTCTGAATGTTATTTATGATAATTATTATTATTTTTTTTTGCGGTACGCAGGCCTCTCACTGCTGTGGCCTCTCCCGTTGCGGAGCACAGGCTCCGGACACGCAGGCTCAGCGGCCATGGCTCACGGGCCCAGTCGCTCTGCAGCATGTGGGATCTTCCCGGACCGGGGCACGAACCCGTGTCCCCTGCATCAGCAGGGAGACTCTCAACCACTGCGCCCCCAGGGAAGCCCTATAATAATTATTTTTTGAATCGCATTTTCTATGTTAATCCTAGCATGGAAGGCAGATTTATTCTAATTATGCACCTGAAATGGTTTTCTATGTTAGCCTCCTCCTTGGAAAGGATTGATATGTGTGAAGTACTGAAGCTTTCCTTTCTTCTTCCAGCATCCGGACTCTGCTCTCTATCACCTGCATTTTGACTTTCCAACACCCAAGCGTTTAGTCTTTAATCTGCGCCGGCCGTGCTCTGAAGAGGGGACTACAGTGATTCTCCAAGTCGAGCACTCTCCCTCCTTTCTCTCTCTCTTTCATCTCTTGGTTGGGATTCATACAGCTGGTATTTCATTTCCTTAGACGTCACTTTTCTTCAGGGTGAAAACGGTGCCAGAATATGCCAAATTTCATTGCCGTGGGATTGTAATGGAGAAATACCACCATCTGTTCATATTCTGCCTCAGAAATGTGCTCAAACTGATGCTGACGGTGGCTGCAAATGGTCTCAGTCAGCAGGACCGTGGGGCTTCACTTTTTTGGTGCACGATGTCACAACATCAAGCGGGCATCCTTTCTGGTACAGCTTCCAAGTGATTCCCAGCTCTGGCCTCTCTCCAGCAGGATGTTGGCTCTCCTTAGTGTGGGTACTGGGTGATTCTGTTTCCAAATGCTTCTGGGAAGAAAGGCTGGCTATTTTTTTCCGCTGAAAAAAGCCTATTCTGAGAGTTGTAGCATATTAAGAACCAGTATTTCCTGAGCTCCTACTCTAGGTATACACAGTGCTGGGTGATTTTAAAATGTTGTCTTGACTCTTTAAAACAATCCTTCAACGTAGATATTAAGCACCGTTTTCCAGGTGAGGAAACTAACATTCAGATGGCATAACTGAGATTTTCAAGGTCACACACTATCAAGTAGGAGCTTTTTGTTACTACCCAGATCTCTTAGCTTCGAGTTCCTCTGCTGTTTTCAAAGTGACATGACGTGGGTGTTGGAGAGTCATAATGCAGGTGATAGCAGAGTCAGAATGCTGGAAGAAGAAAGGAAAGCTTCAGTACTTCATAGGGAGGTAAATTATCAGGAATGTACAGTGAACCCTTACATACTGGAGAATCTGATCACAATAGGATTTGGTATAAAGTAGCCTGATTACGTGGCCATGTGTTTGCATGTGCATGCGTGCATCTGTGTGTGTGTTTTATGTACCTGACTTGCTACCAGCTAAGATCTACTAATTATGAACAGACTTTGGGTTGCTGACTTTTAGCTTACCCTCCTGCTGGGTATCATAGAATCGTTGTTTCATATCTAGTTAAAAGAAAAAGTGGAGCATGCCTTTATTCATTTTTATCATTGTTCAATACCCAATCATTTATTAGTCATCAACAAATATTAGGCACCTGCTGGATATTACATTAAGCTCTGGGAATAAACAGATAAAAGGATAATCCCTGCCCCTGTGAGTCTTTGATCTGCTCCATGTCTTAAGGAAGTTGGGTGTTTTACATTCTAGATATTCAAGCATTAGTTATTTCAGAGGTTTAGGAAGCATCATGGTTCCATCTTAGCTCTGCCACAGTAACTGGATATATGTCTCTACTTTACCTTCTGTTTGTTTATTCGTCCGTCAAATGAAAAGTATAAGTGCTCATGCTGGCAACTTCTCAAAATGAAAATCAGATAAGATAATGTATGTAAGGGCAACTTGCAATCTCCAGAGTACAATAAAATATTTTATGTTAATATATTATTAATGAAAATTTACTATTATTATAACTATTATCATGGATATTTTTTAAAGATCACATAAGTAAGTTTGTGAGGCTATCAGTGCTCCTTAACTGTAAATCCAGTGAAATTTACTATTTCACTTTCTTCACTCAGAAACTAAGGGCAATTGCATTTTCATTTCTATTTCAAAAGGTTTGAAAGTTTAAATAATTCTCATCGGTCATCCTGAGGATGCTCCAAAGCCAATTGAGAAGCATTATATAATATTGGAGAGACAGCATATGCTGGACAATAATGCTTTCAAAACCTGCTTCTGTTTTTTGCTGAAAGACCTATGGCTAGAACAAAAATTTCTTTGATAAGGGGATCATAACATCTAACTTACAGAACTGTTGTGATGATTAAATAAGATAAAAATATATGAAAATTATCAATGCATTATAAAACATAAACATCTTAGCTTATTTATTATTATTAGAAGTTTGCAAAACATAATCCTAGCAGGTGGTGATGAATGATGAATGAAAAATATTTTCATTTTTAACCAATAATTTTCCCTCTTTCAGGGAAATTTAAACAAATACAAAAAATATTACAATTTTAATATTTTTTATCCTTTATTTACAGATATATTTGTAGTTATTATGTAGCCAAGCAAAGTTCAAGATGCAACTTGTGACACATTAATGAATGCTTCCCTAATATCTACCAAGTAGATGTACCCACTCCTTGTTTTTCATTCCTACTCTCCTAGGTATCTTTTCTTGTTTTCATGTACAAAGATTTTTTATCATTACCATGTACATATCTGTTTTCTCACTGGATTATGAACTCCTTGAGGATAGCAACTCTCTCTCAATTATCTCTTTATTCCTAAATAAGTTCACAGTTATTGGCACATAGAAGGCACCCACCAAATATCTTTTGTATAAATGGATGATTGCTTCTAAATATACTCAGGATTTCTTTATTATACTAAAGGAATTGTTCTAGAGATCTTAAAATATTTTATTCCTAACTATACACAAATTATGGCTCACAAAATTGATTTTAGACACAACTCATAAAGATTCCACGGTTAAGTTACATACAAGTGCTTAACATGGTCTCAAAAAATACTTTCTATACTTGTATATGTAGATCAATTGCAAATATTTTAGGGTAGAACTTTTCAGCATTTTACCTCAAAAGATAAATTTTTATGAATAATTTTTTTAGTCAATTGCAATTGTTTTTTGAGTGGAGTCCAATTTTGAGCAGACAGATACTATAAAGCCCATTTGGTTTTTTGTCATAGCTGAGTGAAGTCGCTGGTTAATCAATTAGTTTGGAAAATCACATCTGTGCTGAAAAAGAGCCACAACTGTTTTCTTATAGAAGTAGAGAGCAGAGAAAAAAATGAAGCACAAGAAATGTATAAAAATGAGAGAGAATTTTCTGCAAACACTTATAGATATTGAAAACAGGTATGGTATGAGTTCTGTGACATGATGCCTTATCAGTATTTGAAAGTCTTTCTTTTCTTCTTAGAGCAGAAAACATATCATTGTGCTAAAAACTTCAGTACAGAGGCAAAGAAGGGGTGTGAATCCAGGATCATCACACACTTTACCTGTTTTCATCTTTCCTAAGGTTTTAGATTTTGTAGAGGGAAATACACAAGAGAAATTTCCAAGATGTGATACACATGGGTCTAAAGAATGGGAGTAGTGGGGGATGTGCAAAGAGAAGGAATCAAATGACTCATCTGAGGGAGAGACCTAAAGTCTACAAAAACATGAGGGTTTTTGTGATGGAAGTGTTCTGTATCTTGACCACAGGGGCAGTCATACAAATATACAGGTGTGATACATTTTCATGGAACTAAATATATACACAAGTCCACATAAAACTGGTGAAACCTAAAAAAGCCTGGTGAATTGTATCAAAGTCAATTTCCTAGTCGTATTATTGTACTACAGTCACAGAAGATGTTACCACTGTGAGGAAACATGGACAATGGTTATACAGTATCTTTCTGTGTTTATTTCTTACAACTGCATGTGAATTTATAATTATTCCCAAAAAGCATTTAAAAAATGCATGAGATGTTCTTTTGTGTGGAAAACATGAAGGTAAGTATGGATCACTCATAAAAAAACAAAAAACAAAAAACAACCAGTGACCTTTGTAGGAGGAAGAAGAGGGAGAAGATTAACTAAGTCATTCCTTGATTCATCTATCCATCCATCCATTCATCCATCCATCCATCTATTCATCGACCCATTATTTCTTGAGTGCTACGTTACTCTAGACAATGAGCAGGGTACCAGTAATAATATAGTGTCTTCTTGAGAGGATGTCATCATTAGTGGGAGGTAAATATGTAGATTATGCACACAGTGAAGCATGACTGGTCCAGGGACGGAAGTGTAGGAGAATAGTGGGAGGCATTGAAGGCAGTGGCCAATACTCCCTGGAAAAGGTGAACATTAGGAGAACTTTCATGAAAGAGATAAATCTTGAAGTGCTTATATTTCTAGTCAGATTTCCTTTCTTCTTTTCAGTTCCACCTCAAAGAAACCAGAGTAAGGCTGTCCAGAAGGAGCATTGCGAGTGTTGTATTTTCATCTGTTACTATGCTTAGATTTCCTATTTGGCATATCTGTGTACTCACTTCTCACTCTCATAGGATTGTGATGGCCTCATGTACCTTCCTCAGTGCTTAGAATGTACTAGGCACTCAAAAAACGTTGAATTAATGACTGAATAAAACCATATCCCTCACACATGTAGGAGAAATAAATTGTGTGCAAGAGAAAAGAATCCTAGCACAGTTTGTGTTGAATGCTCAGCTATAATATCAGGATGAGTGCAGAGGCATCACGTAAGGATTCAAAATGAGAGCAGAGTTTTGGAGATGAATAATCATTATTTCACACTCACCATGACCAAGGACCATGCTCAGTGTCTTACAATTATTTCTTTTACTCCTTTTAAGAACTGTGTGAAGTACATGCTTTCCAGCCATTCCATTAAATTGTTCCCTATTCCCCCCGTTATTTCCTAACAGGCAACGTGAGATATTACAAGTAGCCACACCTGTAGTAGAAAACCTCAAGAAGTAGATGCCCACCATGTGGAATTTGTGAGGATAGGTGAGCATTGTGCCAACCAGATGTCACTGGGAACACTTTTAGAGACTAGGTGTTTTTTATTTTCTTAGTTTTGAGAAATGGGGCTTCTCTTTCACTATGGATATGAATTTTGCCCAACTCGAATGAGGGCAACAGTGCCACAGTGCCTCTGCGGCTTGTGTTCTGTTGGTAGATATATGGTAAAATGGAGGGAGAGGTGGTGGAAAAGCCTAGCCTCGGACTGGAGTCCTCACCCTGCCATCACTTACCCTCCATGTGGCTTTGGCAAGCCAGATGACAATAAGCATCATCAATTTCCTCAACTGTAAATTGGGGCTTCTCCTACCTTTCACTACCTTTCACTCTTTGAGACCCAAAGAGGAAAATGGAAGGGATTCCTAGTTACCGGCCTCTAGATCACTCGTGTTTCAGAATAAAACTGAAAACAATAACACATAGTTTACAAAGTGAAGAGGAAACCATAGAAAAGGCGAATCCTTCCCTCCAAAGACTTAGCTGGCAGCATGGCTTCATATCCGGTGTTAGGGAAACATTGGTTGAATTGTTGCACCTACTTACACACACACACACACACACACACAATCACTTAGAGCCTTCTTCCTTCAGGAAATCTTTTCTGACAGAACCAGGTTACATTGATTTCTTCCTAATCCGAGTTCTTCCAACATAAACTATTCTTTTGGGACTGACCAAATGCTGTCATGAAATGGCATTCATTCCATGGAGAATACTGCTTCTCAGCCAAATATGGTGAATTTAAATCTCCTTGAGGACAGATACCCCACTGCACCTGTCATTGTTTCTCCTGCACTGCACTTAATGTGACCCCACTCATACAGAAGAGATTAGATACCTCCTTATTGCTTACCATTTTCAGCCTCTTCCCCAAATACTGTGACCTAGTGTGATTCCTTTTCAAGGGTTTATTTGATTTTATTCTCCTGAAAATAGAAGATGCTCATTTTCTAAAAAGTATACATTTCCATTTTATGTTATTTCTTTAAAAACTTGGCCTATGGCAGGAAAATTCCAAATAAAATATGTAGACACTCCACCCTCAAGGAAGTGAAACATAGCTCCTAAGTGTGGGTGGTGCATAGAGATGTCCTCCAATGAATACAGTTTAGAAAGGGAAGAAATAACTTTATAGTGGAGAAACTGATAAATGCTATGTCAGTTGGGAGATCAGGGTAAACAGCAGCAGTGATAAGCCACGTAGATAGTATGTACCCTTGACACAATGTGATAAGAATGACAGTTTACCACTGTAGTTTTCCTCTCAAAAAACTCATAGCCCCAGTCTAATCATGGGAAAAGCATCATACAAATCTCAATTGAAGGACATTCTATAAAATACCTGACCATCAAGGTTATCAAAAACAAGGAAAGTCTGAGAAGCTCATAGCCAAAAGGAGCCTAAGAAGACATGATGAGTAGATGTGATATCCTAATTGGGATCTTAGAAAAGAAAAAGGACATTAGGGAAAAGCTAAGGAAATCTGAATAAAGTATGAACTTTAGTTAATAAAAATAAACAAACACAATAAATGAGATATCCTGATATGTTAGAACAGTATTTTGAAGTCAAAATGAAATTTAGTTAAATCTGAAGAAGGGTTGTATTTAAGTTAATAGTCATGTGCCAATGTTAATTTATAAGTTTTGGTAATACAAACCATGGTTATGAAAGATGCTTTCACTAAGGGAGACTGAGTAAAGCGTATATGAAAACTCTTTGTTCTAACTTCGCAATTCTTCTGTAAATCTAAAATTATTCCGAATAAAAAAGTTTATTTGAAAACAAAACAGGGGCTTCCCTGGGGGTGCAGTAGTTAAGAATCTGCCTGCCAATGCAGGGGACACAGGTTTGAGCCTTGGTCCGGGAAGATCCCACATGCCGTGGATCAACTGAGCCCGTGCGCCACAGCTACTGAGCCTGTGCTCTAGAGCCTGCAAGCCACAACTACTGGAGCCCATGAGCCACGACTACTGAAGCCTGCACGCCTAGAGCCCGTGCTCCACAACAAGAGAGGCCACCGCAGTGAGAAGTCCACACACCGCAGTGAGAAATAGCCCCCACTCGCCGCAACTAGAGAGACTCCACGCAGCAATGAAGACCGAATGCAGCCAAAAATAAATAAATAGAATAAACAAATACATTTATAAAAAATAAATAAATAAAATAAACAGCGTACCTGTTTCACTTTAGCACAGTTAGTTGGAAAACCCTTAGGAAAGATTAAATGGATGTGAATATATCAACTACCAGGAGTTTTGCCATAAAGATTGACAATGATACACAAGCTACCTGGTAGCTTGTTAACTCCAAGAGTGTCTGGGTCTAAATTATACCTATTTATGATATATGACAAAGGGTGTTCTGCCTGTGTTCTCATCTAGGAGTTTTGTTGTTTCAGATCTTACATTTAGGTCTTTAATCCACTTTGAATTAATTTTGGTGTGAGGAAATGTTCTAATCTCATTGTTTTATATGTAGCTGTTCAATTTTCTCAGCATCATTGTTGAAGAGACTGTCTTTTCTCCATGGTACATTCTGTAATGTTCATCCTGTTTCCTCTGCTACACCTGCCACTAAGGAATTCCTGAAAATGTTCATCCCTTCCCTTGTCTATATGAGCACCTGCAGCACCAGTGAACTCCCATTAAACCTGAGCCAGACTCTTATTTTTGTATTTTGTATTTTGGTTTTCTACTTCTGACTTCAGCCTCAAGAGATTCTCCTGCCTATTTTGGACATCACTAAGTACTGAGGAGCCATTTGCTTGTACCGAGAACAAGATAAGATATAAAGAGTCCTAAAGAGGAGCTCTTGATCCTGGAAGCTAGAGTAGAACTGGCTCAGCACAGAGGAAATATAATTAATTCAGATTAAATCAATATTTACTATCAGGTGCCTGCCTTATTATTGCACTTTTTATGCTATATTTGGATTGTCTGTGTACTTGTTTATTGCTCTCTTGGGACTCTGAGGTTTATCGTTGAAGACTATGCCTTTTTCCTTATCCCACCCTCGCCACACTTAGCCTAGTAATAGCCCTTCAACAAGTGTTGATTGAATTAGTGAATGATGACAGAGTCCCTCAATTTCATAAAAGAGAAATAAAACATGGACAGAAAAGAATTGCAAAGTGGCATGTATACGAAGCAAAACTTTAGTGCAGAGGAGATAACTGACCATTTTAGGGGTGGAGGGTAGGTGGATATGTGTCCAGGGGACTTCTGAGAAGGCATAACATCTGCTCTGGACTTTAACTAAAATAATAACAATAATTTAGCACTTACCATGAGCAGATATCATCTCTGTTAATCCTTATACGATCCCTGTGCTGGATTGTATTATTATTCACAGATATTCACTTCTTCCCTTTCTCATAAGAGGACTCTTCCACTCTCCCCATTACTACGTATCTTGTCTACTTCTGGAAGAAGTGTCCCCTATCCCATTAACTTTAAGCTTAGCCATATGACTTGCATTGGCCAGTAGGATAGGAAGAGATGTGACTATGCCCATCCAAGCAAACTCTTTAAGAGCAATTGCATGTTTCAGTTAGTTTTTTCTTGGCAGTGAGAATGGGTGTGTCCAACATGGTGTCTGCCCCATCAGCCTGGGTATTGGAATGAGAAGACATGGAACAGGGCCATGCAGAATCGGGTAGAGCCATGCAGAACTGCAACTGACCCACAGATGAAAATGTGATACGAAAAAGAGCTAAATTTTGTTGCCATAAGCTCCTGAGATTTAGTAGAAAAATGTATTTTGTAGAAAAATTTACTAAGACAAACCCTATGAAGTATAGTCTATGATAATCTCTATTTTCAGAAGACAAAATTAAGACAGAGAGGAGCAGTAACTTTCCCAATCACACATTTAATAATAAGGGAGATCTCTAAACTAACCAAGGTGTGCTATGTTGTATGTTCTACATATATGGTCCAGATTTAAGAAATATGTTGTACAAAAAGGCACAGTAACATGGAACAATTTAGCATGTAAGCAAGCAATTTGGCATTAATGGGTCAAAAAATTATAAAGATGGTGAGCAATGGTGGGAGGTAAGGCTAAGAAAATAGACAAAGTGGTTTGGGCTCATGAACGGTCTTTTAAAACATGCTAAGATAATTGACTTATAAATCATAAACCAATATCTAAATTGATCAGATAGAATCTTGTTATAATATTTGCCTTAGTCTGCTCAGGTGCCATAACAGATTACCACAGGCTGGGCAGCTTAACAAAAATGAATTTTCTCACATTTCTGGAGGCAAGGAGTCCAGGATCAAGGTGCTAGAAAATTCAGTTTCTGGTGAGACCTCTCTTCCTGGCTTGCAGACTCAGACCTTTTCTCTGAGTCCTCACATGACGTTTTCTCTATGCATGTGTGTGGGGAGAGAGGAAGAGAGGAAGAGAGAGAGAGAGAGAGAGAGAGAGAGAGAGAGAGAGAGAGAGGGACTCTAGTGTCTCTTCCTTCTTTTCTTATAAGGACACCAGTCTTATTGGATTAGGGCCCCACCCTTATGACCTCATTTAACCTTAATTACCTCCTTAAAGACCCTATTTCCAAATACAGTCCCTCTGGGTGTTAGGGCTTTAACATAAGGATTTTGTCCATGTATGCAAGTATGCAGGTCCTGAGGAAATGTATAGTTGATGTGAATAATTTGCAATTTTAAATGGTTTGTGCTGGTCTACATTAGGTGCTATAAATTCAGGCTGATAATAAAAACATGGATAAATAATCTCTTTATATCTTTTTATTGTACACTAATTATTTCTCTATATAGTGACCTATAAAAGAGAAGAGACTATGGCCAAGGTCACATGGATGGTTAATGCCAAACAAAGGCTAAATAGCAGTCTTCTGACTCCCAAAGTTCATCCTGGTATAGGAAAAGAAACTTATTTGCACTTAAGATTCCTCCAAGGTGCTGACTCTTTCAATATCCAGAGTCCTTCCCTTGACTTTTCAATTACCTGCTTTGTTTTCTCAGGTAACTAGCTTTTAGGATTCCTAAATTTATACAACACTCACTTCATCCCATCAGTCTCTGCTGCAACATTTCCATCCAGATTCCTGCCCTAGGTGATGTTGCTTCCAAAGAGCGTAAATGAGCCATTTTGTGCACCCAAGGAGCTAACCCGGTAATTTATTGAAGCCTGAGAAAAAGGAAGACTAGAAGACGCTAATAAAAGTTCTCCTAATGATATGTCAGCTTTTTATTTTTCCTTTCATTCATGTATCTCACATTTCACAACAATGCCAACATAGGGACAAATATTATTTCTCTGAAAATGTTCAAATTAAATTAAAGGACAACCCTGTTCCCCAATACAAATGACTATGAAGGTGTTAACTGTGAATATGCCAGCTATATGGCCATCTACCCAGATACCTTTCAGACATGTGGAATTTCTCTATTAGGAGGTCCACATATTTGATCAATGACACAATTTCATCTGTAGACAAACCTTACAATTACAGCGTTGCTGTGACTACAGTAATTACAATAGAACTGTCATGAAGGAAACTGATATGAGAATGGGGGCTTTCTAAAAATTGTAGATATATTTCCCTATCCCATTCAATAAAATAACAGGAACATAAAACAATTGTCTTTATTAACTTAAATATCTCAGAGTTTCATTTATACTTATTTTTTAGTTTAATTCTCATGAAATGTTCAAATCTCACTGAATGTTTTTGGAATACATACTATGGACTAAGAAGTTCCTGGTAACTGAAGGTAAAAGGAGTTGAATAATTCTATTTCCAAAATCTTAAAGTCTAGTGTGAAAATAAGACAATGATACTATTGAAGGCTATAACTACTTTTAGATTGGATTCCTTTGGAATACTGACTCCCCCAAGTTATTACATTTCTCTCCCTTATTTTAAACCGCTGACTCCTTATTTGTGGACTATGAACAATCACAAATCTCTCTTAAAGGATCCCTTACTTAACATTCCATTCTGTCAGAGACTCTAGTCCATCACGTTCCTTCCCTTTACATACCGGCTGCTCCACCAAACCACTGTCCCCACTTCCTGAACTCCCATCAATTTTTACTCATCTGTGGTTTGGCTTTGCTTCCAATGAAACACCATTATAAAAATGCCATCAGTGGCTTTGTAATTGCCAGATCCATAGGGTTCTTTTCAGTTTTTATCCCTTTCCTCTCTAATGGGCTCAATACCATTGGCTACTCTTCCTGATTCATTCTTTCTATGGCTTACAAATCTCTTTTGATTGACTCTTCTCTTTTCTCTGACATTGTTTGTAAGCTCCTTTGCTGAGTCTTCTTCTTATTTTGATACATTATATAGGGCTCTGTCTTGGCATTTATTTCCCCCCTCAGTCTCCTGACTGACCCCTCTACTGTAGCTCAAAATTCAGCCAAATGCTAATGATTCTCAAATCTGTTTTCTCAGCCCAGACTCCTTGAACTCCAGATCTGTATATCCAGCCACCTAGGAGATTGTTCCATTTAGGAGCTGCATAGAACCCCAAATCTGCTTAGCCAGATGGAATGTCCACTCTTCCTCAGGTCAGCTCTCCCTCTGTATCCCCTATCTCTGGTGACTGTCACCAAGAAGCAATTAGGCACCTCACCAGAGATTTAGGAGTTAGCCTGGAATTCTCCATCTCTCTTACACTCCTCTATAATCAATCCAAGCAGTTACCTAGCCCTGCAGAGTCTTGTATACAGGTATGCATCTTTTGCTCCACTATTATAATAGCTTTCTCACTAGTCTCTCTCTCTCTCTCTCTCTCCTACTCATACAGTCATTCTTGCTCTGGCATGGGTTGACCTGTTCATAACACAAATCTGATTCATGCTCCTAGTGAATTTCATTCAGATGTCTCATAGTTGGTACACATAACCTAATTCTTGAGCATGACATTCAAAGTACCCCCTCATGTAGCCCATGCCCTATTTGAAGCCTCCTGTCTTTCATCAGTCCCATCCAATTACTTGAAGTTTCTTATTACACATATACATGTCTCATTTAATGCCTCTGCTAATGTTGATTTTTCTATCAGAAACACCCTACGCCTACACCAATCCTCTTGGCTAATCCTTAACTTTCAAGACACTTCATATTGCTTTTATGTCACCTCTTCTGAACCACATTTAATGATCTCTTACCACTCCAGGTAGAATTGATCTTGTTCCCCATTATAACCTATGCATTTATCAGTGCACCTATAATGTTGATTGCACAAAATGTTTATGCCTTTGTCTTTTCCTGAGCTCTATGTCTTGTCTACACCTAAGCATTATGCCTGGAACATAATGGAAGATGTGTGATAAAAGTTTGTTGAGCCAATGATGAAATAAGTGAAATTTACAAATACCTAAAAAAATAGACAGTATTTAATAGAAATTATTGGGGATGGATAAGAATGTCCTGTGTTTCAGAAACAAGAGAAAATTCAATTTTTTACATCATGAAAGACTTCGTGAAGGAAATGTAATGGTTTCAGGTCTGTAGAAAACACAGGAACCTAGAATGAGGGTGACATGAGACCCAGACTATAGTCTAACATCCTATCTGTTATCATGAAATCATTTTTATAGATATAGTGTGAAGAAAAATATTTCTGGCTGATGGAAATTTCCCTATTTGTATAATCATGGTTTTTCTGACCATTAACAATAAAAATTCCACATCCTATTGCCCTTTATTCTATTAGACATTTCTTCTCCAGCCTTTGCTACTAGAAAAACTTTACTTGTATCTGAAAACAGAATTCCCATTGCTTTTCCCAGTGATTGTTTATTGTTAGAAAATACTGTTTGCTTTGGGGGAGATCCTCAGAAAGGTAGAGAAAAAGTAACACCTTTGTTCTTTTCTATATTATCTTTCCACTGTATCCCTGAGACAATTACAGAAAGCTTCTGGATAAGCAAAAATCTGTCTATATTCCAAAGGCATTGTGCCCTTAGGAATCCAATTGTTACCTTAATTATGAAAATTCTAATTACTTAAAGTTTTTTCCATATAAAAACTATAGCAGTAATAATTCCTTGTCTTTGTATGAGGCATATCAATTTACATTTTGGTTTTCATTACTTCATTTAAGCCTCACAACAAAACTGGGAAGTAGTATTGACATTTTCCTTATAGAGATGAGAAGACTGGAACTCAGACTGGTTTTCTTCCTCAAAAGTACAAAAGTGGTAAAGAGTAATGCTGAAACTTTAATTCAGACATTTTTCATTTGGTATTTTCTCCAGGGTGGTTCTCTCTTTATCCTTTTCTTGTTTGTCTTCCCCCCAAATTTTTGCAACAGAGCCATTATACCTCAGCTTATTCTGAGCCAGTTTTAAAGAAAAATACCTAAAAATTTATACAGCAAGCATTTAAATTACTGAAAATTTAGATTATTGCTCTAGCATTATAATATAAAATGATAAAATACAATAGAAAGCAATGAGGACTTTTGATTAAATTTTTAAAAAATTTCCTACCAATAAGGAAAGAGGAAAATATTCCTCACTGTAGCAGGAAAACTATATCCACCAAAAATACTTATTCATGCATTCATTCATTTCTGCATTCATTCATTCATTCATTATCCAAGAAACAACCTGTAGAAAAAAAACAACAATGAGCCAGATATGTGTTGACCCTGAATGGGCTAGAAAGGTAAGTTGATAATGAACCCTGTTTTGAGAGGTTAGTTATCTCTTGACAGGTTGAACTCAATTTAGAATCTTCTATCATACAAACATTATTGTGTAGGAATAATTAGAACAATACTTTGAGGATGTAATCCACCATAATCACAAAGTCTTATTTTTATGAGAACTCCTAAGAGAAATTTAGAGGTCAGAACCAAGAAAATATGTTGTTTCTTCTAAGAAACTAGCTTATTCTTTTCACTATAAGACTGAATTTTGCCATTATGTTTGTACTTCTCCCTTTACTAGTCTTAGAGTCAAATTACTCTGGTCACTCACAAGCACCAAACAAAATATATCCTCACCTCTAGGAACTACACACCATTTTATGGTTTACATTCTGGATATGGATCCATCTCTTACTATCATCTTATTTTCTTATTTTACTTTTGCCTCCATTTCTTTCTTTTCTTTATATTGTGTTTTATTATCAATATCTCTGTAAGCTATGTTTAAGTATTTTTTTGAAAAAAAGCCCCACATTGTATACATTTAAAGCAAAGAATGAGTGAGGGGGAGGGAACAATGAAGATAGAGAAAAAAGGTAAGAAAGGAGGAAGAGAGTTTCGGGGGTTCATGAGGACCTTTCAGAATTAATTTAGCCTAAGTTTGCCCCGAAGCAGGAATCTTCTTACCAGTATTCTTAAGTGGTGTTCATCTGCTTTCCTCTTATATATTTTTATAGATTAAAAAAATCATAGCTCCCATTCTTCCTAAGACAGCCCACATCCGAGTGGGAAAGCTCTGATTGCCTGTAAGTTCATACTTCCCTTAGGTGAAATTGACCTCTGACCAAAATTTCATGGCCAATTTCAAAGCCTCGAGTTTTTTAAACTCAAACACAGGGAAAAATAAACAGCATTTTCTTTTTTGTTTTCCTTTGAGATGACATGAAGCCCAAAAGCCAGTTGTAGAATAAGACGTGTTAATAGGATTTGGAGGAGAGACACACAGTTTGATATTCAGAGACAAAGACAGGCTTGCTGGGCCCTTTCCTCTAGCAAATCTTCATTACCTGCCACACTGTGTCGTTACTCACAAGCTTTAGCACCAACATGCTGTTCTGACATCCCTCCCCAGCCCCTCCTTCTGTCTAGAAATAAATGCTATTGATCAGCAGTGGCCATATCGAAAGCTGGCAGGAATGCATGAGCATATTAAGTTTCTTTATTAAAGTTGAATATAATCTGGAAAGAAGAGTTGATTCCCCCTGGATTTATGGTCATTTATATTTTTCCCTTGTAATCCTCCATTTGTAACATTTCATTACACACTGTCTAATGGAGTTTGGGTCTATTTTTGTTTGGTAAAAGATTTTTGTCATGCTGTTTTTTCTCCATCATTAAAACCTCAGTAAAGGGTCTACAGGGAAAGACGCAAAGTGCAGCTGTGGACATCTACAGGCTTACCATGTGGTCAATTATATTTGCTCTAATTTATAAGGTGACTTGAGACGGAATTTTAGATCCAAAGAGTTTTAACCATAACATTCGCCCCTTAGTGTCCATATGTCCTATCATCATTTTTTTTTTCCTATCTCTCCAATTTCTTCAAGGCCTTAGTTTTCCTGCAGTTTTTTTCTCTTTTCTTCTTTTTTCTTTTCTTTTCTTCTCAGGCCTTCTCTTGAATTTTAGCAAAAGCCTCCCAGCTAGTTTCTCTACTGCTGCCAGGCTCTCTTTGCCCTCCCCCTCTGCCCTGCCATCTTTTACCTTTCTTCTGCAGCCCAAGTGATCCTTCTAAAATGCAAATCTGACAATGTCACTGCTTAGACTCCTGATAACCTCACTGCTTAGATTCTCCAATGACTTCTCATTACATTTAAGCTGAAATCCAAATTCATTGCCATACTCATAAAGCCTGCCTCATATGATGATGCCTTGCCTGATTCTTTAGCTCTGTGTTTAGTCAAGCCTACCCACTCTGTGCATCACACACCTTACCCTTCATCTTTGATAAACTCCTTACTGTGTAATAAACGTCTGCATGGCTATGCCCATTACACTGTATTCTTTCTTCATCAGCTAACTTGTATTTATCCTCTGAGAGTCATTTGTTTTCCTGGGAGCTCCTTCCTGCTGTCAGTGTTCAGATGTGTGTTCATTACACCAGTGCTTCTCCACCACGACACTTAAACCACATTCAATTATAAGCGCCCAATTACTTGAGTCTTTAACCACTACTCCTAAGCACCTTGAAGTCAGACCCTGTATCTTTATAATCCCTCTCTCTGTAGTTGCTGGCTCCATACCCGGCACAAAGTAGGTATCTAATAAAACTGTTGAATGACTGAGTGAAGAAAAGAATAAATAAATAAATAAGTAAAATATAATAAGATGGAGCAAAGAGTGTGGAATCGGTAATGTCTGTGGAAGAATTCTCTGCTTCAGAAAGCAAGGGTTGTGATGTCAGAAAAACCAAATCTAGATACGGTATTATTATAGAGACCTATGATTCTTAGAACTTTAGATCTGGAAAGGACCTCAAGAGATGCCCTAAGGTGTTCGAACTAATCTAGTTCAACCTTTCCAATTGATTGATGCAGAAATTGAATCCTGAGAAAGCCCAGGGCTTCCTGGGGTCACAGAACCCTCCCTCAGAGCTAGAGCATAGAGATTTTAATTATTGTTGATGTATGACTGTGAAGAGCTAGTTCTTTTTATCAGGATTGCAATGGTGTATGGTACATGCTATCCTCCTAAAAATGCGTATTACTCAGCAACCCATATGGTTAGAGGCAGGAATTCTAAAAGAAGACTGTTCAAACCACAGGATTCTCTAAGTTTTCAAGTTTTACTGGGGAAAATTTCAACATTTCTCTGAAATATACTCTTGACTCATCATGAGTTAAGGATGCATTAACACCCCCACAAAATGTAACCAAGAAAATGTGTTTTACCTGGCGGTGTTTAGCCTAATCAACAATGAATAAAACCTGAATATCTCAGTTTCTTCCTGATATTTATGTTTCCTTCTATTCTGAGTAGAGTTCAATTATCTACTTAGGCCTTTCCATCAAGTACTGAGTATCAGGAGATAGTTCTATTTCTCCATTCTAGGGGGCCATCAGGATAATTTTGAGCAGGAATTTTCCCAGCTTGTTACTGGTACTATCCGAGGTGTTACAGAACTTTTCAACACGTCTAATACTAAAATAGAGATGATGCATTACCTTTCAACAAGATCACACAGATTTACTGGACTTTCAAGTTGGCTGAAATGATTACAACTGGAAAGTGCATGCTGATAGGAAGCTATATTGTCAGTTACAAATTTCTTTCCCCGATAACACCACCACCAAAGAGTTAACCATTATAGAATAAATGCAATTTATTTGGTAGACATTTGCTTTCTAAAAATGGTGTCCCCCACCCAAAAAAAGTGACAAAGGGTCTTTTGGTTTTAACAAGGCCAATGCCCCTTGGTAGAGTGTAATTGCCTCATTTCCCAGGTCTGATATTTTGGAAAAAGACTGTGGGAGGGGATAACTAGAAATCATCATTACACTATGGCTATTGAAGGACACTGGAGATTGAGCAGTGTCTTGAGCTGGGTTTTTCAAGGACCTTTGAAGTCAGAGACAACTTGTATCAACATAATTATAGGATTTAAAGGACGGGGTAGAGGCTCATGTAACAGCAAACTGATAGAAAATTTTGGGGTCTTTTCTATATTTGAACTTTTGATATCAATCACAGATGACTCATTATGAGAACTAGAAATGGTAGAGTTTCTAATTTATATAAGCTCTCATAGCTGGTCCATGGCAGAGCCTAAGTCCTCTGTTGATTGCCCAGTGCCCAAGGACAATAGCTCTCTTTAGCTTTTTTGTAAACACAGTGATCTGTCAGTCAACTAATTATAATTTATGATTATTCCCAAATGCATAGAAAGAAGAGATATCATCACAGTGTTTTTAATAGAAAACACACTATTCAAAAAACACTGCTTACTATACACTAAGATGCTGAGCTTTTGTCACTTTTAAATTCTTGATGCCTGGGGACTATGAATCTTCCACAAAGGCAATTTCCTCTTAAAAACGTTCTATAGGAGATTTCCCTGGTGGCACAGTGCTTAAGAATCCGCCTGCCAATGCAGGGGACATGGGTTCGAGCCCTGGTCTGGGAAGATCCCACATGCCACGGAGCAATTAAGCCTGTGCCCCACAGCTACTGAGCTTGCACTCTAGAGCCTGCTAGCCACAACTACTGAGCCCACGTGCCACAACTACTGAAGCCTGTGCCGCTAGAGCCTGTGCTCCACAAGAGAAACCACTGCAATGAGACTCCCACACACAACGAAGAGTAGCCCCTGATCGTGGCAACTAGAGAAAGCCCGCGCAGAGCACACAGCAACGAAGACCCAATGCAGCCATAAATAAATAAATAAAGTAAGTAAGTAAGTAATTTAAAAAAATGTTCTATAGGAAAATAATACTGTAATTGGAGTTGTAACCTATATCTAAATTTGTTTCTTTTGCCAAATTGCTGTATGACCTTGAATAAGTCACTTCATCTTTCTCTCATTTCTTACCCTTAAAATTAGGGGTGGGTGCTGTTAAAATGTATTCTTAGCAGCCTATGGCTTCTTTAAAGTTGTCTTAGGACAAGGATGAGGACTATTTCTACTGTAACCAGGGCTGATTATGTTCTCTTAAAGAAAGCAGTCTTAGTATCCCATTTATATACTTTTCTGGCAAATTATTCAGCTGCATTTGCCTCTTAAATGTATCAACTTAGTGGTCAGTTCAAACATCCAAATTTTATGAAAATAATTGAATGCCTTAACCATAGACAATTTTTCTGCTAGGCTTAATTGTTAAGGCATTTTAAAAGGTTCTAACTCATGTTGTTTTCCTTCCTTCAGTGATTGATTGGTGACGGTTGAAAATAAAATTAAAAGGCGTCCCCCAACTGTGAAATGACTCATAAGGAAGGTTCAAAGTGTCCTCTTTTGAAAAGTTCTTTGATTAGGAAAGGACTTTATTCCCTTAAAATATCTTGGATGAAATGTCCAACCCACTTAAAATGACCTAATGTTAGAACTAGAAGGGACCTGTATTGTACTTTCTACAAGCATCTTTTTATGGATGTGAAATTTGAGGTCCTAAAATATTTTCCTGTCTAGAGAAAGGAAGAAAATCAATCCTACGATATTGGAAACTCTTTATTAATAATCATTCTTTCATTTGTATAATATTTTAAAGTTTACAAAGTACTTTTTTGCATAATACTTAATTTCATATGCATCACCAAACAGTGAGGAAAGTAAGATAGTTATAAATATCTTGTTTTATGTTGAAAAGATAATAATGAACAAAGAAGGGAATCAAGACTTTCTGCATCAGACCAGTGTTATTTCTACTCATTGATCTGCCTTAGATTTTTAACTTTCATTATAAAAAAAGGAATAAAATATTTGGTGTTATAGTTATTTTTAATCATTTTTCAATCAGATTGCCCCTCTTTCTAATAAAATTATTATCAGCAGTGAGATGCAAAAATGATTTTAGAGGAGAAGAGTCTGATCCTAAAACAGTGAAACAAAAGCTTAAATATCTTTGTATGTTTCTTTCCATATTTATTAGCTGAATGGTAAGTAAAAAGGAAGGAAGTCTGCGGCAACTCTAGTGATAAAAGTCAAGAGTCTTGCATACGTCACAAGTTGTTGGATTTTGGAAGGGAAAGAAAGGGTTTGGCCCTGCTCCATAACCTAATTGAAACTTTTGTGAGTTTACCAGATTATCAGATTCATGGGAGATGGCTGTTTTGGAAATAGTCACCTCTCTACCTTGCCAAGATTCTTTAGAAACAGAACAGGCATGGCTTGCTCCAACTTCTTTCTAACATTTTGCCAGAAGATGCTCAGAAAAAAAGTTATCAATTAATAACTCATAAAAAAATTAAGTCAGCAAATAGAATATCTAAAGTAAAACTAAGGGCATGGATTAATTGGGCATAGATTATAGAACACCGTGCTGAGCCATGACATGTGAATATTAGGTAGGTGCTTAGTAGGTATTGTAGAAAAGGAAGAAGGAAGGCAAATTGAATGGAAAGAGGGCTTTTCCAAGCCAGATTGGAAGTTGCTTTCTGTCTAGCACAATCCCCAGAGCATGAGATTATGGCTAAGCCAAAGAAGGAAGGAAAAGGAGCTATCATTCCAATAAAGAACAGAGAAGGCTTTTATCCACAGCCTCTTCGGCCACATTCAAGCTGTGATGTAGAAGCAGAGGGTTTCAGATCCACCAACTCATGCCAGAGGGCTCGTATTTCCTCCAGGTCTAGAAAGACTGGATTGACGGCTTCATAGGCCAATGGATCGGAGCCCTAGGACTCCTCTGCAGGTTCCAAAGGAGAGCACAGCAAGAAAGAAGGTCACTCCAAACCTCACGCTGCCGTGAGTAAGGGGATGGCAGCCAAACTATTACAATTTAAGAAGTATTTTATTAGACAACTTAAAGAACTACCATATGGAGAAGTCAATGGAAATATGACTTTAATTTATAGGTGAAAAATATGAGACCGAGCAACATTAAATAATTTGCCGAGGGCCGTATGAGTGTCAGGATGACACTAGACCCAGGTACTTTAACCCATCATTTATGAGCCTTACCATTACCTAATAGTTTTCTCTCATTTGGAACATACTCTTGGTATTATAATCCATCCATTTATCATTCAAACTCTGTGTCTTGTGCACTGGATCAGGCATAGGCAAGTCTTCTTCACTTGGTCTTGAGGAGTGTGCTGTGTTTAAGTTCTCCGGACATTCTACAGAAGAGAGAATTTCTAATAAAACTCTCTTTTCCCCTTATTTTTTCTTAATTCCCTCTTAGATATATAATTATTACTGGACTGATTTGCCCATTTCTGTATACATAAGAATCAGAGACACATATCAGAATGCTAACCTCAGAAAGCCCAAATTTGACCTGTTCTCCGAGGAGAATGTAAACAGACACAACTTGATTGAAACTTTGCTGTAAACTACTATGGACAAGAGAAAAATTTTCTGAGGATATTAGAAGGAAAAATCCATGCTCCTCTCCCTACATTCTAATCTCAGCCTATCATAGGGAGTTCAGACTCACACTCAACTACTTTTGTGCTTCTACCCAAGGGAGGAGGAATGGCTGCTTAGAAAATAATATCCAATTTTTTGGACCATTTTTTTTAATGGATCAATTTGCCTAAATGCTTTAATCTATCTCTTCAACTTTGTCCTTTTGCTTTGGATGCCAATGCCAAGACACATTCCGTCTCCACATTTTGAAAGTACCCAATGTACTGGTTATCTTAGGTTTGTGGGAGAAGTGAAAAGTTAACTATCCTGTGGCCCAAGCCATGTTTCCTAATTCATCTTTTACTGGAAAGCCATGACATAAGGGTTTTAGATCCCTTATAATGATTAGTAAATTAGTCCTTTTTCCCACTTGTTGAGAAATCATTTACATTCTTCTTACCTCAAGGTATTATATTTTTAAAAAATTTAGACTTATGTCCCTGCAACAATAACTAAAAAGCCAAGTTGAGTACAATCCCCTTATCAGTTTTCACATCTAGTAAAAAATTAATACAAGTTATCTTGGGACCTCAGAAGTACATGTTAAATGGAAAAAGGAATGAAGACAAAACTGGGAGAGCCAAGGGCTGAGAGAACAGATTCTACTCAAAAAGTAAGTTCCATAATTAAAAATATATTGTCCAAAGGCATATGTTCAATTCAATCTTGATCCTATCGGGTGTGTTCTCCAGAGTCCAGTCTGGTGTGTAAAGAGGTGATTCACAAAGTACTGGTACTAAGTGTGTCTAGAAAGCAGTGGTTCGTAAAGTCAGGGAGGGATAAAAGGGCTTGGTCTCTCTCTGTTGAATGGCTCGAGGGATAGGAATAGGATCTAGATGTGTAGGGGATAAGAAGGGCATGAAATACACAATATGATAGGATCCAGAGCTAGAGCTAGAGCTAAATAAGCTAGAGTTAGGGCGTGGCCTCAAAATTTACAGCTGTGAGATCAATTTCAGAGGTAGAAGGGTGACTGGGAAGGCTTCAAACTCTTACATTGTCATTTGCTATGTCTGTGACCAGGTTCTTCATTTTTCTCCTCTCTAAACTGAATATACTATCCTATAAAACTGTTGTGAGGGTTACGGATTATGTACAAAAACCATCAACTTAGAACAGGCTCTAAACAAGTGGCAGTCGCTCTTGTTTCTGTAGTTGTTGATGCCATCACTTTTTATTATTATAATCATCACCTCATTCTCATCATTATTAATAAGTTTTCCACCACTTTCTTTCAATTATAGAAGTCTGGCCTCCTCAGACCAAGAAAGTTACTATTAATTGGTGCCTGATTGCATTTACCACATCAAAGCCCTTGACACTGACTGTCTTGACGTTCAAAGAACTTCATCAAAATACCTCGGATGCCTTCTCTTTGAGTGAGAAGGTGCTAGTGGAAGATTACCTTCACCCCAGGGAAGGACCAGTCATGAAATGGTAGGCCCAGAGGGGTAAACAAAATGACAAGGTGGCCAACAGTACTCAGGGCTGGGAGGGGAAAGGATGACTGCAAAACCCTTTTATCCCAGAGGCAGCGAAGTACATTTTATCTTCTCAACACAATCATGGAACCTTGAGCTAGTGCAAAGCAACAGAAAGAGTAACCCAGTTGGGCATCTGCATGTTAGATTAGGCTTTTGGTATTTCAAGCCTACTTTGGTCAAAAGGGCTGAATGAAAACCCTCTTCTAATTGGGTATATGAACCCAGAAGACATTTTTGAGAGTGGAGTGTGTTCTCAATTCTGCCATAAAGACTGTGGTGTGACGGTGTCTATAGCTTCCCAAAGAATAAAATATTGTGTACTTTCTTTTTTTGATCTTCTTTGCCACTGTAATTTTATATTTGGTTTTGTGATTAATGTTCCTCTATCCAATTAGCCAGTAAGCTAGGGGTTGTGGCTACCTTTTCTCATTATTATATCCTTTCTGTTTCCAACACTTTTTTGTTATGTGAGGTTGATCCACGCACTGGCCTCACCGGAGGTTATGCTTTCCTAAAAATAAAAATTGAGACATGTTTGTTGTGAAAATTAAATGAGATAGTGTTTGTGATGTTCCCTGGAACTGACAAAGCCCTATCAAATATTACTTTCCCATTCTTTTTCTACTCTTTTTCATTATAAATAAAATTGCCCTAAATTAAAATATGTTACAGAGTGTGTAAGAAGTTCCCAAGAATTACTGCATTAAATTCTCATAACAATTCTATAAGGTGTGCAGAGAAATTGATATTGTCCCCTTTTATTGTTTAGGAAATAGAGATCCAATAGGTTTACGTGCAGCCAACTCAAGGGCCAGAATTATGAACGTGAATCTTCTAGCTCACAGTTTAGAGTTTTTCCTGCTAAAATAGAGCACTGCTTAGCAGTACTACAGGAACCACATCTTATTCATTTTATAGTTAAGAAAATAGCAATTTAGGTCCCTGTGAGCCTGGGTTTTCTCATGAAAGGTAAAGATTGAAATACTACTGTATGAGATAATAGTTGTGAGGATTAAATGATACAATGTATGCAGATCCACATGGGTTTCAAATAGCAGGTGTTCATAACAAGTTAACTTCATTCCTCTAATTGCTTGCTCATAAAGTTAAAAGATCACAGTTTTCACTTCGTTCACAGGTAAAAGCTGTGGTGAATTTAGGATATATATATCTCCTAAAATGCCTTTGAAATAAGTTCACATTTAATTTGGAGAGAGAGAAAGTGAAGGAGCTATAGTCAAAAGAGAAGACTGTGGGCTAAAATCCTGCCCCTGGCACTTACCAACTTGGTAATTTTGCAAGACCTCCTTAACATGAGACTTCGTTTCTTTGTAATAAAAACATATTAAATTATCTATGTAGTACCTGACCCAGAAAAGAGTTGTATACGTTTTATAAATGATGGTTATTACTACTACAACTACAACAACAAAAACAACTACTACTACTACTTTTACTGCTACTATTTCATGATCACTAATGCTATCATTATCACAGTTTTCAGTACACAGAAGGAATATTTGTTTCGAAAATGATCAGTGCATTAAGCATTGCATTAGCTTCCTAGGGTTGTCATACAAAGCACCCCAAACTAGGTGGCCTGAAACAATAGAAATGTGTGGTCTCTCAGTTCTTGAGGCTAGAAGTCTGAAATTAAGATGTTGGTTATGATTGCCAATGGCTATAGGAAAGACTCTTTCCTTACCTCTTCTAGCTTTTGGTGTTGGCAGGCATTTCTTGTAGACCTGTCAGTCCAATTCTTGCTTCTGTGGTCAAATGGACTTCTTCTCACTATATGTCTTCATATTGTCTTCCCTCTGTGCTTGTCTATTTCTGTAGTCAAATTTACCCTCTAACAAGACCAGTCCTATTGTATTGGGGCCAATGACCTCATCTTAACTAATTACATCAGTAATAATCCTATTTTTAAATGAGGTCACATTCTGAGACACTAACGGTTAGGACTTCGACATATCTTTTTGGGGACACAATTCAACCCATCATGAGCACCCATGAAAGAAGTTTCAGTCTATTCTCAGTGATTTCAGAATTCATGTAGTCACTCAGATGATTTGAATTTTGCTGGCTAAAAATCAAGCCTCTTCCTATGGTACTGACTTCTGTACTTAGGAAAATCAAACTGGATTTCTAGAAAGTTAATGAAAATCACTGCCACAAAGAGCTATGTGAGACTTTTAAACAATTGTGAACAAATGAGAGAAACCTTCAGATCTTTGTTCAGGAGACATGCTTTGTCCCATTTAAACGCCAGCAGATAGAAAACTTGCAATACGTGAATGGAAGAGTTGCTATCTAACTTTACACCTGACACCATCATGGGAAGCAAGCACGATTAAGAGAGTTTCACTGATGTGGCCTCTCCTGTTGTAGAGCACAGGCTCCAGATGCGCAGGCTCAGCGGCCATGGCTCACGGGCCCAGCTGCTCCGTGGCATGTGGCATCTTCCCGGACCGGGGCACGAACCTGTGTCCCCTGCATCGGCAGGCGGACTCTCAACCACTGCGCCACCAGGGAAGCCCTAAGAGAGTTTGAGGAAAGAACTGGGATCTGGGAGACTGAAGGTCAGCTGGAGACCACTGAGTTCAGCTCCTAGTTTTAAATAGGTCCCATGTCATTCTTTTGCACACCCTGGGTCCACTGAGCTGAGTAATGGGACAAAGCAATTGGAAGTGTCAGACAGGGTTAATGCTATAGATAAGAAAATGCTGAAAGGAGAGTGACCTATCCTCCACTCTGGGACAAAAAGGAGCCTAACAATTCTTCCTCTGTTCTTCCTGCCCCATGTCTGCATGTCACAGGGAGATAGAGGTGATTATAAAACAGCTGATCAAGAAGGGAGAGGTGATTTTTAGACAGGTGAGCTGGAGAAAGAGTAATAATACTTTGTCTTTTTTCTATTCTGATTAAAGGCCTAAAAATAAATACTAATGAATTATCATTGTCCCTTATATTTCTGTAACTCTCACAGAATTCTATGAAGCAGGGGCCTCTGGTAGGCAGAATAATGGACTCCCACCATGTCAATATCCTAATCCCTGCAACCTGTGAATATCCTACCTTGCATGGCAAAAGAGACTTTGCAGGTGTGATGAAGGTTCTTGAGATGGGGATATCATCCTGGATTATCAGAGTGTGCCCAATGCAATTGCAAGAGTCTTTATAAGAAGGAGGCAGGGGCCTCCCTGGTGGCGCAGTGGTTGAGAGTCCGCCTGCCGATGCAGGGGATACGGGTTCGTGCCCCGGTCTGGGAGGATCCCATATGCCGCGGAGCGGCTGGGCCCGTGAGCCATGGCTGCTGAGCCTGCGCATCCGGAGCCTGTGCTCCGCAACGGGAGAGGCCACAACAGTGAGAGGCCCGCATACCACAAAAAAAAAAAAAAAAAAAAAAAAAAAGAAGGAGGCAAGACGGTCAAATTTGTCAGAAAAAAAAAGTGACAATGGAATCAGAGGTTGGAGTGATGCTCTATGAAGACAGAAGAAGCGGCCAAGAGGCGAGGAATGTAGGTAACCTCTGGAAGCTTGAAAAGTCAGGGAAATATAATAGAGTCTTCTCTAGAGACTCAGAAGGAACACAGCCCTGCTGACACCTTAACTTTAGTCTTCTGACTCCCAGAACGGGGAGAGAACATATTATATTGTTTTAAACCACTAAGTTTGTGGTAATTTGCTACAGCATCTATAGGAAAGTAACAGGGTCATTTTGGGAGGATAGTACATTTTAAAGAGTAAATGGGGCTTCCCTGGTGGCGCAGTGGTTGAGAGTCCGCCTGCCGATGCAGGGGACACGGGTTCGTGCCCCGGTCCAGGAGGATCCCACGTGCCGTGGAGCGGCTGGGCCCGTGAGCCATGGCTACTGAGCCTGCGTGTCCAGAGCCTCTGCTCCACAACGGGAGAGGCCACAACGGTGAGAGGCCCGCGTACCACAAAAAACAAAACAAAACAAACAACAACAACAAAAAAAAACAGGCAGCAAAAGAGAAGCTGTACAGGTATGAGTAGAGGGGTGGGTCCCAGTAATCATGGTATTTCACTCTTGAGCAGACTTCTACAGAGAAAAAACAACAAACTTTGACCTTTCTGTTCTTTTAATCCTTGCAACAACTCAGTAAAATAGGCAGGGCTGGGTAGATAGGGAGCTGAACCTCAAAGAGGTTATGCAATCTTTCTAAGATTGCACCGGCTAGAAGTTGTTCCAAAGAACCTCTTCTACTTAGAACCAAACTCAGGTCTTCTGACTCAGATTAGGCTGTCACTGATTAGACAATAATGGATAAACCTGTGTACACACCCAAACACACAGTTAAAACATACACACACACACACACAAAGACACCTATGATCTGGATCAACCAGATGAATTTATTTAGTGATTGCCCTATAGCTAGGCTAGTAGAGCATGATTGATATGTCTCTCTTAAATGTATATTTTTCATCTAAATTTTTGATATTTTTGCTTAGGTAAATATCTATATATTAATAAGTTAACTGTACAATGTCTTATAAGCTCCTACAGTTTGTGTTAAATATTAGCTCATCAGTAGCCTTCCATCTGGCTGTTTCTCCACCAATGCACGCTTACCCTTCCCATTTCAGGGCTTTCTCCTCTATAAAATGGGTGATCATTGGGATTTAGCTTTGACATTCTATGGCTTTTGTTTCTATTCTTTGTTCTATATGTATTCCTTTGACCACCAGCTCTGCCTGCACAATTCCTATTCAGATGATATGGCTCCAGATCTCAGCCTTGGAATCCAGGATGGGCAATGATGCTACTTCTTGCTCTGAATGGTTGTGATATATTATCTGTACTTTCTGATGTTTCACTTCCTCCCTTATATTTTAGTTTTTTTTTTCCATAAGCACCTTCTTTATCTTGCTGAACTGTGAACCTGCTTCATTCAGCTAAGAGGTCCTTGGCCCTAGAACAGTATAGTGAAAGGGAGAAGCTAACACTTTTGGAGGGCTGCAAGATGAGAACGATTATTATATTCAATTAGTATAATAGATAATAGACAAGGAAACCAGGCACAAAGAGGTTAAGTAAGTGGCCCAAAGTCACATAACAATTAAGTGGCAGTAGAAGAATCTATCTTGTAACTGCTAGGCTATACTATCCCACTCCTATGTACTTAGTGAAGGAAATTTATGAGCTACACCAAGTCTAATCTCTTTTATACCTTGTAAACCTATTTCCTCCATCAGAAAGGAAGGAAACAAGAAGGATCTGGTCATGTGTTTTTACCAGGGCATTGGACAAATCTTCGTCACTGATGGCCAAGGCACCAGCTGAATGAAGGTGGAAACAGAGGGCACCTTGGCCAGTTGGGTGCAGTTATTTGCTTTCAGGGGCAGCTACACTGTGGGCCCTAAACAAATTCAGGGGAAACTGCTTTTGGCAAATGCTAATAACTGCAAACAAATCCTCTGTTGTTTCCTCACCACTTCACTTTTTTACCTTATGTCTCAATCAGTACCTAGAAAAACAAAGACACAGACTCCACGAGCCTGGAGCTATTCTCCTGGGACAGGTTGAAAATGAAAAAGAAATCAGCAGTCCTGGATGGAATCCGTTTCATATTTGTTTTATAACAATTGCACCAGGTAGAGCAGTGAAACACTGTAAGTCTTTGGGACCATTTTTAGAAACAGTTTTGAAGCTCACTTTTTAAAGGAGATGCTATATTTTAGGGCAGTAATGGCAAATATTTTCTCTAAAGGAACAGATGGTAATTATTTTAGACTTTGGGGGCCAAGGGGCCAAACTGAGGATGTTATGTGGATGTTGATATAACAAGGGAGATGAGAAAAAAGCCCCATTGGCCTGGGGTGGTCCAGGGCCATCTGGGGTGGTGAGCATGCTTTGGGCTCAGGTCCTGACAGATATTCTTCAGAGGATCTGCAGCTGGAGGGAGAGGGAGTCAGGCTGTGTCAGGGGAAGTGTGCCCTCACTTTTTATTGTTGTGCAACACCAGATCCAGATGCCCTTTTCTCTTCCAGAGAGCCTGGCCTTCTTAACTAGTGAGGTTGGCTGGGGCTACTCATTGAGATTCTAGATTTCTCTGTCTTCCAGTCCAAGCCTCCACCACTCAGTACCCAGCAATTACCAAAGAGCAGAGTTCTCAACATGTAGGTTGCAAGTAGTGCAGGGTGTGGCCAATGGCAAGGTATCCAGGGGTGGAATGGGGACCTGGAGTGGAAAGAACTCTGGCTTGCTTTGCTTGACTCAAAATGCTAGTCTGCTAGAGCAGTGCCATGGGCTGTACTAAAGAGGCAGCAGCCTGGATTTTGCCCACAAGCAACCTCTGTTTCAGGACATGGCTGAACATGATAGGACTATACTGAAGAGATACACTAGAATAAATAGAAACTGGAGAAATATGTTTCTACAAAGAGGCTGAGAAGAGAGGTCCAGATGACTATAGTCCAAGAGGCAGATTTTGGAAGGTGTAGGCATGTGAAGTAATTGGCATCATGGACATTACCAGGAAGGTTGAGGCTAGTGTCATGGGCAGGGATTTTACAGTGACGGGATCTCAGAAGCCAGTGCTTCCTCTTCCCTATAAAAGGACTATATATTCCTGTTTGTTGCCATGTGACTCATGGGACCTTTCTGTGGGAACATTGCTCCTGTCTCATTATCAGGTTTGGCCACACCATATGATTTGATTAATGAAGTTTGGAAGAACCAGTGATGCAATGCTAGGTTTATAAACTATTCCATGATTTCTGTCAATAATTCCCTTGTTCCTTCTCCCAAGAAAACATCCATACTTCTTCATCTTGGATTTTGAAGCAGCTTCAAAGCCATGTTGTCACTCAGCCCACATGTCATTGCAACTGAGAGATAAAACTCTGTTTTTATAAGCCACTGAGATTCTTGAGGTCATTTGTTACTGCAGCAAAGCTGACTGATACAAGGTGAAATTTAGAATTGCAGAAAAGAAGTTTCTGTTAGTGAAGCCTGTTACTGGATAGTCAGATCCAGATACGAGGCTAAGGGTTAAGGCCAGGACTCCAGCTCCTACAATGATAAGATAAGCTAGGACATGACGTCTAGAGACCCTGTTCCCAGGATACTTGACAAGATGCTGGGACAGGAATTTAGATTTAAGAAATCGTTTGTCCCCCCTAAGCTACAAGGTTAGGGCTAGCAGTAATAACCGTGACCCAAGCTGAGTCATTCAATTTCCTGTGTATTAAGAGTTTCTTTATATCAGGAAACAGACCAGGAACTAAGGATTCAGAGACAAATAAGAAGGCAAAGATCAGTGACTTACGGTGGGGAGGGTACATCATGAAGTTTCTGTAGAGGACACTGGGTCTTGAAGGATGAGTAGATGAGGAGATTGAGGGACTAACATGTATAACACCATGGAAGCCCAAGGGCTGACCTAAGTGCCTTAAATCACTCTTGCCTATTCAAGATTGGTTCAAGAGCACTTCCTCAAAGTAGCTTCACGAACCACCTGTGCCAGAAGCAGCTTCATAAAATTAACAGATCCCGTGACCCAAAATCTGCTGAATCAGAGTTGCTAGATCTGAAGCCTCAGAGTATGCAAAATTGATCCTCCAAGTGACTCTGCATTCAAGTTTGAGACCCAAGGATGCAGCACAGGGGGCTCAGACTGAGCTACACATTGAATCATCTGGGCAGCTTTTAAGACATAGATGCCTGGACCTCACCCCAGAGATTCTCATTTGATTGATCTGGTATAGGGCTCAAGCACGGGTATGTTTTAGAAGTTTCCTAAATTTATTTTGATGCACACTCAGTTTGAGAATCACTGGTATAGAGAAAAAAAAATCAATTCATAGTTATTGCATATCCATCCTGAATATCATGAAGATAACATCCAGGGCACTGTTGTGGCTAGAGTAGTAAAATTGATAATGGTCTTTCTTCAAAGGAGCTCAAAATATTGAAAGCTGATGGGAAGATGGTGCCTGGCACAGGGTAAGCATTCAAAGTCATAAGTTGAGTGGATTAATAAAGAGACATATATCCAGAGAGGTTGAGAATTTAAACCAAGCTTTCTAGGTTATTCTAACTGAGGTTCAGGAACCACTGTCCCGGAGACAGTGTGGGAAAGGGGTGGGGAGGCGTGGGGTAGGGAGAGGAGAAAAACCTGAGCATAGCTGAACCTCAAGAAGCCAGGAACCAGGCCTTGACAGGACGATCTGGCTCAAAGAACACAGGGGCTTCATTCCCATTGTCTTGAGGGCCTGGAGCTTTTTATGTTCTTGCTTCTAATACCAAACTTATTCTCAGAACATGTGCTAAGTTATCTACCAGTTTCGGGTTTTGCTTATTGCATTTTCAGAATTAAATTTTCAAGAGCAATTGCCACAGTACAATTTTGTGAACTTGTAGCACTGAACATATCTAATTAGGTTGCTAGAGCCCTTAGCCAAATTACTGCAAATGTCATCTCTCTGCTCTCTTTTTGATGCAAAAATGTAGGGCAGTCTGCAATATACAGAATTTAATCTTAATGCAGGCAGACGCTGCTCATGGTGACAGAAGGGTCTATATTCCATTAACCCAAAATTTGCTTAGGCAAGCAATTCCCTCATTACACAGCTTGCATCCAAAAGGATGTTTCTGTCTTTCAAGCAAGCTGCTACTTTAGCAATTAGTTGTCCATAAAAATGTGAGTAATCGCCCTATCTCTGGATGGTTGGTGAGTTGATCATGCCCATGGGCCTTCCTTGGCCATTCCAAGTCTCCTCTGCTGGCACTGTCCCAGGTTTCAGAGATTCTGCATCATTAGAACATATGACAGCATTGATGAGTGAATTTCCAGCCTTGTCATTTTCCTCTTTAGAAAAAATTGTATTCATTTAGAGAAAACATTTTTTGTAAATTCTGATCTGGTCACAGCCTCATGACATAACTCCCTTGGATTTGTCCTCCTAGTCCCATTTTTTCACACTTAGTTCCTTAAATTCTTCCAAGGGGAGGCTCATCCCTACACCCCAGCCTAGACCAATTCCTGTGCAAACAAATCATAACAAAACAAAATGAACGATTGACCAAGGGGAATAGTAATCACCAGCATTGAATACTCACTATGTGTGAGGCATTGTATTGGGCCCTTTAGATCTCTTTTAATTCTGACTGCAGTTCAAGGAATGTGAATTATTATTCCCAATTTACAGACAGAAAACTGAGTCGGTGAAAATAAGTGTCATGAAATAACTAGCTACTTAGCATCCAACTGTGTAACTCTTTCTTACAATGTCCTAAACAACATAGCCATGGGTGTTAAAAGTAGATATCCTTTCAGACTTGGAATCCTCAGCCCCATGAGCAATGGACTCCCAAGTCATGTACCACATTTCTATGTGCATTTCTTCTGGAGATGAAGCTGGTTTCTCAAGAATGTTTGTTTTCTAGACTCTGGGGTCTGTTACCTATGGATAATCATCTAAAATAAAGCTTACTTAAACCCACAACTCTTGAGAATTATTTACTCCAGGCTCTTCATTGCTGAGATTGATTCACTAATTAGAACCAGACTGGATTCTCTGCCCTCACCAGGAGAATCCCCTCTGTCTTCATTTGGGAGACAGACAGAGAAAATGTGCATGCTTGTGGGAACTGAAATCCTCCTTATCACAGAACCAGAACCACATAAAAATAGACTCTTCGCATCTTCGCATTATTCACAACCTTGGTTATGAACTGATTTTCCTGATCTATTTCTTTGTCTTATTACATGTTGGTCTGGTTTTATAAGCTTATAAGTTTTCTGCTTCATGAGTTCATTTTTACTTTTAACCCCATTTTCCCCTGGCTTCTCAAAAGTGACTGTAAGTTTCTGTTTTGCCAATCATTTGGTTTCTCTCTGGCCATACTGCTGTCACCTTACATAAATTCTCACTCATTTCAGTCTTCCTCTACCTTCTAGTTCAGTGCCAACTAGAAATCTCATAAGCACCTTAATGACTCTTTCTTCTCACGGTTGACGTTCATCCAGAACAGTGTCCTATGGATGCTTATCCCTAAATATCCTTGAAGTTCTTTCCTTTTCCTCCATTACCTTTCCTACTTTCCTAGTTCTAGACCCTCATCACTTTATCATCTAGGTTAGGAGACTAACTTCCCTCCACATCTCCAGTCTGACAACCTGGTATTCTATTTTCTCCTTTTGCATCAGGGTGATCTTTCTAAAGATCATGCCCCTCCTTTTTAAAACCCTTCAATGGATACCCATACTTTCAAGATAAAGTCCAAACCCCTTATGATATCTATCTTATCTATATTTCAAATTGTATTCATTTTTCAAACTCCAATAGAAATTTCCTCTCTATTTGTCTATCTCAACTTACTCTACCCCCAAACACTTACTATTATAGCATTTCTTAAATTAGACCATAACTATTTATCATGAGCTGTTCTTGCTGCTCTGAACTTTAGATGCCTTGACTAGGCAAAGACTGAGTATAAGTAATTTCTATATCCCCAAACATAGAACGGTGCCTGGCACTTACTGGGTGTGCAATAATTGTATGCTAAATGAATGGATGAGTGAATCAGTTAATGGTGGAAATAGAGGTCAGGATCACCATTCCCTTCTTTCTTGCTGGGTTCAGAGGGTTTGCTCACGCCCACCTATGGAACAGTGCATGGCTTATTCAGATATATACTGATAGATGGAGGTAGTCATGAAAAATCAGTGAAACTGCCCAGCTTCTTTCAGATGTATGCCAAGCTAATTCAACTGGCCTTTATGCTGTAGAAAACCTTCATCCAAAGCATTTACTTTAAAAAAAAAATTAATTTATTTTCGGCTGTGTTGGGTCTTCGTTGCTGCACTCAGGCTTTCTCTAGTTGTGGTGAGCGGGGGCTGCTCTTCGTTGCGGTGCATGGGCTTCTCATTGCAGTGGCTTCTCTTGTCATGGAACACAGGCTCTAGGCGCACGGGCTTCAGTAGTTGTGGCATGAGGGCTCAGTAGTTATGGCACAGGGGCATTGTTGCTCCGTGGCATGTGGGATCTTCCCGGACCAGGGCTCGAACCCATGTCCCCTGCATTGGCAGGTGGATTCTTCTTAACCACTGCGCCACCAGGGAAGTCCCAAAGCATTTACTTTTTAAACTCAAATTTGCATATGCCATTAGCTTGTGGAAGGGGAGATGACGTTGGAAAATTATTCTGAAATAGGTTTTTGTGACTGCAGTAAATAGAGGATAAAAGCAGGAGGGTTGATAATGTTGATAACAGAGAAAATGAAAACTTGGTTGTGGGTGGAGCAGGCTCAGTGAGTGATTTTCCTCTTGCCTCTAACCTCAGTGACATGAGGACAGAATGAAGTAAAGTGATGGTCTCTAGAGGGGTCCTGTCGTCCCACCAGCTACTTATGAGCACCACTGTGGGACAGGCACTGTGCTAGGCTCCCAGAATAAAGAAATAATAAAGACGAGGTCCCTGCTCCCAGTGTGATGTGGAGGAGGGACACACAATAGGTAATTCCAAGGCAATATGGAGAGTGCTAGACTAGAGAATGGACTAAGTACTCTGGAAGTACATTAGGAATGAAAGACGTTGTCCTTAGAGATCATGGGAGAGCTTTGCAGGGGTGACATTTGAGTTGAATGTGGAAGGGCGATTGAGGGAAAACAGCATTCCAGCTGGAGAGAAGAGTTTGCATAAAATCCCCAGTGTGAGAAGTGACATGGTCAAGCAAGGATGCAAGTGGCAATGGTGAATGACAGGAGGTGTGACAAATAAGTCTGAGGAGGATGTTGGACAGAGTCTTTGGCACTTCGTGGGTCGGGGTCTGGGAGCCAGTGGAAGAGGTGAAAGAGGGCTTGGCTTGACCTCGCTAACTGTATATTCAAGGGCTTCTTAAAGCTTGAAGCTTGTATAATTTGGGAAATTCTCTATAAATTAAAGAAGGTTTACTAATAGGAAATTAAGTGCATATTTGTGAAAGTGAGGGGCTCTGAGCTCATTAGCCTCAAGGTAAATTCTCTCTGGTTCATAGAAGTTGGATTTGATTGGTATAAAATGTCCTTACTCTTAAATAAATTCTGAGGATAAAGAGGGACTTGCTTTGCTAGAAAGAAAACTGGTAGAACCATAAAACAAATAGAAACCCAGTTTAGAAGGACTGTGCTGGCCTCCATAAAGAAGTCCTCTATCTGCCTCTGGAAAGCTGTCCTATCTCCCTTTATATAGAGATGGCAGTTTGCATCTCTTGACAATCCTATCACCGTATTGTCAGTTTTGCCTCCTGCTCCTCCTGAAAGGGTATCGATCCAATGAGGGAGGGAGCTGGGAAAGCCTAAGGGAGGTGAGGAATTTTATTTTTAAGATTGCCATATATCCCATGTATCAATAGATAGAGTTAACATTCCAGTAATTTGGTTATGGAAGAAAGTGTGATCAAAACTCATCCGAAATAATTAATCTATACACGCCATTTCTTTCCCTTTCTAAACATCTCTGGAAAGAGAACATGGAGAAAAATATTGCTGACTTCCTCCAAAATTTTCTGCATGTCATGCATCTTATACCCGTCAGCTAGTTTGGATTTCTGAGCATTCCTGACACTGTTTGTGTCCCTACTATTTCTAGCATACTGTAGGTGAGGTCAATTCACTTGTAAACTCCCCACAGCTCATAAATGACAGAGTTCACCTTTGACACCTGGTCTTACCAACTCCCCAAATCAGTCACTTCCCATTAGGAATTTTATTTTCTTAAGGGCATCACAGTTTGAAAAAGTATTGCGGGCCACTTAGGGCATCCACAAAAATTCCAATTTGCTTTCAAATAATGCAGCCCTTAAAGAATTTGGGATTTTGCCTGGTGTTATTCATTAGAAATTATGGGAATAAACACCAGTAATTTCTCATGATTCTGCCATGCTATTTCTTGACTCAAATGCCCTCATTAGAAGTCCATCTCCTGCCCTCCTCCTCCCCATGCTGTTCTGCAGACATGATTGATGCATGATGGCATCACATCCCAATTACACAGCATCATGTAGTTCTTTCACTAACTGGGATGAACTGGATATTCCTATCATGAGTGTGTTGATTTCTTGCCCAGGAGACTTTATTCTCTCTACTGTCACTTCTGGAGTCATTCCCCGCATTCTAATTTATTAAATACTATCTTACTTTCAGAGCTAATTTTGACACTTGCATGGTTTCCAAGCATGTGTAACGTCTTCCCTGTATCATCTTATTTAAGTGTGTATCCATTCTCCTGTCTTCTGTAATTGACTATGGCCTTTTCAAGGATATAATCAGTGTCTGGCTCATCTTTATATCTCTCACAGCATAAGCTGAATGTGTTTTTATAATTGCTAGAATGAATGGGTAGATACATTTAAGTATAATGACTTTTTTTTTTTTTTTTTTTTTTGCGATACGTGGGCCTCCCACTGTTGTGGCCTCTCCCGTTGCGGGGCACAGGCTCTGGACGCACAGGCTCAGCAGCCATGGCTCACGGACCCAGCCGCTCCGCAACATGTGGGATCTTCCCGGACCGGGGCACGAACCCGTGTCCCCTGCATCGGCAGGCGGACTCTCAACCACTGCGCCACCAGGGAAGCCCTAATGACTTTTGATAAACCTTATTACTTCTGTAATATCTTCATACTAGTAGAACTCGATTAGAGCAGCTAGCAACTTTATGAACTCTTTTCAACTTTCATACTATATATTGGTTCTCAGAAAGCCCTAAAATAGCTTTATGTATTTCAGTGATAGGAGGAGAGCCATTTCTGATGGAGAGATTTATCCATACAGGTGATTTCACATGTTTCTTCTCCATATAACAGACAGATATAATCCTCTCTTCTTAAAGAAGGGAAAGCTAACTTGTCTAACATGAAGAGATTAAACTTAAGTGAGTGGAATTTAGTCACATTTCTATGCAATTGGCTACAGACATTTAAATCAGTGTCCTTCCTAGGATTGATATTCTTTCTCAGTGACAGAGACTGTTAAGTGCCTTGTGGGAAACATCATGAAGATCTGAAGGAAGAAACTGTATAAATTCAAGGGATTAAAAGTTTGAAAAGTGGAGAAAAAGAAAGTCAAGGAAGTATCTGTCAAAACAGTCATTGCAAGAGGAATAAAAGTGTAAGTTCCTCTCCACAATTTTTAATCTTCTTTCTCTCTCTCTCTCCCTCTCTCTCTCTCTCTCTCTCTCTCTCATAAAACAGAGAAATGCCATAAACATGGTGAATCATAGTACTAGCAAGGAAAGGAATTTGATGAGGTTGTTCAACATATATCTATTGACTAGGAGGAAACAGTGGATTCAAAGCTGGTTAAAACCCTTTTCCAGTGAAGGCAGAAAACAGACAGTTGCCATCCCACAGAACCCTTGATGAGATGCTATAGCAATATCTCCTTTGTAAGGTTTGCATCCACAACTGTGTGGAAATATCCATGGTCCACCTATGGAAGGAATATGTAAAATAACACCGAGAGGGAGAACACTACACGTGAAGTTGCACTTATAGAAGTCCAGAGCATGGGAAAAAAGAGAGTGCTCTTAGCTACCCAATGTAAACACAAAAGTGATGATGGGGATTTGAAAGTCAGTTTCATGAGGAATTTTTCATAGGCACTTTTGAAAGCTTGGGCCGATTGGTAAAGCTTAGATAAAAAGACACACTAAGGGGGCTTCCCTGGTGGCTCAGTGGTTGAGAGTCCGCCTGCCGATGCAGGGGACACGGGTTTGTGCCCCGGTCCGGGAAGATCCCACATGCCGCGGAGCGGCTGGGCCCGTGAGCCATGGCTGATGAGCCTGCGCGTCCGGAGCCTGTGCTCCACAACGGGAGAGGACACAGCAGTGAGAGGCCCGCGTGCCGCAAAAAAAAAAAAAAAAAAAAAAGACACACTAGGGTTAAGTTAATGGTTATTACATATTTTAAACTCTCTCATGGTAAAACAGGTTAGACCTCTTGCATGTGGTTTAGTGAACAGAACCAAGATCAATAAGTAGAAGTTACCTTGAATCAGAATGTCCCTGCATTTGGAAATTAAATTGTTAAATCAGGAAACATTTCCTGAATGGATAAACAATGAGGTCCTCCTGTATAGCACAGAGAAATATATTCAATATCCTGTAATAAACCATATGGAAAAGGGTATGAAAAAGAATATATATGTACATATGTATACACACATATGCAATATATAACTGAATCACTTTGCTGTAAACCAGAAAAAAAAAAAAAGGAAACACTTCCTGAACACTGTAATGTGCTAGACATGAGGATACAAGACAAATACAACAGGGCAGGCTATCTAGGGGACAGAGGCAGGATTTTAAACAGCAACAATGCTATGTGTTATACTGTGTATGGTGAATGACTCTCTCCATCAAGGTAACTTACAGAAAAGATCTACATGACTATTAAAGACTTTGGTTTTCAGTTTAGATTTCTTCTGAAAATATCACAATGCTGAAATTAGTCTTGAGGTTGAAAACAGAAAAGCTCAAATTTATCGGGCTTATGAGAGGACAGTGAGTTTTAATTACCTACATGTGATGGTAGGACTTTTGGCAGAAAAGTTTGGTGAACAGCTAGGGATGAGGAACTGGAGCTCTGGGTGAGTGAGGCAGGACATCCATCATTGGGGCTAGAAAGAAGGTATGGGAGGGACTGAAGTCCCCAGGGCTGCACTGAATGCTCATTACTGCTCTGCACAGCTCATCCATGAAAACTTGGGGGTCAAGAGCTAACTTGGGAGAGAGAACTGACCTATTCAGGAATATACTGGTTTCCCAGCAGAGGTACAGTATTAGTTTTCTTGGTTTGCTATAACAAAGGACCACAAACTAGATGGCTTCAAGGACAGAAATGTATTGTCTCAGTTCTGGAGCTTAGAAGTCTGACATTTAGATGTCATCAGGGCTGTTTCCTTCTGAGCACTGTGAGGAAGAATCTGTTCCACACCTCTCACCTAGCCTCTGGTGGTTTGCTGGCGACCTTTAGATTGCAGAAGCATCACTCAGGTCTCTGCCTTCATCTTTTTTTAATTTAGTTTTTTAATTTAATTTAATTTAATTTTTTATATAGCAGGTTATTAGTCATCAATTTTTTACACATCAGTGTATACATGTGAATCCCAATCACTCAATTCAGCACACCACCACCACCACCACCCCCGCGGCTTTCCCCCTTTGATGTCCATACATTTGTTCTCTACGTCCGTGTCTCAATTTCTGCCCTGCAATATGGTTCATTTGTATCATTTTTCTTGGTTCCACATATATGCGTTAATATACGATATTTGTTTTTCTCTTTCTGACTTACTTCTTTGGGATTCTCTATGTATAGTATCATGTCATCTTCAAACACTAACAGCTTTATTTCTCCTTTTCTAATTTGTATTCCTTTTATTTATTTTTTCTTCTCTAATTGCCATGGCTAGGACTTCCAAAACTATGTTGAATAAGAGTGGCAAGAGTGGACATCCTTGTCTTGTTCCTGATTGGAGGAAATGCTTTCAGTTTTTCACCATTGAGAATGATGTTTGCTCTGGGTTTGTCGTATATGGCCTTTATTATGTTGAGGTAGGTTCCCTCTATGCCCACTTTCTGGAGAGTTTTTATCATAAATGGGTGTTGAATTTTGTCAAAACCTTTTTCTGCATCTACTGAGATGATCATATGGTTTTTCTTCTTCAATTTGTTAATATGGTGTATCACATTGATTGATTTGTGTATATTGAAGAATCCTTGTATCCCTGGGATAAATCCCACTTGATCATGGTGTATGATCCTTTTAATGTGTGGTTGGATTCTGTTTGCTAGTATTTTGTTGAGGATTTTTGCATCTATATTCATCAGTGATATTGGTCTGTAATTTTCTTTTTTTGTAGTATCTTTGCCTGGTTTTGGTATCAGGGTGATGGTGGCCTCACATAATGAGTTTGGGAATGTTCCTTCCTCTGCAATTTTCTGGAAGAGTTTGAGAAGGATGGGTGTTAGCTCTTCTCTAAATGTTTGATAGAATTCGCCTGTGAAGCCATCTGGTCCTGGACTTTTGTTTGTTGGAAGATTTTTAATCCAGTTTCAATTTCATTACTTGTGATTGGTCTCTTCATATTTCCTGTTTCTTCCTGGTTCAGTCTTGGAAGGTTATCCCTTTCTAAGACTTTGTCCATTTCTTCCAGGCTGTCCATTTTATTGGCATAGAGTTGCTTGTAGTAGTCTCTTAGGATGCTTTGTATTTCTGCAGTGTCTGTTGTAACTTCTCCTTTTTCACTTCTAATTTTATTGATATGAATCCTCTCCTTCTTTTTCTTGATGAGTCTGGCTAATGGTTTATCAATTTTGTTTATCTTCTCAAGGAACCAGCTTTTAGTTGTATTGATCTTTGCTATTGTTTTCTTTGTTTCTATTTCATTTATTTCTGCTCTGATATTTATGATTTCTTTCCTTCTGCTAACTTTGGGTTTTGTTTCTTCTTCTTTCTCTAATTCCTTTAGGTGTAAGGTTAGATTGTTTATTTGAGATTTTTCTTGTTTCTTGAGGTAGGCTTGTATAGCTATAAACTTCCCTCTTAGAACTACTTTTGCTGCATCCCATAGGGTGTAGTTCTTCTTGCTTCTGCTGTCTGCCCTCTGGTGGATGAGGCTATCTAAGAGGCTTGTGTAAGTTTCCTGATGGGAGGGACTTGTGGTGGGTAGAGCTGACTGTTGCTCTAGTTGGCAGAGCTCAGTAAAACTTTAATCTTCTTGACTGCTGATGGCTGGGACTGGGTTCCCTCCCTGTTGGTTGTTTGGCCTGAGGCAACCCAACACTGGATCCTACCTGGGCTCTTTGATGGGGCTAATGGCAGACCCTGGGAGGGCTCACACCAAGGAGTACTTCCCAGAACTTCTGCTGCCAGTGTCCTTGTCCCCATGGTGAACCACAGCCACCCCCTGCCTCTGCAGGAGACCCTCCAACACTAGCACGTAGGTCTGGTTCAGTCTCCTATGGGGTCACTGCTCCTTCCCCTTTGGTCCCAATGCTCACACTACTTTGTGTGTGCCCTCCAAGAGTGGAGTCTCTGTTTCTCCCAGTCCTGCAGTCAAATCCTGCTAGCCTTCAAAGTCTGATTCTCTAGGAATTCCTCCTCCAGTTGCCAGAACCCCAGGTTGGGAAGCCTGATGTGGGGCTCAGAACCTTCACTCCAGTGGGTGGACTTCTGTGGTATAAGTGTTCTCCAGTATGTGAGTCACCCACCCAGCAGTTATGGGATTTGATTTTACTGTGATTGTTCCCCTCCTACCGTCTCTTTGTGGCTTCTCCTTTGTCTTTGGAGGTGGGGTATCTTTTTTGGTGAGTTCCAGTGTCTTCCTGTCAATGATTGTCCAGCAGCTTGTTGTGATTCTGGTGTTCTCACAAGAGGGAGTGAGAGCACATCCTTCTACTCCACCTTCTTGGTTCAGGGCCAGCTCTGCCTTTATCTTTACATGGGATTATCCCTGTGTGTGTGTCTGTCTCCAAATTTTTACTCTTTATAAGGACACCAATCGCACTGGCATAGAACTTACCCTAATGACCTAATTTTAACTTAATTAACTCTATTAAGGCTCTTTTACAAAATAAGGTCATGTTGAGCAGTGGGGGTTCGGACTTCAACATAGCTTTTTGGTGGAACATAATATAACCCATAGGAGTTGCTTTGTAAACATTAAAGCATGTCTGGAATTTAATCAGATTTTGTTGAAGATGTAGTCAGCTTCTAACAGAATAAACATTGTAAGAATAGTGAGAGGAGGACCTTCAAGATGGCAGAGGAGTAAGACGTGGAGATCACCTTCCTCCCCACAAATACATCAAAAATATGTCTACATGTGGAACAACTCCTACAGAACACCTACTGAACCCTGGCAGAAGACCTCAGACTTCCCAAAAGCCAAGAAAATCCACATGTACCTGGTTAGGGCAAAAGAAAAAAGAAAAAACAGAGACAAAAGAATAGGGACGGGACCTGCACCAGTGGGAGGGAGCCGTGAAGGAGGAAAGGTTTCCACACACTAGGAGCCCCTTCGTGGGCAGAGACTGCAGGTGGCGGAAGGGGAAGCTTCGGAGCCGCGGAGGAGAGCGCAGCAATAGGGGTGCGGAGGGCAAAGCAGAGAGATTCCTGCACAGAGGATCAGTGCTGCCCAGCACTCACCAGGCTGAGAGGCTTGTCTGCTCCCCCGCCGGGGTGGGAGGGGCTGGGAGCTGAGGCTCGGGCTTTGGAGGTCAGATCCCAAGGAGAGGACTCGGTTGACTGCATGAACACAGCCTGAAGGGGGTTAGTGCACCACAGCTAGCCTGGAGGGAGCCTGGGAAAAAGTCTGGACCTGCCTAAGAGGCAAGAGACCATTGTTTGTGGGTGTGCGAGTAGAGGAGATTCAGAGCACGGCCTAAATGAGCTCCAGAGACAGGCGCGAGCAGTGGCTATCAGCATGGACCCCAGAGACCGGCATGAAACGCTAATACTGCTGCTGCAGCCACCAAGAATCCTGTGTGGAAGCACAGGTCACTCTCCACACCTCTCCTCCTGGGAGCCTGTGCAGCCCGCCACTGTCCCATGATACAGGGAAAATTTCCCTGGGAGAACACATGGCCGCCTCAGGCTGTTGCAAGTCATGTTGGCCTCTGCAGCAGCAGGCTCGCCCTGCATTCCATACCCCTCCCTCCCCACCGGCCTGAGTGAGCCAGAGGCCCCTAATCAGCTGCTACTTTAACCTCATCCTGTCTGGGCAGAGAACAGATACCAGAGGGCAACCTACATGCAGAGGCAGGGCCAAATCCAAAAGTGAAACCCAGGAGCTGTGTGAACAAAGAAGTGAAAGGGAAATCTCTCCCAGCAGCCTCAGGAGCAGCAGATTAAATCTCTACAATCAATTTGATGTGCCCTTCCTCTGTGGAATACCTGAATAGACAACGAATCATCCCAAGATTGAGGCGGAGGACTTTGGGAGCAGCTGTAGACTTGGGGTTTGCTGTAGGCGACTGACTAGTTTCTGATTTTTATGTTATCTTAATAGTTTTTAGTGCGTCTTATCATTGGTGGGTTTGTTTATTGGTTTGTTTGTCTTCTTTTTTTATTACTTGTTTAATTTTAATAATATATTTTAATGTTTTATTTTAATAACTTTATTTTATTTTATTTATTTATTTTTTCTTTCTTTTTTTCTCGCTTTTCTTCTGAGCCATGTGGTTGACAGGGTCTTGGTGCTCAGGCTGCCTGTCAGGCTTGAGCCTCTGAGGTGGGACAGCCAAGTTCAGGACATTGGACCATGAGAGACATCGCAGCCCCACATAATATCAATTGGCCAGAACTCTCCCAGAGATCTCCATCTCAACACTAAGACCCAGCTCCACCCAACGGCCAGCAAGCCACAGTGCTGAATGCTCCATGCCAAACAACTAGCAAGACAGGAACACAACCCCACCCATTAGCAGAGGCTGCCTAAAATCATAATAAGGTAACAGACACCCCAAAATACACTACTGGAGGTGGTCCTGCCCAGCAGAAAGACAAGATACAGCCTCATCCACCAGAACACAGGAACCAGTCTCCTCCATCAGGAAGCCTACACAACCTACTGAACCAACCTTACTCTCTGGAGGCAGACACTGAAAACAATGGGAACTACGAGCTGGCAGCCTGCAAAACAGAGACAGTAAGTTAAGCAAAATGAGAAGACAGAGAAATACGCAGCAGATGAAGGAGAAAGGTACAAAACCACCAAACAAAACAAATGAAGAGGAAATAGGCAGTCTACGTGAAAAAGAATTCAGAGTGATGATAGAAAAGATGATCCAAAATCTTGGAAATGAAGTGGAGAAAACACAAGAAACGTTTAATAAGAACCTAGAAGAAGTAAAGACAAACAAACAATGATGAACAACAAAAAAAATGAAATAAAAATTCTCTAGAAGGAATCAATAGCAGACTAACTAAGGCAGAAGAACAGATAAGTGACCTGGAGGACAAAATAGTGGAAATAACTACCGCAGAGCAGAATAAAGAAAAAAGAATGAAAAGAATTGAGGACAGTCTCAGATACCTCTGGGACAACATTAAATGAACCAACATTCAAATTATAGGGCTCCCAGAAGAAGAAGAGGAAAAGAAAGGGACTGAGAAAATATTTGAAGAGATTATAGTTGAAAACTTCAGTAATATGGGAAAGTAAATAGCCAATCAAGTTCAGAAAAGGCAGAGACTCCCTTACAGGATAAACTGAAGGAGAAACATGCCAAGGCACATATTAATCAAACCACCCCCCAAAAAACACAAAGAAATAATATTAAAAGCAGCAAGGGAAAAGCAACAAATAACATACAAGGGAATTCCCATAAGGTTAACAGCTGATCTTTCAGCAGAAACTCTGAAAGCCAGAAGGGTGTGGGATGACATATTTAAAGCAATGAAAGGGAAAAACCTACAACGAAGATTACTCTACCCAGCAAGGATCTCATTCAGATTTGATGGAGAAATTAAAACCTTTACAGACAAGCAATAGCTAGGAGAATTCAACACCACCAAACAAGCTTTACAACACATGATAAAGGAATTTCTCTAGGGAGGAAACACAAGAGAAGGAAAAGACCTACAATAACAAACCTAAAACAATTAAGAAAATGGTAATAGGAACATACATATCAATAACTACCTTAAATGTAAATGGATTAAATGCTCCAACCAAAAGACATAGACTGGCTGGATGGATACAAAAACAAGGCCCATCTATATGCTGTCTACAAGAGACCCACTTCAGACCTAGGGACACATACAGATTGAAAGTGAGGGGATGGAAAAAGATATTCCATACAAATAGAAATAAAGAAAGATGGAGTAGCAAGTCTCATATCAGACAAAATAGAATTTAAAATAAAGACTATTACAAGAGACAAAGAGGTACACTACATACTGATGAAGGGATCAATCCAAGAAGAAGATATAACAATTGTAAATATTTATGCACCCGACATAGGAGCACCTCAATACATAAGGCAAATGCTAACAGCCATAAAAGGGGAAATTGACAATAACACAATCATAGCAGGGGACTTTAACACCTCACTTTCACCAATGGAAAGATCATCCAAAATGAAAATAAATAAGGAAACACAAGCTTTAAATGACACATTAAACAAGATGGAATTTATTGATATTTCTAGGACATTCCATCCAAAAACAACAGAATACACTTTCTTCTCAAGTGCTCATGGAACATTCTCCAGGATAGATCATATCTTGGGTCACAAACCAAGTCTTGGTAAATTTAAGAAAATTGGAAATGTATCAACTATATTTTCAGAGTACAACGCTATGAGACTAGATATCAATTACAGGAAAGAAACTACAAAAAATAAAAAAACTTGGAGGCTAAACAATACACTACTAAATAACCAAGAGATCACTGAAGAAATCAAAGAGGAAATCAAAAAATACCGAGAAACAAATGACAATGAAAACACGATGACTCAAAACCTATGGGATGCAGCAAAAGCAGTTCTAAGAGGGAAGTTTTTAGCAATACAATCCTACCTCAATAAACAAGAAACATCTCAAATAAACAAACTAACTTTACACCTAGAGCAATTAGAGAAAGAGGAACAAAAATCCCCAAAGTTAGCAGGAGGAAAGAAATCATAAAAATCAGATGAGAAATAAATGAAAAAGAAATGAAGGAAACAATAGCAAAGATCAATGAAACTAAAGGATAGTTCTTTGAGAAGACAAACAAAATTAATAAACCATTAGCCAAACTCATCAAGAAAAAAAGGGAAATGACTCAAATCAACAGAATTAGAAATGAAAAAGGAGAAGTAACGAGTGACACTGCAGAAATACGAAGGATCATAAGAGATTACTGCAAGCAACTCTATGCCAATAAAATGGACAAATTCTGGAAGAAATGGACAAATTCTTAGAAAAGCACAACCTTCTGACACTGAGCTAGGAAGAAACAGAAAATATAAACAGACAGATCCCAAGCACTGAAATTGAAACTGTGATTAAAAATCTTTCAACAAACAAAGACCAGGACAAGATGGCTTCACAGGCGAATTCTATCAAGCATTTAGAGAAGAGCTAGCTCCTATCCTTCTCAAACTCTTCCAAAATACAGCAGAGGGAGGAACTCCCAAACTCATTCTACGAGGCCACCATCACTCTGATACCAAAACCAGGCAAAGATGTCACAAAAAAAGAAAACTAAAGGCCAATATCAGTGATGAAGATAGATGCAAATATCCTCAAATAACTACTAGCAAACAGAGTCCAACAGCACATTGAAAGGATCGTACACCATGAAATGGGATTTAGCCCAGGAATGCAAGGATTCTTCAATATATGCAAATCAATCAATGTGATACACCATATTAACAAATTGAAGAAAAAAACATATGATAATCTCAATAGATGCAGAAAAAGCTTTCACCAAAATTTAACACCCATTTATGATAAAAACTCTCCAGAAAGTAGGCATAGAGGGAACTTACCTCAATATAATAAAGGCTGTATATGACAAACTTACAGACAACAGTTCTCAATGGTGAAAAACTGAAATCATTTCCTCCAAGATCGGGAATAAGATAAGGTTGCCCACTCTCACCGCTATTATTCAACATAGTTTTGGAAGTTTTAGCTACAGCCATCATAGAAGAAAAAGAAATAAAAGGAATCCAAATTGGAAAAAGAAGAAGTAAAACTGTCACTGTTTGCAGACGACATGATACTATATACAGAGAATCCTAAAGATGCTATGAAAAAAACTACTAGAGCTAATCAATGAATTTGGTAAAGTTGCAGGATACAAAATTAATGCACAGAAATCTCTTGCATTCCTATACAATAATGATGAAAAATCTGAAAGAGAAATTAAGGAAATGCTGCCATTTACCATTGCAACAAAAAGAATAAAATAGCTAGGAATAAAACATACCTAAGGAGACAAAAGACTTGGATGCAGAAAACTATAAGACACTGATGAAAGAAAATAAAGAGGATACAAACAGATGGAGAGATATACCATGTTCTTGGATTGGAAGAATCAACCTTGTGAAAATGACTCTACTACCCAAAGCAATCTACAGATTCAATGCAATCCTTATCAAACTACCAATGGTTTTGTTCTAACAGAACTAGAACAAAAAATTTCCCAACCTGTTTGGAAACACAAAGGACCCCCGTACAGCCAAAGCAATCTTGAGAAAGAAAAATGGAGCTGGAGGAATCAGGCTTCCTGACTTCAGACTATACTACAAAGCTACAGTAATCAAGACAGTATTGTATTGGCACAAAAACAGAAATATAGATCAATGGAACAGGATAGAAAGCCCAGAGGTAAACCCATGCACATATGGTCACCTTATCTTTGATAAAGGAGGCAAGAATATACAATGGAGAAAAGACAGTCTCTTCAATAAATGGTGCTGGGAAAACTGGACAGCTACCTTTAAGGAATGAAATTAGATCACTCCCTAACACCATACACAAAAATAAACTCAAAATGGATTAAAGACCTAAATGGAAGGCCAGACAATATAAAACTCTTAGAGGAAAACATAGGCAGAACACTCTATGACATAAATCACAGCAAGATCCTTTTTGACCCACTTCCTAGTCAAATGGAAATAAAAACAAAAATAAACAAATGGGACCTAATGAAACTTAAAAGCTTTTGCACAGCAAAAGAAACCATAAAGAAGACGAAAAGACAACCCTCAGAATGGGAGAAAATATTTGCAAATGAAGCAACTGACAAAGGATTAATCTCCAAAATATACAAGCAGCTCATGCAGCTCAATATTAAAAAAACAATCCAAAAATGAGCAGAAGACCTAAATAGACCTTTCTCCAAAGAAGATATACAGATTGCCAACAAACACATGAAAGGATGCTGAACATCACTAGTCATTAGGTAAATGCAAATCAAAGCTACAATGAGGTATCACCTCACACCAGTCAGAATGTCCATCATCAAAAAATGTACAAACAAGAAATGCTGGAGAGGGTGTGGAGAAAAGGGGACACTCTTGCACTGTTGGTGGGAATGTAAATTGACAAAGCTACTATTGAGAACAGTATGGAGCTTCCTTAAAAACCAAAAATAGAACTACCATATGACCCAGCAATTCCACTCCCTGGCATATACCCTGAGAAAACCATAATTCAAAAAGAGTCATGTATCACAATGTTCATCACAGCACTATTTACAATAGCCAGGACATGGAAGCAACATACATGTCTATTGACAGATGAATGTATAAAGAAGATGTGGCACATATATACAGTGGAATATTACTCAGCCATAAAAAGAAACAAAATTGAGTTATTTGTAATGAGGTGGATGGAACAAGAATCTGTCATACAGAGTGAAATAAGTCAGGAAGAGAAAAACAAATACTGTATGCTAACACATATATAGGGAATGAAAAAAAAAGTTTCTGAAGAACCTAGGGGCAGGACAGGAATAAAGATGCAGATGTAGAGAATGGACTTGAGGCCACAGGGAGGGGGAATGGTAAGCTGGGACGAAGTGAGAGAGTGGCATGGACATATATACACTACCAAATGTAAATCGATAGCTAGTGGGAAGCAGCCTCATAGCACAGGGAGATATGCTCAGTGCTTTGTGACCACCTAGAGGGGTGGGATAGGGAGGGTGAGAGGGAGATGCAAGAGGGAGGGGATATGGTGATATATGTATACATATAGCTGATTCACTTTGTTATGCAGCAGAAACTAACACAACATTGTAAACAATTATACTCCAATAAAGATGTTTAGAAAAAAAGGAATAGTGAGGAAATGGCAAAAGTGAGTTTGAGAATTGTACATTTAGCATTTAAGAAGAACTAAGTGTGGAGAATCTGTGAAAACAACTTTTTAATATCGATAATGTATTATTTCATTTTTCTTTCTTCACCATTTTCACATAACTGCACCTCGTTGGGGGACACGATTTTTTAATTAGTTGATTTCGATTTACATAGTGTTGCACACAGATTTTGCAGAGGAAAATAGTAGTTGATACATATACATCCACAATAATCTCTTATGAAAATGGCTTCCATCTGATAATTGGTCACACTATCAGAAATTCATCCATGAATGGATAAAGAAGATGCGGTATACATATATGTGTATATATATATATATGTGTACATATATATATATATATATATATATATATACACAATGGATTATTGCTCAGCCACTAAATCATTCATTAAAAATAATGAAAGATTGCCATTTGCAGCAACATGGATGGACCTAGAGATGATCATACTAAGTGAAGTAAGTCAGACAGTGAAAGACAAATACCATATGATATCACTTATACGTGGAATCTAAAATATTACACAAATGAACATATCTATGAATTAAAACCAGACTCACAGATATATAGAACACACTAGTGATTGCCAAGGGTGGATGGGGGAGGGAAGGATTGGGAGTTCGGGATTAGCAGATGCAAACTATTATATATAGAATGGCTAAACAAGGTGCCAACGTATAGCACAGGGAACTATATTCATTATCCTGTGATAAACCATAATGGAAAAGAATATGAAAAAGAATGTATATGACAGACTCTAGGTCTATCCACCTCATTACAAATAGCTCAGTTTCATTTCTTTTTATGGCTGAGTAATAGTCCAGAGTGAAGTAAGTCAGAAAGAGAAAGACAAATACCGTATGCTAACACATATATATGGAATTTAAAAAAATGTCATGAAGAACCTAGGGGTAAAACGGGAATAAAGACACAGACCTACTTGAGAATGGACTTGAGGATATGGGGAGGGGGAAGGGTAAGCTGTGACAAAGCGAAAGAGAGGCATGGACATATATACACTACCAAACATAAGGTAGATAGATAGTGGGAAGCAGCCGCAGAGCACAGGGAGATCAGCTTGGTGCTTTGTGACTGCCTGGAGGGGTGGGATGGGGAGGGTGGGAGGGAGGGAGATGCATGAGGGAAGGGATGTGGGAACAGATGTATATGTATGACTGATTCACTTTGTTATAAAGCAGAAACTAATAAAAAAAAAAGAAAAAAAAAGAATGTATATGTATAACTGAGTCACTTTGCTGTACAGAAGAAATTAAACACAACATTTTAAATCAACTATACTTCAATAAAATTCCCCCCCCCCAAAAAAAGAAATTAATCCATCAAAGACTTGGTCTAGGAATCAGAAGCCCTGGATTTTTGTAGCAATGCTGGCTATCTCTTAATGCAAATCACTTGATAACTTTGAGTCACAATGCTTTATTGAAATGAGAGACGTTTGTATTAGGTTATATAAATTGTTTAGGAGTCTCTGTTAACCTTTATGCCATTCCTGGCTTGCTATACCACCCATGGAAATAAATTAGACCAAAGATCCAATGTAATGCTGAGTACCAAATGATGAATGTAACTGTCAATTTTAATGGAAGAAGAAATGTGAATGAAACAAAGTACTGGATAAGTTGGTTTGGTTTTATTAAGAATTATTGGATCATTGTATTAATCAAACACAGTTATTTTGGGAAATTTCAAGAAACCTCTACTAGATGTTTTAAGAAGATAATAATTGTTATTTCTCCATCTAAAATAATGTTTTTTCAAGCCCTTGTTTTTTGAACTATGATTCACTATGTTTATGGAATCAATTTAATGTACATGGCCATAATTAAGAAAAAAATATATAATAGAGAAAAATAAAGTAGAACAGGAAAGAATAGAGAAGCAGCGTGAAAGGATTTTTCATACTAATATACACGTATGCTAGTACTGTGTTGCAATGTTCAATGAATTTCTAACAGTGGATGTAAGTCAGAAGTTTAAAAGCTACTGACTGTCTTAAATATCATTGTGGAATACTGTTTTTCAGAGGCTTGAGACCATTGATAGGCCAGGGGAATCTAGCCATCTAGCAAAAAATTATAAAATAAGAGAAAATTATTTAATTTTTGTTGTGTTTCCATTTTCTTCATTAAAGGAAATGATAAGCCAGATGGAAATTAAAAAAATTAAGTGTTTTATAGAGGAAAATTAAATCTGAGTTGGATACGAAGTTGCTTAGAGAATATACAGTCATTTAAAATAACCTCAGTTGTCCAAATCTAGGTGAATTTCACACCAGGATGCTAAAAGTTTTTAATATAAGATTATGGTAAACTTAAAAATAGTATTTTAAAGAGAAAATTTCAAACATTGAAAAAAGCAGAGAAAATAGTAAAGTGAGTGTCCAAATGCCTATTTCCCAGCTTCAGTGATTATCAACTTATGGTCAATCTTGCTTCATCTATACTCTCCTTCCCAACCCCTTTTCTTCTCAAATTATTTTGAAGAACATTCCTGTCATCATCATTAAACCAACAGAAATGAACATAATTACTACAGTTAGTAAGTATCCTGTTAGTGTTCATATTTTCAGTAAACTTCTACAAATTGAGATACCACATTACACCTACAAGGATGGCTAAAACCAAAAAGAGGTAATAGTAAGTGTTGACAGTGATGTAGAGAAACTGGATCCCTCATTCGCTATTGGTGGGAATGGAAAATGGTGCAGCCACTTTGGAAAATAGTTTGGCAATTCCTCAGAACATTGAACATAGAACTAACATATGATCCCATAATTCCACTCCAGGTTATATACCCAAAAGAAATATATATATATATATATATATATATATATATATATGTACATATATACATACATACACACACACACACACTAAACTTGTACCTGAATGTTTATAGTAGCATTACTCATTATAATCAAAAGGTGGAAACAATCAAAATCTCTGTCAACTGATGAATGGATAAATGAAAGAGGTATATCCATGCAGTGGAATATTACTCAGCAAAGAAAAGGAATAAAGTGCTTATACATGCTGCAGCATGGATAAACCTTGAAAACATTATGCTAGGTAAAAGAAGCCAATCACAAAGGCCACATATTGTATAATTCTATGTATATTAAATGTCCACAATATGCAAATCTACTGAGACAACACGTAGACTAGTAATCACTGGGGGATGATGAGAGGAAATGGAGAAAAATAGAACACTAATGGGTATAGGGTTTCTTTTGGGGTAAAAATACTTCTAAAGTTGATTTTGGTGATGGTTGCACAACTCTGTGAGTGTACTAGAAACTATTCAATTGTACACTTTAAATGGGTGAATGTTATGATGTGTGAATTATATTTCAATAAAGTTATTTTTTAAATGAAGAAAAGGAAAACATACCAATAGACTAAAGGTATAGAGCCGTTCTTATTTCTGAAAGGTGAAGGAAGTGGCAAAAATTTCAAAGTTGATGGTTTCACACTTAGGTTGACTTAAGTAAGTATACATTTTTGAAAGGGAAAAAAATAAGGTTAGGAAACTATATATTGTAAGTCATTTTTTTGTCTCTGGCTAGGGCTGCAAACTTGAATTTCTCACCATTACAATCCCCTGGGCAAAATCCAGAGATAGTGCTGTTCAAATGACCTCTAGACTTCATCTCGGGATACTGTGTTTATCCTGCCAACACTGATCCCCGACCTCCACGAAATCACCTCACCATAGAGGACTCAGGGTTAATCATGCCTGTATTATGTACTTAGGGTGATTCTTGTACAACTCAGATAACTGATATAAAAATGTCTTAAAAATCAAGGAATTGTGTTATTGCCATTATTGTTTGTGCTCTATAAGCAGCAGAATCTATTCGCAGAGAACCATATTTGATGTTTGACTAACAGACAATAAATAATTGCTGTGGGTATGGATGGTCTGCCATGGCTGACCTCTGTCTCTCACTCAGCAAGCCTTGTACCATTTCTGGAACTGTACAGTGTAGTGTGTATTTAGGAAACACAATAAATCCTATCACTGTGGCTTATTTATATTTATACATAAGGTGATAGAAGAGCTTCTTAAAAGGGGCACGCTTGTGTTCTTACAGGGGAGGTAAATCCTTAGTGATGTAACCCTTCCACTTTCCTCCTTGACCCTTTTTAAATTTCTTAACTATAAATTATAAATGTAACTCTAAAACTTAAAGGGATATTTCCCCCCTGGCGGTCCAGTGGTTAAGACACTGTGCTTCCACTGCAGGGGGTACGGGTTCAATCCCTGGTTGGGAACTAAGATCCTGCATTTTTTGGCTGTGCGGCATGGCTAAAAAATAAAATAAATTTTTAAAAAACGGACTTTATTTTTTCTAAGAGTGGGGGAAGTGAAAACTCAACCTCTCCTTTAACAGAGATTATAGAAAATCTGTATACATTTCACTCATCCCCCTTTTACGTTTCGGGTTTCATTTTTCTCTGCCTTCCTCCTATTTAATCAGTATATGCCTGAATTTGTAAGAATTAAAACCTAAAAATGAACCATGCATTTATACTTCTACTGGGCCTGATCTTTTCAGATTGAGCTGTTGTGACACCACGATCAAATCTTTGTGTCACACCATCTTGTAGCTGGAAGCAATAGTATCTCTTGTAACCTGCATTTACAGACAAAGACAGTAAGGGAAAGTGGAAAAGCCACAGAACCATGGTGAGTGAAGTTGCACAGAGGTGCCCAAGCCTAGCCATGTCATTTACCAACCTCAAGCAGCAATACTAATTCCAGACTAGCTCTGCTACTGGGTTTGTGTTGTCTGAAAATAATCAGGCTGGAGCCAATTTTGCTAAGGGATTTACCAGCACCAAGACTTCAGGCTGAAGGTCTTTACTGCCTATTGTTTCCTTGGTGCTGAGACAGATAAGCAAGGACTCCAGACATCTGACAGTAAGAGGATTTTCCAGGCTCACTAACTAGACTTTATTCTCTTTCTTAAACTCATTTACATCCCACTTGGTTGTGTATTAAAATTGGACCTCTTTTGTCCCACTAATTTTTGACAATTCGTTTGAAAAGTAGGTGATTTTTTAAGATAAATCTAAAATACAACATTTATTCCACCGAGTTTGAGCTTTGAGTTGGTTTCTGCTATTAGATAAGAGACATAAAATCTCACGTTTCTAAGCTCTAATGATGAACATATGCCATCAAGGTAAAACTCTCAAAAGAAAATCTGTTTTTACCAGGGCATGTTAAATCTGGGGATAAAAGTCAAATGCAAAGTACGTGCCTACATCAATCATATCAGAACTTCGCACCCAAACATCTGCTAGTGCATATCTTCTCCTTAAGGTATCTCTATTACAGTGAGGAGTGGTGTGTGTAAAAGCATTCATGGCAGAGGCAAAAGCTGCTGCCCTGTTCTGCTTAGCTGGTCTCACTACCATCTGCTTTCTGTCTTCTCTTGCCCTGAGCATTCTTTGTACTTGCTGGGTGCTGATCACCTGATGCCCTGAGCCTTGGATGCTGGGGCTGGTGGGATGCAGTAGAAGTTGAAGTAGGAACATCCTTGAGTTCTTTGTTGAAAGGAAATGCACAATTCAAGAAAATCAGGTAGAGCTGACAGGCAGGGTTCTAGAAGAGAGCTAGAACGTGGAGGTCTGAACATAGAGGAAAGTCTAGGCCCAGGCAGGCACAGAGGGTGGTAAGTAGCCACATTTAACAGAGTCTCAGTTTCTAGGCTAGGAAAGGGAGGGGGTGGACAGACAGACGTCCCCACCAAGGGAAAGAGGAACGGAGCCTTTCAAGGCAGGGGCTCAGGCCCAGGGGAAAAGACAGATGTGGAGTATGAGAGCACAGGGAAGAGGCAGGAGGCCAGTGACTGGAGGGAAGGCCAGGGGAGACAGCAAGTCTGCTGGTTGCAGAGTTATGTTCATGGTTACATCCAAATCTCTGAAGTTGGCCCTCATTAAGAGTAGGACTTTTCCCTGAGGCCAGAGGGACAGGTTTCGGGGAATGAGCTTTCATAGAGGAACAGATAACCCTGCAAGTGAGTATTTGAAAATGTTCCAGGGGCTGGGCATCAGCTAGATCCTTATAACTCCTCCTCTCCCTCTTAACTTCAATAACCTCTGTGTTCCTTCAGTGTGGATGCCTTCTCTTAGGTATCAGGAAGAATGGAGTCCACTCAGACTCATTCACAGCATATGGTGTCGGTAGGTATTACCTCTTAGTCCTCCAAATAGTCTGAAATGTGATAAGTACCCCTTCACAACTTTAGAGGAATTTTTCAGAATGCTTTGGGAAACCAAATCAAACTCTAGATGATGGCACCTCAATCAACATGACAAAGACAGTACTGAGTTCATCGAGGGGAGGTGGGCCTTTAAAATATTACTCATCACTGCACTACTATGGCTGTTCTGAACTCCACAGAAGCTAGAGAGTGGATGTTTTGCCTGACATTTATCTGTGTGTGTGTGTGTATAATTTATTTCTTCCTTAGTCTTTTCAATGTTTTCCTCATTTGAAAATAAATGGGCTTGTAGCAGATGCTGTTGATGTCCCCCACCCCCCACCTCTTGAGAGCCAGGCTGACTTCCGGTGGCTAGTACCTGCATCTTTGAAGGCTGTCCTCAGACTGTAAGAACCCACTCTGGCCTGGAAGCACAGTCACAGGAAATGCCTGGGACTAAAATCTCTTTCATGGACACACTCCTAATCAATGTCTGACTGGCTGTGGTTGTAAACACCCCAGCTCTCTCATTCTTGGTGGGGATAATTCTGAAGTATGTGTTTTACAACAATCAGAACTTCCCTGTTGGATCAAGCTGGTAGTAGTTGGCTTAATAATGTTCCCCTCAGCTGTGCATCTAAACCTCATCCCCCCAAAGTAGAGGCACTCAATCCTTGACGCTGCTCCTAGTAGACACACAACCAAGAGTGGGAAATCAATCATTTTTGTGCCAATTTGCTAAATGATTTTACATATTGATGTTTGAGCTTGATTTCCTGAAATAATTAAAAATTCTTTATCTGTTTAAAACATTTTTCACTAGAAAATTATGTCATGATGACTAAATATTCAAGGATATTTTAAAAGGTGGATTACAAAACCATTATTTCTCTTCTAAAACTCGATAAATCCTGTTATGTATAATAATGAATTTTTAAATCAATGAATAAAATGCATTTGAAACTCATAAATTATATACTGTGACTTGACTACATCACACAGCACACATCTAAATCCAGTTTTACCAGCTTGTGCAAGATGGTGTAACAAAGGATTTGTGAAACACTCAGAAAGATACCCAGCGAGTGTCAAGCATTCATGATGAGAAGTTCTTCCTGTAAACAAGCTCAGGTTTGACATCTAGAGTACTGGATTTGTGTACACCAGCTTTAAAAACAATGCAGACCACACATACCTAGGATTTACTCTCCTCCAAAGACAACAGGTAACAGGAGAACTAGTAATTGCAATGTTACATTTCACATTCTATCAGAAGTCCAAACACAGTAAGGCTGCATTTAAAGAGCCACAGGATCTGTCAGAAGGGAATTCAGAGACTCACTGAACTTGATTATAGCCACGTGTGTATGGAGATGATGGAGCTGGTAGGGGCAACTGAATCAGTGGTCTCACTATTAGTGATGTTTGTTTATTTGTTTAAGATGGGATCTATGTGATTTCTCCATTGCAAAGGCACATCCTTCCTTTTGGAGCATTAAGTAGTCTCTGGATGATACTTTGAAACTGTATAACTAACCTGTTCCCCAACAATGTTTCCTCCAGTGTTTTGGCGCTTATGCACTTGCGTTATTGCCTGTCTGAGACGTGCCTTCATTGTTATCATAAACTCAATCTGATAACATCTGAATAACGAGTGAGGTATTTATAGCACCAAGGACATACTGGAACCAATTATGAAACTATTCTTAATATTCTCTGTAGGCCTTTTCAAAGAGGAATGTCTAGTGAATATCACGTACTTACTTCTTGCCTCTCATCAGGACTGTTTCTCCCTCCTCACATCAGAGTAATAGGGAATAGGGAACCCAAAGTTTAAGGTCTTCTTCAGCATTTACAAATCCATGTTGGTGCTATGAACATCAGCACAACTGTACCATCAGCTTAACAAGAAAAATGGATGAAGGCTTAAAGAAACCTTTGGTTTACATAGTGCCTGGACTATAAAATCTCTGCTCAGGTACAACTGAATTCTATCATCTTCTCCTTCAGCAGAAATAAGCTATACATTTTATAATCTCAGAAAAAAAAATCCAGTACAGGTATTTTCTGCAGAGAGTAGCTCTGTGTGCCATCTGACTTGATATGTAAAGGCCAAACAAGGTTAATTGCAATGTGTGTACTAGGGCAGATTTCTGAGGTGCTGGGGTTTGCGGCTCAGGGCTGAACACTTCTGAATGTGTTTCTCTCTTCCTAACTGTGTTGTGGTCACTTGAAATAGGCCATGATGGGAGTCTTTACACCACAAACCTTGCAAATGCGACAAATTGAGACATTTTCTTTTCCTGGAGAGCAATTATTAAACATATACCAGTGCACTACTGAATCTGGACTAACCTCTGCCCTGGTGCGGACCAGAGAAGGGGAAAGGTCCTACTGGAGAGTATGTTCTTAGAGTCAGAGGATAAGAAAAAGTAAGTGGTAATTCAAGTGCAATGCATTGTCTGGGAGGCCTCTTGGGGATTATGGTGTTGCCCCAACATGTGGGTGTGAAACACCCTCTGCACAGCCTGGAAGACGTGGGAGGTGGAGCAGGTATCATCAGGGAGGTCAGTCAGCATGCAAGAGTAGACAGGAAATGTCATCAGAGATGTGGGTATCTTTCTTAGGAAAAAGAAATGCTAGAGATAAAAAACACTGTCACAGAAATGAAGAATGCCTTCCAAGGGCTTATTAGTAGATTAGACATAGCTAAAGAAAGAATCTCTGAACCTGAGGATGTATCAACAGAAACCTTCAAATCTAAAGAGCAAAGAGAACAAAGACTGATAAAAAGAAAAGTGGAAGGCATATCCAAGGAGTATGGGACTGTAAAAGTTGTAACGTATGTATAACATGAATACAAGAAGGAGAAGAAAAAGAAAAATGAACAAAAGAAATGTCTGAAACACTAAGGACTGATATTTTCTCCAAATGTCAGATACCAAACCACAGATCCAGGAATCTCAGAGAACACCAAGCAAGAAAAATGCCAAACATTAAACCTAGGCACATTATTTTCAGACTACAGAAAATCGATGTTAAAGGGAAAAGGAAAATAATATGCTTGAGAATCTAGGATCTAAATATAAAAAATAAATAAAAGAAGAAAGTTCACTGAAGAAAGAATAAGTGCAGATAAAATTAAAACTTTTATTTTTATTTTCTTAATTGATCTAACAGGAGCAGATTGCTCAAGATAATAATAATGATTATGTATTTGATTACATATGCTTATGTAAATATCTTATGTATTTATATATATAAGTACATATAAATAAATAAATAGGTAACTATATAAGGATAAAGATATAAATATAAGTAAAATAAAAGCATGTAAATGAAATATAAGTGAAATAATAACTGCAATGACTTAGAGGATGAGATGAAAAAATTATGATTATTTGGTTAATATAAGGTACTCACACACCCTATGAAGTGGAATAGCGTTATTTGAAAGTAACATGAATTAGTTGTAAATATATATTGCAAACACTAGGACAACCACAGAAAACTCTTTTTTAAAGAGGTAGAATCGATATGCTAAAAAAGGAGAAAAAATGGAGTCACATTAAATGCTCAATTAAAAACTTTCAAGGCAAAAAAAAAAGAAAGACAAAAATAGAAACAAAGATAAAGGGCAATAAATAATAACAAAGATGTTAAATATTAATCCAAAGATATCAATGATAACTTTGAAAGTCAGTGGTCTAAATGCACCAATTAAAAGAGAGAGACTGTCAGAGTGGATTAAAAAATGCAATCCAACTATATGTGGTCTACAAGAAACCCACTTTAAATATAAAGATTAAAAATTCAGAGAGGGAGAAAAATATTCCATGCTAACACCAATCAAAAGAAAGCAGCATAGCTATATTAATTTTGGACAGAGAATTCAAAGCTATAAAAATTATTGGAGAAAAAGAAGGGCATTACATACTGATAAAGGGGTCAATTTCCAAGAAGACATAACAATCCTTAAGGTGCATGCTCCTAACAAGAGAGTGTCAAACTATATGAGGAAAAAAATAATAGAACTGCAAGTAGAAATAAATTAATACACTAACATAGTTGGAGACTTCAACGCTTCTCTCTTACAAATAGACAGAGCAGGTAAAAAATCAATAAGGACAGAGTTGGACTCAACAACACTTCTATCAACTGGATATAATTGACTAATTCATCCAACAACAGCAGAGAACACATTCTTCTCAAGCTACATTGAATATTCAAGATAGATCAAAAACACACCTTGACAAGTTTAAAACAACAGAAATAATACAATGTCTGAGCTCAGAACACAGTGGAATAAAACTAGAAATCAATAACAAAAAGATAACTGGAAAATCCCAAAATATATGGAGATTAAACAACACACTTCTAAAGAACACATGAGTCAAAGAAGAAATTTCAAGAGAAATGTTTATAATATTTTGAACTAAATAAAAATGAAAACACAACTTATCAAAAATTTTGGGATCCAACCAAATAGTTCTAAGAGAGAAATGTATAATATTGAATGCATATAGTAGAAAAGGAGAATGATCTAAAATCAGTAATCTAAGTTTCCTCCTTAGGGAACTAGAAAAAGAAGAGCAAATTAATCCAAATAAGCAGAAGACAATAAATTATAAGTATTAGAGCAGAAATCAATAAAATTGAAAACAGAAAATCAATAGAGAAAATCAATGAAAACAAGAGCTGTTTCTTGAAAAAAAAAATCAATAAAATTGATAAACCTGCAACCAGTCTACCTAATTACTAATATGGGGATATCACTAGAGATCCTGTGGAAATTAAAAGGATAATAAGGGAATTCTATGAACAAGTCTAGGCTAACAAACTTGATGGCTTAGATGAAATGGACCAATTCTTTGAAAGACACAATTTGCCAAAACTCACCCACAAGAAATAGACAATCTGAGTAGGCCTATGCTTATTAAAGAAATTGAATCAATAATTTATTAACTCCCAATGTACAAAGCATCATGCCCATGTGAGTTCACAGATGAATTCTGCCAAATATTTAAGGAAGAAATTTTACAAGTTTTCTATCATCTCTTTCAGAGGATAGAAGTAGAGGGAATTCTCCCTAACTCATCCTATAATGCCAGCATTACCCTAACACCAAAACGAAAGACACTGAAAGAAAACTATAGATCAACTTCTCTCATGAATATAGATGCAAACATCCTCAAAACAATATTAGCAAACAGAATTGAACAATGTATTAAATGAATTATACAATTAAGTGGGTGTTATTCCAGCTATACAAAGCTGTTCAACACCTGAAAATTATTAATGTAATCCATTAACCAACAGGCTAAAAATAAAAAGAATCACACGATCATACCAACAGATATAGAAAAAAACCATTGAAAAAAACCAAAAACCATTTTTTTTAACATCTTTATTGGAGTATAATTACTTTACAATGGTGTGTTAGTTTCTGCTTTATAACAGGGTGAATCAGCTATACATATACATATGTCCCCATATCTCCTCCCTCTTGCGTTTCCCTCCCACCTTCCCTATCCCACCCCTCTAGGTGGTCACAAAGCACTGAGCATGTCTCCCTGTGCTATGTGGATGCTTCCCATTAGATATTTTACATTTGGTAGTGTGTATATGTCCATGCCACTCTCTCACATCGTTCCAGCTTACCATACACCCTCCCCTTGGCCTCAAGTCCATTCTCTACTTCTTCATCTTTATTCCTGTCCTGCCCCTAGGTTTCTCAGAACCATTTTTTCTTCTTTTTTTAAGATTCCATATATATGTGTTAGCATATGGTATTTGTTTTTCTCTTTCGTATTTATTTCACTCTGTAGGACAGACTCTAGGTCCATCCACCTCACTACAAATAACTCAATTTCGTTTCATTTTAGGGCTGAGTAATATTGCATTTTATATATGTGGCACGTCTTCTTTATCCATTCATCGGTCAATGAACACTTAGGTTGCTTCCATGTCCTGACTATTGTAAATAGAGCTGCAATGAACATTGTGGTACATGACCCTTTTGAATTATGGTTTTCTCAGGATATATGCCAAGCAGTGGGATGCTGGGTCATATGATAGTTCTATTTTAAGTGTTTTTTTGGTTTTTTTTTTGCGGTACGCAGGCCTCTCACTGTTGTGGCCTCTCCCGTTGCAGAGCACAGGCTCCGGACGTGCAGGCTCAGCGGCCATGGCTCACGGGCCCAGCCGCTCCATGGCATGTGGGATCTTCCCGGACCGGTGCACGAACCCATGTCCCCTGCATCGGCAGGCGGACTCTCAACCACTGCGCCACAAGGGAAGCCCTATTTTAAGTTTTTTAAGGAACCTCCATACTGTTCTCCATAGTGGCTGTATCAATTTACATTCCCACCAACAGTGCAAGAGGGTTCCCTTTTCTCCACACCCTCTCCAGCATTTATTGTTTGTACATTTTTTGACGATGGCCATTCTGACTGGTGTGAGGTGATACCTCAGTGTAGTTTTGATTTGCATTTCTCTAATGATTAGTGAGTTGAGCATCCTTTCATGTGTTTGTTGGCCATCTGTATATCTTGTTTGGAGAAATGTCTGTTTATGTCTTCTGCCCAGTTTTATATTGGGTTGTTTGTTTTTTTGATATTGAGCTGCATGAGCAGCTTGTATATTTTGGAGATTAATCCTTTGTCAGTTGCTTCATTTGCAAATATTTTCTCCCATTCCAAGGGTCCTCTTTTCATCTTCTTTATGCTTTCCTTTGCTGTGCAAAAGCTTTTAAGATTCATTAGGTCTCATTTGTTTACTTTGTTTTTTATTTCCATTTGTCTAGGTGGTGGATCAAAAAGGATCATGCTGTGATTTATGCCATAGAGTGTTCTGCCTATGTTTTCCTCTAAGAGTTTGATAGCTTCTGGCCTTCCATTTAGGTCTTTAATCCATTTTGAGTTTATTTTAGTGTATGGTGTTATTGAAGAGGCTGTCTTTTCTCCATTGTATATTCTTGCCTCCTTTATCAAAGATAAGGTGACCAGGGCTTCCCTGGTGGCGCAGTGGTTGGGAGTCCGCCTGCCGATGCAGGGGACACGGGTTCGTGCCCCGGTCTGGGAGGATCCCACATGCCGCGGAGCGGCTGGGCCCGTGAGCCATGGCTGCTGAGCCTGCGCGTCCGGAGCCTGTGCTCCGCAATGGGAGAGGCCACAACAGTGAGAGGCCCATGTACCGCAAAAAAAAAAAAAAAAAAAAAAAAAAGATAAGGTGACCATATGTGCATGGGTTTATCTCTGGGCTTTCTATCCTGTTCCATTGATCTATATTACTGTTTTTGTGCCAGTACCATACTGTCTTGATTACTGTACCTTTGTAGTATAGTCTGAAGTCAGGGAGCCTGATTCCTCCAGCTCCGGTTTTCTTTCTCAAGATTGCTTTTGCTATTCGGGGCCTTTTGTGTTTCCATAGAAATTGTGAAATTTTTTGTTCTAGTTCTGTGAAAAATGACATTGGTAGTTTGACAGGCATTGCATTGAATCTGAAGATTGCTTTGGTAGTGTAGCCATTTTCACAATGTTGATTCTTCTAATCCAAGAGCATGGTATATCTCTCCATCTGTTTGTACCATCATTAATTTCTTCCATCAATGTCTTATAGTTTTCTGCATACAGGTCTTTTGTCTCCCTAGGTAACTTTATTCCTAGGTATTTTATTCTTTCTGTTACAGTGGTAAATGGGGGTGTTTCCCTAATTTCTTTTTCAGATTTTTCATCATTATTGTATAGGAATGCAAGAGATTTCTGTGCATTAATTTTGTATCCTGCTACTTTACCAAATTCACTGATTAGCTCTAGTAGTTTTCTGGTGACATCTTTAGCATACTCAATGTATAGTATCATGTCATCTGCAGACAGTGACAGCTTTATTCTTCTTCTCTGATTTGGATTCCTTTTATTTCTTTTTCTTATCTGAATGCTGTGGCTAAAACTTCCAGAACTATTTTGAGTAATAGTGGCGAGAGTGGACAGCCTTGTCTTGTTTCAGATCTTAGAGGAAATGGTTTCAGTTTTTCACCATTGAGAACAATGTTGGCTGTGGGTTTGTCATATATGGCCTTTATTATGTTGAGGTAGGTTCCTTCTCTGCCTACTTTCTGGAGGGCTTTATTATAAATGGGTGTTGAATTCTGTCAAAAGCTTTTTCTGCATCTATTGAGATGATCATATGGTTTTTCTCCTTCAGTTTGTTAATATGGTATATCACATTGATTGATTTATGTATATTGAACAATCCTTACATTCCTGGGATAAAGCCTACTTGATCATGGTGTATTATCCTTTTAATGTGCTGTTGGATTCTGTTTGCTAGTATTTTGTTCAGGATTTTTGCATCTATGTTCATCAGTGATATTGGCCTTTAGTTTTCTTTCTTTTTGACATTTTTGTCTGTTTTTTTTTATCAGGGTGATGGTGGCCTCAAGAATGAGTTTCCTCCCTCTGCTATATTTTGGAAGAGTTTTCGAAGGACAGGTGTTAGCTCTTCTCTAAATGTTTGATAGAATTTGCCTGTGAAGCCGTCTAGTCCTGGGCTTTTGTTTGTTGGAAGATTTTTAATCACAGTCTCAATTTCAGTGCTTGTGATTTGTCTGTTTATATTTTCTATTTCTTCCTGGCTCAGTCTGAGAAGGTGGTGCTTTTCTAAGAATTTGTCCATTTCTTCCAGGTTGTCCATTTTATTGGCATATAGTTGCTTGTATAATCTATCATGATCCTTTGTATTTCTGCAGTGTCAGTAGTTACTTCTCCTTTTTTCATTTCTAATTCTATTGATTTGAGTCTTCTCCTTTTTTTTCTTGATGAGTCTGGCTAATGGTTTATCAATTTTGTTTATCTTCCCAAAGAACCAGCTTTTAGTTTCATTGATCTTTGCTATTGTTTCCTTCATTTCCCTTTCATTTATTTCTTATCTGTTTTTTATGATTTCTTTCCTCCTGCTAACTTTAGAGATTTTTGTTCTTCTTTCTCTAATTTCTTTAGGTGTAAGGTTAGGTTGTTTATCTGAGATGTTTCTGGTTTCTTGAGGTAGGATTTTATTGTGATAAACTTCCCTCTTAGAACTGCTTTTGCTGCATCCCATAGGTTTTGGGTTTTCATGTTTTCACTGTCAGTTGGTTCTAGATATTTTTTGATTTCCTCTTTGATTTGATCTGTTTGTTATTTAGTAGTGTATTATGTAGCCTCCCTGTGTTTGTATTTTTTACAGGCATTTTCCTGTACTGATATCTTGTATCATAGCATTGTCGTCAGAAAACATACTTGATACAATTTCAATTTTCTTAAATTTACCAAGGCTTGATTTGTGACCCAAGATATGATCTATCCTGGAGAATGTTCTATGAGCACGTGAAAAGAAAGTGTATTCTGTTGTTTTTGGATGGAATGTCCTATAAATATCAGTTAAGTCCATCTTGTTTAATATATCATTTAACGCTTGTGTTTCCTTATTTATTTTCATTTTAGATGATCTGCCCATTGGTGAAAGTGGGGTGTTAAATTCCCCTACTATCATTGTGTTACTGTCAGTTTCCCCTTTTATGGCTGTTAGCATTTGCCTTATGTTATGTGGTGCTCCTATCTTGGGCGCATGAATATTTACAATTTTTATATCTTCTTCTTGGATTGATCCCTTGATCATTATGTAGTGTCCTTCTTTGTCTCTTGTAATAATCTTTATTTTAATGTCTCTTTTGTCTGATAAGAGAATTGATACTCCAGCTTTCTTTTGATTTCCATTTGCATGGAATATCTTTTTCATCCCCTCACTTTCAGTCTGTATGTGTCCCTAGGTCTGAAGTGGGTCTCTTGTAGACAGCATATATATGGGTCTTATTTTTGTATCCATTCAGCCAGTCTATGTCTTTTGGTTGGACCATTTAATCCATTTACATTTAAGGTAGCTATCGATATGTATGTTCCTATTACCAGTTTCTTAATTGTTTTGGGTTTGTTTTGTAGGTCTTTTCCTTCTCTTGTGTTTCCTGCCTAGTGAAGTGCCTTTAGCATTTGTTGTAAACCTGGTTTGGTGGTGCTGAATTCTCTTAGCTTTTGCTTGTCTGTGAAGGTTTTAATTTCTCCATCGAATCTGAGTGAGATCCTTGCTGGGTAGTGTAATCTTGGTTGTAGGTTTTTCCCTTTCATCATTTTAAATATGTCATCCCACACCCTTCTGGCTTGCAGAGCTTCTGCTGAAAGATCAGCTGTTAACCTTATGGGAATTCCCTTGTATGTTATTTGTTGCTTTTCCTTTGATGCTTTTAATATTTTTTCTTTGTATTTAATTTTTGATAGTTTGATTAACATATGTCTTGGAGTGTTTCTCCTTGGATTTATACTGTATGAGACTCTCTGCACTTCCAGGACTTGACTATTTCCTTTCCCATATTAGGGAAGTTCTTCAAATATTTTCTCAGTCCCTTTCTTTTTCTCTTCTTCTTCTGGGACCCCTATAATTCGAATGCTGGTGCATTTAATTGTGTCCCAGAAGTCTCTGAGATTGTCCTCAATTCTTTTCATTCTGTTTTCTTTATTTTGCTCTGTGGTAGTTATTTCCACTATTTTATCTTCCAGGTTATTTATCCGTTCTTCTGCCTCAGTTATTCGGCTCTTGATTCCTTCTAGAGAATTTTTTATTTCATTTATTGTGTTGTTCATCATTGTTTGTTTGCTCTATAGTTCTTCTAAGTCCTTTTTAAACTTTTCTTGAATTTTCTCCAATCTGTTTCCAAGATTTTGGATCATCTTTACTCTCATTACTCTGAATTCTTTTTCAGGTAGACTCCCTATTTCCTCTTCATTTGTTTGGCCTGGTGGGTTTTTACCTTACTCCTTCAACTGCTGTGTGTTTCTCTGTCTTCTCATTTTGCTTACCTTACTGTGTTTGGGGTCTCCTTTTCACAGGCTGCAGGTTCGTAGTTTCTTTTGTTTTTGGTGTCTGCCCCCAGTGGCTAAGGTTGGTTCAGTGGGTTGTGTAGGCTTCGTGGTGGAGGGGACTGGTCTCCGTGTTCTGGTGGATGAGTCTGGATCTTGTCTTTCTGGTGGGCAGGACCACGTCCGGTGGTGTGTTTTGGGGTGTCTGTGACCTTATTATGATTTTAGGCAGCCTCTCTGCTAAGTGGTGTTGTTGTGCTCCAGTCTTATTAGTTGTTTGGCATAGGGTGTCCAGCACTGTAGCTTGATGGTCATTGAGTGGAGCTGGGTCTTAGCATTGAGATGGAGATATCTGGGAGAGCTTTCACCATTTGATATTACGTGGGACTGGCAGGTCTCTGGTGGACCAGTGTCCTGTATTCGGCTCTCCCACCTCAGAGGCACAGGCCTGACACCAAGCTGGAGCACCAAAACCCTCTAAGCCACACGGTTCAGAAAGAAAAAGAGAAAAAAATAAAGAAAGAAAAATAAAATAAAGTTATTAAAATAAAAAATTTAAAATTTATTTTTAAAAAAGTAATAAAAAAGAGAAAGAAAGAAAAGAGCAATCAAACCAAAAAACCAATCCACCAATGATAACATGTGCTAAAATCTATACAAAAAAAAAAAGGACAGACAGACCCTAGGACAAATGGTAAAAGAAAAGCTATACAGACAAAATCACACAAAGAAGTATACACATGCACACTCACAGAAAAAGAAAATATACATATATATATATATATATATATAAAGGAAGAGAGCAACCCAATCAATAAACAAGTCTACCAACAATAATAAACTCTAAATATTAAACTAAGATAAACATAAAACCAGAAACAAATTAGATGCAGAAAGCAAACCCCAAGTCTACAGTTCCTCTCAAGTCCACCGTCTCAATTTTGGGATGATTCGTTGTCTATTCAGGTATTCCACAGATGCAGGGTACACCAAGTTGATTGTGGAGCTTTAATCCACTGCTCTTGAGGCTGCATGGAAAAATTTCCCTTTCTCTTCTTTGTTTGCATAGCTCCTGGGGTTCAGCTTTGGATTTGGCCCCGTGTCTGCATGTAGGTCACATGACGGCATCTTTTCCCCACCCAGACAGGATGGTGTTAAAGTAGCAGCTGAGGGGGCTGTGGCTCACTCAGGCCGGGGAGAGGGAGGGGTATGGAATGCGGGGTGAGCCTGTGGCGGCAGAGGCCAGCATGACGTTGCAATAGCCTGAGGTGTGCTGTGTGTTCTCCCGGGGAAGTTGTCCCTGGAGCACGGGACTCTGGCAGTGGCAGGGTGCACAGACTCCCAGGATGGAAGGTGTGGATAGTGACCTGTGCTTGCATCCAGGATTCTTGGTGGCTGCAGCAGCAGCCTTAGTGTCTCATGCCCGTCTCTGGTGTCCGTGCTGATAGCCGCACCACATGCCTGTCTCTGGAGCTCGTTTAGGTGGTGCTCTGAATCCCCTCTCCTTGCACACCCCGAAACAATGGTCTCTTGCCTCTTAGGCAGGTCCAGACTTTTTCCCGGACTCCCTCCCGGCTAGCTGTAGTTCACTATCCCCCTTCAGGCTGTGTTCACACAGCCAACCCCAGTCCTCTCCCTGGTTTCTGACCTCCGAATCCTGAGCCTCAGCTCCCAGCCCCCACCCGCCCTGGTGGGTGAGCAGACAAGTGTCTCAGGCTGGTGGGTGCTGGTCGGCACCAATCCTCTCTGTGGGAATCAGCTCGCTTTACCTTCTGCACCCCTCCCTGTTGCTGCGCTCTCCTCCGTGGCTCCAAAGCTTCCCCCCGCCACACCCCTGTCTCTTCCCACAAAGGGTTTTTCTAGTGTGTGGCAACTTTTTCTCTTTTACGGCTTCCTCACAGAGGTGCAGGTCCCATCCCTACTCTTTTGCCTCTGTTTTTCCTTTTTCCTTTTGCCCTACCCAGGTACATGGGGAGTTTCTTGCCTTTTGGGAAGTCTGAGGTCTTCTGCCATGTTCAGTAGGTGTTCTGTAGGAGTTGTTCCACATGTAGATATATTTCTGATGCATTTGTGGGGAGGAAGTTGATCTCCACGTCTTACTCCTCCATCATCTTGAAGGTCTCTCCCATCACCCATTCTTGATTTAAAAAAAACTCTAAATAAACTACAAATAAAAGGGAATGTCTTCAACTTGATAAAGGGCATCTACAAACAAATCAAAAGCTTCAGCTAACATCATACTTGAAGGTGAGAAATGACACTTTACTACTAAGATCACGTAGGAAATAAGGTTATCTCGTCCCATCACTCCCTTTTAATGTCATAGTGGAAATACTGAAAAATGCAATAAGAAGAAAAGGAAATTAAGGTATACAGATTGGGAAGAAGAAATAAAACTGCATTTGTTCACAGATGGTATGATCATTTACATAGAAATCTGAAAGAATCAACAAGATTAACTCTTGGAACTGATAAGCAAGTATAGCAATGATAAAGGACACAAGGCCAATATGCAAAAGTCATTTGCTGGGCTTCCCTGGTGGCGCAGTGGTGGAGAATCTGCCTGCCAGTGCAGGGGACACGTGTTCGAGCCCTGGTCCGGGAAGATCCCACATGCCGCAGAGCAACTAAGCCTATGTGCCACAACTACTGAGCCTGTGCTCTAGAGTCCATGAGCCACAACTACTGAGCTCACATGCCTAGAGCCCTTGCTCCACAACAGGAGAAGCCACCACAATGAGAAGCCCGCGCACCACAACAAAGAGTAGCCCCCGCTCACCGCAACTAGAGAAAGCTCGCGCACAGCAACGAAGACCCAACGCAGCCAAAAATAAATAAATAAATTTATTTTTAAAAAGTCAATTGCTTTTCTATATAGCAACAATGAACAAGTTTGAAATTTGAAATTAAAAACACAATATCATTACATTAGCACCTCCAAAAATAAAATGATTAGATATATATCTAACAATATATGTGTAAGGTCTACACAAGGAAAACTATAAAATTCTGATGAAAAAAATCAAGAACTAAATAAATGGAGAGATATTCCAAGTTCATGCACAGGATGACTTAATATTATCAAGATGTCAGTTTTTCCCAACTTGATCTATAGATGCAGTAAAATCCCGATCAAAATCCCAGCAAATTTTTTTATGGATATTGACAAAATGATTCTAATGTTTATATAGAGAGGCAATGAGATAAATGAGGTAATGAGGTAAAATGCTAATAAAATAACTGTGAAAATAATGGTAACAATATCATCTATATTCATTATTACATCTGACACTCCAATTACTTCTTACTGTTACACTGACACAAATACAGCCTGCTGGTCCACTTAGCAAGCAAAAAGTATGCACATGTAAAAAAAATGCATATGTAAGAGTCAATGTAGGATTCTGGTTTTTGGCAACATGGAATCTAGATAGAAAAATTCCCTGGTACAAAGGGTTAGCTCATTAAAATTTAAGACACATCTTAAGTTCCCCAACATATAAGTATATACAGGGTACAAAGAAGAGTAAACTGAAAATCAGAGGAATAAGAAGGCATAGACTACTTTGATGTATTGGCAGGTTTTACAATTCATGGTAACTAAGATATACATTTAAGAACTAAGGGTCCTACAAGAAACTTGGGTCTTTAAATTATATACTCTCATTTATAGGGTCAAATATTAATTTAAACATTTTACAGTACATGAATACAAAGAGATGGAAGAAGGTAAGACCTTTCTTTAACGTATAAACTAGGTGGTACCTGCTCATACAAGATTATAATTCAAATTTATACTAATTTGCAGTCTAGTGAAATTGAAGGTGATGAATTAATAAATAAAAGAGGGTTCATCATGGTAACATTTCTGGGCCCCCAGCAGACGTAGAGTTTTCCATAGAGAAACCTAGTCAAGAAAAATTACACAGAATTTCCAGTATAAAATCTTGCTTAACATAGACATGAAAACAAGCCATTAGGAGCAAAAGTCAGGCAAAAGAACTAACAAGATATTTCATAAATAAAATATTTCTAAACGTAGAGACTAAAAAAAAAAGACTCACAATGCTATAGGAAGGAAGGAAATTATGAAGGTAAGAACAGAAGGCAAGAATTTGGTAGAACCAGTAAATCCAAAAATCATGTTTTTTGAAAAATACTATTAAAGTAAACAAATTCTTGGGAAGATTGATGAGATCTCTCAAAGGAGTTATATGAACAAAAGACTATAAAATGGCATAAAAGACATAATAAAGAAAATCTAAAGAAATGGAGAATGATAATGTAAATATGAATTTATGAAACAGTAAGTTTCACACTATTGTATACAGAATTCTAGCTAAATTTATAAAGTTTTTTTCCCACATTTATCTATAAACTCAATGCAATTACACTCAAAATTCAAACAGGAACTCTTATGAAGCTAGAAAAGCTAATTCAAACATTCATATAAACAGCAGTGTTAAGAGTAAAGAAAACAATTTTGCAGCAAATGATAGGGAAGAATTTTTCTAATCAGATGTAAGTATTTAGAAAAAAAGCTATTAAGCCAGTGTAATAGTGGGAAAGGGACAGACAAATTGACTGATGAGGCAGAAAAAAGAACACAAAGCAGGCTCATATAGGAAAGGAAATTTAGAAATAGGAAACCTTGCAAATCATTGGGAAAGGAATAGTTCAATGGCGTTGGAAAAATGAAAGAGAAAAAAAGTTCATCCTTAACTCATACCTTATCCTAAAACTCAATTCTAGGTGGGCTAAAGCTATAAAAGAAAAATTAAATGCATAAAACTTTTGAAAATGTACACATAAGTTTGTGATTCCTTAAACAAGACAATAAAAGCATAAGTCCAAAAAGAAAACACTAGTACATTTGATTTAATTAAAATAAAAATTGTCATTGCCTCAAAAGTCACTGAGGTGGGGGTGGAGTGAAGAAAAGAGTTGAAAAGATAAGTCACGGACTGGGACAAAATACTTGCATTGCACATAACTAACAAAAGATTAGTGTCCAGATATGTAAAGAACTTCTTTCTATATTAGTAATGAAATTAATCATAAAAATACAAACATCTCATATGGACAAAAAAAGAGGAGTGGATATGCAAGATGATAATGCATGGGTGGCTAAATGAGTAACTAGTAAAATATAAATGACTGTAAGCAGTAAATGTAAATTAAAAGTAAAATGAGATAGGCTTTCACATCCATAATATTGGCATTATTTAAGAAAACAATGTCTGATGATGCTAAATATTATCATGGATTCAGAGTAGAGAGGTCATATATACACTTCTGGGGAGAATAATGGGTTAAAAACCTTGGGAGACTTGTTTGGCAATATCAATTAAAGGTAAAGGTCTGTTTATCCTATGATATGGAGATTTTTAATCCTAGAAAATGTCAATATATATGTGAGAGAAAACATATAGAAAAGAGTTAATGGTACAATGGTTTAAAGGGTATATCTATACAATACATCTTGAGCTACATTTGTCATCATGAATAAATCTCAAAAACAAATACTGAGCAAACAAAATATTGAACCTGTACAGAAGCATCTGTAGTGGCCTGTGCTGGGCAGGGGTTAAGTCACCCATCAGAGCCTGGAAGGCCAGGGCATGAACAGGAGCGATGGCGTAGTCCCCACCAGAGACAAGATCAAACTAAAATTTTGAATACAATTTTGAATAACAAGATTGAACTTTTCTTTTTTAAAGTCCTTTCATATAATAGTGCCTTACAAAATTAGGATTTTACTGCTTTATAGAAATTTTACTCATTTGTATCCATTTTTCCCTTAAAACTTCATTTGTATTGAAAAGACTCTTTCAGACAAAAACCAATTCAATATTCCCCAATTTTTGTGAGAGATTTTCTTTTTATATATTTTTGCATAATTTAACTCTTAAGGAAATTGGAAATTTTATTTGACATAAAGTTTGTGATAGACATAAATATTTCATATTTTTGTTCCATAGGTAATTTCCTTTCCCTACTGATTTAATATTAAGCAAGTTCAATGATACAGAATAGTTGATATGGAAGTTGGCCTTCTCAGAAATCAGAGTTGTAACAATTCACATCTTTTCTGTACACATTCTCACACAACCAAAAGATACGCACCTTCTAAAATTATACTAAAGTTTTGTTTTCTCACAAGATGGACATTTTTCCACAAAGCACCAACATTTAGAACAGCAACGAAGCACTTTTCAAATGAGACTCAATTTGTAAATGATCAGCTGCCCCACAAAGCTTTGTTTAAATTCATATCTCAGAATAATTGCAAATTACTACATGGCATGAACTGTCATCGCATAGGAGAGAGATCATTAAGGCCTGAATTAAGACTGTGGCTGCAGTGAAAAGAGGAGGAGCTGGATTCAAAAGATATTAGAATATTCTGAATCCTTCTCCCTCTAAAGATCTGCATATGAAATCTCTATGCTCCTATTCGGTGCCATCAATTGGTCTGATGATTCTTCTTGAATTACTATCTCTCTGCATGAACTGCTGTGGTTTTATGGTGCCATCAATGTTAAGTAAAGGATCCTTTCCCCATACTTCTATGTTTTAAAAGGTATAGGCGTTATTTTTCCAATTATTTTTTCACAAGGGAAAAAAAAACTCATGAGGGATTTTTGTTTTCAAGGCTATAGCTCTCCCTCCCTTCACCTTTAGCAATGCTGACTATATTTTTTTATAAATAATCATTTGGACATGAATTTGGGAAAATTGATACCTTTACAATTGCCATCCAACATTTTGATATGACTCTAAGTCTAAATTTTTGTAGTTTTCCTCAAAAATTGTCTGCTCAAATCTTTCAAGATTAGATGTCTTTATAATTTTTATTGCTGCTGACAGTGGGAGATATTTAGTATATATTTGCCTTTAGTATCCATATTATTTGTTTTACTATTACAAAAGCAACTGGTTTTCATCACAGAACATCACAAAATACCAAAGGTATATTAATATAAAAAGTAGCATCTGAAAGAAAACCACTGACATCATCTTGAAATGTCTGTTTCTATTATCTGGTAGTGCTGGTAATATTCACTTGTGATGTCATTTTAATGGTGTGTTGTCTTCCATTTTATGTATAAACAGAAAATCATATTTCCAATTTCGTTATATTTATATGGTTTCTTATTTTTAACTATTAGAAATGAAAATGTTGAAAATAAAGAATCTATTTAAATCTATGTTCATATCCTTAAATACTTTCTTATTTTTAATTCCCAAAGTATGGAATTACTAGTTCAAAGGATATACACTTATTTATAGTTCTCGATACATACCTCCCAATTGTCAACTACAGAGGTATATGAGAGTGTGCAACTTCCTAGATCCTTGCCCAGACTGGCTATTACCATTGTTTATTTATTTATTGCCAACCCATGGTGAAAACTGATAAATCATTATTCTAATTTGAATTTTTCTGATTAATCAGATTAAATATATGTTCATATATGTTCATCAGATCAATTTTCCATTTATCTCTCTTGTTTCTCAAATTTCCAAATTATATGTGGAAATAGAGGAATTTGTAGCTTTAAAAAATACTCACTGGAGAAATTTATGTAGCAGAAATCTAATTTATCTACTTAGGTCACTGTCCTACCAGCCTATGCCATGTAGAACTGGGTGCTCACGGACCCAACCACCTAATTCATCCTGGGGTTGGTCTGACAGTGAGAAGCAGTGAAGCAGCCCAACACTGATTATCCAGGGACAGACGATCCACAATGCAAGGCCTACAGTGTCCACGTTGTTTGGACATTTCCAGTTCTGTGGGCAAGGGCATATTTTGCTCACAGTGACCTAGCCTTGCACTTTTCTTGAGAAGTTCCTCTGCAGATGAATTTCACAGCAAGGGTTCTATAATCGAATCTGAAGTTATTAATCGACAATTATAGTTTGGTCTTCATTTCACTCCAGTGTGGGAATAAGAGAGAGAGAGTTGAGGATCCTGGCTTGTTCAATTTAAAAGTGGAAGAAATTTAACTTGTTTAAATCACATTTCTCCAGGGATAGGCCAGAGACAACCATGTTAGTGACAGAGTTCATTTTTTTCCAAAAATGCATCTCTTCAGTAGAGAATGAAGACACCGAGGTAGAAATTTTAGAGCTCTAAATTCTCCTTTAAATTTCTCCTCCAAGTTTATCTATCAACTGTGTCCTGTTTACATCACTGGGGAGTTCTATTTTCCTCTACTGAATGAATTCATTTCCTTATAGGGATCATGTTTTATTATAAAGTATATGTTATATACTTATCTTTTATAGTTATGTTCAATAACAATCATAATCACAACCACAAAGACTTTCATGACAGAAAGTAATTCTAAGAGGTGACCCTGTCTCATCACCTTAGTGTGCAGGCATGAAGAAAACACTAAATGAAGTGTATTGAGATGTGGCTTGGTGACATGCCTGTCTTCCACAATAGATACTAGAACATCTCAGAAAGGACTTTGCCGCACTCATCTGTATATCTCTAAGGCCTAACATGGCACTTGTCACCCACCTGGAAGGAGTTATTAAATCTCCACAGACTTTCTAAAAGTTGAATATAACTTCCTGGGTGACATCAAACTCAAAGTAGTATAACAGCATATATTTTATTACTATTACAAATGCAATTGCTGTTTATTGTAAGAAAAAATTACAAGATACTGACTGTACTTAAATGTAACAGAAAAATATAACAACCTGGCTGCTCATAGAACACTACTAAAATCACTCTGAAATATTGGTGCGTATAATCTTACTAGGAAAACAGTCCCCTTTGGTGCCATCTTAATGATTGCATTGTCTTCCTTCATAAGGATAGAAGGAAATTAGAGCAGAAATTCCTAGCTTGGTTTGACTCTTCTCACTGAAAACTCATTCACATTTGAAATTTCTTCACACATTAAAAATAGGTGGTTTCAATATGTAAAAATTAGAGGGAGGGGAGTAGGTTTAAATGAATATGTATGCGGTTTCATGCTTTTCATGTAAATGATTGGCCTGCAAGATAAATTGCAAAACAATTCCAGAAAAATGTAATAGATAAAGCAACAGATCAAGTCCTGGTGGGCAAAATAGCCTAGTTATTCTCATCTTGTTTGGAGGATCTTAATGTCATTCCTTATTAAATGAATAGTCATATTTATACATGGACACCCTTATTTATTCAATTAATGTTAACTGAGCTCTTACTAGGTGCCAAAGATTGGCACGTGGTGCTGGAGATCTGGAAGTGAATCAGATGTGCTTAATAGCCTCCAGAAGGCCAGAGTATTTTGGCTACAGGTAGGCATGTTAAAAGATGATTACATAATGTCTTATCAGTGCTGAAATGGGAAAAGGTAGTTGATATAATAGCAGCATGTAATGCAGCTTGAGTATATTAGTAAAGTTTTCTAAGAAGAGTTGATGACTAGCCAAGTCTTGAGGGAAAGAAAATGACCATTAATTGAACCATAAGTGGGTCCACATAATACACTCACACTCAGAGACAGTGTGATCAGTTGTAGAATTAAAACAAAACAAAGCACAACTTAAAAAAATCACAACTGGACCAAAATCTGTTAAATTATATTCAAACACAACTCTAGTACTGACCATTTGCTTGGGCAAGTCATTTAGACTCTCTGAGCCCTTGTTTCTTTAACTGGCAAATGTAGATAATAGTATATATCTCACGAGGTTGTTGTGATGATTAAAAAAAATAGCAAAAGTGAAGACGGCTAGCACAATTTCTTTCCCTGGAAATATGGTACCAACTGAATAAGACTTAGATTAATCTGAATCATGTAAGCAAAATGCAAGACACAAGAGATGGATAAGGCATGAATTCTTTCTTCTAAGTACATATAGGATAGTTCAAAAGATATATACTGATACAATAAAAAATATATAAAATACATCATGTAGTGCATAAATGCACCATAAATATATTTAATATATAACATGTGTAATGTAATTTGATACTAGGCTTAAGCTATAATATATATTATATAACATATATAGTATGATAATATTTAGGTATATACCATATCTAATATATATACAGTTATATATGTTATATACTATAATATATATTAACATATTACTAATATATATGTAATATACAAAGTACTATTCATCTTACATAATTGAATGCTGTCATTTAACAGTGAAAATATTAGTTAAAAATTCAACAATAATGTCAATAACATAAAAACAAGAAAATCAATTGCTAATATTTCTTGAGACCTTAGTGTGTACCAGAAACAGCTTGAGAACTGTATGCACTATCTTCATTTATTGTCACAAAAATGCTGTGAAATAGATATTATCCCCATTTTACAGAAGAATGTATTAAAGATCAGGGAATTAAAAATACAATTCTAAAAACCTATAGCTATTAAATGTCAGATCCAGGATTAAACTCCACACCATACCCTTAACCATGCCACTAGGTGTTTTTGGAAATAAATGGAACAGGATAACCATAATTGGCTTGTGCAAAAGGTGGGATTCTGCCTCAGGCTTTGAAGAAAATTGTTCCCTCCCTCCCTGACTGCCTCTGTCCCTGCCTCCCTCTCTTCATTTCTTCCTTCCTAACACAATGTCAACGTTCATATTCTAGGGCCTTGATTTACAATTTTTTGAGCATATATTTTGTTCAAAATTTAGTCTGGGATCCGAATATCGGAAACCCAGAATTAAGGTGAGGCAAGCGAGGAGGTGTCCCAAAACTCAGTAATTAAGATAAGTAATATTTAACACAATATTTTAAAATATAAAAATTAATGAAAGAATCCACAATCCATCATGAACAAATTATTAAAATTTTAAACAAAGACAGGATCCAATGCAGTATGTACAGGACCTTACCTCCCTAGCCTTACCCTAATGCCAGCCACAGTGCAAATAAAACTTTAGTTACAAAATAGGTGGCCAGTCTGTGGGCCATAGTTAGTTTATTTGATTTTTTTAAGATTGCATTAAGGAGGGGACGGAGGAAGATGGCGGAAGAGTAAGACGCGGAGATCACCTTCCTCCCCACAGATACATCAGAAATTCATCTACACGTGGAACAACTCCTACAGAGCACCTACTGAACGCTGACAGAAGACCTCAGACCCCCCCCCCCAAAAGGCAAGAAACTCCCCACATACCTGGGTAGGGCAAAAGAAAAAAGAATAAACAGAGACGAAAGGATAGGGACGGGACCTGCACCAGTGGGAGGGAGCCGTGAAGGAGGAAAGGCTTCCACACACTAGAAGCCCCTTCGCGGGCGGAGACTGCGGGTGGCGGAGGCGGAAAGCTTCGGAGTAGCGGAGGAGAGCACAGCAACAGGGGTGTGGAGGGCAAAGCGGAGAGATTTCCGCACAGAGGATCGGTGCCGACCAGCACTCACCAGCCCGAGAGGCTTGTCTGCTCGGCCGCCGGGGCGGGCGGGGCTGGGAGCTGAGGCTCGGGTATCGGGTTTCAGTCGGAGCGCAGGGAGAGGACTGGGGCTGGCGGCAGGAAGAGAGCCTGAAGGGGTTAGTGCACCCCGGCTGGCCAGGAGGGAGTCCGGGAAAAGTCTGGAGCTGCCGAAGAGGCAAGAGACTTTTTCTTCCCTTTTGTTTCCTGGTGCGCGAGGAGAGGGCATTAAGAGCGCTGCTTAAAGAAGCTCCAGAGACGGGCGCGAGCCGCGGCTAAAGGTGCGGACCCCGGAGACGGGCGTGGGACGCTGGGGCTGCTGCTGCCGCCGCCACAAGGCCTGTGTGCGAGCGCAGGTCACTGTCCGGCCCCCCTTCCGGGGAGCCTGTGCAGCCCACCACTGCCGGGGTCCCGGGACCCAGGGACGGCTTCCCCGGGAAAGCGCTCGGAGCGCCTCGGGCTGGTGCAAGTCACGCAGGCCTCTGCCGCCGCAGGCTCGCCCCGCACTGTGTGCCCCTCCCTCCCCTCGGCCTGAGTGAGCCAGAGCCCCAGAATCAGCTGTTCCTTTAAACCTGTCCTGTCTGAGCGAAGAACGGACGCCCTCTGGCGACCTATGCGCAGAGGCGGGGCCAGGTCCAAGGCTGAGACCCGGGAGCTGTGAGAGCAGAGAAGAGACAGGTAAATCTCTCTGTGCAGCCTTGAAGGCAGCGGATTAAAGCTCCACGGTCCGCTTGATGTGCCCTGCGTCTGTGGAGTGCATGAATGGACAGCGAATCATCCCAAATTGAGGAGGCAGACTTTGAGGACAAGATTTAAGATTTTTTCCCCTTTTCCTCTTTTTACAACAAATTATCCCAAATTAAGGAGGTGGACTTTGAGAGCAAGATTTTCGATTTTTTTACCCCTGTTCTCTTTTTGTGAATGTGTATGTGTATGCTTCTGTGTGAGATTTTCTCTGTATAGCTTTGCTTCCACCATAGGTCCCAGGGTTCTATCTGTCCGTTTTTGTTTTTTTTCAATAATTACTTTTTTATTTTTAATAACACTACTATATTTTATACTTTATTCTATTTTACTTTATCTTCTCTCTTTTTTTCCTACCTTCCCTTCCTCCCTCCCTCCCTCCACCCCTTTCTTTCTTTCTTTCTTTCCTCCCTCCCTCCCTCCTTTCTTTCTTTCCTTCCTTCCTCCCTCCTTTCTTTCTTTCTTCCTTTCTTTCTCTCTCTCTTTGTTTCTTCTACTAATTCTTTCTTTCTACTTTTTCTCCCTTTTATTCTGAGCCAGGTAGATAAAAGGCTCTTGGTGCTGCAGCCAGGAGTCAGTGCTGTGCCTTTGAAGCGGGACAGCCGACTTCAGGACACGGGTCCACAAGAGACCTCCCAGCTCCACATAATATCAAGCGGCAAAAATCTCCCAGAGATCTCCATCTCAACACCAGCACCCAGCTTCAGTCAATGACCAGCAAGCTACAGTGCTGGTCACCCTATGCCAAGCAAATAGCAAGACAGGAACACAACCCCACCCATGAGCAGAGACGCTGCTTAAAAACATAATAAGGGGCTTCCCTGGTGGCGCAGTGGTTGAGAGTCCGCCTGCCGATTCAGGGGACACGGGTTCGTGCCCCGGTCTGGGAAGATCCCACATGCCGCGGAGCAGCTGGGCCCGTGAGCCATGGCCGCTGAGCCTGCGCGTCCGGAGCCTGTGCTCCGCAACGGGAGAGGCCACAGCAGTGAGAAGCCCGCGTACCGCAAAAACAAACAAACAAAAAAAAAAAAAAAAAAAAAAAAAAAACATAATAAGGCCACAGGCACCCCAAAACACACCACCAGACATGGACCTGTCCACCAGAAAGACAAGATCGAGCCTCAACCAACAGAACACAGGCACTAGTCCCCCCCACCAGGAAGCCTACACAACCTACTGAAACAAACTTCGCCACTGGGGACAGACACCAAAAACAACGGGAACTACGAATCTGCAGCCTGCAAAAAGGAGACCCCAAACACAGTAAGATAAGCAAAATGAGAAGACAGAAAAACACACAGCAGGTGAAGGATCAAGATAAGCTACCAGACCTAACAAATGAAGAGGTAATAGGCAGTCTACCTGAAAAAGAATTCAGAATAATGATAGTAAAGATGATCCAAGATTCTATTTCCAAGATCCAAAATCTTGGAAATAGAATAGACAAAATGCAAGAAACAGTTAACAAGGACCTAGAAGAACTAAAGATGAATCAAGCATCGATTAAAAACACAATAAATGGGGCCTCCCTGGTGGCGCAGTGGTTGAGAGTCCGCCTGCCGATGCAGGGGATACGGGTTCGTGTCCCGGTCTGGGAGGATCCCATATGCCGCGGAGCGGCTGGGCCCGTGAGCCATGGCTGCTGAGCCTGCGCATCCGGAGCCTGTGCTCCGCAACGGGAGAGGCCACAACAGTGAGAGGCCCGCATACCACAAAAAAAAAAAAAAAAAAAAAAAAAAAAAAAACCACAATAAATGAAATGAAAAATACTCTAGATGGGATCAATAGCAGAATAACTGAGGCAGAAGAATGGATAAGTGAGGTGGAAGATAAAATAGTGGAAATAACTGCTGCAGAGCAAAATAAAGAAAAAAGAATGAAAAGAACAGAGGACAGTCTCAGAGACCTCTGGGACAACATTAAACGCACCAACATTTGAATTATAGGGGTTCCAGAAGAAGAAGAGAAAAAGAAAGGGACTGAGAAAATATTTGAAGAGATTATAGTTGAAAACTTCCCTAATATGGGAAAGGAAATAGTTAATCAAGTCCAGGAGGCACAGAGAGTCCCATACAGAATAAATCCAAGGAGAAATATGCCAAGACACATATTAATCAAACTGCCAAAAATTAAACACAAAGAAATCATATTAAAAGCAGCAAGGGAAAAACAACAAATAACACACAAGGGAATCCCCATCAGGTTAACAGCTGATCTCTCAGCAGAAACTCTGCAAGCCAGAAGGGACTGACAGGACATATTTAAAGTGATGAAGGAGAAAAACCTGCCACCAAGATTACTCTAACCAGCAAGGATCTCATTCAGATTTGATGGAGAAATTAAAACCTTTACAGACAAGCAAAAGCTGAGAGAGTTCAGCACCACCAAACCAGCTTTACAACAAATGCTAAAGGAACTTCTCTAGGCAAGAAACACAACAGAAGGAAAAGACCTACAATAACGAACCCAAAACAATTAAGGAAATGGGAATAGGAACATACATATCAATAATTACCTTAAATGTAAATGGACTAAATGCTCCCACCAAAAGACACAGATTGGCTGAATGGATGCAAAAACAAGACCCATATATATGCTGTCTACAAGAGACCCACTTCAGACCTAGAGACACATACAGATTGAAAGTAAGGGGATGGAAAAAGATATTCCATGCAAATGGAAATCAAAAGAAAGCTGGAGTAGCAATTCTTATATCAGACAAAATAGACTTTAAAATAAAGACTATTAGAAGAGACAAAGAAGGACACTACATAATGATCAAGGGATCGATCCAAGAAGAAGATATAACAATTGTAAATATTTATGCACCAAACATAGGAGCACCTCAATACATAAGGCAAATACTAACAGCCATAAAAGGGGAAATCGACAGTAACACACTCATAGTAGGGGACTTTAACACCCCACTTTCACCAATGGACAGATCATCCAAAACGAAAATAAGGAAACACAAGCTTTAAATGATACATTAAACAAGATGGACTTAATTGATATTTATAGGACATTCCATCCAAAAACAACAGAATACGCATTTTTCTCAAGTGCTCATGGAACATTCTCCAGGATCATATCTTGGGTCACAAATCAAGCCTTGGTAAATTTAAGAAAATTGAAATTGTATCAAGTATCTTTTCCGACCACAATGCTATGAGACTAGACATCAATTACAGGAAAAGATCTGTAAAAAATACAAACACATGGAGGCTAAACAATACACTACTCAATAACGAAGTGATCAGTGAAGAAATCAAAGAGGCAATAAAAGAATACCTAGAAAGAAATGACAATGGAGACATGACGACCCAAAACCTATGGGATGCAGCAAAAGCAGTTCTAAGGGGGAAGTTTATAGCAATACAATCCCACCTTAAGAAACAGGAAACATCTCAAGTAAACAACCTGACCCTGCAGCTAAAGCAATTAGAGAAAGAAGAACAAAAATCCCCCAAAGTTAGCAGAAGGAAAGAAATCATAAAGATCAGATCAGAAATAAATGAAAAAGAAATGAAAGAAACGATAGCAAAGATCAATAAAACTAAAAGCTGGTTCTTTGAGAAGATAAACAAAATTGATAAACCATTAGCCAGACTCATCAAGAAAAAAAGGGAAAAGACTCAAATCAATAGAATTAGAAATGAAAAAGGAGAAGTAACAAATGACACTGCAGAAATACAAAAGATCATGAGAGATTACTACAAGCAACTCTATGCCAATAAAATGGACAACCTGGAAGAAATGGACAAATTCTTAGAAATGCACAACCTGCCCAAGACTGAATCAGGAAGAAATAGAAAATATGAATAGACCAATCACAAGCACTGAAATTGAAACTGTGATTAAAAATCTTCCAACAAACAAAAGCCCAGGACCAGATGGCTTCACAGGCGAATTCTATCAAGCATTTAGAGAAGAGCTAACACCTATCCATCTCAAACTTTTCCAAAATATAGCAGAGGGAGGAGCACTCCCAAACTCATTCTACGAGGCCACCATCACCTTGATACCAAAACCAGGCAAGGATGTCACAAAGAAAGAAAACTACAGGCCAATATCACTGATGAACATAGATGCAAAAATCCTCAACAAAATACTAGCAAACAGAATCCAACAGCACATTAAAAGGATCATACACCATGATCAAGTGGGGTTTATTCCAGGAATGCAAGGATTCTTCAATATATGCAAATCAATCAATGTGATACACCATATTAACAAATTGAAGAAGAAAAACCATATGATCATCTCAATAGATGCAGAGAAAGCTTGTGACAAAATTCAACACCCATTTATGATAAAAACGCTGCAGAAAGTAGGCATAGAGGGAACTTTCCTCAACATAATAAATAAAGGCCATATATGACAAACCCACAGCCAACATTGTCCTCAATGGTGAAAAACTGAAACCATTTCCACTAAGATCAGGAACAAGACAAGGCTGCCCACTCTCACCACTCTTATTCAACTTAGCTTTGGAAGTTTTAGCCACAGCAATCAGAGAAGAAAAGGAAATAAAAGGAATTCAAATTGGAAAAGAAGAAGTAAAGCTGTCACTGTTTGCAGATGACATGATACTATACATAGAGAATCCTAAAGATGCTACCAGAAAACTACTAGAGCTAATCAATGAATTTGGTAAAGTAGCAGGATACAAAATTAATGCACAGAAATCTCTAGCATTCCTGTACACTAATGATGAAAAATCTGAAAGTGAAATCAAGGAAACACTCCCATTTACCATTGCAACAAAAAGAATAAAATATCTAGGAATAAACCTACCTAAGGAGACAAAAGACCTGTATGCAGAAAATTATAAGACACTGATGAAAGAAATTAAAGATGATACAAATAGATGGAGAGATATACCATGCTCCTGGATTGGAAGAATCAATATTGTGAAAATGACTCTACTACCCAAAGCAATCTACAGATTCAATGCAATCCCTATCAAACTACCACTGGCATTTTTCACAGAAGTAGAACAAAAAATTTGAAAATTTGGAAAAACAAAAGACCCCGAATCGCCAAAGCAATCTTGAGAACGAAAAATGGAGCTGGAGGAATCAGGCTCCCTGACTTCAGACTATACTACAAAGCTACAGTAATCAAGACAGTGTGGTACTGGCACAGAAACAGAAAAATAGATCAATGAAACAGGATAGAAAGCCCAGAGATAAACCCACGCACATATGGCCAACTTATCTTTGATAAAGGAGGCAGGAATGTACAGTGGAGAAAGGACAGCCTCTTCAATAAGTGGTGCTGGGAAAACTGGACAGGGATATGTAAAAGTATGAGATTAGATCATTCCCTAACACCATACAGAAAAATAAGCTCAAAATGGATTAAAGACCTAAATGTAAGGCCAGAAACTATCAAACTCTTAGAGGAAAACATAGGCAGAACACTCTATGACATAAATCACAGCAAGATCCTTTTGGACCCACCTCCTAGAGAAATGGAAATAAAAACAAAGATAAACAAATGGGACCTAATGAAACTTCAAAGCTTTTGCACAGCAAAGGAAACCATAAACAAGACCAAAAGACAACCCTCAGAATGGGAGAAAATATTTGCAAATGAAACAACTGACAAAGGATTAATCTCCAAAATTTATAAGCAGCTCATGCAGCTCAATAGCAAAAAAACAAACAACCCAATCCAAAAATGGGCAGAAGACCTAAATAGGCATTTCTCCAAAGAAGATATACAGACTGCCAACAAACACATGAAAGAATGCTCAACATCATTAATCATTAGAGAAATGCAAATCAAAACTACAATGAGATATCATCTCACACCAGTCAGAATGCCCATCATCAAGAAATCTAGAAACAATAAATGCTGGAGAGGGTGTGGAGAAAAGGGAACACTCTTGCACTGCTGGTGGGAATGTGAATTGGTACAGCCACTATGGAGAACAGTATGGAGGTTCCTTAAAAAACTACAAATAGAACTACCATATGACCCAGCAATCCCACTACTAGGCATATACCCTGAGAAAACCATAATTCAAAAAGAGACATGTACCAAAATGTTCATTGCAGCTCTATTCACAATAGCCCAGAGATGGAAACAACCTAAGTGTCCATCATCGGATGAATGGATAAAGAAGATGTGGCACATATATACAATGGAATATTACTCAGCCATAAAAAGAAACGAAATTGAGCTATTTGTAATGAGGTGGATAGACGTAGAGTCTGTCATACAGAGTGAAGTAACTCAGAAAGAGAAAGACAAATACCGTATGCTAACACATATATATGGAATTTAAGAAAAAAAATGTCATGAAGAACCTAGGGGTAAAACAGGAATAAAGACACAGACCTACTTGAGAATGGACTTGAGGATATGGGGAGGGGGAAGGGTAAGCTGTGACAAAGCGAGAGAGAGGCATGGACATATATACACTACCAAACGTAAGGTAGATAGCTAGTGGGAAGCAGCCGCATAGCACAGGGAGATCAGCTCGGTGCTTTGTGACCGCCTGGAGGGGTGGGATAGGGAGGGTGGGAGGGAGGGAGACGCAAGAGGGAAGGGATGTGGGAACAGATGTATATGTATGACTGATTCACTTTGTTATAAAGCAGAAACTAATAAAAAATTTTAAAAAATTTAAAAAAAGATTGCATTAAATATTACTCCTGTCAATTACTGAGTTTTCTGGCATCTTCAGTTTTGTGCCCAAAGTGAATGCCTTACTCATCTCACCCCAGTCCTTCCTCCATAATCTGAAGAGAAAATCCAATGATAACACTGGTCAAAAGATAGTGGTTTCGGTAACAGTGGGGTTGAGGGACCCAAAAGCTTCCCTAGTGGGACTTGGTTGACCCTCCCCTTCTACCTCCCCCACTCCCTTTAACGCCACACCAACCCAGCAGCAGCTAAGATTACAGGAGCTTCAGGGAAACCTCTAAGACTGGAGAGCATTGAATCTGGGAAAATGGAGACCTTTCATATAGAATTTGAATCCCTAATTAGGAAAAATAAAAGCATGTTATTAGTTTAATTCCTGTGTAACTACTCCACATTATGGCAGAGATAAAATCTAAATGTCAGCTAAGTAGATGTTTCCCAGATACATCTTGAATCTCTAATCGCAGTTCTTTTTGTCCCTGTGGCTTTTTTCTTCTTTTTCGGGGGAGAGGTCATGGTTTTGTTTTACATTTTCATTTCATATGCAGTAGTGTGTGTGTGTGTGTGTGTGTGTGTGTGTGTGTGCGTGTGTGGCTGAAACTAAGATCTGTTGACTCTCCTTTTTCAGGTTGGCATCTACATAATTAAAGTTTTAAAGAATATCCGAATCATCAGTGTGTTTGCTCCTCAAAAATCCCTTCATGAGAAATAAGGAACAGTGTCTCTGAGAGCAGGTTAGAGGTGAGTGTGGGTGTGTTTCTGAGGAAGCATAAATGTTTCATCCCTAACACTCGTCAGAGGACTGATCTTTACTTCCTCTCTGCGGGACTGACTGATACCTTCTTCATGTTCAATAGGTGTTTCCACACATACGATGTGTGAGTCTTAGTGTGTTGACACATATAAGCCTAACTGTTGACACGAATAAACCCCGTCCCCTTCCCCACACACATATGCACCCAGAGACAGCCACAAACACAAGATCTTCCATTAAATGCCTCTAACTGTTTTCTTCTTTGACTAAATGTGATTTCCTCAACTAAGAGTTACTTATCACTGGTCCTAAAACCTCTAAAATTCCAATCCTTGGAACCTTGGCAATATAATATCCAAAAGGAGGATATATTCCCCCATTCATCTATTTAAGAGTCCTGTCACACAAAAATGACACCCAGTATTCTTAATAGAACTATAATAACTTAGGGGACATTCATTCCAATGTACTACAGACCACAAATTACAGTTTCATGGGCAGTTGGAGAACTTTTTTTTTCCTTGAAGGAAGATCAGACTGCCAAATCTCTAACCTAGTACACACACGCACACAAATGTGGACATATCCAATAATATAAGTAGAAGAGACACTAAACTTCAATTTTCCTGTTTTTTCTTCAATTTTTTAAATAGTATTTAGAGGGACACAATCTATACCCTGGTTTACCTCTTAAAACCTATATAAAGTTGGACAATTTTCTCTGGATAAAAAGCCAAGTATGTTCATTATACTTCACTCAAAGGATTATTATAGCATAAATTGGGATCACGTACAGGATTCAAGGGCTGAACCAGTATTAACTGGGACTGTTTAATTTTGTGACCCTCTCTTCCAAGAGGACAGTGGGATGCATTGCTGGGTATGCCTGCTGTGTGGTCTTTCAGTGATGAGGTCACTGCCTAATAGTTTTCTCCATGGAGAGGATTTGTTTATGACGGTGAATACTGAATGAACAGATACCAGAAGCAGAGGTGCAAGAATAAAGTGGAGCTGGCAACAACCGGGGGTAATTTCTCATCCCTGGGTGACATGATGCTTCAGATCATTTTAGTCTCCACATTTGGGGGAGAGGTCAAAGTTATTATTTTGGAATGGACACACAGCCTACATTTCTGAAAATGGAAAGACACGGATCAAGGAGAAACACAGGTGTGAATTTCCTGAGTAAACAAATGCTTCCAAAACTCACTACCATGCTTGGTCTTTAGAATGTGTATATCTCACAGTAAACAAGATCTTCCTTTCCCAGTGGGCAGTTGAAGGAAATGTAACTTTTTATTTAGTTGTCTGTATCTAGTTAATCACCACTTTCTATACCTCTCTGTATGTCAGGCTGTTCAATAGGCTGTGGGAACATAAAAGCTGTGAGTTTCTTGTCCTCAGTAAACTAAGAACGCGATAATGATAAATGACTCGTAAATGACTAACTTCAGTGGAGATAAGATTAGAGCAGGGAATGATAAATATTAATGCATAAATTTACATTTTACAAAGGACTTTCTCATCCGATAACTCAATTAACACACCAACCCTGTGAGATACTATTTTCTCATTCTCTGTGGTGGGCATTTGCTGTATTTTCTAGCTGCTCTACAACTTGGAATATCCTTCCATTATTTGGGGAGTTCTCCCTGTTATCACCCCACCATCCACCCTCTTCCAGCTAGAATCTGAACATGTGACCAAGATCCCCATAATTAGAAGGACACAGTCTGGACTTCAGTTTCAAGCAATAAATGAAAGTGGTGCTTCTGGTATAGAATAATGGCTTCAGTGGGGTTCCTGGGAGTAGCACTAAGTATGACCCTGAATGCTCAGTGTGACTAGTGGCCCCCTCACCAGGCTGGCTTGGGGAAGCTTTGAACTTCGATCGTGGAAGCTCCATTTGTTCCAACTGTGCAGCTTTCCCAGTGATTCTACGAACTATTCAATATCTTTTTTAAGGAATTTCTTTTCTGTTTCAAATTGCAAATGTGAATTCTGTTGTTTGGAAATAAGAACTCTGATTCTTCTAGCTATATTTTGCAGAAGAAGAAGCTCAATTTCAAAATGTGAAGAGACATCCATGATACTTACTTAGGAAATTATTGACATGTAACTCAGACAGGACAAGTGTATGACTCCAAACCCATGTTTGTTTCCACGACACCATGCTTTCTTATATTATAAAGCATGTCAGTTTCACAGCATGACTAACAAAATAATCTATGGAAAGACTAAACCTGTAAAATATGGAGGAAATTAGTATCTATATACTCAGCCTCTAGTTTAGTTAGGTGAACGTACATCTGAGATCACCCAGGATTATCCATCCCTCTTCCCAGAAGTTTGAGTTAGGTGCCATGGTGAACCTAAAATACTGATTAATTTCTTTTTGTGTTTGTTTGTTTTGTTTTATTTTTTTCCAAATCAAGTTTTTAAAACTTCTTTTTGCAAAACCACATCATTTTTATTTTCATTTTCCCCAAGTTATTTTTCCCCTTTATTGAGGTATGATTGACAAAAAAATTTGTATATATTTAAGGGGTACAATGTGATGTTTTGATACATGTAGACATTGTGAAGTGATTACCACAATCAAGTTAATTAACACATCTACTGCTTCACATAGTTGTGTGTGTGTGTGTGTGTTTGTGGTGAGAATACTTGAGATCTACTCTGTCAGCAGATTTCTGGTATACAATACATTATTATTAACTATAGTCACCATGCCATACATTAGGTCTCCAGAACTTATTCATCCTATAAGTGAAAGTTTGTCCCCTTTGATCAATAGCTCCCTTTTCCTCCACTGCCACACTCCTGGTGACAACTATTCTACTCTCTGTTACTATGAGTTTGACTTTTTTTTTTTTTAAGATTCCACATATCAGTGAGATTATGTAGTATTTGCTTTTTCTCTGTCTGACTGATTTCACTGAGCATAATGCTTCCTTTCTTCATTAGGTCATTAGAAATTTGTTGGACACACTCTGTGCAGAATGCTGCCCTTTGTGTAAAGTCCTAGGAAAGATAAGCAACAGTAACCCAGGGTCCCTGTCTGCCCTTTACTATCTCCGTGAACCTTCAGAAAATCATAGAATCTACAAATCTCATGTGTCTTAGCTTGATTTTTTTTAAATATTAATTTTTTAATACACATTGAACTGATATTTAGTAACTGAATTTTCTCTTACAGAGGAAAGATTCCAGTCACTTTCTGATAATTTTTTCCAGAAAAATCTCTAAAAATTCACAGAAAAAAATGGTGAGAGTGTGCTTGATATGGTGAAAAAATGAAACATACTAAGATCATCATCATGGTCAATCATCAGTATCAGTAATATTACTAAATTTTTTCCTAAAATTGCTGATTATATCAATTAAAAAGTATTACTCATACTCAAGGAAAAACAATAAGAGAGCTATAGTTTATATTGCTGAATAATCTTTTCCATTTAATTTAATTTTTATTTTATATTGGAGTATAGTTAATTAAAAATGTGTTAGTTTCAGGTGTACAGCACAGTGATTCAGTTATACATGTACATATTACCACGCTTGATTATTAATAATACCCACATTGCTCTCAGAAGTGTCCCAGTTTAGACAATAAACTATATGATAGTCTTAAGGATGGTTTTTAAGGATCAGTGGTCAAAAAAATTTCTGTTATATTAATTAAAAAAAAATATGAGCCCATGACATTTAACTCAATCCTTTGGGAAAGGATTGGGATGGAGTAGAGGCAGAATCAACAAAGAATTCCTCACCTGGGGAAAGTTTATTTTCCAGTGAACTATACTTTCTATAAATGGGATATTTCTTCTCACTCAGCAGGTTTCTTCTAGTAATGCACTTGGCATACCCTGCTATAGGTGCAGTTTCTAGAACTCTCTCTCCCTCTCTCTCTCTCACACACACACACACACACATACATACAACAGCCTCAAAGGTAAAATAGAAGAATCCTTTTGACATCTTCACTTCAAAATCAAATACTCAAATGTTTTACTATTTATATATCAAAAGGAAAACCTTTATTAAAATCCTTGATTTGCGTACTTATAATTGACTTGAGAACAAAACAATATATTTCCCACTTTGCCATCAAAGTGTGTCAGTTAAAAGTTAGAGTAATTTGTGTACACTGCAATTATGTTTTGAGAAATTAATTAATAATGAATCATCCAAGTTTTGTATAAACAGAACTTTCTTAGTTTTTTAATTAATAACTAACTAGATGCTCTATCCTAACATATCCATGTATTTCTCTGTGGGAATATTACAGGACCTCTGGCAAAGGAGTAGCATTTTGTTTTAAGTCTGAGAATGAGGAAATAGACTAAAATAAAGGACATCTGAATGAAATTAATATAAATCCAAACAGACTTAAATCTGTGTCTTTATTCAGGCTAATATGCTTTAAAAATTGGCTTCACTTTGTCGTGCCAAAATACTCTCTCTGGAGTCACAAGTTGCTCAATTGCTTTGAGTTCTACTGTATATTTATAATTTATGTCTTCACTGCTTCCAGACTAGACTAGAGGCAGCTTGCCACAAAGATATAAGTGTAAATGTAGTTGTAGAAACAGATAGAGGTGTAGATATCAATGCAGATATATACATACCCACAGGAAAGTTAAAAGGAAAACCAGGAGAAGAAGAAAATTTATGAAGAAAAGAGATGTTAGCTGTGTTAGGAACCAATCTGAAATTTATTCAGGACTCCCCAGCAGCCAAGACAAAAGAAGGAAAGAGAATTGATTCTATAGTCACTAGCTCTCTGAAACTCATTCCGTAGAGTATTCATCATAATCTGCTCTAACAGGCTGTTCATCATGTACTGCATGAAAGCAAATTTGGGTTGTCAATCTCGTCTCCAGTGTTCTCTTTAGAAGATGACAGTGATAAGCAAATGCATTCTCTCTAAGTAAAAATAAAACCAAAAACAGGAATGTATATTCCCAAAGTGATAGTAATTTGAAATGAATCAGGCCCCCTCTGCTGTCCTTACTACCAGGGCTTTCTTAGGAAAATCATCCTTCATTTCAAAATCACTGGATAGTAATAATAATTCAATGGATCATTATCAGAACCATCATGACAACGTACCAAGTAGTACATTATGAGTGGTAAAGTTTTATACAGATATCAGATGCCATTATTGTCATTGCTATGTTTACTAAAATGTGTGGATGGGGAATATCAGAAGGGAAATTGACAAGTGCACAATTGACACCAATATTCGTGGTCATCTGAGCCAAGTTTTCTCAAGCACTCCTAATTCCAACCTGTGTTCTTAACACATTTAAAAAGCCCAGATTCTAGCAAATCCCAATTTGAATATTTCACTGAACGCTTTAGCTCTACCCTTCTGTGAGGAGAAGCAGGGCCTTTGGTAAATCCGTGTTTTGAGGGCAAGGAACATTTTGCGGTTGGAGCTCTGGTTGGTATAGGAGAAGCTAGAGGGCAGATGAGATTCAGAACAACCACACAAAGCCTGCTCCTCCCTTCAGCTTTCCTGCTGCCTGTCTCGCTCTGGCTCTGTGTCTCACTTTCTCTATGTGGTTCTTGCCTTGGAATGAGCTGATACAAATTGATTTGCAATTTTTAAAGAAGCTACGAGTTATTTCTTAATTTGATTTCAATATCTTAAAGTTCCCAAAAGAAGTAGATATTTTAAATGCACAGCCTTACTCCACAGTGTGGGTATATTTTATGACCTTCAGCAATGTTATTAAATAAAATGGACAGGGATAGATTCTGTAAACAACAATATCTATTTTAATAATAATAACATTGATTGAGAACTGTCAGGCACTGAAACTTGGGTTCTTTACATTCATTATCTCATTTGCTGCTTTCAAAAGTTCTATCAGATGAGGTCTATTACTATCCCATTTTACATATCTGTAAACTGAGACTTAAAGAAAGCCAGGATTCAAGGCTTAGCTTTTGTTTGTTTGTTTAATTTTTATTTATTTTTGGCTGCATTGGGTTTTCGTTGCTGTGTGTGGGCTTTCTCTAGTTGTGGCAAGCAGGGGCTACTCTTCATTGTGGTGCACAGGCTTCTTATTGCGGTGGCTTCTCTTGTTGTGGAACATGGGCTCTAGACACGTGGGCTTCAGTAGTTGTGGTGCACGGGCTTAGTTACTCAGTGGCATGTGGGATCTTCCCAGACCAGGGATCGAACCCATGTCCCCTGGTCTCCTGCATTGGCAGGCGGATTCTTAACTACTGCGCCACCAGGCAAGTTCCAAGTCTTAGCTTTAATGTCACGTTAAGAGAGGCTTTCTCTGACACCCTATCTAATGCAGCACTGCTAAGTTATTCCATAACAGATCACTCCATTTACTTGCCTTGTAGCACTTATTAGAATCTGCATTTGTTCACAGGTTTACTGACTGTTGTACGTCTCCCCTACAAGAATATAGGCTCCAGACACAGGAATCAGGCCTGTCTTGTCCACCTGTATCTGCAGCACCTTGCACAGTGACAATATACGCACAAAACACATTGTTGAATTAATGAATAAATAAATAAATGACTCCCAAGTGAAGGCATTTAAGAATTCTCTTTCCTCTGAAATTTGTTGTTTTATTTTTTTCCTGCAGCACAAGGAAGGCATTAAGCAAATTATGAGTGTCTCTTGTGTGCTAGGAAGAGTTTATTTCAAATTGAGAGCAAGAGCGTAAAATCATTTTCTATAGGTCACCAAAGACACTCTTAATATATTCCCCAAATGAAAAATAGCCTTGGAGTTTATATGGCCACTTCAAGATATTTAGCCCTTTGATCCCTGAAGTCTTTTAGCACTATTTGATCCAAAGCATGGCTGAAAGCTCAAGGAAAATGAATTGTGCCAATAAATATTTACTTTCATCTCTTTTCTGTATGCCGACAAGCTTCTTCTGTCTAAACTGTTTTAAAGGTGGAAATTAAGTTGATCATTTGAATGGCTTTGAGAAAAAACAAGTGGGGAAAGAAAAAGCATTTCTGAGGCACAGTCTTTGCTTTTTGGCTGTATTACTATGCATGAACTGCTCTGAACTGCTTAAAGTGCAAAAATCGGATTTTAAGAAATTCAAAGGCTTAAGAGTTCAACAAGCTCAATTAATGCCTTGTAATACAGGTAGTAAAAGCATCTCATCCTCCCTTTATCTTTGGTGCAGAAAGTGTTGGGCTATCTTTTCACCACTTTCCCCACGACTTGTACATCCCTAAACACACACACACACACACACACACACACACACACACACACACACACACCCCATCTTCCTCTGGCTAAATCCTTCTCTGGTTCAAGATATAACTGATATGTGACCTACCCAAGAAAGCCTTCCTCTCCCAGTCCCCTCCCCATGTTGTGTATGTTCCTCTCATCCCTGTTCCCATAAAACTTTCTTTATTGCACTCATTAAGGTCTATTACCTCTATCTGTTTAATTATCTTACTTATGTGAGATCACTTATAGCAAGAACTATGTCTTGTTCATATCTGTATCAACAGTATCTATCTCAGTGCTTGATGAATAATAGGTTTTAATAAATATTTGTTGAATAATTAATGAATGAGAAGACTGAATCTAGTTTCTTTTTTGGAGAATAGTGGATGGCCAATGAGTCTGGATAGAATGTATTCCATGAGCATACATTCCTGGTATTCCTGGTTTGTTCTGATTTCCAGTCCCTATTATTATCCAGACCGTGAGCTGGAAACTAAAGCAGTAAAACCACAGGTGTTTATAACAGGGTAGTATAGAGCAGAAAAGGCAAAGTGAGAGTAGAAGAGGTTCACAGGGGAATAATTCTTTGACAGTGTACATGGGAAGTGAAGAGATCAATGACACTTGAATCGTAAGGGAGACTTTTCAGGTAGAATTTAACCTAGGACTTTTTTTTTTTTTTTGGAAACTCCAGGGCAGTTTCTGTAACCACTCTGAGTGCTAATACAATGGGGGCAGTGCATTGTTCTGAAAAACACACCTTTAAAAAAGACTGAGCCTCCTTAAACTTTAACTTTCGCCAAGATCTGTGTAAAGATGTACATAGAAAAATAAATAATAAAGACTTGAGCAGAAACTGGGATGTTAAACAAGTACAAACAGAAGGAATGAGAATTTTTGCAGGAATTTTCCAGTTCTATACAAAGAAATAACAATTCCAGGACACAGTGCATGAGGCATGGATCAGAACTGGACCCAGAGATGAAACAGCAGCATCAAATAGCCAAGGTCATGGAAGGAAAGACAGTTTTCCAATGGCATCACTTGCTAAGGTTAGGGAGTTAAAGTTTATAATATATATGTTTACACATACATATTTTATTTATCTGTTTAGTATGTAAACTGAATGTAATGCATTTCACAATGCAGATTCTTTTATGGTATTGGACAAATTACACTTCATGATTATAAAGTTTGGAAACAAGTTTACCTTCCTCTCCCCTCCTTTTGCCTGCATCACCTGCCTCAGGCTCACAATATACATACAGGTGTTTTAATCAGCCTTGCTTGGATTATGCCTATACAGCTTTATACATGTTGTTTCCTCCCTAAAACGCCTACACTAACTTATTCTTCATGTGACTAACTCCTATTCATCCTCTGGAACACAACTCATTCATCACTATATCATTTCCTCTGGGAAATTTTCTTTGATGTACTGTTTTGGAATAATGTTCCAACTCCCTGGTCCCCCTTGTACCCTGTATGTGGATGAATCTTATTTTATTTACCTGTACTTTTTCAAAGGACCTCTACATAGTGTTTATATTTTTGCTCTTAAAATAAATCTGCAGTGAACCTTCTTGTAACTCACACCTTTGCATACTTGTAGAGAATGCTCTGGAGTAGCTTAAGTGCCATTAAAATCACCTGCTTCTTGAAATAATTTACCTCTGAAAACGTCTGGCACTGTTTATGTTTGCTTCTTTGCTTTTTGAGAGGCAATAATTAATTTTGATTGTTGTATTTTTATAGAAAATTGTGTATTACACATAATTTTTACATTTTCAATGAGATTGTCTGTATCTGTGGTTATTTTCTCATTTAATTCTTATTTTTAGTTATTTTTTACTCCTCCCTTTCATTACTTGCTGTTTATTTGTTTTAGCAATTATGAGATTCATTTATCAAGTCTATTCCATCATTTCATAATACATTAATTTATGCTTTGATCTTTATTGATTCCTCATTTTGTTTTCCATACATAGTCCTTTGTTTTGGCCTATAAAATTCTTATGGGAAGTTCAATTCATTTATTTTTTAAATTTCTTTTGAAATTAACATTTTTTAATTATATATTTTTCCTCTGAATGTAGCTTCAGCTCCACCTTATAGGATTTAGAGTGCTTTTATTATTGTTATTATCTAGATGTTGATCTATGGCAGTTTTCATTTCTTCTTTGACATTAGAGTTTATCATAAGATTTTTTTAGGTTGGTAGTATTTTTATATGTATATTTGTGCTTATTTCAATTTCATTTAATATATCTCTTAAATCTAACTTTGTAATTTTATAATTTATTTGTGCTTCAATTTTGTCCAGTTTTTATCTAATTGGGATTTCAAGGATAAAGACATACTAACATCCTCCTTCTCATATGTACACATACACACATACGCTTGTGTAAGTGATTATACATGTGTGTATATAAATAGGCAAGTGATACATCATGTAAAGATTATGTTCAAGGACTCAGAGAAGGGTTTTGTTTTCTTCTAACCACATGCCCTTGTGTAAAATTATTACTTCTTTAATTAGAGGATATACTATTTTTGTGTAATATTTAAAATATATTTCTGAACAGAAAGAATTATTGGAACTACCTTTTCTTTGCATATACAATTACCAACATTATTTCACATGAAAAATCTTCACTCCCATGTTAATTCATTCAACAAATATTGACTGTATGCCTTCAATGTGCAAGGTACACAAGATTAAATGCAATGAGCAAACTGGACCCATTGGTCACTAATTGTCCTTTCATATCACAGATTCCACATCCATGAGTGTTATTTGGTTTGAGTAGGTCGATCTTGTCCACCATTCTATTGACTGGAAATTTTTATTGTCCTACAAGCAACACTCTGTGCACCTTGTTCCTTTGTCTCCTGTCATTTAATGTGCAAATAGAGGTCTGCTTATCCTCTCTATGGTGACATTTTTCCTCAGTATGGTCATGCAATTCTCATTCATTCTTGAATTTCAATCATCTTACCAAGTTGACTCAATCTTGATCATTTTTCATTATTTTTTCTTTTTTTAAACTTTTTATTTTACACTGGAGTAGAGTTGATTAACAATGTTGTGTTAATTTCAGGTGTACAACAAAGTGATTCAGTTATACATATACATGTACCTATTCTTTTTCAAATTCTATTCCCAATTAGGTTACAGAATATTGAGCAGAGTTCCCTGCGCTATACAGTAGGTCCTTGTTGGTTATCCATTTTAAATATAGCAGTGTGTACAGGTCAATCCCAGACTCCCTAACTATCCCTTCCCCCTGCCACCCTTCCCCCCTGGTAACCATAAGTTCATTCTCTAAGTCTGTGAGTCTGTTTCTGTTTCAACTATGGCCATACCACCCTGAACGTGCCCGATCTCATCTCATTATTTTTTCAAAAGCCAGTGATACCTTGCCCAATATCGTCTTGGTCCACCTGAATTTATGCGTGGATGCAGACAGTTCCCAGAATGTTTGCAGTTCCCCCACCTCAAAAACCTGAATTTGCTTCTTCTCCTTTTCCTGAAGCCTTCCTCCAGTACCAGGATTTTTCACTGTAGCATGGCAGAGTGGATGCCAACTCAGTCAACTTCACCACTGAAGCATGGGAGTCAGTAGCTCCTGCTTTCTGGTAGGATTATTCTGAGGTGTGTTGCACCTTGTGCCTTTGATCCAGGGCTCCACAGTAGAAACCAGATCATTAACATACTGGATTTTCCTCTTTTTTTGTCCCACTTTCCCCTCTTCCTCCCTCATCCTCTGAGATCAACCCTCCAATAAAGTATGTGCACCCACATTTTTGTCTTAAACTAAGTCAACCTGGTACACATTTAAGGATTTATATATTCATCTATGTCACAAAAAAGATTCCCTTTTAGATTTTTCTATTCCATAATGATTTTGGCTATTTTATTTAATAACCCCAATCTTCTTGTGAGCACCTAACTTTCATGTAGTTCATTTCATCTTTAATTGTTTTCTTCTTGGCCCATTTCAACTGCATTTTGTAAGGTTTTATTTTTCTCCAAAATTGTTCTTCTTATAGTTAACTCTATTTTCTACAACTCCATTCTGTACGTTGCTGTACTTGATGTGGTTTTAGATACTCTAGCATCATCTGTTTTCATTTCTTTCCTTAGTGTTGCCAATTTCTGCTTCATCTCATGTTCTTAATTTAGTGTCTCCTATGGGGTAGTTTGCATTTTGTCTCAGGTTGGATTCCTTGGGAAGCTGTCTGAGATGGAGTTTAGTGTGAAGGATGTTTATTAGGAAGTGCTCTTGGGATCCACATGTGTGAAGGGTAGAGGAATAAATTGGGGTTGGGCAGAGGGAGAGATCAAACTCTGGGGTAGTTCCAAGTGATAGCATCAGCTAATCTCAAGGGGAGTTCTGGAGTTAAAATGATTCATTAGTCATGTCGTCTGTGAAGCCAAAATGGCCAGGCCTTCATAACCCTTTCTTGGTTGGTCAGTGGCTGTTGGCCACCCTGGGGAGGGTTTGAGTTAAAGTTAGATGGGCTCCCTGTAGCTGGGGCAATCCCAGGCTGTCAGCTCTTTGCTGTCAGCACTCCTACCAGCTCGAGCAGCAAGTCCTTCCTTGGGGACAACTGGGTAGCACACCTCCGAGTCCATTAATATTCACTCTCCAATCGTTGGGGTTTTTTAAAAATTAATTAATTATTTTTGGCTATGTTGGTCTTTGTTGCTGCATGCAGGCTTTTCTCTAGTTGCTGTGAGTGAGTGGGGGGCTACTCTTCATTGTGGTATGGGGGCTTCTCATTGCAGTGGCTTCTCTTGTTGTGGAGCACAGGCTCTAGGCATGCGGGCTTCAGTCGTTGTGGCACACAGGCTTCAGGAGTTGTGGCTCACAGGCTCTAGAGCGCAGGCTCAGTAGCTGTGGTCCATGGGATTAGTTGCTCTGCGGCATGTGGGATCTTCCTGGGCCAGGGCTCGAACCTGTGTCCCCTGCACTGGCAGGCAGATTCTCAATCACTGCGCCACCAGGAAAGTCCCCAATCATTGTTTTTAATTCATATTTATTTAATTTCTTTGAGAGTTCAGTTCAGTAGCTGTTGAAGTTTTTCTTTGTTTCTTTGATTACTTCCTTTAAGAACATCAGTTTTCATCTTCATTATGAATTTGGTCTTCCTTTACTGTGGGCAGTGGTCTGTTTGGTACACTCTTTTAGATGAATCATCTTTGCCTGTTATTCATTACAGAATGGACTGCTTTTTCTGAGCCATCTCTTTCCTCAAGAACACTGTGAATGGAATTTTCTTAATTTGTGCTCCCTTTACCTAGGCACTGTTTCCACTTTATTCTCTTAAAATTTATACTGAAGGGCTGGATATCGATAGTGTAGAATGGGTGTATAGTCATTGGATCTTGGGAAAGTATGGAGTGCTATGTGTAAGTAGTGAGTTAGAGCTGCTTGTAACCAGTATTATATCACCAGGAGTCAGGGAGGCTGCATATTTACTTAAGTCATACACATCCTGAAGCACATGTCCTTCTGCTATTTACTTAGTGCTTTTGCTGATTCATTCTTCAGCTCTCAGTTCAAAAGTTACACCTCAGGAAAGTTGTCCCTGATCCTTTTAACCAGGTTACCCTCCCTATTATAAATTCTGACAGTAGGTCTTGAAAGGAGGTGGAAAAAATTAATTGAACTGACCTTCAAGGAAGGAATATTTGCAAGTCAATTGATTGTCCTTGGGAATATAAGGCTAACTGTGGCACAAAATATGTCTTCAACACTCTCTGGTATTTTATTTTTCTGTTTTCACAGTACTTAGCGCAGTTCCCATTTTACTGGTCTTGGCATAATTTGGGATCAATATATGTCTCTCACTAGACATGAGATTAGAGACAAGATTTGTTTGCTCACCACTGTATCTCAGCACATAGCACTGTGCCTGGTACCGGTAGGTACTCAGCAAATTTCAGTTGAATATAATGTTGAATAAATGGATGTATTTCTGAAAAATTGTCTTGCCTACCTAAAGTTGGTTCATTAGATTTCCAGTTCCATATAATTTGTTACCAATGCTTGTTTCATAGACTTTGAAATGTTAAAATATTTTAAAGTACTCTAAGGACATCATCAAATAGCTGATGAAGACTTGTGGTTCTCAATACCACTATTGAAAAGAGGTAAAAAGCATAGTCCTTGGCTTTGAGAGGCTTTCAGTCAGAGATAAAACACTATCCAGACCATCAGCACATCCAAAGAAGGGCCCATCAATCACAAACACCAGAAAATTCATGTGTACTCATCATTCTGGTGAATGTTTAAGATGAGTGAATGGGAAAATGTACTCATTTCTTATCAACATTTTCAGGTTAGTAAGAGAGAACTTGGACGTTTTAATATCAAACCAGTTCATCAGAAAAATGTCAGAGCGATTTTTCAGGTTATTGGAAGAGTGTGCTTTTGCCTTTTTTATCTTGTGGTGAAGCATCCCAAAATCACCCAAGGGGAATTAACCTTTTAAATTTCATGTTGTTACAAAAAGAACATTCAGTTTCTCCCAGCCTTCAGAGAATTTTTATTGGTGATATCTGCACAAACTAATTTGTTTCTTCTAAATTTACATGTTTTCAAAACAACAACACATTTTATGCATTATAAATTCTATGTTCAAGCTTAAGACAGCTCAACTATATTTACTGTTTGAAATATATTTATGTTCTGGCAACCTAAAAATATCTCACGGTGCCCATAAAGGTTTATTAATGTCAAATACTTTGAAATATTTTCCCACCAAAATCTGATGGTCTTATAAAAGTCTTTATTTTATTCTAAAAAAAAAGAAAAAAGAAAAAATCTCGATTCTCCCTCCCCTGGAAAATAACTGAATGTTCAGTTTATATGTTCTGACTATCGGTCCTTTTTCCCCTGGAGCTCTTTTCCTTCTCAGACAATATCTCGGCTCTTTTTATTAGCTCTTCAGTCTGAATGTTGCGATTCCCACGGAAAGTGCTATTCTGTCCACAATGGCAAATTGCACACCCCTTAAAAATACTAAAACCCTGCTAAAGAACTATATAGTCCAGTACATTTTAAAAACATAAATGTCTTCCTTCTGTGATCTTACATAAGCAGGAATTCACCCTATGGAGTGAAAAGTTCACTGCCAGATCACTAATCATTTTGGGACTAGAAAACAACTGAGTGTGAAATAGTTTCCGAAAAGTCTAAATGAGCCATTCTGTGGTTTCTTACCTCTACTTCAAAGAACTCTTATTTCTTTAATTTTGAGCATAAAAAGTCTTTGATAAATCTTTTTTTTTTTTCTCCCGTTGCGGAGCACAGGCTCCAGACGCGCAGGCTCAGCGGCCATGGCTCACGGGCCCAGCCGCTCCACGGCATGTGGGATCTTCCCGGACCGGGGCACGAACCCATGTCCCCTGCATCGGCCGGTGGACTCTCAACCACTGCGCCACCAGGGTAGCCCTTTGATAAATCATCTTATTTTGCTAGGCTGACTTCCTGAAATATACAGACAAAGCAGCCAGTTTCACAGAGAGGGAAACCAATTCACAAAGAGATAAAGGGACTTCTCCAGTACACTAATCAAAATTCTTAATTGAAAGCAACAGAAGCTAAATAGGACAAACCTGTGCAAAAGGGTATTGAGATGCTCTCTGGGCAGGACAAAAGCCATATTTTGAGGTAAATAATCAGAGGTAACACCCAAAATCGTGTCACAGAACTGGTCCACTGAAAATACTGCTGTCTCCCCTTCTGGGCCACTGTGACCTAGCTTAAGTTGGCAATTCTGCCCACTGGACTGTGGGCAGGTCCCTCTAGAATTACAGCCCTTCCCATCCCTAGAAATCTGATGCATGGCAACTGCTACCATCCTTAATGAAACAAATTCTTTCTTGTTTCTAGTTCTTTGCATCCATAGCTGGTGATTCAAATTCTGGGTCAGTCAAATCAGGCACAGTCTGGGTCATACATCAGGGTTGCAAGTAAAGCTAGAAAAAAGGCAGGGGAGGTAACTATCTAAAAGTTTCAAGTTCTATAGTGAGAGGCAAGGTTTGTTTAAAGTTTTGGGAATTTCATAAACACTGAAAGCGAGTTAGTACACTGCATGGGACTACACAGAAAGAAATGTTCTCTCTCTTTCCCTCTCTCTCTCTCACTCTCTCATCATATCTATAAACAGTTTGCAAGAGTAAGACATGCCATATAAAGAAATGCACAAATCCACAAAGGTTATCTCAGGAGTCTCTTGGAGCTCTGAACACTTGTACATGTTTGGGCCGCACTGAGAACTACCTTATAACTCCTTTATACAGCTGGAGAAGGAAAGCCATTTCAGACTTGGCAATCCCAGTGTGAAAACTGTTCACAGCAACAGCAGCAAGTACGAAACTGGATGACTGTACAGGGAAAGAAATCCAGGAATGATGTGAGGATACAAAGATGAGAACAAATTCATGTGGGAGAATTACCTCCTTAAAGACATAAGCAAGAAGTTCTCTGGGACGTGTCAAGAGGAAGGGAGGTATGATCTACCCTGTAGTCTACACCAGTTACCCTGAGACCTCCCCTTGGAATATGTTACATTTAGTTAATTAAAGAGTTGATTCCCCCACAGGGGATAACACTAGTGTGACAAAGCAGGGGCATCAAGAAGGCCAGGTTGTTCTGGCCTCTTCCTCACTCCCTCTCCCAGCACCCGCTACCCCTCAATGCTGTGTTCCAGCTCTTGTGTAATTCCTTGGGCCTTTAAGAAGGAAGAATAAATAAAATGGCCTATGACCCACCTTCACCAATACTAAGTAATAATGATATAATATATTTAATTATAGATCTAAGAAGATCCATGTAAGCATGAATAGTTTAAAAATGTTACATGTACTGAAAATGCAGAAAAGGAAGTGAGTTTAAAAGGTGGGAAAAGGAGGAGAAAAAGGGGAGAGCAAAATAAAATCACTGATTATAAGTAATAAGTGGAACCAAAGAATACCATTTAAAGCTAACAAACTACATAATAAAAGGTTAAGGGAGAAAAATGACATCGAGGGCACTTATGAAAGTCATGAATATAGAGGTACCACTAGAGCAAAAACATAAATCTGACTAAATTTCAAAAAAAATGTAAGGGGCTTCCTTGGTGACACAGTGGTTAAGAATCCTCCTGCCAATGCAGGGGGCAGGGGTTTGAGCCCTGGTCCAGGAAGATCCCACATGCTGCGAAGCAACTAAGCCCATGCGCCACAACTACTGAGCCTGTGCTCTAGAGCCCATGAGCCACAAGTTCTGAGCCTGCTCTCTAGAACCTGCGAGCCACAACTACTGAGCCCACGTACCACAACTACTGAAGCCTGTGCACCTAGAGCCCATGCTCCACAACAAGAGAAGCCACTGCAATGAGAAGCCCGCTTACCGCAACGAAGAGTAGCCCCCGTGAGCCACAACTAGAGAAAGCACGTGCGCAGCAATGAAGACCCAGCATAGCCAAAAATAAAATAATAAAATAAATAAATTTATTTTTTAAAAGTAAGAAGAAGACACCCTTCACAAAGAAAAAAAGAGTGATAAGTTATAAAATAAAATATTTGTGATAGATTTGAGACCAAACATTACAGCCATATCAATAAAGACAAATTGGTCTATTTATCCATTTATTCCATCCATGTGAACACACTCTCACATTTCTAAAAAGTTAAACTCTCATTATTTGTAATTGTAAAACAGTAGAAACTACCCAACTGCCCAAACATTGAAATAAGGTTAAAACAATAATGGAATGTTAAATAGCTGTGAACTTAAGATTGAGAAAAATCCCCATGAATTAACTGGTAAGATTTCCAAGATGTACAGAAATACTATATTTTCTGTAAGAAAGAATGTGAAATAAGGAAACCTATATGTATTGGTTTTCTACACTATGAACAAATTACCACAAACTTAGCACCTTGAAACAAAATGCATTTTGCTCTTTATCTCACAAGTTGTGTGGGTCAGGAATCTGGGTACAGCTCAGCTGGGTCCTCTGTTCATGGTCTTAAGAGGCTTAAATCTAGTGGCATCAGGGCTTCATTCCTTTCTGAGCTTGGAGCTTTATTCCTTTAGAGTTTCCAAGCTCACATCGTTGCCATCAGAATGCAGTTCCTTATGGTTCTAAGACTGATGTCTTTGCTTTCCTGCTGGCTGTCATCGTGGCCACTCCCAGTACCTAAAGGCCACATTTCCCTGCCATGTGGTGCTCTCAAAGTTCTTCTCACAATATGGCAAGTAGTTTCCTCAAAGCCGGTAGGAGAATCTCTCTTCCTCTCTCTGGTTTTATGTAATGTAATGAAATCAAGGGAGTGACTATCCCCCCACATATGCTATGATGTATGGACCAGAAGCAAGTCAAAGTTTCCACTCAAGACGGGGGATTACATAAGGGGTGGCTGATTCATTGGGGGCCTTCTTAGATGCTTCTGTCACAGCACCTATATCTGTTTAGTTTTTACTAAACACAACACACACATGCACAAAGAGAGAGAGAAGATAAACCAGAAACTAATAAAACTGGTCATTTAAAAGGAGCACAGAACTGGGGGAAATAGGTTAAAGAAATAAGCTAGACTTCCCTGGTGGTGCAGTGATTAAGAATCCACCTGCCAATGCAGGGGACACGGGTTCAAGCCCTGGTCCTGGGAAGATCTCACATGCCATGGAGCAACTAAGCCCGTGAGCCACAACTACTGAGCCTGCATGCCACAACTACTGAAGCCCACGGGCCTAGAGCCTGTGCTTTGCAATAAGAGAAGCGACCGTGATGAGAAGCCTGCGCACCGCAACGAAGAGTAGCCCCTGTTTGCCGTAACTAGAGAAAGCCTGCACGCAGCAGCAAAGATCCAAAACACCCAAAAATTTTTAAAAATTCAAAAAAAAATTTAAAAAGCAGAAGTACGTCTCTGAGTATACCATATATATATATATATATATATATATATATATATATATATATATATATATATATATATATATTACTTTTGGAGCCATATTAATGTTTAAGTTACTCAAAAAAATTAAATCGATAAGAATGAGGAAATAAATCCTAAAACCAGATGCAAACAGACTCAAATAGACTTAGTTATAAGTGAATCATATAACCACACTCTGGGGTCAGGGGGCACTAAGCCAAAATCTTTGGAATTCGGTACTTTGATTATACATACTCAGTCAAAGGTAAAAGAACAGGAACAGCAAATAAACAAATCCTGAACTCTTGTTAGCAGTTTTGTTTTGGTATGAGGAAAGCAATTCTGAAATTATTTTCAGTGTGTTGGATGACTGAGGAAGGAATGTATTGGTGTTGCTGAGAATCAAGGTTTTCTCTATGAAAGATGGAAGATACAAATATGAAATGAGACAAAGTATGGAAGAACCCTTTGGGGTTGAATTAGAATTGGAGGGAGTTCTCCCATGTCTGTCCACTGAGCAGAACTAGATCAACAACATTCCAGGAGTACAGAGAGCAACTACTGCTCAGAGATGGTTTCTAAATGCTTTCGCCACTAAGAGGAATGAGGGGTCCTTGAAGAAATGGCTGTCTCCAGGTTCGGGAAACAGAAAATACTGGATGAACCTGGAACATCTTGTTTCACTAGAAAGTGAAAGAGTGCTCCAAGAAAGAATAACAAAAGATGAGGATGTATTAAGAAGACATAGAAGTCATCTTGGAGCATCTCACACCAACTGATGTTTTAGCATGAAAATAAATAAAACAGCAATGAAATATAGCCCATTGATTAAAATAAAAATCAAAGAAATAAATAAAAACATGATAGATGATTGATAACAGATGACAAGAAAAAATTCTTTTTTATAGTCAGAATGCCAACTAACAAATCACAAGAATGATGAAATTAGAAAATTATTGTTTTTTAGCCATATAGTAAAAATGAATCAGGAATGAATCATCAATAGATGCTAAATCTATTGATGTTTTTTATGTTTACATATAGTCTCAATATAGCTTTCTGAAAATTATTTGACAAAAGAAAAAATATTAACTCTACACTGAAGAAAATGAATAACACTTCTCGCCATTAAGAGGCAAAATGCCATCACGTGCCTCCTGATGTGATGCTCTAAGAAGGACACAACATCACTTATGTAGCTGTTTTGCCAAATAAGCTGGAATATCCAATCCAATCAAGAAACATCAGACAACTCAAATTGTGAAACAGCCTACATGATAACTGCCGTGATTCTTCAAAAATGTGAAAGATATAAAAGACAAAGAAAAGCTGAGAAACTGTTCCAGATTAAAGAAGACTAAAAAATATGAATACTAAATGCACTATATGATTTGGAGTGGGAGGAATGATATAAAAGACATTAGTGGAAAAATTCAAATAATTGGAATGTGGACTGCAGATTAACTAAAAACTTGTATCTACGTTAAATTTTCTGAATGTATAACTTTATCCTATCTATGTAAATGAATATCCTCATTCTTAGAAAATACTGAGAAGTAATTTTCTGAGGTAATAAAATGAGGAAGGCTATAAAGATGCATGCAACCTGTATACCAATGGTTCAGAAAAAAATGACAAAAAGAGAGAGACAAAATTGTAAGTGAATCTGGAAAAATCTAAGTGGGATGAGGGTTCTTTGTATATTCTTTCAACTCTGTTGTAAGAGTGAAATCATTCCGAAATGAAAAGGTAAAAACAAACAAAAAAGAAAAACAGGGATGGAAAACTTCTCTTTCTCTTTCAGAGAAAGAGAAGTAAAAACACATCCTGGAATATATATTGATAAAGTAAATAGTTTCAAGTATATATTGTTAAAACAAAACAAAACAGAAACCTAGAGGAAAACTCAGCCCAGGGCATGTAAGGAGGAAGCTTCTGCAGCTGCAGGAAACCTGAAGCCACGACACAGTGGGATAAGCTGGCTCCCTGGGTACTTCCCAAACTGATTAATTAGGGAGCAGCTTGTGGACCAGTTGGGTTGTCAGCCCTTTCCCACAGCAAATTCGTCCTGGGTATTTTTTTTTTTTTTTTTTTTGGCTGTGTTGGGTCTTCGTTTCTGTGCATGGGCTTTCTCCAGTTGCGGCCAGCGGGGGCCACTCTTCATCACGGTGCGCAGGCCTCTGTCGCGGCCTCTCGTTGCGGAGCACAGGCTCCAGACGCGCAGGCTCAGAACTTGTGGCTCACGGGCCCAGTTGCTCCGCGGCATGTAGGATCTTCCCAGACCAGGCAGGGCTCGAACCCGTGTCCCCTGCATTGGCAGGCAGATTCTCAACCACTACGCCACTAGGGAAGCCCGTGTCCTGGGCCTTTAAGCTCAGATTAAGACAGTACATTTGAGCACTGGGGCCAGACTGGTAGAGGCAATGCCCCAGGTAGCTATTTGCTTTCAAAACATAGATCAGGCACTCTTCTAAGGACTTTACATATATTAAGAGTTACACTTAACAAAAATTTTATTAAGTGGGTTCTGTACTTGTCAGTACAATTAAAATGAGGAAATTGAAGCACCGAGAATTCAAGTAGCTTACAAAATGGAAGTGATTAGGGGAGTGGAGAAGGGTATTTTGATGTGTGATAACAACAGTAAAAAGCTACTGGGGAAGTGCACGAATCTACTCAGACCTAATTTACAATAGTTACTAAATAAGTGCTTAATGAGCTAATAAGTGTTATAGGAAGAAGTTGCAAGATATTTTAGTTATGATCCTGAATAGAGGCACGATCAAGGAAATTACAGCTTGTAGAAAGGAGTATGTTAAAGAATAATTTGGGCTTGGCTAGATTCCCATAGCATCCCTAGGGCCGTGTCATGCCCCTGAAGCTTGCCTAAGAAGAACTCAGATATTGTATGGTATCATCCAGCCTGTGTTCTGGAACATCCTGCCCCCAAACCACTGGTATCTTCCAAACCTGTAGCACCAAAACATTTCACTGAGATTCAGAAACCATGTGAGCCTCAGGGCATCTCTCTTTTGCTCTGATTAGCCACAGACCCATCTTAGTTTCCATTTCCAGCTTGCAAGGCAAAACCTCGAAAATCACCTTGTTGTTTAAAAGCTTTTTTTTAGAGGTAAAAAAGTAGGAAAAAATGGTCTTAAGAAAGAAAATCAGGAAAATAAACTATGACGAAGAATATGACAACACTCATCCTATTACAGTTTAAAAGTTTTCCTACAGAGAAGCAGGAGAAAGAATTTTGATTTACCAAATTGACCACATAGTAAGGCCAGCTCAGATTACTTTTGCATACATTAGAACTCAGTTTAAACTGCTTCTTTACCAGTAAGCTTCCCATCTCTCTTAAATCAACATTGACCTCTTTGCATTGCCGTGTTACCACCTTGATCATTTCTTATGCTAAGGTAGTTTTTTCCAACTTTTTAGTGTGTGTGTGTATGTGTGTTTTATGAACTCCTGAAAAGTAGAAAGTCTATCATCTTCGTCTGAGAATTTGTTGCTCTTCCTCTCATACCACAAGCATGAAGCTCTCCAGCCTCTAACACCATCCGTGGCACCTACAGGTATTCTATCAATGTATGATATAATGTACCCTGAGAAGAACTTTGAAATCTTGGTGCATCTCACACCAAAAAGTCATTAGAGTTGCTTCTGCACAGGAAGAGAAAGTCACATTTTCCTGTTTCATAGCTTTAAATTACGCATCATTGCCTACTTCCACAAATAAATGGAGCTGGTACCATTGAGAGATAAAAGAAGGAGGAAGAGGGGGAGGAGGAAGACAGCAGCAACTGGAGAGTGTAAATGGAGCTCCAGGAAGCTGTAGTGATGCTCAGGACATGTGTAACTGTGAGCTACTTCCTGGATCTCTTCCTGGAGTGTGTCCTAAGACTCAGAAGATTTGACTTCACTGTAAGCCAAACATATGACTGTAGAAGTCGAAGATGTATCTAGCAGAGAAAAAAAAAAAAGAAAAACATTTTGTAGGAGGTATATAAGCACTAGAATGATGGTGAGGTAGAAGAAGAATAGCGATTTTTAGTCACAGAGATCTGGATCGCTTCAATGATCTCTGCTTCAAATTCTTGCTTTAAAATATTCATCTTTCATGAGTCTTGAGAGGGTGAAATGGATAAGATCTAAAAAAGGAACAATCACACTACTTCCTACTTAGTAGGTGTTCCAAAAATGCTACTTTCTTTCTCTATCTTCCTGCTAAGTCAGAGGTTCAACATTTGTCCAGGAGGTTGAGACACTGTTTCTTCAAAGGCCAGACTCTGTTTCTTAAATTTTCATGGTATTTTTATTAACGCACACGTGCCAGGAGCACCTTCTGCCATCAATGCTAAAAATACTAAAATTAATGAACAGTCTGGTGGGAATGTAAATTGGTGCAGCCACTGTGGAAAACAGTATGGAGGTGCCTCAGAAAACTAAAAATAGAATTATCGTATGATCCAGCAATCCCACTCCTGGGCATCTATCCAGACAAAACAATAATTAAAAAGATACATGCACCCCTATGTTCATAGCAGCACTATTCACAATAGCCAAGACATGGAAACAACCTAAATGTCCCTTGGCAGATGAATGGATAAAGAAGATGTGGTATATATATACAATGGAATACTACTCAGCCATAAATAATAATGAAATAATGCCATTTGTAGCAACATAGATGCAACTAGAGATTATCATACTAAGTGAAGTAAGCCAGAAAGAGAAAGACAAATACCATATGATATCACTTATATGTGGAATCTAAAATATGACACAAATGAACCTATCTATGAAACAGAAACAGAATCAGAGACATAGAGAACAGACTGGTGGTTTCCAAGAGGGAGGGATTGGGGGAGGGATGGAGTAAGAGGTTGGGGTTAGCAGACGTAAGCTTTTAGGTATAGAATGGATAAACAACAAGGTCCTACTCTATAGTACAGAGAACTATATTCAATATCCTATGATAAACCATAATAGAAAAGAATATAAAAAAAGAATGTATATATATAGGTATATATATGTATAACTGAATCATTTTGCTGTACAGCAGAAATTAACACATTGTAAATCAACTATACTTCACTAAAAAATATTGATAAAAAGATTAATGAATAGTCACCTGACATACAACTTGTTTTTGTACACAGAGTTCTTCCTCTTAGCAATACTCACTTATCCGTTGCATCCATTGCCACAAGAACCTTTCTGAGGGAGGGAAGGACTCGTAACTGCTCCCTCCATATTGGCAAGCCAACTCTTAGCTTTTAGATCATTGATAAAAATCACTTTGGCTTTTCCCAGGAGGTCTCTCTATTTTAACCTCCTCTCAAGAAAGGTCTCTTGGGTTCATTTCTAGGCTCTTCAGAATGTAAACGATGCAAGCCACGAATTTTTCTTTAACATGTTTCCTAATGTGCCATGTTGTCTGCTCAGCCCAGGATGTAATAACTCATTAAGAACTGCAGCTGGCAGCGCCACTGGGGGAAAATATAGCTACAGTCTCCTAATCCATACAACGTGAGCCCACATTGGCACCTTTATCCCCCTCCAAGCCCTTAACAACCCATCTCCCACCTTCCTAATCAAATGTGCTATTCTTTGGCCACTTCAAGTATTTGTATTTTATTAACCTAACTGTGAATTTGCTGCATGGATTGCTAATGCTGTAATTCATTTTTTTTTTTTTTTTTTGCATACCCAAGAGCTTTGAGCAGTGGAGCTTTTGCATTTCCAAAAGCAAATAAAATCACAATGAGCCAGATTTTCCTCCTATCTACTAACCCACTGGAAAACTCTTACATGGGGAGCCCTGGATTTATAGCAGCATATCTATCCAACACACTCTAAAGAATGATACTTTCCATCAGAGATACATGAATATTTTGTGTTCCATGGCACATCAGTATATTTCAGAAACTTGCATTTAATGAGACTTGGGAGTTTGCCATCCTCAGGATCATATTTTTTACACTGCTATATACACCCACATATAAGAATAGATACACACACACACACAGAGTGCAACAGTTGTATTTAAAAAGACATCCATCTCAGTAAGTGTCCCATTTCATCATCAGCTATGTGCTACATGCCCAGGTTTCCCTTTGCTTTATTAAACTTACACACATCAGAAATCTTATTTGGCATCGTGACTTTTTTCCATCCATGACACTGCCTGCAGCTTAGAGAAGTGGTTAGTGATGAGAGGAACAAGCCAGGCCAGCACTGCAGAGGCTGAGAATCAGTCATGACTTGTTTTCGTTACTGTGGCAGCTGTTTCTATAAGAGGAGGTTGTTGGGTTGATCTTAAAACCAGGAAAACACAGCTCAAGCTCTGCTCAGGTACCCTAGTTGTTCAAGGAATGTTGAAGGATCAACTGATCCCTTTTTCTCAATTTTCTCATCTGTAGAATGGTGGTGATATTCACTGCACTACTGCATTTGTCATGTATTTTTGTGAGGACCAAATGATAGGATATATCTGAAAATGTTTACAGACTGCAATGTGCTTGACTAATATAAGTATCATTATGTTAAGTTAATGTATTATCTAAACATTATATATATAATCACAAAAATATGATGTTTACTGTATCAAATTATATTAGTTACTATCTTTGTTTATAGACTTTTTTCCTTACCATCATCGATCACTTTATAATTTTAGTAGATGAATGATAATATAGCTTTTATAATTTTAGTGCAGATAAATTAAAACTTGCAAGAACTAATAACAGCCTATCACCAATGCTTGGGTCTAAGAGACTTAATTCCTTTGTCCTCCTGCTCATAGCATGTTGAACCCAGTAAAGAATTAAATCCCAGTCTCTCCCCTTTATAGCCTTGATGGGGCTGCTGACTTGCCTGGGTTAAAGGGAGATAGACACCAAGATATATCATCAGAGAGACACTAAATTCTAGTCACTCAAAACTCTGCTTATTTTCTGTGAACTATAGATATTCTTTTGCCCAGTCTTTGGGAAAATGGTTTCATGAAGTAAACTCAAAGGGATTTCCACCTCTGACCAATGCACCACAAGCATCAATTTCCTTCCTACGAGGGAAGGAGTAAATGTCATCATCCAAGCCTAAGATGTCACAAGATTCCTTTTCCCATTATTCACTGGCAAAAAGATGGAAAGGAAAATATGGAACTTCTATATCCAAAGTAGAAATAAAAATTGATTTGGGGTCTTGTGATGCTTCAGAGTAAGTTAATGACTATCCTTCACCATTCATTATAGCTTGAGTTTCATTAACCACTTCTAGGTAAGCTGAAAAGTTAATTTCTACAGAAAGAGAATCAGAGCATATCTTCTTAATAAGTTCAAGCCATAGATTCTAATGAAAGAAATTACTCTTCTCAGATCCACAAAGGTAAAATAAATGCTTTACTACTCAGCCAAACCAATGGTGTATGTAACCCAGAATTTTGTTTCTAATAATTTTAGGGAGATTTTCTGAGAACCTTAGGTTGGTAGAACTACGCACTGAGACAAGAAGGCCATTTGATTCCGAAGTTGTCAGAATGAATAATTTGGGTCTTGGATGAGAGAGTTCCCAAAGAAAGGAAATGAAAGGAAATCTGAAGAATTTGTTGAGAGAGGGAAATGAGTTTAGGTCAAAACCGTTTGCGTAGAGCTTCAAGACGGCATAAGAGACGTGGAGATCACCTTCCTCCCCACAAATACATCAGAAATACATCTACACGTGGAACAGCTCCTACAGAACACTTACTGAAGGCTGGCAGAAGACCTCAGACCTCCCAAAAGGCAAGAAACTCCCCCACGTACCTGGGTAGGTCAAAAAAAAACCCCAAAAAACAGAGACAAAAGGATAGGGATGGGACCTGCACCAGTGGGAGGGAGCCGTGAAGGAGGAAAGGTTTCCACACACTAGGAGCCCTTCGCGGTCGGAGACTGCGGGGAGCAGAGGGGGAAGCTTCGGAGCCACGGAGGAGAGCACAGCAACAGGGGTGCAGAGGGCAAAGCGGAGAGATTCCCGCACAGAGGATCGGTGCCGACCGGCACTCACCAGCCCGAGAGGCTTGTCTGTTCAGGCGCCGGGGCCGGGCGGGGCTGGGAGCTGAGGCTCGGGCTTCTGTCGGAGCGCAGGGAGAGGACTGGGATTGGCGGCGTGAACACAGCCTGAAGGGGTTAGTGCGCCACGGCTGGCCGGGAGGGAGTCCGGGAAAAAGTCTGCAGCTGCCGAAGAGACGAGAGACTTTTTCTTCCCTCTTTGTTTCCTGGTGCGCGAGGAGAGGGGATTAAGAGCGCTGCTTAAAGGAGCTCCAGAGACGGGCACGAGCTGCGGCTAAAAGCGCGGACCCCAGAGACAGGCATGAGACGCTAAGGCTGCTGCTGCCGCCACCAAGAAGCCTGTGTGCGAGCACAGGTCACTGTCCACACTTCCCCTCCCAGGAGCCTGTGCAGCCCGCCACTGCCAGGGTCCCAGGATCCGGGGACAACTTCCCCGGGAGAACCCATAGCGCGCCTCAGGCTGGTGCAACGTCACGCCGCCTCTGCCTGCAGCAGGCTCGCCCCGCATCCGTGCCCCTCCCTCCCCCCAGCCTGAGTGAGCCGGAGCCCCCGAATCAGCTGCTCCTTTAACCCTGTCCTGTCTGGGCAGAAACAGACGCTCTCAGGCGACCTACACGCAGAAGCGGGGCCAAATCCAAAGCTGAACCCCGGGAGCTGTGCGAACAAAGAAGAGAAAGGGAAATTCTTCCCAGCAGCCTCAGGAGCAGCGGATTAAAGCTCCACAATCAACTTGATGTACCCTGCATCTGTGGAATACTGGAATAGACAACGAATCATCCCAAATTGAGGAGGTGGACTTTGGCAGCAATGATATGTATATTTTCCCCCCCTTTTTCTCTTTTTGTGACTGTGTATGTGTATGCTTCTCTCTGTGATTTTGTCTGCATAGCTTTGCTTTTACCATTTGTCCTGGGGTTCAGTCTGTCCTTTTTTTTTTTTTTTTTAGTATAGTTTTCAGCACTATCACTGGTGGATTTGTTTTTTGGTTTGATTGTTCTCTTCTATTTTTTTTAATGACTTAAAAAAATGTTTTAATAATTATTTTTTGTTTTTTATTTTAATAACTTTTAAATTAAATTTAATTAATTTTATCTTTTTCTTTCTTTCTTTCTTTCTTTTCTCCCTTTTATTCTGTGCCGTGTAGATGACACGCTCTTGGTGCTCCAGGGAGGCGTCAGGACTGTGCCTCTGAGGTGGGAGAGCGAAGTTCAGGACACTGGTCCGCCAGAGACTTCCCAGCTCCACATAATATCAAACAGTGAAAATCTCCCAGAAATCTCCATCTCAGTGCCAAGACCCAGCTCTGCTCAATGACCAGCAAGCTACACTGCTGGACACCCTATGCCAAACTAGCAAGAGAGGAACACAACCCCACCTACTAGCAGAAAGCCTGCCTAAAATCATAATAAGGTCACAGACACCCCCAAACACACCACCAGACGTGGGCCTGCCCACCAGAAAGACAAGATCCAGCCTCATCCACCAGAACGCAGGCATTAGTCCCTTCCACCAGGAAGCCTACACAACCCACTGAACCAACCTTAGCCATTGGGGCAGACAACAAAAACAACGGGAACTAAGAACCTGCAGCCTGCAAAAAGGAGACCCCAAACACAGTAAGATAAGCAAAATGAGAAGACAGAAAAACACACAGCAGATGAAGGAGCAAGATAAAAACCCACCAGACCTAACAAATGAAGAGGAAATAGGCAGTCTACCTGAAAAGGAATTCAGAATAATGATAGTAAAGATGATCCAAAATCTTGGAAATAGAATAGAGAAAATGCAAGAAACATTTAACAAGGAACTAGAAGAACTAAAGATGAAACAAGCAACGATGAACAACACAATAAATGAAATTAAAAATTCTCTACAAGGGATCAATAGCAGGATAACTGAGGCAGAAGAACGGATAAGTGACCTGGAAGATAAAATAGTGGAAATAACTACTGCAGAGCAGAATAAAGAAAAAAGAATGAAAAGAATTGAGAACAGTCTCAGAGACCTCTGGGACACTATTAAACGCACCAACAGTGGAATTATAGGGGTCCCAGAAGAAGAAGAGAAAAAGAAAGGGACTGAGAAAATATTTGAAGAGATTAGAGTTGAAAACTTCCCTAATATGGGAAAGGAAATAGTCAGTCAAGTCCAGGAAACACAGAGAGTCCCATACAGGATAAATCCAAGGAGAAAAAAACCAAGACACATATTAATCAAACTGTCAAAAATTAAATACAAAGAAAAAATATTAAGAGCAGCAAGGGAAAAACAACAAATAATATACAAGGGAATCCCCATAAGGTTAACAGCTGATCTTTCAGCAGAAACTCTGCAAGCCAGAAGGGAGTGACAGGACATATTTAAAATGATAAAAGGGAAAAACCTACAACCAAGATTACTCTACCCAGCAAGGATCTCATTCAGATTTGACAGAGAAATTAAAACGTTTACAGACAAGCAAAAACTAAGAGAATTCAGCACACAGAAAACAGCTTTACAACAAATGCTAAAGGAACTTCTCTAGGCAGGAAACACAAGAAAAGTAAAAGACCTACAAAAACAAACAAAACAATTAAGAAAATGGTAATAGGAACATACATATCAATAATTACCTTAAATGTAAATGGATTAAATGCTCCAACCAAAAGACACAGACTGGCTGAATGGATACAAAAACAAGACCCATATATATGCTGTCTACAAGAGACCCACTTCAGACCTAAGGATGCATACAGACTGAAAGTGAGGGGATGGAAAAAGATATTCCATGCAAGTGGAAATCAAAAGAAAGCTGGAGTAGCAATTCTCATATCAGACAAAATAGATTTTAAAACAAAGACTATTACAAGAGACAAAGAAGGATACTACATACCAATCAAAGGATCAATCCAAGAAGAAGATATAACAATTGTAAATATTTATGCACCCAACATAGGAGTACCTCAATACATAAGGCAAATACTAACAGCCATAAAAGGGGAAATCGACAGTAACACAATCATAGTAGGGGACTTTAATACTCCACTTTCACCAATGGACAGATCATCAAAATGAAAATAACTAAGGAAACACAAGCTTTAAATGATACATTAAACAAGATGGACTTAATTGATATTTATAGGACATTCCATCCAAAAGCAACAGAATACACTTTCTTCTAAAGTGCTCATGGAACATTCTCCAGGATAGATCATATCTTGGGTCACAAATCAAGCCTTGGTAAATTTAAGAAAACTTAAATCGTATCAAGTATCTTTTCTGACCACAACACTATGAGATTAGATATCAATTACAGGAAAAAATCTGTAAAAAATACAAACACATGGAGGCTAAACAATACACTACTTAATAACGAAGTGATCACTGAAGAAATCAAAGAGAGAATCAAAAAATACATAGAAACAAATGAGAATGAAAACACGACTATCCAAAACGTATGGAATGCAGCAAAAGCAGTTCTAAGAGGGAAGTTTATAGCGGTACAACCCTACCTTAGGAAACAAGAAATATCTCAAATAAACAACCTAACCTTACACCTAAAGCAATTAGAAAAACAACAAAAAAACCCCAAAGTTAGCAGAAGGAGAAAAATTATAAAGATCAGATCAAAAATAAATGAAAAAGAAATGGAGGAAACGATAGCACAGATCAATAAAACTAAAAGCTGGTTCTTTGAGAAGATAAACAAAATTGATAAACCATTAGCCAGACACATCAAGAAAAAAAGGGAGAAGACTCAAATGAATAGAATTAGAAATGAAAAAGGAGAAGTAACAACTGACACTGCAGAAATACAAAGGATCATGAGAGATTACTAAAAGCAACTATGTGTCAATACAATGGACAACCTGGAAGAAATGGACAAATTATCAGAAATGCACAACCTTCCACAACTGAACCAGGAAGAAATAGAAAATATGAACAGACCAATCACAAGCACTGAAATTGAGACTGTGATTAAAAATCTTCCAACAAACAAAAGCCCAGGACCAGATGGCTTCACAGGCAAATTCTATCAAGCATTTAGAGAAGAGCTAACAGCTATCCTTCTCAAACTCTTCCATAATATAGCAGAGGGAGGAACACTCCCAAACTCGTTCTACTAGGCCACCATCACCCTGATACCAAAACCAGACAAAGATGTCACAAAAAAAAACTACAGACCAATATCACTGATGAACATAGATGCAAAAATCCTCAACAAAACACTACCAAACAGAATCCAACAGCACATTAAAAGGATCATACAACATGATCAAGTGGGGTTTATCCCAGGAATGCAAGGATTGTTCACTATATGCAAATCAATCAATGTGATACACCATATTAAGAATTTGAAGGAGAAAAACCATATGATCATCTCAATAGATGCAGAGAAAGGTTCTGACAAAATTCAACACCCATTTATGAACAAAACCCTGCAGAAAGTAGGCATAGAGGGAACATACCTCAACATAATAAAGGCCATATATGACAAACCCACAGCCAACATTGTCCTCAATGGTGAAAAACTGAAACCATTTCCACTAAGATCAGGAACAAGACAAGGTTGTCCACTCTCACCACTATTATTCAACATAGTTTTGGAAGTTTTAGCCACTTCCAAAGTGACTAAATCCGAGAAGAAAAGGAAATAAAAGGAATCCAAATTGGAAAAGAAGAAGTAAAGCTGTCACTGTTTGCAGATGACATGATACTATACATAGAGAATCCTAAAGATGCTACCAGAAAACTACTAGAGCTAATCAATGAATTTGGTAAAGTAGCAGGATACAAAATTAAGGCGCAGAAATCTCTTGCATTCCTATACACTAATGATGAAAAATCTGAAAAAGAAATTAAGATAACACTCCCATTTACCATTGCAACAAAAAGAATAAAATACCTAGGAATAAACCTACCTAAGGAGACAAAAGACCTGTATGCAGAAAATTGTAAGACACTGATGAAAGAAATTAAAGATGATACAAATAGATGGAGAGATATACCATGCTCTTGGATTGGAAGAATCAACATTGTGAAAATTACTATACTACCCAAAGCAATCTACAGATTCAATGCAATCCCTATCAAAACTACCACTGGCATTTTTCACAGAACCAGAACAAAAAATTTCACAATTTATATGGAAACACAAAAGACCCCGAAAAGCCAAAGCAATCTTGAGAACGAAAAATGGAGCTGGAGGAATCAGGCTCCCTGACTTTAGAGTATACTACAAATCTACAGTAATCAAGACAGTATGGTACTGGCACAAAAACAGAAATATAGATCAATGGAACAGGATAGAAAGCTCTGAAGTAAACCCACGCACATATGGTCACCTTATGTTTGATAAAGGAGGAAAGAATATACAATGGAGAAAAACAGCCTCTTCAATAAGTGGTGCTGGGAAAACTGGACAGCTACATGTAAAAGAATAAAATTAGAACACTCCCTAACACCATACACAAAAATAAACTCAAAATGGATTAAAGACCTAAATGTAAGGCCAGGCACTATCAAACTCTTAGAGGAAAACATAGGCAGAACACTCTGAGACATAAACCACAGCAAGATCCTTTTTGACCCAGCTCCTAGGGAAATGGAAATAAAAACAAAAATAAACAAATGGGACCTACTGAAACTTAAAAGCTTTTGCACAGCAAAGGAAACCATAAACAAGATGAAAAGACAACCCTCAGAATGGGAGAAAATATTTGCAAATGAGGCAAGTGACAAAGGATTAATCTCCATAATTTACAAGCAGCTCATGCAGCTCAATATCAAAAAAAACAAACAACCCAATCCAAAAATGGGCCAAAGACCTAAATAGATACTTCTCCAAAGAAGATGTACAGATTGCCAACAAAGACTTGAAAGAATGCTCAACATCATTAATCATTAGAGAAATGCAAATCAAAAGTCCAATGCAATATCATCTCACACTGGTCAGAATGGCCATCATCAAAAAATCTTCAAACAATAAATGCTGGAGAGGGTGTGGAGAAAAGGGAACCCTCCTACACTGTTGGTGGGAATGTAAATTGATACAGCCACTATTGAGAACAGTATGGAGGTTCCTTAAAAAACTACAATAGAACTACCAGCAATTCCACTACTGGGCATATACCCTGAGAAAACCATAATTCAAAAAGAGTCATGTACCACAATGTTCATTGCAGCTCTATTTACAATAGCCAGGACATGGAAGCAACCTAAGTGTCCATCATCGGATGAATGGATAAAGAAGATGTGGCACATACATACAATGGAATATTACTCAGCCATAAAAAGAAACGAAATTGAGTTATTTGTAGTGAGGTGGATGGACCTAGAGTCTGTCACAGAGAGTGAAATAAGTCAGAAAGTGAAAAACAAATACTGTATGCTAACACACACATATGGACTCTAAAAAAAAAAAAGGTAATGAAAAACCTAGGGGCAAGACTGGAATAAAGACGCAGACCTACTAGAGAATGGACTTAAGGAAATGGGGAGGGGGAAGGGTAAGCTGGGACAAAGTGAAAGAGTGGCATGGACATATATACACTACCAAATGTAGAATAGATAGCTAGTGGGAAGCAGTCGCATAGCACAGGGAGATCAGCTTGGTGCTTTGTGACCAGCTAGAGGGGTGGGAGGGAGATGCAAGAGGGAGGAGATATGGGGGTATATATATATATATATATATATATATATATATATATATATATATATATATATATATATATATGTATAACTGATTCACTTTGTTATAAGGCAGAAACTAACACACCACTGTAAAGCAATTATACTCCAATAAAAATATTAACAAAACAAACCCTTAAGTGTTAAGACATGGAAGAAAATATGGAAAGAGAGCAAACAAGGAAAGAATCAAAGTAATGATTTTATTATGTAGAATTCTGTTGAATTAGCCTGTAGGTTAATTTAGGATAGAATTTTACCTACCCCAACCTGCCATCTGGCTGCATCTACTGTTTTAGTGAAGAGAGTAAAGCTGGTTTTCAAACAGTCATAGTTTCTTCTTATCTTGCCCAGCCTGGATCTTCACGATGAGTGAATCTTCAATCTTACCATGTTCTTATGGACGACAGGTACTTTTTATTTATCTCATTATTCCTGGGAATAATGGAGTCTCCACATAATAATAATATGGGAACAAACAGTATAGTTAATATTTATGGACTAAGTTACCTTTTACAAAATACTCTTCCCAACTGTTATCTTATTTAATCTTGAGGCCTGTGAGACGTACTTCAATCTCTGTCTTAAAGGGGAGGAAGTAGAGACTCAGAAATAAAGAAGAATAAAAGATAAGAACTTAGTCATATAGCCAAGAATAGAGAGAAATTAAATTCATGTCCACTGATCATAACTCTTGGTCTTTTGAGTACTAAACAAGGGTACAGATGGAGGGGCAGGGAGATAGCTAAATAACGTAGCATTTTATACCTATAGTGACCCTCATCTTTGCAAACCCATATCCTACCTATGCTTAGTGCCCTCTGCTGTATTATGCCACCTGTGATAACCTCAGATAGCCGTGATATCTGCTTCCTCTAAATTCCCATACACTTCCCTAGAGCCTTAGTGGACCTTTTATATCATCATTATCACAAACTACTTTCAAATAGTAATAGTTCACATTTATCTATCACTTAGCACACAGTCCTAAGTGCTACATACTGTGGTAGGCTAAATAATGGCTCCTAAACAGCCACATTCTAATACCCAGACCTGTGAATGTTACCTTATGTGGTGAAGGGGCCTGACAGATATAATTAAGTTAAGAGTCTTGAGATTGGGAGATTATCCTGGCTTATTGAATGAGCACTACATGTAGTTACAAGTGTCCTTATAAGAGGGAGGAATGGGGAGATTTAACACAGAGGGACAGAAGGCAATGTGAAGGCTGAAGCAATGTGCTAAGCTACTGGCTTTGAAGGTGGAGAAAGTGGCCTTGAGCCAAGGAATGCAAGGAATGTAGTTCTAAAAGCTGGAGGTACTAGGAAACTGATTCTCCTCTAGGGCCTCCAGAGGAAGCACTGCCCTGCCAATACCTTGATTTCAGCCCAGTGGTATTGACTTCTAACTTCTAATCTCCATAACCATGAGAGAGTAAATGTGTACTGTTTTAGTCTCTCAGGTGGTGGAAATTTGTTACAGCAGCCATAAAGCATTCTTACGTACACATTAATTTAATCCTCATCACAACTCTGTGAGGTATTATCATTATTTCCATTTTACAGATGAGAAAACTGAGGCATTAGGAAATTAATAAAATTGTTCAAGGTTATACAACCAGCTAGTACAGGAGATGGAATGTAAACCCCAGATAATCTGGATCCAGAATCAATGCTTGTAACTACTATACACAATACAAAATGTTTGATAAATTTTGAGTTCTGTCTATGAAAGTGTTAATCATCTATTTTATCTCCTACTCTTGCAGTACTTAAGATAGCACTTCAGGTACTATGCTCTGAATGGTTGTGTCTGCCTAAATATCATATGCTGCAATCCTAACCCCTCAAAATGATGGTATTAGAAGGCGGGACCGTGGGAGGTGCTTAAATCATGAGGGTAGAGCCCTCTTGAACTCTTTATAAAAGAGGCTCCATCATCAGAATATTGGGTGTAATAGTGAAAACCTGGAAACAATTTGAACATCTGTCAACAGAGGACTGGTTAAATAAAATATTGTACCTTTACACACCAAAAAAAAAAAAAGAGGCTCCAGAGAGCTCCCTTGCCTCCTCTGACATGTGAAGATACAAGAAGTCTAGGACCCAGCATCTGACAACGCTGACACCCTGATCTCAGACTTCTATCCTCCAGAACCATGACCAATACACTTCTGCTGTTTATAAGGCACCTAATCTGCAGTTTTGGTATGGCAGCCTGAACAAACCAAGACATCCTACACATTAGCCTTTATGAACATTGTTTTAAGTTTTTACCACCATAAAATGTTATGTATTCTAGCTCATTATACATTATTTGAAAAATGCAGAAAGAAAAAACACCCACGATTCCCAATACCCATGGCCCAGAAATAAGCATGTTTAGTACTCAGGTATATAATCATGTGTAATTTTTTATGCTTACAGTTTTGTTATTTTTGCATAGCTGCAGCCTTAATACAATGTGAAATAGTATATCTTCCTATATGTACTTAACAATTTGACATCCTTCTCTATATTTAATAATAAAATCATTATTCATTACACTATATATTTCTCCTTAGAATATCAGGATTTTTTCTTTTTTATTATTTTTGATTATAAAATTATATAGGTAAAAATAAGTATAGAATTGCAATGAGAAATCGCTCACCTCTTAACCTTCCTGCTTCTTAGCGTAAGTTCCCAGATAATGATGGATGGAGACAGAAGATAGATAGATAGATAGATAGATAGATAGATAGATAGATAGACAGATAGATAATATATAGAGATTGATAGATGGGAGAGATAGACGAGAAAGAGAGAGAAAGATTGAGAGACAGAGACAAAGAGAGAAAAAGCACAAATCTTGGATCTTGCTCTATGTATTGACATACAATTTGCTTTTTAACCCAACAGCCCATCATGGATATTCTTACATGTTTGTAGGTAAAACTGAGCTTATTCTATTCAATGACTGTACAATAATCCTCAATATGGTTGTATCATAATTGATGTACTGATGGACATTTAAGTTCTCTACAGCATTTTGATGTTCCAAAACTGCAATAAACATCCTTGTCAACTCTGAGTTTTTCTGTATGAGAGTTAACTTAAAAGTAGAATTTGCTGGTCAGCAGTTTTATATGTTTTTTATTTGATTGATACTGACAAGTTGCAATCTGAAAATGTTGTACCAATTTACACTGCAATCTGTTGTATAATATATGAGAGTACCATATTCCCTGTAGCCTGAAGAACAATATAAACTATGCTGTTTGTTTGTCCTTGAAAATATGACAGTTTAAAAAATAGTACTCTATGATTTTATTTTCTTTCACTGAACAATACACAGTTTGGGCATCTTTTCATACATGTATTCTTCTTCTGATTTTTTTTTTTTTTTTGCTAAATTGTTGTCCAAATCTTTTGACCATTCTCCTATTGTTTTATATTCATCATTTTAAATCATAATATAACATCCCAAATAGTGTATATACTATTGAATTCTATCATTTTCTAGTATTGACAAAAATTATGGAATAAGCATCTATGTGCAAAAAACTTTTGTACTATTATAGATTATATACTTAGAATACACATTTACTCTAATTTTTGAGTTAAAAAAGGTATACATTTTTAAAGTTCTTGATGTTTTCCAATTAATCTTCCAGCAAAGGAGCAACACATAATACTTTCCATTTCATGGAAGACCAGAAAAAATAATATTACTTTTTCAAAACTTTTGCTAATTAAAGAAGGGAAAATGTATCTCATTTTTAGAAAAAGCATATTTAACTAATTATACTGCGGTTGTATATTTTTCTATTTGTTTACCTCTTTTTTCCTCTTGTAAATTACACTTTAGGATTCTTTACTTATTTTCCACTGAATTCTTTTACTGTCACAAAGATTCCCGCTGTTTAGTGGTCCTGTATCTTTTTTGTTTTAAAGACCTAAGTGTAAGGCCAGACACTATAAAACTCTTAGAGAAAAACATAGACCTAACACTCTATGACATAAATCACAGCAAGATCCTTTTGGACCCCCCCTCCTAGAGAAATGGAAATAAAAACAGAAATAAACAAAAGGGGCCTAATGAAACTTAAAAGCTTTTGCACAGCAAAGGAAACCATAAACAAGATGAAAAGACAACCCTCAGAATGGGAGAAAATATTTGCAAATGAAGCAACTGACAAAGGATTAATCTCCAAAATTTACAAGTAGCTCATGCAGCTCAGTATCAAAGAAACAAACAACCCAATCCAAAAATGGGCAGAAGACCTAAATAGACATTTCTCCAAAGAAGATGTCCAGATAGCCAACAAACACATGAAAGAATGCTCAACATCACTAATCATTAGAGAAATGCAAATCAAAACTACAATGAGGTGTCACCTTACACCAGTCAGAATGGCCATCATCAAAAAATCTACAAACAGTAAATGCTGGAGAGGGTGTGGAGAAAAGGGAACCCTCTTGCACTGTTGGTGGGAATGTAAATTGATATAGCCACTATGGAGAACAGTATGGTGGTTCCTTATAAAACTAAAATTAGAACTACCAGAAGACCCAGCAATCCCACTACTGGGCATATACCCTGAGAAAACCATAATTCAAAAAGGGTCATGTACCACAGTGTTCATTGCAGCTCTATTTACAATAGTCAGGGCATGGAAGCAACCTAAGTGTCCATTGACAGAAGAATGGATAAAGAAGATGTGGCACATATATACAATGGAATATTACTCAGCCATAAAAAGAAACGAAATTGAGTTATTTGTAGTGAGGTGGATGGACCTAGAGTCTGTCATAGAGAGTGAAGTAAGTCAGAAAGGGAAAAACAAATACCGTATGCTAACACATATATATGGAATCTAAAAAAGAAAAAAAAAGGTTATGAAGAACCTTGGGGCAGGACAGGAATCAAGACACAGATGTAGAGAATGGATTTGAGGACACGGGGTGGGGGAAAGGGTAAGCTGGGACGAAGTGAGAGAGTGGCATGGACATATATACAGTACCAAATGTAAAATAGATAGCTAGTGGGAAGCAGCCGCATAGCACAGGGAGATCAGCTCAGTGGTTTGTGACCACCTAGAGGGGTGGGACAGGGAGGGTAGGAGGGAGAAGCAAGAGGGAGGAGATATGGGGATATATGTACATGTATAGCTGATGCACTTTGTTATACAGCAGAAACTAATGCACCCTTGAAAAGCAATTATATTCCAATAAAGATGTTAAGAAAAAAAGAGTGGTTATTCCTGATTCCTGATATAATTTGGTTTAAGAGGCTTCACACAATGCTCACCAGATTCTTTTTTTCTGGCTTTTCCTTACATTACAACATGCCTAGGTAATCTACATTTTACTATTAATGGAGTTGGTTCCTTTAAGAGGGATTTAGTAAATAGCCAAGGTGTTCAAAATTAGTTATTTGGAACACAAAAAATATCTAAAGCTTGCTTGCAAATGTCTAGCTCTTCAGAATTACCAGCTCTGAAGAGGCTACATCAGATAATCAGCTAAAGGAAATTCCCAAAGTTTTCCACTCTTTATTCCAATTTCTTTTAAGGATTGTTTAAGATCAAAATGACTTTATCAGAGCTTTGCCCTCTGACATCTATTGTTCTTAATAGATTTATGGTCTTTATAACATTAACTCTTTGTTTCTCCTATTGTCTGGGAACATTTAGCCAACAATTATTTGCTCTGTACCTTTTTTCTTAGCATCTAAAAGTCTTTAATGTTTACCTAGTAAACTTTACTTACTGTCTTTTTTAATTTTCTTCCCCCAGCTTTTAAACCAAAGAAATTCTCTGCATATAAACTTCCATGTGCTTGCTTTTTTTTCTCAGATGTTTATTATTTGTTTGTTTTTTCTTTTTATGTTTAACCCTTTAAACCATATTTGTTTTGGCATATGTTGTTATGTGAGTCTACATTTATTTATTTTCCCAAAGACCAGTCACTCTATTATTAACATTTATTGAATATTTTTATTTACTTATTGATCAAATTTGTTTACTTTATGCTGAATTATTATTAAACTACAGTCTGTTTCAGAGTTAGCCATGCTTCTGGTTGTATTGATTTTTTTATATCAGTATCCTATTATTTTAATTATCAGAGCCATTAACATATTTTAATGTTTATTAGAACTGTCCTTCCTCCTTAGGTTTCTTTTTCCAAATTTTATTTTCTATTTTTAACTATTCAATAAACTCTTTATGAAAGGATGAAAAGAGGAATGGATAAAGCACAGCAGTAAAAAAATCAAGCCATATAATGGCACTTTTGCCTACAAGGTAGCAGCAGTGGAAGAGAGGGCCAACCTTCCCTGAAACCATTGGACAGTAACCCAAAGGCAACAGAGCATCTATGTCAGTCACTTTATGACTGCAACTCTTGCAGATGAAGCCTGAGACTGACGTATATAATTAAAGACTTGCTCATAAACCATATAAGCTGGAGTCAAGATATACAATGATACAATTACAAAGGGAAAAACCATATCTCAAGGCCCACTTTGCTTAGTTCCGTAAGACACTGACTTGTACAGTAACTTGTATGCCTTTGTTAATATTGAAACCGAGAAGGACCCTGTGGAGTTCCTGGGCATGAAACCTTTTTTGTCCCCCATTTCTTGTAGGCAAGACTCCAGCCTCCCTTGACCTTCCTTGGGTTCCAAAGGGCGGATTCCAACAGTTGGTAATCCAGGGAGGAGCAGTCAAGAAACCACCTGAGACAAGATTAAAGGGACCAGAGAAACTCATCAAGATTAGGAGACTGACCATTAGATGAGATTAAAGGATTGCAAATCCTGCTCACACCTGATCCTTATCAGCAACCCTACACTTGAACTCTTGCTATAAAACCGCTAATCGAATCCTCCCAGGTTGGGACGCATAGTTTTTGAAGGCAGGAGCCTGCTGCATCCCTCTTTGCCTGGCAAAGCAATAAAGCTATTCTTTTCTACTTCACCCAGAACTCTGCCTCTGAGATTTGATTTGGCATCCGTGCAGAGAGGCTGAGCTTTTGGCCTCAGTATGAATCTGCTGAAGTAATGGAAAATGTCAGATAAAATTGCTAAACAAACAAATTCCAGCTAATGGCAACTTTTTCGCATGATAAATATGTCTATCATCTAATCATTAAAGAAACTACAAAACACATTGTCATAAAAAACAATTACAGGAACTTGTTCCTGGGATCTATTTGACTTGCAGAGTGTATGGAGGAAATGAACATTTCTTTGCAAATTTCAACACTTAAATAAGGTTTTCTTATTGAATTTGGAGTAATGTTTTTCAAATTAAAAAATGTGAAATTCTCAAGAACTATAACAATTTAGGTATTTGAATTAAAGTTATAACTGTCACCAGGGCATAATGTGTAAATAAAAAGAGCAGATGTAAGCCACTATTAAAAGAGCATACACAAATTGCAAAGATGACATTTTCTTGAAGCAAAAATACTTTGTGATCTGGCTCTGTGATCCCAATTCCATTCATTTGCAGCAGAGTAATGGGAAACCCTGGATATTTCTCCCTCATACAGAAACTGAGTTTACATTATGTGTTTCATTAGCCCCACAGTGTACCCACTAAAATTAACAATGAATCATGTAATTTACAAAGGTTTTTAGTTATTGAAAAAACACAAACTCATAAATGTATACGCACAAGAATCTAGTGAGTAAAATACAGAAAATACTTAGAATTGAGAGACCTGGGTGTGAGTTACAGTTTCCCATTTTTCTAATCTGTAAAATCTTGAACAAGGAATTTAAATTTACAGAATCAAGTTTCTCCATCTCTAAAAAGTGATAATAATAGCAATGATCATTCAGCATGACACCGCTGGAGTTTCTGAGCATTAAATGATCCCCCAAAGGGTGTTTGGTAAAGTGTAAGCACTATATTAAAATAAGTTCTTGTTAGAAACATCACAACAATAATTACTATATCTATTAAAAATGATTTCCTTAAATTGGATTCATTTATATTGAGAGGTATATTTTTCAATTCTATTTATTTTCCTTTTACATGTATATAATTTATTTTCCCAACTTTTTTTGAATGATCTAAAACTTACAATAAATTTGAAAGAATAGGACAATGAATACTCCTGTACCCTTCACCAATATTGTTAGATTCACGAATTGTTAACATTTTCCCACATATTCTTCATCTATCCCTCTGTACCTGCATGGGGGTTTGTATTCATTTATAAATTTGTGAAAGTAAGTTGTAGATATTATTCCATTTCTCCCCTAAATATATCTCCAAGGAACAAAGGTATTTTCTTATGTAACCAAAATTCTATAATCACAACCAGATGTCTAACATTGATACAATGATATTCAATAGGCAATTTATATTCAAATGTTTCTATCTAGAGTCTAATATTATAAATGATTATAAATGACCCTTTGGTATTTCTTTAGTTTCTTTTAATCTAGAATACCTATCTCTTTTTTTTTCTTTCACATCATTGACATTTTTTCAAGAGACAAGCCATGTGTGTTTTGTCCACATGTAGACTTGTCTGATGTTCCACTGTTTAGATTTTAAGCATTTTCAGCAAGGATGCTTCCCAAAGTATTTCCTCAGAAGGAACACAATGGCATTTTGCCCATTATGAGTAATATGTAGTTTTATCCCTCAGTTAATTTAGTATCTACTAGATCTCTTCATTGTAAAAGAAGCTTTTTCTCATCATAATTAATAATTTGGGGGGGCAATTATTTGAGGTTGTGTGAATATTCTTTTCTCCAACATACATTCAGTAGTGTAAGTTTATTTGATTTTGGTTTTTATTTGTAGTATGCACATACAAACATGTAAATTCAATACTTGGGTTTCTGGTAAGTCAAAATTATTTTGATATTTTAAATTATCCCATGAAAATTTATTGTGAATTAATGAAAGGTCCAAAATGCTTAAATAATTTGAAAGTGCTTTTTTAAAAAAAATATTTATTTATTTATTTGGTGGTGCCGGGTCTTAGTTATGGCAATGTGGGATCTTGGTTGTAGCATGAGGGATCTTTAGTTGAGGCATGCAGGATCTAGTTCTCTGACCAGGGACTGAACCCGGACCCCCTGCATTGGGAGCATGGAGTCTTAACCACTGAACCACCAGGGAAGTCCCTGAAAGTGTTTTTAAATGTTTTATGAACATATACTCATTTTTAAATGAAAAAAATAATGACTTGAGGACCTCCATTATGACCTGGGGCATTCAGGGGCATGGAGGCCAGGTTGGAAACAGATATAGTTCATTTTTGTATCACTGGAAATGAGGAGAAATCCAAAAATATGTCTTTGTTTTCACTTACTGAGTATTAAAGAAAAGGTTACCTAGTGAATGACCTTAACTTCCAAAAATATCAAATATTTTAAATAATCCTTGGAGGCTTTGCAATCATTTTAGATAACTCAGATTGACCACCTAAGCAAGAAGTATTGAAAGGTATGCAAATGAATCTACATGTACCCATAAAAGGTAGCAGTCTACTGCAACTGTTTCTGAAAATTCTCTCAGCTGAATGTCTATGGACTTATTATGTTTAAAACCTTTGCTCCTAAGCATTCATGTAGGCTGACTTTTCAATTTCAAGGGATTTCGGAACAGTTCCCTGCAATTTATCATGTGAAAAGAATTAACAAGAAAGAAAATGGAAGCACATTCACATTTGCCAAGACATTTCCCTTCAAAAGGAGAAAAAGCTCCTGAATGGATAATATAAGAAAGATGGTTTCAGTACTTCAAAAACAGAAAAATTACTTAAAATTCCCGTTAGTAAAGCCAGCCTTCCCTTTCCTATAGAATATGAATAAGAACCCAGTACACAGTAGAAACCTGCTATATTCCAGCCCATTATCACACAGGTTCAGGTTGCTAAGGGATCACTGCAGTGTCCCACCCCCTACAGAAACCATCTTGATGAGGTAAGTGTTACAACACATCTCAGTACTGAAGGCAAATCCAAATTAAGTTGATCCTCTATTTTCCCAAGGGGGAAAAAATGAAAATAAGGTTTTAGGCCAATATGAATACACAGACTCTTACAGGTTTATAACACATAATGAACTAACTTAGTTACACATATTCTAAACCTTCTATGTTGTTGTCCAGAGCTAATGTTTGGTTCCCTTATCTCAACTCAGTCGCTTGGTCCTCTAATCTAGTTTCACGCTTTAATCTTCCAATGGTTCCCAATTTGATCAGAAACTTTCCCCAATGTCCAGATTCAGATATCTAATATCTGAATTCAATGGACTACAAGGAGACTGGCTTTTGCGGCTTTGGAGACAGCTGCAAATTCCTCCAGGACCGTTCAGATTACAAGCATGGGTGGCAGATTGAACGTGAGTTTGATGAGGGTCGCTAATGGTGTCTATGAGGACGAAAACTATGAAGTGGGAAGCGATAAGGAGGAAATACCATTCAAGAGTTTCATCTGTCGCCAGACCTTCCAAAACCCAGTTGTCACCAAGGGCAGGCATTATTTCTGCGAGAGCTGCACGCTGCAGCATTTCCGCCCCACCCGGCGCTGCTATGTCTGTGACCAGCAGACCAATGGCGTCTTCAATCCAGCGAAAGAATTGATTGCTAAACTGGAGAAACATAGACCTGCAGAAGAGGGTGGTGCTTCCGATTTCCCAGAAAACCCCCATGAGGGTCCAATTCCCATTACTTAATTTTCTCATTATTTTCAAATCTCAAGATAAATGTTTTGTTGTTTTGGAAATCTTAAAAAAAAAAAAAAGTCCAGATATCTAATTTTTATTCAACATCTCCAGTTGGGTATCTAACGGATAGCTCAGAGGTGCCACCAAAAACAGTCTCTGCCCCTCCCAGGTGTTCTCATTTGCTAAAGCTGGCAACTCTAGCCCTCTTCTCCCTTGCAGCCTTCCACAGCTCAGGTGATGACAGGTAAGGAAGTAAGCAGAGAAAAAAGGGTTCTTGAAAGACAAAGAAGGGTCATAAATGGAGCCCTCAGAAGATAGTTTTTTTCTGGGAATGTTAAATTCTAACCTCCAACAGCAGAGAACTTTTACAGTCATTAGAGAGTATTTGTAAAGATTTATATCAAGACTTAATTGCACCAGAAATTCAGAAGTGAATCAAAGAGATCCAGGACAGTAGAAACACACCAGAGGTAGAATACCACCATATGCTAATTACTGAACCCTAAACAATCAGAGTCAGAGGAATCTCAGCAATTAGTATGTAATACCCATAGTAGTAGTCCTCTGGAATGCACCAGAATAGGACAATACAATAGATAATGTGGACCAGAATCAAAGATAATCCAAAGAATGTGGTAAAAGTATAAGAAACACTGCTCTATTCACTGTTACTTAATCTAGAAAAGTGGAATAAAAATTTTAAACTGGAACTACATTTCCGTTGATTCTCACATATGTACTAATTTGTCATATGCATTTCTGCTTAAATTAGCGCTTTGAAACATGTATGTTATTGTTCTGTGATATGAGTCTAGCTCCTCTCATTTAATACATTTATTATTATTATTTTTTAATGAACAAAGATCTCCCATTTAACAGAATTTGCTTTTAGGTTATTCAAATAACATCACATGGTTCCTTCTATAAGAAACATACAATCATGATTACAAAACCATTAAAGATATTCTATACAAAATAGAACATGGACCAATCTCATAAACAAACATAAAGGGTGCTATTAATTATTTCTAGTTGTTCCATGAGTTTCCAAATGGAAAAGTCCCTCCTTGTATTGATTAGAAGAGATATATGCCCAAGGTTACAGCATGTGAACAGTGAACAAGCACAGTCAGGATTAAATAGATACTCAGATAAGCAGCTCCCTTGAGTCTATTCAACAGTTCATGTCATCGCCAGTGATAAACATTGGGTTTTGGAACCAGAAAATTTGATTTATCCAAACTATAGTTCTTGAGAACTACCGAATTTTTATTAAAAAAAAAAAAAAAAAAACTGTAGAGGGGAAAAAAGATTAAAAAGCAAACAAGTCAATCTTAGGCTTCATTTCTGTTTTATATTTTTGTACCCATCTGCCATAGCCTAAGGTTAAAAAGCACTCCTTTTAATCATGAAAAAGATATTCATCACAAGTTAGCCTGAAATAAATCACTCCCCACAGGAAAATCAACATAAACATGGATGGTTCTGCAACAAAATCAGAAAAAAAGAGAGAGCAATGGAAGCATTTTGTCTTACCTGCGAACTTCCCCAGTTTAATGAAATCTCCAATCAGAGCCTTCTCCAAAGTCAATGTCTGCAAACATCTGAAGAACAAAACAATTACATTTGATATTCTCAAATAGATCTTCCAAATGATGTAACTGGCGTAATACTGCAATGTCATATAATTTGCAAGCAGCATTTGAATTTGGTAAGGAAGCCAAAGCATGTACTAAACTCACTGAAATTTCTTTCCTTCAGCCTAACAATTTTTGTCAGTTTCTGAAACAGACCCACAGATAATGTAAACATTTTGAGAGAAAATTGGTGGTGGTGACTATAGCATAAAACTATCTGAGGACAAATGTACTGTGACTTGGAACATAAGATACAATTTTCTTTGCATAGAGGCAAAATGAAGAGATGACAGAGTTCACAAAACCTATTCTCCTCTTGAAATTGCATTCTGATTTTTCCTTTCATTGGGCACCTTTCAAAAATAAAAACTTGACACTCTAAGCGATTCCACTGACATTGGTTTGCAAGTAATAACCATTCCAGAATTTGCTTTATACTCTTTCTACCTGTAAGAGTATTAAAAAGGCATTCCTGCTTCACTGTGTTTTATTAGGAAGTTTGATCTAGGGGAAAAATTTGGGTAGCCCAAACTCTATCATGCTCATCCTCCCTGCTTCTACGTGTGCTGTTCTCCCTTTTCTGTCAAATACATATTTCCAATTGGTAATACCAAGCATAGTGTCAGGGGTGAGAAGAAAATTTGGGGTTAGAGTTTATTCTTTCTAACTACTTGGTTCCTGAGTACTGCCTCTCATGTACATATTTAACCTTTTCTCCCTTAGAATTTCTCTTTAGACCTTCCATTTTTTTAATTTAATTTTTATTTTATATTGGGGTATAGTTGATTTACAATGTTGTGTTAGTTTCAGGTGTACAGCAAAGTGATTCAGTTAAACGTATACATATATCCATTCTTTTTCAGATTCTTTTCCCATATAGGTTGTTACAGAATACTGAGTATAGTTCCCTATGTTGTATGGTAGGTCCTTGTTGATTATCTGTTTTATATGTAGCAGTCTGTATATGTTTATCCCAAATTCATAATTTATCCCTCTTCCACACCTTTCCCCTTTGGTAACCATAAGTTTGTTTTCAAATCTGTGAGACTGTTTCTGTTTCGTAAATAAGTTTATTTGTATCATCTTTTTAGATTCCACATATAAATGATATCATATGCTATTTGTCTTTCTATCTTCCTCTGTCTGACTTACTTTACTTAGTATGATAATCTCTGGGTCCATCTATGTTGCTACAAATGGCATTATTTTGTTCTTTTTTATGGCTGAGTAATATTCCATTGTATATATGTACCACTTCTTCTTCATCTATTCCTCTGTTGATGGACATTTAGGTTGCTTCCATGTCTTGGCTGTTATAAATAGTGCTGCAGTGAACATTAGGGTGCATGTATATTTTTGAATTATGGTTTTCTCCAGATATATCCCCAGGAGTGGGATTGCTCGATCATATGGTAGCTCTGTTTTTAGTTCTTCCAGGAACCTCTAAACTGTCTCCCTAGTGGTTGTACCACCCATCTATGTTTTAATAAAACTAAAGTACAGTAGTCCCCTGCATCTGCAGGGAATATGTTCCAAGACCTCCAGTTGATGCCTGAAAACATGGATAGTACCACACCCTGTGTTTGCTGTTTTTTCCATACATACATATCTATGATGAAGTTTAATTTATAAATTAGGCACACTAAGAGATTAACAACAATAACTAATAATAAAATGTAACAATTATAACAATATACTGTAATAAAAGTTAGGCAAATTTGGTCTATTTCTCTCTCTCAAAATACCCTATTGTACAAATGTAATGCCTTTTCCATCTTAACAAAGCACTTAGCATGAACCGTAGCCATAACTTTTGCAGTTTGAGATGCAACAGCAAAACTAGCAAGAATTTCTCTTTTCTTCTTCACAAGTTCACGGAGAGAAGATTTGTTCTTAGATCTTATCAACTTTAGCACATAATTTTTTTCTTTCCTTATTAAGTCAAAAGCTTTCACATCTTCACTTAAAGAAAACGTGTTATGGATTCTCTTTGGCATGTTTGAGTTGCTGGCATTACTACACTTGCACATTGAGGCCATTATTAAGTAAAACAAGGGTTACTTGAACACAAGTACTGTGATATCATGACAGTCAATCTGATAACTGAGAAGGCTACCAAGTAACTAATGGGCAGGATACAATGGACAAAGGGCTAATTCACATCCCAGGCAGGACAGAGTAGGAGAGCACCAGGTTTTATCATGCTACTCAGAAAACCTACAATTTCAAACTTATGAGTTGTTAATTACTGAAAACTTCTGTTTAACATTTCTGGACCAGAGTTTACTGTGGGTAACTGAAACTGTGTAAAGTGAAACTGTGGATCAGGGAGGGCTACTGTAACCCCAATTTTCAAACCATCACCTGTGTTTGCCTCCCTTTGTGCCTCTTCTTAATCTATCTATCATCCTTCAAGTGTCCTTACCCAGACGTTTTCTAAGTTCACATTTGCTATATTTTCCAAAGTCCAACTCAATTATTAGCCCACTTGCAAAGCTTTTCCTGACTGCCAACTAGAAACAGTTTGATCTTCCTTTAAACTCTCAAAATAATCCATGAACCTCTCAAGTTATATAATACAGTCTACTTTGTATTCAATTAATTTGCTGCAACTCTTCTCTCTCTTACTGGATGACAGCAAATTGGTCACAAAATTGCTGCCTGTCTGTTCTGAATCCATCCCTTGTTCTCCCCAAGGCCTAGACCTAATTGAACACTCCATACATGGAATATGATATCAGCAATTCTTTGTTTAAAAATGAGCATTTATATTCTTCACCAAATAAAATGTAAGATTTAGAAAATTTAATATCAACTGGACTCCAATTCATAAATTAAATTAAAATATCAATGAATATTTTCATTAAAGAAAGCAAGAGGATCACATTGGTGGCCAACCCCAATCACCAGTAAACCTTCAGAAATTGCAGCTCAATCACAACAGGAGGGTGCACACAGCCCACCCAGGGAACAACCCTGGAGCACCTGGTTCTTGTGACCAGAGAGGGTTGTACCACTGGGCCCCACAGGGTACTTTGTACATAGGTAACTCTTTTAAGACTGGAAGATGTGGCTGATATGCATAATAGGTAGAAACAAAAAGAGAGTTAGGCAAAATGAAGAGACAATGGAATACCTTCTAAACAAAAGAACAGGACAAAAGTTCAGAAAAAGAACTAAACAGAATGGAAATAAGCAATTTACCATATAAAGTGTTCAAAGAAATAGTCATAAAGATGACTGCAATCATGAGAAAACGGATGAAACTCACTGAGAACTTCAACAAAGAGATCGAAAACATAAAAAAGAACCAATCAGAACTGAAGACTACAATAACTGAAAGGAAAACACACTAGAGGGAATCACAGCATATTAGAGGATGCAGAAGGATAGATCAGCAATCTGGAAGATAGAGTAGAGGAAGAAGAAAAATATGAACAAAAAAAAAGAAAAGAGAATTTAAATAAAACACCTGGACACAAAGAAAATAGAAACACAATGATCCGAAATCTATGAGAGATAGCAAAGGCTCTTAAAAGAGTGAAAGTTATAGGGGAAAAAGTCTACCTCAGGAAATAAGAAATGTCTCAAATAAAGAATAAAACCTTACATCCAAAGGACCTGGGAAAAGAACAAGAAAAACCAAAATTAGTAAAAGAAAATAAATAATAAACATCAGAGCAGAGACAAAAATAATAGTAAAGATCAACAAAACTCAGAGCTGACTCATTGTCAGCTGACACCACAGAAACACAAGGTATCATAAGAGATTACTATGAACAATTATATGCCAATAAAATGGATAACATGGAAGAAATGAACAAATTCCTAGAAATGTACAATCTCCCAAGCCTGAATCAAGAAGAAATAGAAATATGAACAGACCAATTACCAATAATAAAATTGAATCAGTAATAAGAAGTTCCCAACAAACAAAAGTTCAGGACTGGATGACTTCATAGGTAACTTCTATAAAGCATTTAGAGAAGAGTTAACACCTATCCTTCTCAAACTATTCCAAAAAATCACAGAGGAAGGAACATTTTTGAACTAACTTTGAGGGCAGCTTCACCCTGATACAAAAACCAGGCAAAAATACCCCCCAAATAAAATTACAGGCCAATATCACTGCATACATAGATGCAAAAATGTTCAACAAACTATTATCAAAGGATCATACACCATGATCAAGTGGAGTTTATCCCAGGGATGCAAGGATGATCCAATATCCACAAATCAATCAATGTAGTACAACAGATAAACAAAATGTTAATAAAAATTATTCACTTTTGTTGTAGAATAAAAAAATCATATGATCTTCTCAACAGATGTAGAAAAAGCTTTTGACAAATTTCAACAATGATTTATGATAAAAACTCAACAAATTGGGTATAGAGGGAACATACCTCAACAAATAAAGGCCAGATATGACAAGCTCACAGTTAATATCGTACTCAATGGTGAAAAGTAGAAAACATTTTTTCTAAGATCAGGACAAGACAAGAATATCCACTCTTAGCGCTTTTATTCAATATAACATTGGGAGTCCTAGTCACAGCTGTCAGACAAAAATACAGGAATCCAAATTGAAAAGGAAGAAGTAAAGCTGTCACTGTTTGCAGATGATGTGATATTATATATAGAAAATCCTAAGATACCACCAAAGAAACTATTAAAACCAATAAATGAATTCAGTAAAGTTGCAGGATACAAGATTAATATACAAAAATCTGTTGCATTCCTATACACTAACAACAAACTATCAGAAAGAGAAATTAAGTAAATAATGCCATTTACAATTGTATAAAAAAACATAAAACACCTAGGAATAAATCTAACCCAGGAGGTAAAAGACCTTTACTCAGAATAATATGAGACATTAATGAATGATATTGAAGATGACACTAACAATTGGAAAGATATACCACCCCCCTGGACTGGAAGAACTAATATTATTAAAATGGCTGGGGGGGACCTTCAAGATGTCAGAGGAGTAAGACATGGAGCTCACCTTCCTACCCACAAATACAACAAAAATACATCTACATGTGGAACAAATCCTACAGAACACTTACTGAGTGCTGGTAGAAGACCTCAGACTCCCCAAAAGGCAAGAAAATCCCCATGTACCTGAGTAGGGCAAAAGAAAAAAGAAAAAACAGAGACAGAAGGATAGGGACGGGATCTGCACCAGTGGGAGGGAGCCGTGAAGGAGGAAAGGTTTCCACACACTAGAAGCCCCTTCATTGGCAGAGAGGGGGGTTGGGTGGGGGGGAAGCTTTGGAGCCACGGAGGAGAGCGCAGCAACAGGGGAGCAGAGGGCGAAATGGAGAAATTCCTGCAGAGGATCGGTGCCTACCACCAGCCTGAGAGGCTTGTCTGCTCACCCACTGGGGTGGGTGGAGGCTGGGAGCTGAGGCTCGGGCTTTGGAGGTCAGATCCCAGGGAGAGGACTGGAGTTGGCTGCGTGAACACAGCCTGAAGGGGGACAGTGTGCCACAGCTAGCCAGGAGGAAGTCCGGTGAAAAAGTCTGGACCTGCCTAAGAGGCAAGAGACCATTGTTTCGGGATGCGCGAGGAGAGGGGATTCAGAACACCGCCTAAATGAGCTCCAGAGACAGAAGCAAGCCAGGGCTATCAGCTCAGACCTAAGAGACAGGCATGAAATGCTAATGCTGCTGCTGCAGCCACCCAAGAATCCCATGTGTAAGCACAGGTCACTATACACACACCCCCAGGAGCCTGTGCAGTATGCCACTGCAAGTTTCCCGATCAAGGGACAAGTTCTCCGGGAGACCACATGGTGTGCCTCAGGCTGTTGCAATGTCATGTAGGCCTCTGTCACTGCAGGCTCACCCCATATTCCAATTATAGCTACTATACCCCGCCCTACGCCTGGCCTGAATGAGCAAGAGCCCCCTAATCAGCCGATGCTTTAACCGCCTCCTTTCTGGGTGGGGGACAGATGCCTGAGGGCGACCTGCAAGCAGAGGTGGGGCTAAAACCAAAGCTAAACACCAGGAGCTGTGTGAACAAAGAAGAGAAAGGGAAATTTCTCCCAGCAGCCTCAGGAACAGCGGATTAAATCCCCACAATCAACTTGATGTACCCTGCATCTGTGGAATACCTGAAAAGAAAATGAACCATCCCAAAATTGAGGCAGTGGATTTTGGGAGCAACTGTAGACTTGGGGGTTTGCTGCCTATAACTGATTTGTTTCTGATTTTTATGTATATCTTAGTATAGTTTTTAGTGCTTGTTATCATTGATGGATTTGTTTATTGGTTTGGTTGCTCTATTTTTTATTATTATTATTTTTTACTTTAATAATTTTTTAAAAAATATTTTCATCTTTCTTTTTTTCTCCCTTTTCTTCTGAGCCATGTGGCTGAGAGGGTCTTGGTGCTCTGGCCTGGTGTCAGGCCTGAGCCTCGGAGGTGACAGAGCCAAGTTCAGGACATTGGACCACCAGAGACCTCCTGGCCCCAGGTAATATCAATTGGTGAGAGATTTCCCAGAGATCTCCTTCTCAATGCTAAGACCCAGCTCCAATCAACTGCCAGCAAGCCCCAATGCTGGACACCCCATGACAAACAACTAGTGAGACAGGAACACAACCCCACCCATTAGCAAAGAGGCTGCCTAAAATCATACTAAGTTCACAGACACCCCAAAACACACGACTGGACGCAGCCTTGCCCACCACAAAGACAAGATCCAGCCCCACCCACCAGAACACAGGCACCAGTCCCCTCTACCAGGAAGCCTACACAAGCCACTGAAACAACCTCACCCACTGGGGGCAGACACCACTAACAACAGCAACTACGAACCTGCAGCCTGAGGAAAGGAGATCCCAAACACAGTAAGTTCAACAAAATGAGAAGACAGAAAAATATGCAGCAGATGAAGTAGCAAGGTAAAAACCCACCAGACCAAAAAAAATGAAGAGGAAATAGTCAGTCTACCTGAAAAAGAATTCAGAGTAATGATAGTAAAGATGATCCAAAATCTTGGAAAAAGAATGGAGAAAATACAAGAAAGGTTTAACAAGGACCTAGAAGAACTAAAGAGCAAACAAACAATGGTGAACAACAGAATAAATGAAATTAAAAATTCTCTAGAAGGAATCAATAACAGAATAATTGATGCAGAAGAACGGATAAATGACCTGGAAGATAAAATAGTGGAAATAACTATGGCAAAGGAGAATAAAGAAAAAAGAATTAAAAGAATTGAGGACAGTTTCAGAGACATCTGGGAGAACATTAAATGCACCACATTCAAATTATAGGGGTCCCAGAAGTAGAAGAGAAAAAGAAAGGGACTGAGAAAATATTTGAAGAGATTATAGTTGTATAAAACTTGTATAATATGGGAAAGGAAATAGTCAAGTCGAGGAAGCACAGAGAGTACCATACAGGATAAATCCAAGGAGAAACACACCAGACACATATTAATCAAACTACCAAAAAATTAAATACAAAGAAGAAATATTAAAAGCAGCAAGGGAAAAAGCAACAAATAACACACAAGGGAATCCCCATAAGGTTAACAGCTGATCTTTCAGCAGAAACTCTGCAGGCCAGAAAGGAGTGGCAGGACATACTTAAAGCGATGAAAGGGAAAAACCTACAACCAAGATTACTCTACCCAGCAAGGATCTCATTCAAATTTGATGGAGGAATTAAAACCTTTACAGACAAGCAAAGCTAAGAGAATTCAGCACCACCAAACCAGCTTTACAACAAATGCTAAAGGAATTTCTCTAGGCAGGAAACACAAGAGAAGGAAAAGACCTACAATGACAAACCAGAAACAATTAAGAAAATGGTAAAAGGAACATACATATTGATAATTACCTTAAATGTAAATGGATTAAATTCTCTAAGCAAAAGACATAAACTGGCTGAATGGATACAAACACAAGACCTGTCTATATGCTGTCTACAAGAGACCCACTTCAGACCTACACACACATACAGACTGAAAGTGAGGGACAGAAAAAGATATTCTATGCAAATGGAAATCAAAGGAAAGCTGGAGAAGTAATTCTTATACCAGACAAAATAGACTTTAAAACAAAGACTATTACAAGAGACAAAGAAGGACACTACATAATCAAGGGATCAACCCAAGAAGAAGATAAAACAATTGTAAATATTTATGCACCCAACATAGCAGCACCTCAATACATAAGGTAAATGCTAACAGCCATAAAACAGTAACACAATAATAGTAGGGTATTTTAACACCTCACTTTCACCAATGGACAGATCATCTAAAATGAAGCTAAATAAGAAACACAAGCTTTAAATGACATATTAAATAAGATGGACTTAATTGATATTTCTAGGACATTCCATCCAAAAACAACAGAATACACTTTCTTCTCAAGTGCTCATGGAACATTCTCCAGGATAGATCATATCTTGGGTCACAAATCAAGCCTTGGTAAATTGAAGAAAAGTGAAAATGTTTCAAGTATCATTTCCAACCACAACACTGTGAGACTAGATATCAATTACAGGAAAGAAACTGCAAAAAGTACAAAGACATGGAGACTAAACAATACACTACTAAATAACCAAGAGATCACTGAAGAAATCAAAGAGGAAATCAAAAAATACCTAGAAACAAATGACAGTGAAAACACCATGACCCAAAACCTATGGGATGCAGCAAAAGCAGTTCTAAGAGGGAAGTTTATAGCAATACAATCCTACCTTAAGAAACAACAAACATCTCAAATAAACAACCTAAGCTTACACCTAAAGCAATTAGAGAAAGAAGAAAAAAAAAAACCCAAAGTTAGCAGAAGGAAAGGAATCATAAAGATCAGATCAGAAATAAATGAAAGACAAATGAAGGAAACAATACCAAAGATCAATGAAACTAAAAGCTGGTTCTTTGAGAAGATAAACAAAATTCATGAACCATTAACCAGAGTCATCAAGAAAAAAGGGAGAAGACTCAAATCAACAGAATTAGAAATGAAAAAGGAGAACTTGGCAGAAATGCAAAGGACCATAAGACATTACTACAAGCAACTATATGCCAATAAAACGGACAACCTGGAAGAAATGGACAAATTCTTAGAAAAGCACAACCTTCTGAGACTGGTTCAGGAAGAAATAGAAAATATAAACAGACAAATCACAAGCAGTGAAATTGAAACTGTGATTAAATAACTTCCAACAAACAAAAGCCCAGGACCAGATGGCTTCACAGGCAAACTCTATCAAACATTTAGAGAAGAGCTAACAGCTATGTTCTCAAACTCTTCCATAATGTAGCAGAGGGAGGAACACTCCCAAACTCATTCTATGAGGCCACCATCACCCTGATACCAAAACCATACAAAGATGTCACAAAAAAAGAAAAGTACAGGCCACTATCACTGATGAACATAGATGCAAAAACCCTCAACTAAATACTAGCAAACAGAATCCAACAGCACATTAAAAGGATCACACACTGTGATCAAGTGGGGTTTATCCCAAGAATGCAAGGATTGTTCACTATATGCAAATCAATCAATGTGATACACCATATTAACAAATTTAAGAATAAGAACTATATGATAATCTCAATAGATGCAGAAAAAGCCTTCGACAAAATTCAACACCCATTTATGATAAAAACCCTCCAGAAAGTAGGCAGAGAGGGAACTTACCTCAACATAATAAAGGCCACATATGACAAACCCACAGCCAACATCGTCCTCAATGGTGAAAAACTGAAACCATTTCCTCCAAGATCAGGAACAAGACAAGGTTGTCCACTCTCACCACTATTATTCAACATAGTTTTGGAATTTTTAGCAACTGCAATCAGAGAAGAAGAAGAAATAAAAGGAATCCAAATCAGAAAAGAAGAAGTAAAGCTGTCACTGTTTGCAGATGACATGATACTATACATAGAGAATCCTAAAGATGCTACCAAAAAAATACTAGAGCTAATCAATGAATTTGGTAAAGTTGTAGGATACAAAATTAACGCACAGAAATCACTTCTGAAAGAGAAATTAAGGAAACCCTCCCGTTCACCATTGAGACAAAAAGAATAAAATACCTAGGAATAAACCTACCTAAGGAGACCAAACACATGTATGCAGAAAACTATAAGACACTCATGAAAGAAATTAAAGATGATACAAACAGATGGAGAGATATACAATGTTCTTGGATTGGAAGAATCCACATTGTGAAAATGACTATACTACCCAATGCAATCTACAGATTCAATGCAATCCCTATCAAACTACCAATGGCATTTTTTACAGAAATAGAACGAAAATTTTCAAAATTTGTATGGAAACACAAAAGATGCTGAATAGCCAAAGCAATCTTGTGAAAGAAAAATGGAGCTGGAGTAATCAGGCTCCATGACTTCAGACTGCACTACAAAGCTACAGTAATCAAGAAACTATGGTACTGGTACAAAAACAGAAATATAAATTAATGGAACAGGATAGAAAGTCCAGAGATAAACCCATGCATATATGGTCACCTTATCTTTGATAAAGGCGGCAAGAATATACAATGGATGAAAGACAGCCTCTTCAATAAGTGGTGCTAGGAAAACTGGACAGCTAAATGTAAAAGAATGAAATTACAACACTTCTTAACACTATACACAGAAATAAAATCAAAATAGATTAAAGACCTAAATGGAAGGCCAGACACTCTAAAACTCTTAGAGAAAAACATAGGCAGAACACTCTATGACATAAATCACAGGAAGATCCTTTTTGACCCACCTCTTAGAGGAATGGAAATGAAAACAAAAATAAACAAATGGGACCTAATGAAACTTATAAGCTTTTGCACAGCAATGGAAGCATAAACAAGATGAAAAGACAACCCTCAGAATGGGACAAAATATTTGTAAATGAAGCAACTGACAAAGGAATAATCTCCAAAATACACAAGCAGTTCATGCAGCTCAATATCCAAAAAACAAACAACCCAATCCCAAAATGGGAAGAAGATCTAAATAGACATTTCTCCAAAGAAGATATACACATTGCCATCAAACACATGAATGGAGGCTCAACATCACTAATCATTAGAGAAATGCAAATCAAACCTACAATGAGGTATCACCTCATACCTGTCAGAATGGCCATCATCAAAAAAGCTACAAACAGTAAATGCTGGAGAGGGTTTGGAGAAAAGGGAACACTCTTGCACTGTTGGTGGGAATGTAAATTGCTACAGCCACTATTGAGAACAGTATGGAGCTTCCTTAAAAAGCTAAAAATAGAACTACTATATGACCCAGCAATCCCACTATCTCGCATATACCCTGAGAAAACTATAATTCAAAAAGTGTCATGGTACCAAAATATTCATTGCAGCACTATTTACAGTAGCCAGGACATGGAAGCAACTTACATGTCCATCAACAGATGAATGGATAAAGAAGATGTGGCACATATATATAATGGAATATTACTCAGCCATAAAAAGAAACGAAATTGAGTTGTTTGTAGTGAGGTGGATGGACCTAAAGCCTGTCATAGAGCGTGAATTAAGTCAGAAAGAGAAAGACAAATACCGTATGCTAACACATATATATATGGAATCTAAAAAAAAAAAAAAAAGGTCTGACGATCCTAGGGGCAGGACAGGAATAAAGATGGAGATGTAGTGAATGGACTTAAGGACATGGGGAGGGGGAAGGGTAAGCTGGGACGAAGTGAGAGGGTAGCATTGACATATATACACTACCAAATGTAAAATAGATAGTTAGTGGGAAGCAGCCACAGAGCACAGGGATATCTGCTCCGTGCTTTGCAACCACCTAGCGGGGTGGGATATGGAGAGTGGGAGGGAGATGCAAGAGGGAGGGGATATAGGGATATATGTATACATATAGCTGATTCACTTTGTTATAAAGAAGAAACTAACACAACAATGTAAAGCAATTATACTCCAATAAAGATGTGAAATAAGAAAAAAATAATTAAAAGTTAAAGGTAGCCAAACAACAACAAAAAATGGCTATACAACCCAAGGCAATCTACAGATTCAATGTAATCCCTATCAAAATACCTATGACATTTTTCACAGAACTAGAACAAAGACTCCTAAAATATATGTGAAAACACAAAAGACTGCATATAGCCAAAACAATTTTGAGAAAGAAAAATAATGCTGAAGGCATTATGCTCGCTGACTTCAAACTATACTACAAAGCTACAGACATCAAAACAGTATGAAACTGGCACAACAACAGACACATAGTTCAATAGTTCAGAATAGACAGCCCAGAAATGAATTTACCCTTATATGGTCAGTCAATCTAGGACAAAGGGGCAAGAATATACAATAGGGAAATACAGCATTTTCAATAACTGGTTTTGGGAAAACTGGACAGCTTTATGCAAAACAATCAGGCTTGACTATTTTCTTATATCCTATATAAAAATGAACTCAAAAGATATTACAGACTTAAATGTAATATGTGAAACCCTAACACTTCTAGAAGAAAACATAGGCAGTATTCTCTTCGACATCATCTTAACAATGTGTTTTTGGATACACCTTCACAGGCAAGGGAAACAAAAGCATAATAAACAAATGGGACTACATCAAAATAGAAAGATTTGCACAATGAAAGAAACTACTAACAAAACAAAAAAGCCCACCTATTGAATAGAAGATAGTTGCAAATGATATATGTGATAAGGGGTTAATATAAAAAATAGGCAAAGAACTCATAAATCTCAATATAAAAAAAAAGGATTAAAAAATGGGCAGAAGATTTGGATAGACATTTTTCCAGAGAAGACATACAGATTGTAGTAGGCATGTAAAAACATTCTCAACATCACTAATCATCAGGGAAATGTAAATCAAACTACAATGAGATATCACAACATACCTTTCAGAATGGCTTATTATCAAAATGTCAAGAAATAACAAATTTTTGCCAGGATGTGGAGAAAAGGGAACTCTGGTACACTGTTTCTGAGAATGTAAATTGGTACAGCCACTATGGAAAACAGTATCAAGTTTCCTCAAAAAATTAAAAATGGGACTCCCATACAATCCAACAATTCCACTTCTGGGTATTTATATGAAAGAAACAAAAACACTAATCTGAAAAGATATATGCAAGCTTATGTTCATTCCAGCATTATTTACATACACACACACACTTTTTTACATATACAATAAGATAATACTCAGCCACAAAAATTAACAAAATCTTGCCATTTGCAGCAACATGGATGTACCTATAGGGTATTATGCTAAATGAAATAAGCCATACAGAGAAAGACAAAAACCATATGATCTCTCTTGCATGTGGAATCTGAAAAACAAAACAAATGAACAAACAAAACATGAACAGACTCATAGATGTGGACAAAAAGCTGGTGACTGCCAGAAGAGAGTGGGGCATGGGGATTAAATAAGTCACAGGGATGTACAGTACGGATTAGGGAATATAATCAATAATATTGCAATAGCTTTGTATGGTGACAGATTGTTGTTAGACTTATCATGGTAATCAGTTCATACTGTACATAAATATTGAATCACTATGTTGTGCACCTGCAACTATTGGGTGGGTGAAAAAGTGCCTTCGGTTTTTTAAGTAAAAATAAAAGACACACTTTTTATTTTCACCAAGAACTTTATTGAACAATGTATTCACCCTTTTGTTCCACTACCTTCTGCCATTTATCAGGCAACTTCACAATTGCATTCTCCCAAAACTTTTAATCTTTTTCAGCAAAGAACTGTTCAAGGCACATTTTACAGTCTTCCAGGGTATTGAAATTTTTTCCATTAAGAGAACTTTGTAAAGACTGAAATCAATGGAAATCTCAAGGTGCAATGTCTGGTGAATACAGCAGATGAATCAGAACTTCCCAGCCAAGCTGTAACGGTTTTTGCCTCATCATCAAAGAAACATGCAGTCTTGCGTTATCCTGATGGAAGACTACGTGTTTTCTGTTGACTAATTCTGGACACTTTTCCAGAATTAGTGCCACTTTCAGTTGGTCTAATTGGGAGCAGTACTTGTTGGAATTAATCGTTTGGTTTTCTGGAAGGAGCTCATAATAGAGGACTCCCTTCCAATCCCGCCATATACACAACATCACCTTCTTTGGATGAAGACCAGCCTTTGGTGTGGTTGGTGGTGGTTCACTTCACTTGTCCCATGATCTCTTCTGTCACATTGTTGTACAGTGTCCACTTTTTATCATCTGTCACAATTTGTTTTAAAAATAGAACGTTTTCATTATGTTTCAGTAGAGAATCGCGTGCAGAAATACGGTCAAGAAAGTTTTTTTCACTTAACTTTTGTGGACCCAAACATCAAAGCAATTCACATAACCAAGCTGGTGCAAATGATTTTCAATGCTTGATTTGGATATTTTGAGTATGTCGTCTATCCCCTGTGTGGTATAACGTTGATTGTTCTCAATTATTGTTTTGATTTTATTGTTAACAACTTCAACTGATCTACCCGACTGTGGAGCATTGTCCAGCAAGAAATTTCCAGCACCAAATTTTGCAAACCACTTTTGACATGTTCGATCAGTCACAGCACCTTCTCCATATACTGCACAAAGTTTTTGTGTGTTTCAGTTGCGTTTTTACCTTTCTTAAAATAGTAAAGCATAATATGCAGAAAATGTTGCTTTTTTCTTCCATCTTCAATATTAAAATGGCTACACAGAACTTCACCAGTTTTGATAAGTCTTCTTTTAAATGCACACTGATATAACAGCTGTCACATACAATCTAACAAAATAGTTTTGAATGAAGTTAAAGACAACTAAGTGCTACTGGAGCCATCTTATGGAAAAAAATGAACAAACCTTTTGGCCAGCCCAATAATATAATATTGTACAGGAAAAATACTTAAATTAAAAAATAAAACTAAAGCAAGAAGTTTAATGTATGAAAGAAAATTTATCTCAGTTTAGCTTTTCAACAAGAAAATTTCTTAGAATAAAACTCAAGTTTAAATACATACTAAAGAGGAGACCAAGCTAATCTGTTGAATAATATAACAATAGAACAATTGTATTAAAATGTCATTAATAGTTCAGTGTATTTGGGATCTTGGAAGTATTACTTTGGCCTTGATTTCAAGCTAATACTACTGGAAACATACTCATTGGGATAAGAGCAATTCACATATTCTCATTACTCAGCTCCATGCTGGATTGTTTTTCATCTTGTTAAAATGCGTGGCATATGGTGGAAATTCACAGCTAATGTATTCTTCCTGAGGTCTTTACTTACCCATATAAGAACAATCAAAATAAAAAACGGTGCTTTACTGAACACTGATGTGAACTTCTTGTGCCCTCTGATAATATTGGGGAAAGTTAACAAGTGTGTTAAAAGCACAGAGAGTTTCTATGGACATACTTTCACTTTATGGTAAACAAGGTTAATGCAAGGTCATTTGAGACACTGCAGATAACTTGGATTTTTTAGCAAGTAGACAGATAAAGCCCGAGTGTGCGCAATGCAATAAAAAAATCCGCCAAATGACAAGAGAGCACAAGAAAAGCATGTTTAAAACCCCCAGACTTTCCATCCAAAATGCTAATTTATGAAATACATGAATATGTATTTCATGTATCAACACTGTAGCAAGTACCAGATTAATTATTAGTTGATTGATATCTATAATGCCTTTTCAAAACGTCAAACTAATGGGAAAATTAATAATCAAGCATTTCAGAATATCTAAAATTATTAAGATAGAGAATTACTAAGAGAAAGTCTAAAAAGTTCTTCCAACTTCCTCTTTTTGTTATTAAGGCAACTGAGGCCCAGAGAATGGAAGTGGCTTGTGTAAGGACACAGATTACTTCTAGATCTGGGACTATGACTAGTCTCTCACCAGAATATGCAAAGTGACTCTTGCCACTTTCTTAAGAGGGGGCGCTGAGTCAGAGCTCCCTGGAGAGGCACGTTTCTCTTCCAGCAGCAAGACTACCAATAAGTGCTCTGAATCCGCCCCTGGAACCAAAGAGCTACTATTGCCTCTTTAGTAAGTGGCTGCTGAATGATCACTAATGAGTTTACAAGAAAATTATGTCTTTAATTTATACCAATGGATATACTACATCATTATGATAAAATCTGCCCCCTGGGTTTTAGTATAATAATCACTTTCCAGGAGAGGTCATGCATGGTGGAGAGAAGCATGGATGAGACAGTGGTTTAAGTGTATATCCTCATGGTGTCAGTCTGGGCAATTACTTAAATTCTCTGAGCCTCATTTTCCCCCACCAGTAAAGTCAAGGTACAATAATCAGTATGGGATAATAAAACTAACTTTTATATATGCCTACCATGAGGCATAAATTCAAATGCCTCCTTTTATTAAATCACAGATAACTATAACACAGGTGTGATTATCATCTTTATTTTGCAGATAAGAAAACCGTGGTTAGCAATCTTAGTGAAGTGTAATAAAGTGGTAATAAGCGTAGGACTTGGATGCAGAATAAGTGTGAATTTGGCTTTAATGCTTCCTAGCTGTTGGCTATTGAGGAAGTGACTTAACTTCTCTAGGCTACAGTTCTCTCATCTACAAGTGGGAATAATAATAATATAAAATTCATATGTTGTTGAAACAATTAAATGGAATAATTGTGCATCTCTCAAAACAACACCTAGAACACAGTAATTCTCAATAAATTGACTAATTGTCAATTATTATTATTATGTATTGCCAAGGATCAGAGGGCCACTAAATGGCAGAGATCAAATCAGCAGGTCTGATCTGCTGGATCCCTGACTCTTACCCATGAAGTTCTGCTCCTGAAACACCTCCACTGTTTCTGTATCCAAGATTTTACGATGCTGATAGGTAGGCCATTTTCGAGGGGCATTAACTCTTTCAACTTTTTACATGATGCACTAGACATTTAAAACTATACCAGTTCTCTAATTGATATCCTATGCTGAAGAGTAGGGATATTTTTAACTTTGAATTTTTTCATTTAGATGTATGAAATTGGGAGGAATTCCCATACACCGTTCACCCCAAATCCCTAAACAAGATAAACTGACAACATGTGCATTCTGATAGGGTGCGCTGAGAGGGACACAGCATTACTTCTGTGGGTTCCTGCCAAAAATCGCATAACCTGAATGCAATCCTGAGGAAACATCAGACCAACCTGATCTGAGGGATACAGCACAAAACAACGGGCGGTACTGTTTAAAAGTGCCAAACAATAAAAAAACAAAGAAATACAGAGGAACTGTGCTGGATCAAAAGAGACTAATGAGACATGACAGGTAAATGCAAAGTGTGTTCCTGAATTGGATTATGATCCAGAAAAAGGACAATAATGACATCATCTCCTCTACTCTGAACAGGTTGTCTCATGTCCTCTTTCTAGTCCAGAACCTGACCCAGGAATATGTGCGTTGTATCAATGTTATTGTCCTAATTTGATATTTGGAAATTTATTATGTGTCGGAGGTTAAATATAGATTATTTTTAGGTAGATAGCATTAAAACATAAAGGAGAGTCATGGGTTACAGTGTAGACAGAGGACCTGGGCTTCGGAAGCATGCAGTTGCCTGTGGTCCCTGGTTCGTGAGTAACTGGCTGTTCTGGGATTCTGTCTCCAATCTCTCAGAACAGGCTCTTCCTGCTACACTGAGTTGCAGAAAACATTCAGAGCCTATAAACACTGTATTGGTTTCCTGTGGCTGCTTTAATAACTTAACAAAAATTTGGTGGCTTAAAACACCACACATGTATTCGCTTCCAGTTCTGGATGTCGGGAGACCAAAATCAGTTTCAGTGGGATAAAGGAAAGGTGTGTGCAGGGTTCTACGCCCTCCACAGGCTCCAGGAAAGAACCCCTTTCCTGACCTTGTCCGGCTTCTAGAGCTGTCTTCCTCACACTCCTTGGTTTATGAACCCCCCTCCTCCGTTTTCAGAGGCAGCAGCTCAGCAACACAAATCTTTCTCTTTCTCCATCATCCCTTTGCCTTCTCATCTGTCTTCACAACTCCCTCTGCCTCCCTCTTATAAGGACAGGTACATTACATATAGGGCCCACTCAGATAATCCAGGATAATCTTCCTATTTCAAAATCCTTTGTTTAATTGCAGCTGCAAAGACCTCATTACCATATAAGGTATCAAACATGGGCTGCATGAACTGGGGCCTGGATATCTTCGGGGTTCATTATTCAGCCCACCACAGACATGAAAGGACATCTCCGTCTGCAATGAGTTTTAATTTTTGATTCATACAGTCAAGTTGGCATTAATCCCTATTCAGACTGAAACTGAATTTAATAATCGGGAAGCCATTAATTCCTAATCATTTCCTAGCAGGAAAATAGTATGCTCTCAGAGTCTGTGTCTAACATTAAACTTTCTAAGATTTAGGTAATCTGTTTACATGGTTTTCATGTGGGCTTTTTTGAGGGCAGGTGCATGGTTTGTGTTTCATGTGTCTCCAGTATGGTGGGCTGAATATTGGTCCTCAAACATAATCAGACCCTAATTCCTAAAACCTACAAAAATTATCTTCTGTGGCAAAAGGGACTTTGTTGGTGAAATTAAGGATCTTGAGATTGGTATATAATTCTGAATTATTAGTGTGGGCCCTAAATGCAACCTCAAATGTCCTTATAAGAGAGAGGCAGGGGGAAAATTGACACAGAAGAACAAAAAGCAATGTGACAAGAGGAGCAGAGAGTGGAGTGACATGGCCACAAGCCCAGGAATGTCAGCAGTCATCAGACATTGGAAGGAGCAACGGGAAACGGATTCTCCCCTGGAGCCACCCAAGGGAGCACAGCCCTACTGACACCTTGACTTAGCTGTTTATGACTCAGTCTGGATTCCTGAATCCTATAACTGTAAAAGAAAAAAAATTGCTGTTTTAAGCCACTAAGTTTGCGGCAATTCGTTACAGCAGAAATAGGAAACTAGTATATTCAGTAACCAGCTTAGTACCTGGCACGTATGCTTGTTAAATGTCAGAAGGGAAGAAAGGAAGGGAGGGAGGGAATGAGGGAGGAAGGATGCATTAAAGTTACAAGGAAAAACAACATTTGGGGTTTTAATCAATATTTGACCTATTTTCCTCAACCTGGGACACATTACTAGCCTCGGACTGAAAAGACTTAAGTTTTTTTCCCTTTAGTTAAATGTTCTCTATCTAAATCTGAGGAATTGTGTTTTTGAAATCTACATTTGGGACTGGTAGACTCCATGACATGTTTCACATTGAGAGGATTTCTACAGCTGAGTTAAGAACTTCTGCAAGAAGGGGTTAAGGTGAAAGCCAGTCAGGTCCTTTTCTGAGGGAGAGCTTGCAGGCCTGGTGCAATAATTGGAAAGCGGGTGGAATTGTCAGGTGAAGGCACACACTCACTGCCATAGGAGATCATTCATTTCTGTCTGAAGTTTTTAGGCCAAAAAACATATCAGTATAGGTAGAGCCACTTAAAAACTGTCCTTGTGTGTAACAGCTCTGGGGAAACAATTATTACTTAATAGATTTAGTGATAAGTGAAATATCAGCTCCATGTCCATGGTTTCAGAAATAATATATCCTGACCCACACTGAACTCCTTAATTTGTGATATTTAGTGAAAACTGTAAATGACCTAAAAGGAGTTAGAAATGTCTAAGGCAGTATGTTACTATTGGGAAGATCACTGAAGTGTTAAATTAAACAAAACAGGATGGAAAGGTTGAAGCAATTAAGCGCTTATCCTGTAGACTTTTTCTGTTAAGTTCTATGCTAGGGTTCAATTAAAATAAATAATTTTTCCCCTGGAATTACCGTTGACTTATTGAGTTTGACAATACCCAACAATGCCTTTGTCCAAGTGAAAAAAATCTCTTTGCTCTGTCATAGAGATAAATGAGGTCAATTCATCAAGAGACCCAACTCAATAAAATACTGATGATGTTCTGCTTGGACGCATAAACCCTTCAGTCACGAGTGCCTTGTCAGATACCCAAAGTGAGGTTTTTGTTATTGCTTATAAAAAATAATTGTAAAAAATGCCTTTAAATTCCCCATCCTGTAATTTCCTCAATTATTTTTCAGATTATGCTGTACTTTTCATTGCAAATTGCATTAAAGCAGAGCTGGAATGAGAAAGAGTGTACAAAAATAAACAAGCAAATATACCATTGAGCTGAATCTGGCTCTGTTATTTGCTGACTTTTTCCTCAAAATGTTATTCATCATTTAGATTATAAAATGTGGCTAATAAAATATGCATATAGTACTTCCCCCATCTCTCAGAAAAAGATGCTGTACATTTTCTACACATGTATATTTTACATACTATACAAATGTGGAACCATATCATATATACTATTTACTTAATGCAATCTTGCATTTTTTCACTCTTTCACTTTCATTTTTTTGCCTTCCTTCCTTCCTCTTTCCTCTCCCTCTCCATCCACACCAGTGCCCTTTTAGGTAAAACATGTTAATATCTATATCTTCCATTCTTGTCTCCATACCTAGATATACCAAGGCTCACAATACACACACACATTATATATATATAATATATATATTACACTATATACTCATATGTATATACACACAAATATATAAACCTAAATTTATGTTATACACATTTTTCTTCATCTTGCTTTTCTCAATATCTAGTAAACATTCTTTCCAGTAAACAGACATAATTCTTTTTTTTTAAATTAATGCTCCCTTTCTTTTTTTTGTTAATTTTATTTATTTTTTGGCTGCATTGGGTCTTTGTTGCTGCATGCGGGCTTTCTCTAGTTGTGGCAAGAGGGGGCTACTCTCCATTGCAGTATGTGGGCTTCTCATTGCAGTGGCTTCTCTTGTTGCAGAGCACGGGCTCTTCAGTAGTTGTGGTGCACAGGCTCAGTAGTTGTGGCTCACCAGCTCTAGAGCGCAGGCTCAGTAGTTGTGGAGCACGGGCTTAGTTGCTCTGCGACATGTGGGACCTTCCCAGGCCAGGGATCGAACCCATGTCCCCTGCATTGGCAGATGGATTCTTAACTGCTGCACCACCAGGGAAGTCCCAACAGAAATAATTCTAATCCATTCTTTCTAATGGCTTTATTTCCTGGTGTTAACACACCACAATTTGTATAACCAATTATTCATTGATGGGCATTTTCCTTATACATTTCTACATGCATGAAAATGCAAGAAAGTCCTTGGTGCATAGATCTTTGCTTACTGGTCTTCTGGTTTCTATAAGATACCTTTCAAGGAATACAGTATTGCTGGATCAAAGAGTATATGCATTTTAGGTTTCAATAGCATCTTTAAGATAGCTTAATAAAAAAAGATGTGACAATATGTATTTACACCAGCAGGTGTTAGAGTACTATTTTCACTATACTCCCAACAAAAATAAACATTGTAGTTGCTGTAAATGTTTCCATTTTGATGGGTGTAAGTGGCAGTACTTCATTAATAGTTAATTTTTTATTGCACCACCATATAACTACTTTTTACATCTGACCTTGTTGCATTTCTGGAAATTATGATCCCTCAATAAATTTAGCAAAAGACGCAATTATAGAGAGAAAAAGAGAAGCAATTCTATGCAGTAGGTATATGTATGGATGTGAATGGGCGCTCTTCTTCTGTTGGGGAGATGTCCACTGTCTTGCTGTCTGGAAGGACACATGGGCAGTGAGGGAACACGAATTACCAGTGGGCCTTGTACCATTTCATCTTGCCAGTTGGTTGGTTATTTAATGTTTGCAAATCTCCCAGGAATCTGGAACTCACTTTATTTGAGGCAGTTCAGCTGAGACAGTTCTATTAGAAATCCATGTCTCTGAAGAGTCATTACTCTACTCATTGATCTTCAATTGTTTTCTTGAAGCTACACAGAAGAAAAAAAAACTGAATAGGAGTTCATTTAAATATCATACTTGATGGCAGTTAGCATTTGTTCAGAATTATTTTCTTCTCTATGTATCTTCATTTATTTCAACTGCTTCTCAGAAAACAGTAAAGTCCTCTCACCACAGGCACTTTAGTTTCCTGTCACATCTGTTTTCCTTGGCAAACATATAAGTTATTACAAGAGATTAAGAGGGAAAAATAACAATACAAACATCATATTGTTATTGAATTGGTTGACAGGACCCGTGGCAATGTCCTAGCCAGGCGAGGCCCCCTGTCTCAGCCAGGGACGTTCTTTTTTTTTTTTTTTTTTCATTGATATATAGTTGATTTACAATGTTGTGTTAATTTCTGCTGTACAGTAAAGTGATTCAGTTATACATTCGTGCAGCCAATAACAAAACCGATACTGAAACTGGAACTGCACAAGTTTTATTCAATGGCCAAAGGAGAAGCAGGAACCTAATTCGCAAATCAACTTCTCAACCCAGTTCTAGCAGAGCCACCAAATCTATATGAGGGAGGGTCGAGGTAAAAGGGAGGGAGTTGGAGAGCGTAGGAGGGATATTCATGAGGTATCTGAGAACAGGGGTGTGGTTTGGACCTGGAATTGTTGCATCTCTCCTTTTCAGTCCTTGTATGGGCTTTTCTGGTTGTTGTCATAGCAACTGTCAACTGTTAAGGGGCTGGTGGGTGTGTCATTTAGCTAATGTATTACAATGAGTGTATAATGAGGCTCAAGGTCCGCTGGAAGTCAAATCTTCTGCCATCTTGGGCTTAGCTGGTTCTCATTCATTTTTTCTCTTTGCAGCTCCTTCCTGAAACTTAGGTAAGAGTAATAATTTTCTATTCCAGGGAGGCGCAGGGGTACGATTCTGGGGCAACAGCATTGGTAACAATAGGATTCTGCTGTAAAGAGTCCTTACTGGAATACTGGCCTATATTAAAATAATACGTCATCTGCTCTGTTTCTAGATGTGAGGAACATGGAAACAGTTTCCCTGCATGTTACACATGGAGATTCCTGGGCTCTACTGGCCAACAAGAGAAAACAGAGCTTACAGACACTAGGCTCAAACTCTGCCTTAGAAAGCAGCTTCCCGGGGTAATCTTCACACTCCAAGAGTCGAGCCAGTGCTTTAAAACCTTTATCTCTTTCCTAACATCTGGGCTGATTAGGAAGTCACTTAGTTGTCAGTTACAAAGAAGAAAGGTGCTAATTACCTCTTTGAAACCTCTGGGTGACTCTAAGTTTGACTTTTCTTCTTTTCAGTCTGAGAAGACTGCATGTTTCCTTCCTGGAACCTAAACCCCTTGAGTGCTTTACCTCCTGCTGTGAGAGTTAAAATAAAGGTTTCTTTGAACCTTAACTGACTCTCTCCCACTCTTCTCACATGAAAATTTCTTTACTTTGCAAACTGGCTTCTTCAAGTGTCAGTTTTTCTTCAGAAAATTTGATGTTCAGTAACCAAATCACAAGGAGAACAAACAAAATCATAACGGTTTTGTCGTAAAAGAAAATGCCAAATGGTTTCCTTCTAAAGATGAGTGAATCTCAATTCTAACATGAAAACAGGCAACAATATGGTTCCCATGTTCCTTCCATTACATATACTGTATGATTTTAGAACTTGAGAAAAGATCGTGTCCAGTATCATCCCAGTTTTATTCTTTTGAACAATTAAATCTTTGGATATTTAAAGCACCCTCTTAAATTATCGATGCTCCCTGAGTCCCTAACAGCTAATATCTTAGTCATCATTTGAAGTTTCTCAGAATTAAACATGAAATTGAGGTTTTAGTGGAAACAATGCCAAGCAGATGGGAGGTGGACCAGGAAATCAGGAGGTTTCAAGGACATGATTTACCTACAGACTAGTTTGCAGTGGAGAGGACTTTGAGCTCAGAGCTGGGACACGTGAGCTCCAATGGTGCAACCAAGTTCTGTAGACATATAGACAAGTGATGTGTCCCTTGTTTTCTTTTTTTTTAAATTGTGGTAACAAGAGATAATATGAGACCCGCTCTCTTAACATTTTTTTTAAAGTGTACAGCACCGTACTGTTAGCTGAAAACACAACATTGTACAGTAGATCTCTAGAATTTATTCTTCGTGCATAGCTGAAACTTTATACCCATCAAATGATGGCAATTTCCCATCTCTCTCTCTGCCCTGACCATGGCTACCACCCTTCCATTTTCTGCTTCTGTAATTCTGACTATTTTAGATACCTCAAGAAAATGTGGCATATCTATATCTCTAGATAGATAGATTAAGATAGATAGATATAATGGAATATTATTCAGCCATAAAGAAGGAAATCCTGCCATATGCAACAACATAGATAAACCTTGGGAACCTTATGCTAAGTGAAATAAGCCAATCACAGAAGAACAAATACTGCATGATTTCACTTACACAATGTGTGCTTTCTGAGTTTCAACTTTCTCTTCTGTAAAATGCAATAGTAATTCCTTTCCACCACAAGCTATTGCTATGATGAAACAAGTAAATATTAAGAAGTGTAAGGGTAAGATTTTTTCACTTGAATCTGGACCTCAAGGGGCCAATTATACCCACCCCCACTAACACAGGTATGTAGACTGAAGAACTCCATAGTCTCATTATAAGAACTTAGGCAACTGTTAAAGCACTATCAAAATATTAAAAGAGGGCTTCCCTGGTGACGCAGTGGTTGAGAGTCCGCCTGCCGATGCAGGGGACACGGGTTCGTGCCCCGGTCCAGGAAGATCCCACATGTCGTGGAGCGGCTGGGCCCGTGAGCCATGGCCACTGACCCTGTGCATCCGGAGCCTGTGCTCCACAACGGGAGAGGCCACAGCAGTTAGAGGCCCCCCGTGTACCACAAAAAAAAAAAAAAAGAAAAAAAAATTAGAAAAACAAGAAGACTGTGCTAATTAAATATCTGTTTAACTTTGAACAGCTGGTTCAATGAGGTTGGCAGGGTTCTGAAGAAGCAGATCCTGAGATGAGGGTTTAGGTGCAAGTGGTTTTCTTTTTCTTTCTTTCTTTTTTTTTTTTTTTTTGTTGTACGCGGGCCTCTCACTGTTGTGGCCTCTCCCGTTGCGGAGCACAGGCTCCGGACGCACAGGCTCAGCGGCCATGGCTCACGGGCCCAGCCGCTCCGCGGCGTGTGAAATCTTCCCAGACCGGGGCACGAACCCGTGTCCCCTGCATCGGCAGGCAGACTCTCAACCATTGAGCCACCAGGGAAGCCCAGTGCAAGTGGTTTTTAAGAAACTATTTCCTGGGGAAACAAGTAAGGAGGTGAGAGAAGAACAGGGAGGGGAGACATCAAGCAAGGTTGAGATCTCAGGTACAGTCCCAGCAATAGCATAGGAAGCCCTGGAAGATATTACACCTTCAGAATGTATTCACCCTGAAGGCAAGGCAGCTGCACTTTCATACTACTAGATCAGCCTGTCACTGGATAGGCTAGAGGAGGCCTAGTGGAAAACATATAAACTCCTGACACTTTTGTGAGTAGGGATGAAGCAAGAGGCACCATGAACCAAGGGTGGTCCTCTATAGAAAATTGCAGGCCCCTGCCAGTAGGAGCAAAGCATGCAGGAGGTGAGGGACTTGGTATCCAGAATGGTAAAATGCATACGAGGGGATCTGAGCAGGGCACCAAGAGTATCTCCTTAGTTTACAAATGCCAAGACTGAGGCTAAGAGATATCAAGCAGCTTGTCCAAGCTCACACCACATATTAATGGCAGACTTGATGGTCCAACCCAAGACTCCCATCTCAGTGTTCCTTCCACATCACCAGGATGCTGATGAGTCTGTTATACTGTAAGTCCTGATATCATTATAAACAACCTGCATCCTGAACTGGTTTTTTATTCATGCCTGAGAAAACATCCTACCCTGGTACAAATTGATATGTACCCACCACAGCAACAGCACATTTTCTGTGAGGCTATTAATAATTTAAGAAGCAGTTGCTGCTAGAAGATCTCCTGCTAACACTGCAGTGAGTGGAAATGCTGTCCTTACTCTTAAACAATAAAAGAAAGGGAGAATGAGACACGCTTCCTTGAAGGTAAGAATTTTAGAGAAATTGGCATTTTTAAAGTGCTTGCAAGGGTCCATATTTATTGTGCATTTCCTCAGCATCCATAAATATGGACCAAAATAATTACACTGAAAGCAAGAAAGGAAATCCCAACATGATGAATATGAGCAAATAGCATAATAATCTTGCTGCTTGGAGAATAATTTTGCTGCCTCCTATTGAAAAAAAAACTCAATATACCCATCTGGCTCAGAAATAAAAACTATGGAGTTTGTCCTTTATGATATCACCAAAAAATAAGTAACTTACACTGGTCTAAAATGGGGGAAAGTACATTTTCAAAGGCTTTGGCGATTTTTTTAAGTGTCCATGAGAACCCACACAGGAGCTACTGTGATAACATGGCCGTGGAGAGGTTGCCCTCAGAAGGATGGCTGCCCCACTCACTGCCTTCTCCTGATGTGCCCAGCAAATGTTTGGGTTCTTCTCCATTCAGGCAAAATGATAATTACTTAATTATCCGTGACAAATAATCATCACTGTGTATCCTGGAGTCCATCCCCAAATATAATTATAAGACACTCAATCAAAAGCAAGTCCGTTGAGAAACACGGGCCAGTTTCCAATAGAGGGTGATATGATCACTCTGTCCTTCCTTTACCTCCTTTTCCTTTGTACTTGGCTAATCAGAAACAGAGGAAACTGACAAACGGCTCTCCACAAAGCTTCAAAAGATTCATAAAACAAAGAGGAGTTAGATATACCTTCTTTCACCCCAGAAAACACCAGAATCAATAGATGGAGAGAAAAGAGAAAAGAGAGAGGCTGTTTTAAGCTCTGTACCACTACACTCAACAATTAGGAACGGTTCAATTACAAAACGGAAGTCCTATTCCCAAGACAGATCAATGTATTCTGCACGACCTGCCTTACATAATAACATTGCTCAACAATTCTGTAAGTCTTATAGTATGTCCTCTTTACATAACAGTAAAAAATAAATAGCTTGTAAAAATTACAGCCAAGATTCTTGGGCATTAAACTTCTGAATCCTGTCCTGAAGCCCCATCTCCCCACCCCGAAAACATACACACACCCAGGTCTTGAGACTATGCCCCCTTCTGTGGGATTACCGTCCTAAAGAGAAGACTGCTAGAAAGAAGTAATAAGGAAAGTGGGATTATGCAAGGTGAACTAAGTGTCTCCATGGCAAATTTCAGGTGAAAAATAAGGGGATTTGGGGGCTTCCCTGGTGGCGCAGTGGTTGAGAGTCCGCCTGCCGAAGCAGGGGACGCGGGTTCGTGCCCCGGTCTGGGAAGATCCCACATGCCGCGGAGCGGCTGGGCCCGTGAGCCATGGCCGCTGAGCCTGCGCGTCCGGAGCCTGTGCTCCGCAACGGGAGAGGCCACAACAGTGAGAGGCCTGCGTACCGAAAAAAAAAAAAAAAAAAAAAGGGTGGGGGGCGTGGATTTTTGTCCATACCTGAGCAGGGACTTACTCTTGGGAGGAAACAACCGGTTAGGAGGATGTGGGCATGAAGCAGGAAGTGCCTAGGCAAACATCCTAATAGACTGTCCCCTTAGAGGTTCTTTTTTAATGAACAATTAACATTGAGTTCTTAGCTTGCTCTGCAGAGGAGCTGTCTGCATCTTTCATATTTAGACGGACAGTTTCCCTTATCTGACACCAGGTCCCCAGCCACATCCAAGCAAACAAGGCATTCTTCTATAGAGCTGAATCAGAGCCTCTCAGCTTTAGTCCACTTTACGTCCTCCTCCTCACACCCACCCCACAGCAGCCACGTGGTTAAGAAGGAGGATAGTCAAGAATGTTTTTATCAACTCCAAGCCCGAATTCATATTCCCCCAAATCTCCACTCCACCCTCTCACAACCCCATCCCCACCCCCACCCCCAGGATTTCACTGAGACGTTTCCCAACAAGGGCAGGGGCTTCTGCCTCTCCAGCCCCCACACAAGCCACCTCCGGACCCCTGGCTGCAAAAGCAGCGAGGGCCAGGAGCCAGCACAGGACCCAGGGGGGCAGCATCTCAGGATCTGGTGGAGCCCCATGCAGCATCATTCAAGTTGGCCGCTGCGGACCAACACAGAAGAAAAAGAAAGCACTGTCAAGTAGCAAGGGAAAGAACCCAAAGTTCCACCCCAGTCTCTACCCCATCACTCTTCCACACTTTACAATCAGGGCTACCTGGCACATGTCTCAATTTTATCCAGCGAATTGTTTAAAAAAAAGAGAGAGAGAGAGAATTTCAGTCTTTTCCTATCTTCAAAACAAAATGTTCCCTGTCTTTTTGGAGATACCCATGAAAACAAAAACAGAAAAAAAATTATTTAGACAAGATCAAAATAACTGGAGGTTTTCAGGGGTGTAAGCTGCTGGCTCAGAGCAGGCTTGGTTTCAGAGGCATGGCCAGAGCCACTTGCAGCAACGGAGACGGACTGGGGGCACACAGTGATCAGGTGGTAACTTCCCGGAGGTCAGGGCCAGACAGCACACATGTTCTTCTGAGTGGACTTAATAATCTAGGTTTAATCAATGCAATTTGGATTTGGATTTTGAAATGACCCTTCTTTGCCATGGAAACTATGTACTTCACGCTGTGGAAACAGGTGGCATATAGAGAGTGTAGCTTGCTTCTTTGATTTCTTAGCCTTGAAGATGACCAGGTGGAGAAAGAGACCAAAAGTTTTTCTGATTTCCCTATTTCTTCTATTCCTTCCTAAAAACCAGACTCTCTGTAGCCTCCGTCTTGAGGAGTCATACTGACCGATAGAGAAGGCAGCTCAGACAGAAAAGAGTACAAAATTCGAGAAGATTGGAGATGAAAATGTACAAAATTATATATATATTTACATATATAATAAACATGACATATCTGTGTACAACATGTCTGGGACAGTTGAGGAAACTATACAAGGATGTTCAACATTTTCCCCTTTCCACATGGATTTTAGACTAAGGAAGACAGTATGAAGAAATGGAGCAAGAAACACAAAAATGATATACAATTACAGGTGACAGCCAAGGAGTTTGGGGGCCATGGAATCACGGGACCCTGCTCTCTCCATTCCTTCCTCACCAACTTTTTCCTATCCAGTTGGAATGATGGCCTGGAAAGTGAATGGCTGGTCAGGAAAGAAGTAGAGGCACCCCCAACACCCTACATGTGCATCAGCAAGTTCATCAGTTGTCCTCATTGCTCCAGATGTGTGGCATATCAGAACTGGTGAGCTGAGAGGGCAAGAGAGGATTATAGAATCTTCCTCTCTTGAACGGCTGGCTAGTTCTCACCCTGCCCTCTCTGTCATAAGTAGCAGGCTGCATTCAGTAACATTCAGGCCAAGCTACTGATAACTAGATTGATGATGCTGGCCGTCTGCAGCCCCTTTCCTCCACCTGGTTCACAATCAGCATTGCTACTTCTCAGAGCACAGGAGCTGGGTTACTGAGCTCTAGGAAGGCAGAGATTTCTCAGTGCTCCTTCTCTTTCTCCCTAACCACCTTCCCCAGCTTCCTCCAAGGTGATTCACCTCCTGAGAACCTGCTGCTCCAGCCCTGCTGTAGCACTAAGCCCTGGAGGCTGGCTCAGTTCATCCCTTTTCTTCTTGTCTCCCTAACAATACACCTGGCAGCTGATAACATCTGAAATGTGGGACTCCACATGTGCATGACTGAGCATGTTTCTCCAGGCCCTCAGCTTGGCTGTCAGTGCAGCTTCTTAGCAGCCAGGGCCCAGACTGCAGGAAAGCAGGTGAGGGCAGAGGTAAGAGCTTTCATGGATAGCTTAGAATTTTTTTTCTTGACCCTCAAGACCATGATACTTATGAGCCCCTCTCACCTGAATTTATAACCCCCAAACCTCAACTTCTCTCCCCATGTAGTCTTCAAACAGTTCCCCTCTGTAGGCTCACCTATGGGCCTTCCTCACTTTGGGCTTTACAATGAAGAGCACAGTTTTTTTCAGGATTTTAGAATCAGAATCAATCTCATCTATGTTCAATTCTGTTTTACAGATGAGGAATAGAAATCCGGAGAGGTTAAATGACTTGACCAAGGTTACACGTCAATTCTGCCTAGACTGAGTGGAGCTAGAACCCAGATATCTTGACTCCTAACTCACTGTTCTTTCCACTATCCCATGATACTTTCAAAAAGCAACATGCTGGAAGAGAGAGAGAAGGTGCCCATTTTATGTGAATTATATCCTCCAATCTTTACATTATTTAAGAGCCAGGGCAAACTGTAAAAGACACTGACTGAGTGAAAGAGGTTAAGTGGGCACTATAGTTTTAGGCAAGCAAATCAGTTTTTCTTTTTGAGGCTTCTCTAAACCAGTCATAATGGAAACATGAAGCAGCAGCAGCCCAAGGGACAAAGCACTTAAAGCACAGAAAACAGATCCCATTCAATCTACCTTTCCCAACCATGTCAGGTTAGCCTTGGGATGTTAAACCTGTCGTATTATTGCCAAGGCCTAGCCCAACCAATTTGGGGATATTGTCTTCCAAAAGGAGAAATCACATCTCCCCAGTTTCTTGTACAAAAGAAAAAGAGAGTTTGCAGCATTATCCAATCCTAGTCTCCCATTTCTGAGCCCCTACCTGGGCTACATGAGGGTGTGAAAATCTCAATTTATCCAAAGAAATGAACTCAGAGCCTCTCTTCAGCCCACATTACATTCTCAGCAGCCCCCAGGAGAATCACAGTCATTTCTGGCTAGCAAGCTGAGAAGATATAACTAGGTGCCCGTTCCATCCCTGCCTATGATATATAAAAGTCTGGTGGGTGATGAGCGAGGACTTTTGCTGGGGCAGATCCTGTGGGTTGGGGATGTGGTCACCCGTCACCGGGTTCTTGTCTGGTCCTGTACTTGGTAGCTGCTTATTCTTCATCTTGGCTTTGGGCATGTCGTAGTCTCCTGAGTCAAAGTACTTTTGCCCTTTCTGGAGTCTCTTCATGAGGAAGTTGGAGCCTCCAAGCTTTTGTCCTAGGCTTGGATATTTGATCTTTAGCTTTGCCTCCTTGGCTCTCTCAGGGAGCGTACCTTCTTTCTCCTGTGTGTCCTGCTTCTCCTTACCAGTCTCCTCCACAGGCTTCTCCTCCTCTTGTTTCTGGGACATGGTGGGATCGGGACTGTGGAGTGAGGGGACCCAAGAAGTCAACCGGAGAAGGGAAGGGGGAGGAGAAACGGGACAACCTGCACTGCTTCTTCGGCTCCTGTCACTAGGGCTGCTCAGTCCCTTCAGAGGTTCTTTGTTTACACTTCAGAACGTTTAAAACTGATCAAGAAATAAATTGATCAAGTGCTTTAAATGTCTTATATCACAGCTCTGAAACAAACGAGGCCAGTGACACAAATAGGAGAGCAAGTTTCCCTGATTTTTCCTGTCCATGCAATCATATTGCTTTCCTGAGTGACATTTCCTTCCTTGTTTGATCTCAAATCAGGAGTTAGTCAAAAACACTAATCCAAGCTACATTTCTGTAACCTAACACACACAGGTTAATAAAAAAATAACTGAGGGATTTGAGCAGTAAGACAAGCGCATGGTAGTATTGAATTTACTTCAAACAGTCAATCCTTCCTCAAATTTGTGTCCTTTCATACAAATTCCAGTGGACTTTTAGTTATTGCCTAAATTCAGCCTCAAAGTAAGTCAGTGGAGTAGTCAAGATTAGTATTATTCCCACTTCATGAAAGGAAAAAAATGGAGATTAAAAATCTAAAGGGGGAAACTCTTGACCTTCAGAGTTGACCGAAGGTGGGAATGGTGAACATCTTGTCACTGGAGGAATGTAAATGATGGTCCAAGTGAAGAGTGAAGACTCTTCCCAATGGTCAGACTGGTGATTATTTGGTCTAATGTTTTAGTAGCAGGTTGACAGTTAGTTTGAGTGTCATATGTATCATGTCCTAATTCATCACCCCATGAGTCTGCCTCTCTCTCCTAAATTACTTTATGGGTTATCATAATTATGGAAAAAAAAGTGTTCCCTAACAATACTGCATTTAACTAACAAATTTTACATGGGCAACTTTGAGTGAAAATACCATATATCTTAAATTATTAATCAACTGTTTTAAGAGGATGACATATTTAAGACAAGTGTGTTAACTCAGATTCCCTTCAGGAATTTTCAGGACGGTTAACATTTGTATAGATGAGTTAACTGTAAACATCAGCTTGCTTTTAATATTTATTGATGCTTTAAAACAAATAAAATATATACAATTATTGAAATATAAACAAATGAAAATGACTTTTAATGGAAATTATATTTTTTAAAAAGACCTAATCTTACTGAGATGTGCTTTCTTCACTGGTATTTAATCTTGCTACATTTATTCCTGGGGCCTCCTCCATCTTAAAGAAGTGTAATACTTTTGAGCACATTTTAAACTTCATCTTAAAATCAGATATACTGCAAGTAACCTTAAAACTTTAGGTCAAGGAATTTCCTAAGATGAACTAATTGCTATGATCATTCTCCCATAATAATGATAAATTTTAATTCTTTACTATTCATTGTTTTCATAACCTCACTTTTATTTCTTGTTATATATCAAGGGAAGTGAGGGGTGGTTTATAGTAATAAACACCTATATTAAAAAAGAAGAGATACCTCCAATTAATGATCCCAATTTCTACCTTAAGGAATTGAATTAAAAAAGCAAACTAAATACAAAGTATGAAAAGATAGGAAGCAATAAAGATTAAAACAGAAAAAAATAAGATACGAAAAAGGACAATATAGGGGAAAGACAAATGAAGACAAGAGATGAATTTTTGAGATCAGTAAAACTGATAGACCTATAATCAGATTAGTCAGAAAAGATAGGGAAGAAACACACAAATTACCGAGATCTGAAACAAGAGAGGTGACACCAGACACGACGAACCAAAACCTATGGGATGCAGCAAAAGCAGTTCTAAGAGGGAAGTTTATAGCAATACAATCCCACCTTAAGAAACAGGAAACATCTCGAATAAACAACCTGAACTTACACCTAAAGCAATTAGAGAAAGAAGAACAAAAACACCCCAAAGTTAGCAGAAGGAAGGAAATCATAAAGATCAGATCAGAAATAAATGAAAAAGAAATGAAGGAAATGATAGCAAAGATCAATAAAACTAAAAGCTGGTTCTTTGAGAAGATAAACAAAATTGATAAACCATTAGCCAGACTCATCCAGAAAAAAAGGGAAAAGACTCAAATCAATAGAATTAGAAATGAAAAAGGAGAAGTAACAACTGACACTGCAGAAATACAAAAGATCATGAGAGATTACTACAAGCAACTCTATGCCAATAAAATGGACAACCTGGAAGAAATGGACAAATTCTTAGAAATTCACAACGTGTCAAGACTGAATCAGGAAGAAATGGAAAATATGAACAGACCAATCACAAGCACTGAAATTGAAACTGTGATAAAAAATCTTCCAACAAAAAAGCCCAGGACCAGATGGCTTCACAGGCGAACTCTATCAAATATTTAGAGAAGAGCTAATACCTATCCTTCTCAAACTCTTCCAAAATATAGCAGAGGGAGGAACATTCCCAAACTCATTCTATGAGGCCACTATCACCTTGATACCAAAACCAGACAAGGATGTCACAAAGTAAGAAAACTACAGGCCAATATCTCTGATGAACATAGATGCAAAAATCCTCAACAAAACACTAACAAACAGAATCCAACAGCACATTAAAAGGATCATACACTATGATCAAGTGGGGTTTATTGCAGGAATGCAAGGATTCTTCAATATACACAAATCAATCAACGTGATACACCACATTAACAAATTGAAGGAGAGAAACCATATGATCATCTCAATAGATGCAGAGAAAGCTTGTGACAAAATTCAACACCCATTTATGATAAAAACCCTGCAGAAAGTAGGCATAGAGGGAACTTTCCTCAACATAATAAAGGCCATATATGACAAACCCACAGCCAACATTGTCCTCAATGGTGAAAAACTGAAACCATTTCCACTAAGATCAGGAACAAGACAAGGTTGCCCACTCTCACCACTCTTATTCAACATACTTTTGGAAGTTTTAGCCACAGCAATCAGAGAAGAAAAGGAAATAAAAGGAATCCAAATCAGAAAAGAAGAAGTAAAGCTGTCACTGTTTGCAGATGACATGATACTATACATAGAGAATCCTAAAGATGCTACCAGAAAACTACTAGAGCTAATCAATGAATTCGGTAAAGTAGCAAGATACAAAATTAATGCACAGAAATCTCTTGCATTCCTATACACTAATGATGAAAAATCTGAAAGTGATATCAAGAAAACACTCCCATTTACCATTGCAACAAAAAGAATAAAATATCTAGGAATAAACCTACCTAAGGAGACAAAAGACCTGTATGCAGAAAATTATAAGACACTGATGAAAGAAATTAAACATTATACAAATAGATGGAGAGATATACCATGTTCTTGGATTGGAAGTATCAACATTGTGAAAATTACTCTACTACCCAAAGCAATCTACAGATTCAATGCAATCCCTATGAAACTACCACTGGCATTTTTCACAGAACTAGAACAAAAAATTTCACAATTTGTATGGAAACACAAAAGCCCATGAATAGCCAAAGCAATCTTGATAATGAAAAATGGAGCTGGAGGAATCAGGCTCCCTGACTTCAGTGTATACTACAAATCTACAGTAATCAAGACAGTATGGTACTGGCACAAAAACAGAAAGAGCAATAGAACAGGATAGAAAGCCCAGAGATAAACCCATGCACATATGGTCAGCTTATCTTTGATAAAGGAGGCAGGAATGTACAGTGCAGAAAGGACAGCCTCTTCAATAAGTGGTGCTGGGAAAACTGGACAGGGACATGTAAAAGTATGAGATTAGATCACTCCCTGACACCATACACAAAAATAAGCTCAAAATGGATTAAAGACCTAAATGTAAGGCCAGAAACTATCAAACTCTTAGAAGAAAACATAGGCAGAACACTCTATGACATAAATCACAGAAAGATCCTTTTTGACCCACCTCCTAGAGAAATGGAAATAAAAACAAAAATAAACAAATGGGACCTAATGAAACTTCAAAGCTTTTGCACAGCAAAGGAAACCATAAACAAGACCAAAAGACAACCCTCAGAATGAGAGAAAATAGTTACAAATGAAGCAACTGACAAAGGATTAATCTCCAAAATTTATAAGCAGCTCATGCAGCTCAATAACAAAAAAACAAACAACCCAATCCAAAAATGGGCAGAAGACCTAAATAGACATTCCTCCAAAGAAGATATACAGTCTGCCAACAAACACATGAAAGAATGCTCAACATCATTAATCATTAGAGAAATGCAAATCAAGACTACAATGAGATATCATCTCACACTGGTCAGAATGGCCATCATCAAAAAATCTAGAAACAATAAATGCTGGAGAGGTTGTGAAGAAAAGGGAACACTCTTGCACTGCTGGTGGGAATGTGAATTGGTACAGCCACTATGGAGAACAGTATGGAGGTTCCTTAAAAAACTACAAATAGAACTACCATATGACCCAGCAATCCCACTACTGGGCATATACCCTGAGAAAACCGTAATTCAAAAAGAGACATGTACCAAAATGGTGATTTCAGCTCTAGCCCGGAGATGGAAACAACCTAAGTGTCCATCATCGGATGAATGGATAAAGAAGATGTGGCACATATATACAATGGAATATTACTCAGCCATAAAAAGAAACGAAATTGAGCTATTTGTAATGAGGTGGATAGACGTAGAGTCTGTCATACAGAGTGAAGTAAGTCAGAAAGAGAAAGACAAATACCGTATGCTAACACATATATATGGAATTTAAGAAAATAAAAAATGTCATGAAGATCCTAGGGGTAAAACAGGAATAAAGCCACAGACCTACTTGAGAATGGACTTGAGGATATGGGGAGGGGGAAGGGTAAGCTGTGACAAAGCGAGAGAGAGGCATGGACATATATACACTACCAAACGTAAGGTAGATAGCTAGTGGGAAGCAGCTGCATAGCACAGGGAGATCAGCTCGGTGCTTTGTGACCGCCTGGAGGGGTGGGATAGGGAGGATGTGAGGGAGGGAGACGCAAGAGCGAAGGGATATGGGAACAGATGTATATGTATAACTGATTCACTTTGTTATAAAGCAGAAACTAACACACCATTGTGAAGCAATTATACTCCAGTAAAGTTGTAAAAAAAAAAAAAAAAAAGAGAGGTAACACCATTACAGATTCTGCATATATTAAAAAGATAATAATGTAATATTATTAACAAATTAATGCCAATAAATGCGATACCTTAGATGAAATGAAAAAATATCTTGGAAGACACACACTATGAAAGCTCATTCAAGAAAAAATAGATAAACTGACTAGTTCTATATATATTAAAGAAATTGAATTTGTAGTTTAAAACCTTTTAGTAAAAATCATTCTAGGCTTGGAAGGTCTCCCTGGTTAATTCTACCTAAGAGGAAGAAATAATGCCAATTCTACACAAACTCTGCCAGAAATTGAAGAGAAAGGAATACATCACACTCATTATATGAGACCAGTATTAACCTAATAACAGAAGCAGACAAAGACATTACAACAAAAGAAAACTACAGATCAATATCCCTCATGATTATAGATGTAAAAATTCTTAACAAAGTTTTAAAAAACTGAAACACAGTTATATTAAAAACATAATATACCATAATCAGTGGAGGTTTACCCTAGGAATTCAAGGTTGGTACAACACACAAAAATCAATATATTCGGGCCTCCCTGGTGGCGCAGTGGTTGAGAGTCCGCCTGCCAATGCAGGGGATACAGGTTCGTGCCCCGGTCCGGGAGGATCCCATATGCCGCGGAGCGGCTGGGCCCGTGAGCCATGGCCGCTGAGCCTGCGCATCCGGAGCCTGCGCATCCGGAGCCTGTGCTCCGCAACGGGAGAGGCCACAACAGTGAGAGGCCCGCGTACCGGAAAAAAAAAAAAAAAAAAAAATCAATATATTCACCGTATTAACAACCTCTTCAAAAGAGAAAGAGAGAGCAGAGAAAAACCATATGATCTTCTCAATAAAGGAAGAAAAACATTTACCAAAAATCTAATATTTTTCTGATAAAGAGTCTCAGAAAACTAGGAATGGAAACAAATTTTCTCAAAGTGACATAGGGCATCTATGGCAAATCTACAGCTAAACTCATACTTAATGGAGAATGACTGAACACTTTCCCTGTAAGGGCACTAACAAGACAAAGACGTCTCTCACCATTTCCATTTAACATTGCACTGGAAGTTCTAAATCAGCGAAATAAGGAAAAAAATATAATAATAAATTAAAACATCCAGACTGAAAGTAAATAAATAAAATTGCCTTTACTCACAATCTTTTTTTTTTTAAGTAAAACATATAGCTGTCATAGAATACAGTCATCCCACTGTTAGGCATTTACCCAAGAAAAATGAAAGCATATGACTACACAAAGACCTATACGCAAATGTTCATAGCAGTTTTTACTTGCAATAAACAAAAACTGAGAAAGACTCAAATATCCACCAACAGATGAATGGTTAAACAAATTATGGGTATATTCATACAATGGAATACTACTCAGCAATCAACATGAATGAACTATTTATGCACACAAAACATGGATGAATCTGAAAATAATTATGCTGAGTGAAAGAAGTTTGACAAAAAAAGTACTTACAATATGATTCCATTTCTGTAAAACTCTAGAAATGCAAACTAGTCTGTAGTGCCAGAAAGCAGATCAGTTGTACCTGGTTGAAAGAACCAGGGAATGAGTGGTGAGAGGGAGGATTTCAAAAGGGGTTTACATATATGTTCACTATGTTGGTTGTGGTGATGGTTTCATTAGTTTATACATTTGTCAAAACTGATCAAATTGTGTATGAGTTATTTATTGTGTGTCAATTATGCTTCAATAAAGCTATTTATGTTTGTTTTTGAAATTGGAAAAGAGAAATCTAAAGAAAGGGAAAGATGAACTTCAGGGGTAAATAGAGGAATGCAACAGAGCTTCCCTTGACAATACTTGATTACCCCTCCATAAAGGTTCTTTTTAGGTAACTGAATATATTTTTTAATATTTTAAGGAAAGTGATATATTAGCCTGCAAAATGATACATCATCTTGTTTTAATATTACAAACATATTCTTGTGACTGAGCTCTAACTTCTATTAGATTATCTAGAAAACAGGACTTGAAAGAGTTCATTGTCAACATAAATATTTAATTTTGCAATACATGAAAGCAAAGTCAAGTTTTTAAAAGGCTTTGAAGGGGTTAAAACTCACTGATTGGGCTGTATATCTTTATTGGGATATTTTTGGCAATGCTCTAGCTTGGAAAGCTCTTTTACCCTTTGGCATGAAAATATGATTTCATAATTTTAGACCTGACCTGAAATGCCAAGACTACTGTCCAAGTGAAACTGTTTACTGGACTAAGTTGTCAAATGAGAGTGGCAATGGCCCAAATGTCCCTTTATTTAACTTAAGGATTCAGGAATCCACTGTGCTATCTAAACCAGTTATAGCCTTTTTATATGCCTTAAACTTATTCTTTCTCTTGTCTCTTGACCACTTAGTTCCAGAACTTTGAAATAGGAAGGAATCATAGGAATCAACCTGCCCAAGTCTTTCATTTTAGAGGTAAGATAAATATTCAGAGAGAGAAAGTAATTGTTTCCAGGTCACAGGGTGAGTTGGGGACAGACTGAAATCTGGATTTAGATCTCCTGATTCTCAGACTAAGCTTTTCTCACACCACTGGATCTCTTCCCATTCCCAACCCCTGCCATACACACACACACACACACACACACACACACACACACACACACACACACACACAGTGTACATTCATGATTTGTCTACTTTTCTGTATGGGTTTTATATTTGGTAATAAAAAGCATAAAATGAAGAATAATGTTCATTATTAAATTAATTGCTATTGACAAATATTCCCATGTGTTTGCCTTTGCACTTACTAATAAATTAACATTTCATTTACAAAATGGAATAATAATGCTTAATGAGAATTTACCACTTGCCATGTGCTATGTCAGATAGTTTTTAATGAATTATCTCAGTGATTCCTAGCAATAATTTTATCGTGTGTATACTGTTATTTCCCCCACTTCACAATGAAAATTTGACATAAATAGGTGATCCAGCTAGATTGCAAACCCAGATTTGTCTAATGTTAGAGCCTCTGTGTTAAAGCAATAAACTAAAGCACCTCCTGGATTGGTGAAGAAATTTTTTCTGTATATATGAAGAATGAAAATTTACATATAATTGTATATATAAAATTATATATAAATCATATATATAATTATAGATATATTTTTGAAAGATAATTGGAGCTTTACACCCCACATTTAAGCAATTTCTGAGAGTATACATTCTTCAGTGGGTATAAACATATCTACATCCTTAAACAATAAAAATAAAACATTCTTTTACTTTTGATTGACCATGGCCCAACATTAACTTAATAAATACTTAGCAGCTACACAGACTATATAGTCCAGCCACCTAACTGGATACCTTTTTTTTGAATCCTTTGGTGAAGAGATGATCACTGCCTCAGGAAATCAGTGGCTTAATATATTTTTAGGTGGCTCTAATATTTATATGTTTTGTTATGAACAATATTGTGGTGGCAACATTACAAAGGGCTCTAGGGACAAAGCACTTGGCTAAAATGATGACTCTTCTACTTAGGTAGGTAGTCCTTGAGCAAATTATTTATATCTCTGAGATTTGGTTTTCTCAAGTGGAAAATGGGAATAATAGTGGTAACTCCCTCCTAGGGTTGATGCAAGGACTGAGTGAGTTAAAAGATGTAAAAATTTAGAACTGTGCCTGGTACATAGGTAAGTGTTATTGACACAGTTGCTTGTATTATTATTAAGTAATAGCATGTATTGAAATTTACCTGTGTATCAGATACTGTTTTACATGCTTTACAATTTTTGTTTCAATCTTCACAATAACTCCACAATGAATGTATTCTTATTTTCCCTTTCAGATGAAGAAAGCAAGACACAGGTTAAAAACTGGTCCAAGTTTGCAGTTGATGAAGTTGAGACGTCAACCCCAGGCAGTATGACTTTTGAGCCCATCCTTGACCCTTGTAACCACTATGTTAGATCACTGTTGCTATGGAGCTGATTTTGTTTGTGCTATATGGGCCTAACTAGCTTTAGTTAACCAAGTTCTGTATGTACATTTTATGATGACATCCTTAAAAACAGTTGAGGTGAAACAGTTGAGGCCATGTTGTTTCTCAGTGAATGGAAAGAACATGGCCTCATATTTCAATGCTGTGTTGGTTATATCTGTTTATTTATTTATTTTTTTATTAATTAATTTATTTATTTTTGGCTGTGTTGGGTCTTTGTTGATGCATACGGGCTTTTTCTAGTTGCGGTGAGCGGCGGCTACTCTTCATTGTGGTGCGCGGGCTTCTCATTGCAGTGGCTACTGTTGTGGAGCACAGGCTCCAGGCGTGTGAGCTTCAGTAGTTGTGGCTTGCGGGCTCTAGAGCACAGGCTCAGTAGTTGTGGCTCTCAGGCTTAGTTGCTCTGTGGCATGTGGGATCTTCCCAGACCAGGGCTTGAACCCATGTCCCCTGGATTGGCAGGCAGATTCTTAATCACTGCATTACCAGGGAAGTCCTGGTTATATCTGTTTTGCTTTTGTTTTTGTTTTAGGTTTTTATGTCACTCTTTAATTATAGACTTTAATTCTTTCATTCTATTCCCTCTTCTAATACTTGGAAACATTCTTCTGTAACTGTTTTTTGATGTCTGAGTGTTCTACTTTTTACGGTTATTAGTATTTTTATATATGTGAAGTTTCTCTAACTTTATACTGAGATCTTTGAAGATAGGACCATGTGTTCTACAGTTTTTAGCTGCAGAGTATACTACAGGGCTTCACCTATATCAACTAATCAATAAATACTCAGTGAAAATGACACAGTTATCACTGACACATTTTGTGCTGTAAATGTGACATGCTTTAGGAAATCTAGAAACCAAGGTTACTAGAATTTGTGCCAACAAAGAATCAATTTCTGAATGAGGGTTGCTTTTATATATTAAAGTTATATGGGCTTTCAGAGTATTATTTTCTTATTTATAAATCCACACTTTTGTCATAGAATTTTCAGATTGCTCCAAATCAAATTTTCAATAAATAGAACCTCTATTGTACAAACAACTCACATTATGACTCATTTCTGGAGAGACAATGCTATTGTATGAAAAGATCACTGAAATAATGATACAAGGTTAACGTAACATGAACAAAGGAAAACAAACCAAAAATATCTCACTAAGATTTATCCTTGCTATAAACATGACATATACACATACACATGAACAAAAGCAAAGAGGGGGCATGTATAACATTAGTCATTAATTGTTTTTGGTGTGACAATAAAATGGGTAATATTTTCTTACTATTATTTATCTCCTATTAATACAGTTACTGCTATATTGTAACATTTTTGAAAACAGAAGTGTGCATTAGGTATTAAAAGACCATGGTAAAATAATAAATATTGTACAATTCCTTATTGTTTCTGATTTCTTGTTCCCCAAATGAAAAGGAGAGCATAATTAGAACCTAGAAAAGGATATTATATACCATAGGACTGTTGCTGGTATCAAATGAGAAAATTTAGATGAAAACACTTAATAAATGATATATAGGTCTACAAATTAAAGACTACATTTAGCCCAATTCTGATTAATATGACATTATGATCAATATATGTATTTGCCAGTAGCAATCATAAATAAAAGAGTTATTCCCTCACGATTATAACAGTAGACACAGAAAACACATTTGACAAAATTCAACACCAATTCATGATAAAAACTCACATCAAAGTTGGTATAGAGTGAATATATCTCAACATAGTAAGAGCCATTTATGACAAAGCCACAGCTAACATCATACTAAGTGATGAAAAGCTGAAAGCCTTTCCTTTAAAATCAGGAACAAAACAAAAATGCCCACTCTTGCCAATTCTATGTAACATAGTATTGGAAGTCCTAGCCACAGCAATCAGACAAGAAGAAGTAATAAAAGGCATCCAAATTGGAAGAGAAGAAGTAAAACTGTCACTACTTGCAGGTTATATGACACTATATATAGAAAACCCTAAGGTCTCCATAAAAAAACTATTAGAATTAATAAACGAATTCAATAAACTTGCAGGATACGATTAATATATAGAAATCTGTTGCTTTTCTGTACACTAAAAATGAACTTTCAGAAAGAGAAAACAAGAAAACAATCCCTTTTAAACTGCATCAAAAAGAATAAAATGTCTAGGAATAAACTTAATAAGAAGGTGAAAGAACTATACTCTGAGAACTATAAAACACTGATGAAGGAAATTGAAGATGATGCCAAGAAATGGAAAGATATTCCCTGTTCTTGGATTGGAAGAATTAATGTTGTTAAAATGCCCATACCACCCAAAGCAATCCACCTATTTAATGCAATCCCTATCAAAATAACCATGACATTTTTCACAAAACTAGAACAAATAATTGCAAAATTTCTATGGAACCATGAAAGATCCCAAATTGCCAATGCAATATTGAGAAAAAAGAACAAAGCTTGAGATATCATGCTCCCTGACTTCAGACTATACTAAAAAGGTACCGTCATCAAAGCAGCATAGTACTGACAAAAACCAACACATAGATTAATGGAATAGAATAGAGAGCCCGGAAATAAACCTGTACACTTAAGGTCAATTAACCTATGACAAAGGAAGTAAGAATAAACAATGGAGAAAGACTGTCTTTTCAATAAGTGGTGCTGGGAGAACTGGACAGCTACATGTAAATGAATGAAATTAGAACATTCTCTAACACCATACACAAAAATAAGCTCAAAATGGATTAAAGACTTAAATGTAAGACCTGAAACAATAAAAACTTTTAGAAGAGAACATAGGCAGAACACTCTGACATAAATTGTGGCAATATATATATATATATATATATATATATATATATATATATATATATATATATATATGTTATTTATTTATTTTTTTTTTGCAGTATGCGGGCCTCTCACTGTTGTGGTCTCTCCCATTGCGGAGCACAGGCTCCGGATGCGCAGGCTCAGCGGCCATGGCTCACGGGCCCAGCCACTCTGCGGCATGTGGGATCTTCCCGGACCGGGGCACGAACCCGTGTCCCCTGCATCGGCAGGCGGACTCTCAACCACTGCGCCACAGGGAAGCCCGGCAATATATATTTTTTGATCTATTTCCTAAGGCAAAATAAATAAAAGCAAAAATAAACAAATAGAACATAATTAAATTTAAAGGTTTTTGCACAGCAAAGGAAACCATTGACAAAAAAAACCATTGACAACCTACTGAATGGGAGAAAATGTTTGCAAATGATATGACCAATACAGGATTAATATCTGAAATATATAAACAGCTCATACAACTCAATATCAAGAAAACGAATAACAATTTAAAAATGGGGGCTTCCTTGGTGGCGCAGTGGTTGAGTCTGCCTGCCGATGCAGGGGACACGGGTTGGTGTCCCAGTCCAGGAAGATCCCACATGCTGCAGAGCGGATAGGCCCGTGAGCCATGGCCGCTAGGCCTGCGCGTCTGGAGCCTGTGCTCCGCAATGGAAGAGGCCACATCAGTGAGAGGCCTGTGTACCGCAAAAAAAAAAAAAAAAAAAAGGGCAGAAGATCTGAATAAACGAAGATATACAGATGACTAACAGGGACATGAAAAGGTGCTCAACACCACTAATCATCAGAGAAATGCAAATCAAAACTATACTGAGATATCACCTCAAACCTGTCAGAACAGCTGTCATCAAAGACCAAAAATAACAAATATTGGCAAGGATGTGGAGAGAAGGGAGCCCTCGTACATTGTTGGTGGAAATGTAAATTGGTGCAGTCACTGTGGAAAACAACATGGAAGTTCCTCAAAAAACTAAAAATAGAGCCACCATATGATCCAGAAATTCCATTCCTGGGTATATATCTGAAGAATATGAAAAAACTAATTCAAAAAGATACATGCACCCCAGTGTTCACAGCAGCGCTATTTAAAATAGTCAAGATATAAAAGCAACCTATGTGTCTATCAACAGATGAACAGATAAAGAAGAAATGATATTTATAGATACACACACACACACAAATACACATGCAATGGAATATTACTCAGCCATAAAAAAGAATGAAAGTCTGCCATTTGCAACAATGTAGATGGACCTAGAGAGTATTATGCTTAGTGAAATAAGTCAGACAGAGAAAGACAAACACTCTATGTTATCACTTATATGTGAAATCTAAAAAAAAAAAATAAAACAAATAAATGTATATAACAAAACAGAAACAGACTCACAAGTATATAAAACAAACTAGTGCTTACCAGTGGAGAGAGGGAAGGTGGGAGGGGCAAGATAGGGGTATGGGATTAAGAAATATAAACTACTATGTATAAAATTGATAAGAAATATGAATATATTTTACAGCACAGGGAAATATAGCCATTATTTTGTAATAACTTTAAATGGAGTATAATCTTTAAAAATATTGAATCACTATGTCACACATGTGAAACTAATATTGTAAATCAACTATACTTTAAAAATTAGGTATTTCCTCTACAACTGTTTACTGGTATTCTATATCTGATTGAGAGAGAAAGTGATGAAGCCTGTGAACAACATGACAGCCTCATGTACAGTAAGGCATTGCTACACATCATTTCCAAGTGTTTACAATATTTCAAGAGGCATATCTAAAATCAAGATGGTACATGATTAAGATAAAATGTTATAAATAGGTACATATCATCCATCAACAAGTCTAATATGACTTGAGTCCAATAACACTCTAAGGGAAATCATTAACATAATGAAAAGATATAAAAAAGAACCAAATGAAACTATAAAAAATAAAAATACAACATTCGAAATTATAAAAGATAACAGGATAAGATTCACAGGAGATTGAATATTTCAGAAGAAAAGATCAGTAAACTTGAAGACTTGACAATAATAATTACTGAAAATGAAGTACTGAGAAAAAAAGAGACCACAAAAAATAAATATAGTTTCAATAAGCCATAGGAAAATTTCAAGTAGTCTGAAATGTCTGAGTCCCAGAAAGGGGAATGAAGCAGAAAAAAATATATGAAGAAACAATGGTTGAAATTTATTAATATTTGATAAAAACTATAAAACCATAGATCCAAGAATTTTAATGAACTCCACAGAAGAAACATAAGGTCACACCAAAGCATATCATAATGAAATTGTTGAAAATCAGCAATAAAAAAAATCTTAAAAGCAACTTTGTTTCTGTACAGAGAAAGATAAGAATGACCACAAAAATTATTCAAAAGAGGAAAGTGAAATGCTGTCTCTGAATCACTGAAAAAAAGAAAAAAAATTATCAAATTCTAATTATATACCTAGCTAAAATAGATTTTAAAAAATGGATGTGGATCAAAGACTTTTCAGCCAAACATCATCTGTTCTGAGTGAATGCCAGGACACCCAGGTGAAACCAAGAATCTGCATGAACACCACCCTGGCATTCAAGGCTTCCATAATGGGGAGTGTAGCAATAAAGTGCTATTATCTGAACCAGCTTTTACATATTGAAAAATGACCATCTCATTAATTGGTTAACTCAGAAATCTATTAAGTCATTCAACACACCTGGCTTTCAGTGTGCCAGGTACTGTGCAATATACTAGGGAATAAAGTAAATAAAGCATAGTCCCTGACCTCACAGAGCTTACAGGTTATCATGGAAGATAGAAATATAGGTGGAGGATTATAATATGGTATCATGGATGCAGTGATGCAGACTAGCCCAAGGAGTGATGAGAACCAAATGGGAAAACACCCAACTCAAACTAAAAAAGAACAGCAACAACAACAAAAATGAAAACAAAACCACTCAACAGAAAGGACGCTTTTATAGGATCCATAGCTCTTAGGTAAGAGGAAAGCGGATTAAGTATTTTCAAGTAGCTAGGATACAATATATGTAAAGCACAGAGACAGGAGGATACTGTAATGTTTCAGCACTACTTCAGCATAGCTAGAATTCAAGATGCTTAAAGGGACATGTGAGATTAGAAGTCCAAGAGCCCACTAGGACATAAAATATTAACACTGTAGTGCATTCTACTAAGGAGTTTGAACTTTATTGTGAAGGCAACAACCATTCAATGGCTTTAAGAAGGTGAGAGAATCATTAGGATTGTAATTTCAAAATATTTGATAGTAATATGGAAATTAATGGAGAATACTACTGAAGAGAAGTAGCAACTGGTATTTTTTTACCAATCTAGGAGAGAAATGAAAAGTCTTGAAAGAAGACAGTGACGGTGAGGATGAAATAAAGGCAAATTCAGCAAAACTTTCCAGTAGACATAGCCGTCTGTCATCACTGGACTTATGCTGCTGCTGATGTAGAATATCAAGGTGGATTTTCATTTTACTCACTTTTGTGAATCCCCAGACCTTTCACTACAGAAGCTCCTAAGCTTTAAAATGTGTCGTTCGATGCCTCATTCATGTCAAGCCTTAATAAGTAATAAAGAAGGACCAGTACAATTTAGGGAATTCAACTTAGAGCTCTTAGGTACCCAAACTGCAAGCCTAAAATCATCTGACCTTTCCTTCTTCCTGCTGAACTGTGTTATGAATAAGCTGTAGACGCAGTATTTCAAAACACTAATTCCTGTCTTCATTCCAGTTGTAAAAATGCCAAATTGAGAAAGGGATGAAGGGGGTGAGTAGCAGAAATCCCTCAATTAGAAAGATGGAAACAACTGCAGGAGCCAAAAGCTTTGTGCTATTTCATCCCATCAAGGAATAATAGAGCCACCTGTAACTTTTTAAAATAAAAAATCATCTATTAAATATCAAACATAGTCATCTATTCACCATATCATACTGGGTACTGACTCTAGAAATAGTCATTAAGAAAACCATTTAAATATTGAGAGCCAATATTGAAATAATGTTGCTATTTCTTTGTTTTAAAGGAAATTGGGAATCTGAAGTAAATTTACACTCGTGTGTGTGTGTGTGTGTGTATTCTAGATTCAGTACATCAGCTGAGCAAAACCCAGAATGAAGTTTAGGGCTGGAGATTTCTGGTGAAGAACAGGGAACTGAGGAGTGCAAAACTGAGATTCAAGAGAAGTAATGAATTTCAAGAGCCATTTGTAGTCTGCCCATGCTAAAGGCATGATTTCACTTTGAGTAAGGAGACTTCCTTCCTCAAGGAAAATCTTCCTTCCTTTGGGTGCCAAGAAAATGTCACCCAAAGTGCCCTAGACCCAAGTAAATTATAACCAAAACAAGCAGTCAGGAAATCAAATATTTGGGTGGAGGCTTCTGTGATTGAGGTCAGGGCAGTTGGGCAAGTTCATGAGTGTTATAGTCAGACAACGGCTAAAATATTTATGCATATCTGTGATGAGGACAAAAAGACCGTCCTTCTGCTTCCAGAGAGGACAGCTTCTGTACCTATAAAGATGGTACAGATATCAGAGGGGCCACCTTCCCTGTCCTTTTAAAGCTCCAGAGTCCTTCCCCATCCACTCTCACATATGGCATGTTACTCAGACTTTTCTATGTTGTCTGATACCTGTGACATTTTCCACCCTTTTAGTATTTTCTCGGCCTTAAAAAAATCAGAATCAGATATGAAGCTGTTAAATTCCCTGGGGGTAGCAAGACTCTGCCCAGCTTCCTCTTCCACCCATACTAACTAGATAGACTTTTAGAGTGGGCACTTATACCTGTGTGTTAAGTGAATGTATAAATTTGTATATTAATTAGTTAAATGTTGATTTGGAAGGTGGTGAGTATAAAAAATAAGAAGGAAGTAAAATAGATACTTATCTCATTCCAGGAAGACCCAAAGGCCAATAGTTAGATGTTACAGAGAGAAATATATTGGCTCATTGTAATTATCTCTAAAACTTAAGTATATCCAGGAACACTTTACAGGGCAGTCATCTCTTAGACATTAAATGACCTCCAACAGAGAATGTATGAATCACCAGCATGCTTCCTCAGATGTGAAATGAGGTCAACTTGGAGGCCCAGCAGAGACCCAAGTTCTGTGATCCTTTGACTATTCCTCATGTAGATCATGGGGTCTGGGGTATCTCAAACTCATCTTAAATTACAAAGACAGCATACAGTGCCATTTGCTTATTGTCACCTTTGACTAGTCCCACTGGGGATGAGCCTCTTTTAGAGAATGCTTTCTCCAATTTTTGTATGATAATTTCACTTGAGGAATTCCTTGGATCTCAAGGATCCATTATCTAGGACCAGTTCATCACTACAGAAGTACAGTCAGTCACACTAGAGAGACTTGCCAGTGGGAGAAATGTTTTTGAGTCAATTCACATACTTTATGAGCCATTCCCATGAGAGGCAGAGTGCTCTGGTTTGGGGGTCTTTCTGACATTATAAACATGATTTTTGTAGTACCACTAATTTTCCACTATGATTGTACTTTTTCTTTCTACCATTATGGATTGTGTGAGTCGTGAGAAACATCAGTACATCCTATTCAGTCCTCTCTTCCCAGCGCAGTAACCAAGAAACCCAGTGCTCACCATCTGTTGACTTAATGATTGAACCTGCTTATTTAGAAGGATGTACCTTCTGAGACATTGTGATAACAGCAGACTTAAAAGCAGCATGTTCTTAGGGAAAAAGGTCTTTTTTGAAGATGATCTAATCTATATCTCCTTTGAGTAAAGAAGTAGAAAAAGGAGAGATGAAGTTAGTTTTGATGGAAAGATTCAGTTTTGACTTCAAGACTGGAAAGTGGTGGTGAGGATTTTGACACTGAGGCAATCTACCTGGGTTCAAATCCTGACTCTGCTGATGATGACTCTGTTCCTTGGGCAAGTTTCTTAACTTCTCTGTGCATCCACTTCCTCATTTATAAATGAGATCCTAGTAGTACCTGCCTCATAGGGTTGTTGTGTTGGTTGAAGGAGTAATGCACAAAGCACTTAAAAATAGTGCTTGGCACATAAAGTGGTATATAAGAACAATACTAGCTGTTGTCACTGTTGTTTCATGGTTATAAAGTTACTGCATCCAAAAATGTAAGAGTCTGAAAGGCCTCAAAGGTCATCCAGTCTTGATCTCACATGGTAACAGGTTGTTTCTGTCTTTGGGATCACAGTAAAAATTCAGCTTCCACAAATTTTGCTGTACCTGTCAGGACCCAACTTCAAGTTTAATTGCTGTAGGGGGATGGTTGATCAGAATCCCTTCCAGAGCCTGCACAGTGAGTACTTCTTTTAGCTTCTACCTCTCTTGGAAGGATCAGGACACCTTGATCCATATACTTTCTTTGTGGTCATGGCTCTACTGCTGTTGTGGCAGAGTTTGACTGGGAAACTAACAACCTTCTATCACATTGTCTTCAAACTTGGAGAAGAGGCAACTCATAGGCACCTCAGTATAGACGGGGTAATGTGTGTTCTGCTTTTAATTGTAATGATAACAGTTAACAGTGTTACCAATCAGTATTATTAGCTTTCAAATTTATATAAAACTTTGCTATTTTCAAATTGCATCTATGTAATGATTGCATTTGATGCTCAAAGCCTTTCTGCAAATGCATGACATGGTCTCTTGGTTTCACATTAGAGGAAATGAAGCTCTGAAAGAGTCAAAATAAAGACTTATTGGCAGAGCCATACCTGCTGGATCCCTTTCCGGTGCTTTTTCACTATAGAATATTTATTTCACAGTCACCCAAGAAAGAAAGGGAACTAATTGTCTGAATATTCCTTGGGCATCTGGGAGTTTGAAAGTCTGTGAGATGCACAGCATATGCTCCAACTAAAGATAGAATACAGGCTCAGATCCACATCAGGGGAGATTCATTGCAAATTATCTAATTGATGATTTGTGCACATTTTCCTCAAGGACAAGTTGTTGTCTATATGAAGGCCTTCTGTCAGGGTCAGAGGTGAACCAAAATGAATATATCTGATGAGTCTGACACCCTGATGGGAAATGCCAGACTTGTAAATAAAAGGAAGCAGTAAAATAGCACGCATTGTTCTAAGCACTTATATATGTGAACTCCCTTACTTCTTCTCACAGCATCCCTCTATGGCAGTACTGTTATATTCTCATTTTATAGATGAGGAAACTGAAGCCAAAAAAATTAATCACTTGCCTGAGATTATATAACTGGCAGAGTCTTGTAGACTCCTTTAACTATTTTTATTTCTAGAAATAGAAGTCTAAATAGAAGCACAACTATAATATGCTATTTGCTGGGCTTCTGTGTTTCAGACGATCACAAATCCTTCAAGTTTGCTTGGTGTGTTTTTTATTTTTTGTTTTTTTTTCAGCATCACAGATAGCCTACTGAGAGAATACAGGGAAAAAGAAAACTCCCAGAGTGTTTCCACATTCGATTAGTATAACACATGAAGATATAAATTTTTAAAAATTAAATTTCTTATAATTAAAATCTCTACTTATAAAACAAAATATTAGAAAAGAGGGCCTTTTAAGACTGAGCTCCTCAGATGCTCTTAAGAGATTTGTCATTGATCATTAATGATATCAGCTCTCTATGGCTTGCTTCCCACTCACTGACTAAGCTCCCAAAACTCTGAGATGCTCATGCCAGTCCCGAGAGCTTCATCTTAAATAGATAATTCAAGGTCTATGTGCTGAGCTGATGAGATTTCAGCATATGGAGTTGGATTCCTCATTTGAGCTGTGATAGTGCTTTAAAGGGTACAAGTTCCACAATGCTGCAACTGCAAGTAAGGAAACTGGGAACTTTCCTGAAGGTTATGAAAAGGCAGGGAGGCTCTGAATCAAAGAACAGAGAAGGTGGTCTTGAGGAGAACTGGAAGAGTGTGTCTCAGGTGCAAGCCCCTTATCCTAAAGATTTTAAACAAGTGCCTCAAAAAAAACATGATTTTGAAGGTGAGAAAGAGTCTTTAAGTTGATGAGAACTACAAATGATGTGGGTCAGAGGATCCAGCTTTGAGGGGAAAAAACCAGCACAGGCAGGGCTGGTATTCACCAAAAGAGGAGCAATCAAGTGACAGAGGCAGGGAATCAAACTAAGAAACTCAGGAACTGGTAAGAACCAGGTAAGCCAACAGTCCTTGAACAAGGAGTCATCAAGAAGTCCTAGGAAAAGGCAGAAATACTGACAGAGAGACAGGTGGATATACAGTCCCTTTCTGAATAAAGGGACTATCTAGATTATCAACCCTAAATAGATTATCAAGTACAATGATAAGTAAACACATCATAGCCACTGAATTCTTCAAGTAAATGGTCTGGTTAGCGATAGAGAACAATCAAAAAATTACACCATAAATATAAAACTGCAATTCTGATAAGTTTTATAAAGGAGAGGTTCAAGATGTGTGAGAATATTTGATAGATGATTTGAGCCAGAAAGGTCATGGAAGTGTTCCCTGAGTGATACTTGTGCTAAAATCAGAAGGAAAATTAGAAATTAGATAAAATGGGAAAAGAAATTGTAGGTGGAGACACTTGTAATTGCAAAGAAACTATGGCAGGAGTGGGCTGGGGGAAATGGCTAGAACATTATGGTTAGAGATGAAGCTAGAATTACATTCAGGATTCTGTGGGGCACACAAAGTTGGTTCCAGTAAGGAGTGTGTTTTTTATCTGAAGTGCAATGGAAGACAGACGTGTAAGCAGAGGCAGCAGAGGGGATAAAGGACCATCAATCAGACTGGTGATTTGAAATGTGCATGATGGACTGGAAGAGACTAAAGCATTTGTGAGTATGCAAATTAAGAGGCAATGAATGCAGTGGGCTAGATCTACATGAAAGGATCTCGAACTAGGTAGAAGGAAAGAATTGGGAAGATTCCAATCAATAGAAGGAAATCCTGTTGCTCCAATTGGCTGACGTCACACTACCACAGCTTAAGCTAGCTGAATCAATTTGGTCTTATTGAATTTTCCCTTCTTACTGGCTAGAAAAAACTAACATGGCAAAGATGTGGCGGTATGGCTAGAGTTGAGGAAAGCAAGACTCCAGAATCTGCCTGGACTATTCCAGAGCTGAAGATAACTGAGAAGGAGCAGCCAGTGCCTAGAGATTGCCAAGCATGAGAAAACTAAATGCTGTGGAGCATTTGACAGGTTTGAGCTTCCCAGCATGAATTGATGGGTGAAGATGTTAGACTGTAAGGAATTGAGAAGAGAGAAAATAATGAAAATACAGAGACAAAATATATAAACTAACCTTTGGAGAGAATTCTTTAGGAAAAAGGAGAGATTAGTTGAAAGGGCATAACGTTGAGGGAAAGGAATATTAAGAAGGGATGCGATCTTTAGGAAAAGACAGAATCTCCAGTGAGGTTGATGTTAGCTGTAGCTTTTTCATTGATACCTTTCATTAGGCTGGGAAACTTCCATCTTATTCCTACTTTGCTGAGAGGTTTGTTTTTTTTAAATCATGAATGAGCATTTTACCTTTTTAAAATAGTTCTTCTGCATCTATTGAGTAATCATATTCACCTTCCTTTTATTCTGTTAATATGATTAATTAAATTAATTATTTTTCAAAATTTAAAGCAACATTTTATTCCTCTGATAAACCCTTTCTGGTCTTGATTCATTATCTCATTCATATATCAATTTTTTTTATATAGCAAATAAAAATGTTTTTTTATTTGCTATTTTGTAGGATTTTTGTAATCTGTGTCCATGAGGGATGTTTCCCTTTAATTTGTTTTCCCTTCTTTTCTTTCTTTTGTATTGTTTATAATGTATGTGTCAGGTTTCATCGTCAGACTTAGGTTGACCTCTTAAAATGAGTCTGGGAGTGTTCCCTCATTTTTTAAAAAGAGGATGGACTATTGGAATTCATCAGATAAACCATCTGGGCCCTGAGGTTTTTCTTATGTAAATGTTTTCTTTGTGGAGTATTTAATCCACTTGTATCATTGATAAGGTTGAACTTATGTTAATCATTTTATTATTAGTCATCTTGATTTTGCTTCTCTGTTCTTCCTTTCTACCTTCATGTGTATTTGAATATTTTCATAAATCCATTTTATCTATTTGACTGTAAACTATACTTTTTTGCATGTTTGGTAGTTGCTCTAGAATTAGAAATATGTATAATTTTCAGTCTGTTTAGAGTTATTTTCTACTATTGCAAGTAAATATAGAAATCTTTCAACCCCTTATGTCATGTAGGTCCATTTATTCCAACCTTTCTTTATGCTAGAGTTGAAGCAGATCCTGAGGTTCCTGGTAGATATTATCATGGGAAACAGAAACTATCTCTAACGATATGTGACTATAACAGTCGTCAGAGAATTAGATATAAATTCCCCATTTAACAGATTTGAAGATGTAAATTGATTTGTCCAATACAAAACAGCTGGTGCTTTCCAATAATGACCCTGAATCCAATCCAATATGCCTGATATAATTCCATAAGCAGTATCTCTTCTGTGATAAGAGGAAATTAAGTATAAATAAACACCTAGCAATATCATGACATGGAGAGGGAAGGGGAAGTGGGACATCATTTGTTCTCCCTGATGTGAAGTTCTTGATTTAAAAAATTATATTTTAGCCATGCACTTAGGGAAGAGCACAGGCTCTGAAGGCTGACAAATTTTGGTAAATTTGTTGATTGATGTCTTTACTTCTCCCTTGTCCTCAACAGCAACAAAACAGTACTTTGAGTCTACAAAAAAATAAATACTTCTTGGTTAGTTGACTATGGCAGATTCTCATGGGTCAAACTGGGATGGCTGAACATAGGGCTTTTACTGCTCTCAGAACATCAAATCTTTGCTTAAATCATTCCCAGCTACTTTGAATGAGTGAAGCAGACACTTTCCACAGCATATTTGGCTTCTGTTTCTTTGTCTTTAAAAAAAAAAAAAAAGATGAACAATTCACAAAATGGTTCACAATGAAACAGAGAGAGAATATGGATGATGCCAGCTTATTCTAGCCCCTGTGGAAAGTATTATTAAAGGAACAGGGTTATTAAAATAAGCATAATGTAATATGGGGGCTGAACTGTCAAAATGAAAAATTTCCCTTTGGGTTTCAGTGGCTCCCTGTGGGTAAATTTCTAGGGAGCCTTGCAGGCACCCCAGCAGTTGGTTCCCAAGCCTCGGCCTCCCTGCACCCAGGAGAAGTGTTTTCTACTTGTCCAGTGACTGTTGAGCAGTGATGGCCTAGAGCAACGTAGAGAAATTTTGCAGATGCTGGGAGCAACACCTACACCTTCTCCTGCGGGGTCTGAATCCTAGTCTTGGAAAGGAACTCTTCACCCCCTCCCAAGTTTATCATTTCCATGTTTTGTTTTTCCTTTAACTCTTGCCTGTTTATAGTTTCCTTCTTCTAATTAGCAATAATGATTCTTTATATTAAATTTGTCTATAGTGAATACTAGGCAGTTTCTTTCTCTTGATTGAACCCTGACTTATAACCGAGATTAGCAAACTAGTCTCAATTAAAGCTAATGACAGTCAAGCTATTTACAGAGAAGTGTTATAGGGGAAAACATCAGAGTGCAAAATTAATTCAAGAGATGGGGAAAAAGTAGATAAAATTGGGAAGCAGCTCAAGATTGTAGAGTGAGCAGGAAACCCTCAATCAAGCCTGGGATAGTTGAAGTTGATGTAGATAAGTCTCAGCAAATTGAAGATGTATTCCCAATTATCAAGGCTTCTCTCACTCACAATAATAAGATTTACTATATTTGCAAAAAGACAGGCATAAATAGCATAATGATTGACAATCAGAAAACTTCTCTAGTACAAAAAAATGAAATTAATTGATCTGGACTACAATATGAACAAAAGTACACAATGTTGTAGAAATAGAAATCATTAATGACAGAGAAGATCCAAACTAACTCAGGAATGGGAATACATAAGCAGATAAATTATGGGGCTCAGGGATACAAAACACCTGTTTTATCTTGTTATTTGTTTGAATGTTTTGATAGTAGAGCAGACAGCTCTTCATAGCATGTTATAACCATGCCAGAAAACTGATTTTGGTGATATGGAAGCACTCTGATGATTTCAGAAAGGCTAAGGGAGGAGAATCCAGTGAAAGATGGGGCCTCTTATAGTCACATAGGGTAGAAGCTCATATCGTTCAGTTAGATATTAAGCAGAAAGTTGACCGCTGAGGACTGGGGAACTTGAGGACATTCACAGTCACAAGTAACACACCTACACCTCAGAGAAATTCCTATTGCTAGTTTGAATGTCAACTGAAGGATAGAAGTCTAAAGATTCCAATGTGTGGATTTGCAAAGTGGCAACTTTCTGGACTTCATCTGAAACTGAATAAATGATCACTATCACATCAGGCATGCTGAGAAAATAAGAAAATAGATTTTTAATGGATTCTTTCTACCTTGAGTAAAAGACCCTTCCATCTCCTTTTCAGACCTTTTTTTTTTTTAATTTGAAAAACAATGTCCTTTAGTGTCATCAATTTTCACAAATATTCAGAAGGGGCTTAAAAAACACCAGCTTTCAAATATGATTTCTTAGTCTTTCATGTGTGTGCCTGATGTAGGTAAATGCTGAAAATGTTCATGGCTGTGATTTATGTAAAAAGAGAGGCTGTTCCCCTAACCAGTCTCATTCTGAACTGTTCAAACCCTTGTCACTAGGGCCATCAAGTGATCAAAAATAGCTCAGGTGTTGAGCTTCTGTTTAATAACTCCACAGGGTATAAGCCTTGTCAAAAGCTCAAGCAGGATGATTCTTTGTACTATTTCTTTTTTTTCTTTTTCTTTTTAATCAACAGAGATGGGATGCAAAGAACATTAAACGAAATGTCGAGAGACCTGGGATCATACCTCAGCTCTGTTTTTAACTTGTTCCGTGACTTTGGAAACATCTTATCTCTCGGGGCCTTAGTTTCCTCAACTAAAAATATGGGCAGAGATGCCATTGTCATATAGTTATAGGTATAAAGGCCCTTTAAGAAATATGGTGTTATAGAGATGGGGGATTCTACTAATTTTCCTTAGAGTAAAACAGAGTTAAAAAAAAAAAAGAAAAACAGCCATTTATTTAATAGAACCTCAATTGTTTTTTTTTTTTTTTGTCAAGAAAACAAATCTAAGGCTAATCTTGCATAATTTCATTATACAGGAGGGAAAAGTGATTTGCAGAGAGTCTATACAAGCTCATAAGCTGAATGGTTACCACTCTATCTCCCCATATGTAGGTAGTTGAGGAATGGTTTACTAGGGGTGAGCTAACAGGGCTGTAGTTTGCTTCCTTTACTAACCAGTAGAACACTGTCCATCTTCACAGAGCTTTGGTTCTCTGGGAGTATCCTGGATGATGGGCTTGACCTGTGAAATAGCTACAGATGCTGCCCTACCTGCCTAGTGTCTGGTGTTATTGAGATGTAGGCTGGAACGCATGGGTCCTCCCTTTGAATCAGCTCTCTGGCACCACAGTGGCCAGTTGTTATATTGGTTGGTCATTAGAGTGGCAGGTCTCTGTCTATGTCTATTCAGACCATCATGTCTGCCCCTGCAGCTTCCCCCTGCATTCTTCAAGGTGAACTCCTCTTGTGAGCCCCTTATACACTCATATGTATGGTAAACTCTTTGTAAAGTTCTAAGGAAATATAAATAGTAACCAGAAGAGATAGACAGGGAAGCACACACAGAGAAAGACAGAGGGAGACAGCGATCCAGTTGTAGAAAGTACAAAGTCCAGGTGCAAAAATAAAGAAACTCTGACTCATGATCTCAATATGTGGTGATATAGTGAAAAGAGCAGTAACTTTGAGTCAGAAAAGTCTCAGTTTATATCCTTACTAGCAGCATCCCTTTGGAGGAGTTGATTAACTTACTGAGCTGGTGAACTCATCTGTAAAATGGAGATGATCATATATGCTATAGGGTCATTTTGAAGATTAAATGAGGTGTTTTGCAAGTGCTTGTAAATAAAAGTCTAACCCCCTTCCTTACATTTTATTATTCAAAGAAACCTACAGTCTATGAGGATAAGCATAAAGACTCTGTTATAATGTAAAGTGGCAAACTACTTCATTGTAAGTAAGAACAAAGTGTTATAAGAATAGAAAAAAACAAGCCTTGAGGAATGAAATCTCAGCAGTGAGAGAGAAAATACACCCGGTGAAGGGAAGAGTGTGTCAAAAGTCTGTGTGTCCACTATGGAGAACAGTATGGAGGTTCCTTAAAAAACTACAAATAGAACTACCATACGACCCAGCAATTCCACTACTGGGCATATACCCTGAGAAAACCATAATTCAAAAAGAGTCATGTACCACAATGCTCATTGCAGCTCTATTTACAATAGCCACGACATGGAAGCAACCTAAGTATCCATCATCGGATGAATGGATAAAGAAGATGTGGCACATATATACAATAGAACATTACTCAGCCATAAAAAGAAATGAAATTGAGTTATTTGTAGTCAGGTGGATGGGCCTAGAGACTGTCATACAGAGTGAAGTCAGAAAGAGAAAAACAAATACCGTATGCTAACACATATATATGGAATCTAAAGAAAAAAAAAAAGTGGTCATGAAGAACCTAGGGGCAGGATGGGAATAAAGACACAGACCTACTAGAGAATGGACTTGAGGATATGGGGAGGGGGAAGGGTAAGCTGGGACGAAGTGAGAGAGTGGCATGGATATATATACACTACCAAATGTAAAATAGATAGCTAGTGGGAAGCAGCCACATAGCACAGGGAGATCAGCTCGGTGCTTTGTGACCACCTAGAGGGGTGGGATAGGGAGGGTGGGAGGGAGAGAGACACAAGAGGGAGGAGATATGGGAACATATGTATATGTATAACTGATTCACTTTGTTATAAAGCAGAAACTAACACACCATTGTAAAGCAACTATACTTCAATAAAAATGTTAAAAAAAAAAAGTCTGTGTGTCAGGCAAGGTTAAGAGCAATGAGTTGCCAGGGTAACTGAAATGAAGATTTTGTTGGGTTATTTTGGAGTGGGACAGGGGCTGGGCTTGGAGGTGGGTTTAGGAGGGAGATTAGCTTGCCAAGAGACGACACTGCAAAGATAGAATGGCTACCCAGGCTTGACTTACTCCCTAAAGGACCTGAAATGCAGCATGAAGTTATGGAAAGAAGGGGCTGAAAACGTGGGTTGTCCTGAGTATATGAGGCAAGATGTGTAAAAAGGTAAAGAGCTTCAAACTCTCCATCTTTCTCGGTGTTCCAATCACTGCATCTTTGGTTTGTGACCCCTATGATTAATCTTTAATACAGTCTTGGTGAGACATGCATGAATTATGCATTTCCCTTTTTTTATCCCAGCATAATCACTTGAAGAAAATTCAGGTCTCAAGTTTCACCTTACTGCTATGTGTTTACGAGTTTATCATCTTTTTTCATTTCTTCCATTTCCATCCAAGCCCATTAAGTTTGGTACCCAAAATTCTATTTTTAGGACTTGGAAAGAATACAATTAATAGAACATAATAAATATATAACTGTATTTTGTTTCTTACTTTCTCATAAAATACATTGAGTAAGGAAATTTTTTCAATTGCCGTTTCATAAAAACACAAGCAGTTCCACAAATTTTATGATTACTCATAGAAAATAGACAAGCTCCATGGTCATTTTTAATTGTCACCATATTCTCAATTGTTTTAAAAAAATCATCCTCTTCCAGATACTAAATACAACTTGGATAAATTCATTATCGCTAGTTTAAAGCCTCTTTTCTCCCTAATTTGAACTAGTAAAGATGGAAGGGATCTAGTTATCTTTATTTCTTTCTCCCTAACCTACTGACCCCTTTGGGCTGAAAAGTAGGCAGTCAGCAGAGTAAAAGAGGGCAGAACATTTTTCACATCATCATATGATCTCATGATTTTTAGGCCTGGTAATCATTTACAGCCAACAGTTTCTTTGGTTGATTCTTCAGTGAATCCTTTGGAAAATGTCCTCCTGAACCCCTCTAACTGCTACTCCTGAAATGGGAGTGATGAAAACTCTTCTTCCAGCTATGGCTCCTGTTCCAGCCCCCACTGTTATAAAAGTCTACTAGGAGTTCAGTAGGTAAACTTCAGGAAAGTGATGCTTCCTCTGGAAAAATACTCCAAGCAGGTAGTATGTTGAATACCAAAATGAGAGCAGCCAGAGACGAGATTAGGGGAGAGCCGAAGACAGCCCATGGAATATTACACAAACAGAAAGGCCACCATCTCTTGAGGACTTACTACATTTCAGGCAGTCTATTTAGATTTTGACCCATGATCCATCCACTTCTTACAAAACACCATGAAAAAAGTGAACAACAGATTTTCAATAAGGGAGTTACTAATCAGATTTTTACTTATTACACAAAACCGGGTGGTCTCTCTAAAATATGAGCCTGGTCATATTATGTCCTTGTCTGGAACACTATACTCAAGATAAAAACCCAAACTTCTTGTAGTCACGTGGAAATGCATGATCTAGTCACTCCAACACCTAAAACAACCTCATTTATGATAGCTAAGTCTACTCCTAAATTTATTAAAAGGATTGAAGGAATAAGTTACTCTAAGTGATCAATAAAAGTTTAGCTCTTATTATGATTAACTTGCCTTGTTCTTCTTGATTCTAGTCCTGTGCTGATGTTATTCCCTCTGTCCAGAATGCTCTTCACCCACCCTCATTCCATCCCACCTGCCTAATTCCTGCTTGTCCGTTAAGTCTTAGACTAGAGTACTCCCTGGTGCCTGCACTGAGCTCTGAAGACCATGCTGAGTATATTTCTTATGAACTTAGTGTGCTGGCCTCTATAATAATATTTACAAGAGTGATTATAATTACTTATCTTCCTCCCACAAGATAGTATAAACTTTGTAAGAAGAGAGCTGGAATAACATTGACCATTTTTCTGCATCCAGGTCATCTCCCAGCATGTCATATACATCTAAGAAATGTTTGTTGATTCATAGATAAGTTCATTTGTGTCATATTTTAGATTCTATGTATAAGTGATATCATATGGTATTTGTCTTTCTCTTTCTGACTTACTTAGTATGATAATCTCTAGGTCCATCCCTATTGCTGTAAATGGCATTATTTCATTCTTTTTTGTGGCTGAGTAGTATTCCATTGTGTATATATATATGTATACTACATCTTCTTTATCCATTCAACAGACTCACAGACATAAAGAACAGACTCGTGGTTGCCAAGGAGGAGGTGCGGTGGAAGAGGAATGGACTGGGAGTGTGGGATTAGCAGATGCAAACTATTACATATAGAATGGATAAACAACAAGGTCCCATTGTACAGCACAGAGAACTATATTCAATATCCTGTAATAAACCATAATGAAAAAGAAAAAAAATGTTTGTTGAATGAAAAGTTCACAGATACATATATATTTAAAAAATCTTGGCCCTGCCACTTACTTGCAATGTCATCTTGAAAAAAGTTTTTCATTTTTTTCCCAAGCCTCTGTTTCACTACTATAAAATGAGCATAAATAATATCACTTTTAAACTTGTTGTAATGATTCAAGACAATGTATGAGCAGAATATATATGTGTTCAGTTTATATTAGTTCCCTCTCTTTCCTGTTCATCCCTCCCCTACCAAGCACAAGGGACAAGATATTGCCTATATTAAGTACCTAACAGGTTGTCAGGCACCTGGTTGATGCTTACTAAATGCCAGTTCCCTTCCTTGTAAATGAAGGGCGATTCATAACACCAGAGTATTGCTGACTACCTAGTGAGTCTTTAACTCAAGAGTATTCAAGGTAAACAGGCCCAAACATTTGTATCAAGTTTATCTAAATAAAAGTTGGGAGACATGTTTTACAGCTAAACCTCAGACGTTCTGTATTTATAAAAGTAATTGTGTTTATATATCTCTAATTTTTATTGACAAAGAGAGAGCAGCTATCTGCTTTGTAACGAAGCTCATCAGAAACATCCACCGGCTTTAGCCAATGTATTTTCATTGCATTCAGAGTAGGCAGTGCCTGCTTCCTACTCTATTTTAGCTGGTAAATGATGTGTTGAACCTAATTACAGTATTTGGCCCAAAGCACAGGATGTTTCTCTTGGTTACCTTTTAATTATCTTGCTAGTTACCTTTTCATTATGAATCTACACTAGCATACAAAGTGCTGCTCCTACACCTTTACCCCTGCTTACACATGGACACTGCAGTTCCCCAAATGCTATAGCTACTTTTCAGCTCTGACTTCATGTATCACCCACCGGAAGCAGTGGTGTGCTGATAAGTGGGCTGGAGAGGGGTGGGGAAGGGTGTATTTGTAGCATTTGCTAACTTTTGTGGTGTAAATATTTCCACTTTTACCAATTTCAAGCAACCAACATGGTATCAATGCATGCAGAGCTGAGAAGAGATGATCAGTAATATCCATATATGGCGCTTCCATCATACAGATGCAGTAACTTCAGCCACTTCATGAGCATATACAATAGTAAAGTTAATAAAATAAAACATTCAAATGATGAGTTTGGGGTATCTATTAATTTTCTTTTTCATCTGCATTATTTAACTGTAGGTTTATATCATCTACTATTTAATAGTGGCTGTGTTTAACAACCAGATGGAGAAATTACTGAAAACTTCACAATTGGATCTCAGCTACAGCAAAGAGCTGTCTAGAATTATGCCCTACACAGTAAGTCCATAGCAATTACTGATGAATGGTTTGCTGAGAGCAGTGGGAAAAATATACAGCAGATTGGTTCTATTTTCTTTCCTCCAATATGTGATACAGATCAAATAAAACCAAGAAATATGCCTGAAGACCACCCAAAAGGTATACTTAGTGCTGCTACAGAGGGGAAGAGACTGAGATGCTCTCTAATTTATCTAAAGTTTTTGACACGAAAAAGAAACCAATCTGACACACAACTTCTAAGGATGCTGTAGGTATGGCTCACAAAGGAGGCTCAAAACTTAATAGCAATGTCAGGTTTATGAAATAAGATTATGAAAGTAGTCCTGAATAGGACTCAGACACACCCTTTATCTTTTCCTGAAAGAGAGCATCTGCAGGGCTTCCCTGGTGGCGCAGTGGTTGAGAGTCCGCCTGCCGATGCAGAAGACGCGGGTTCGTGCCCCGGTCCGGGAGGGTGCCGCGGAGCGGCTGGGCCCGTGAGCCATGGCTGCTGGGCCTGCGCGTCCGGAGCCTGTGCTCCGCAACGGGAGAGGCCGCGGCGGTGAGAGGCCCGCGTACCACAAAAAAAAAAAAAAAAAAAAAAGAGAGCATCTGCAAATGCCTAAAATAGTCATTAAAATTCATCCACTAAATCACACCATACATTACAGTTTTGATTTAAATGTAGAAGAATATATTTGGGGGGAATAAGTTTTTTTAAAATACATCTTTATTGAAGTATAATTGCTTCACAATGCTGTGTTACTTTCTGCTGTATAACAAAGTGAATCAGCCATATGCATACAGATATCCCCATATTCCCTCCCTCTTGGGCGTCCCTCCCACCCTCCCCATCCCATCCCTCTAGGTTGTCACAAAGCACCGAGCTGATCTCCCTGTGCTATGCTGCTGCTTCCCACTAGCTATTTTACATTTGGTCGTGTATAGATGTCAATGCTACTCTCACTTCACCTCAGCTTCCCCCTCTCCGCCGTGTCCTCAAGTCCATTCTCTATGTCTACGTCTTTATTCCTGCCCTTCCACTAGGTTCATCAGTACCTTTTTTTTTTTTTTTTTAGATTCCATATACATATGCTTTAGCATACGGTATTTTTCTCTTTCTGACTTACTTCACTCTGTATGACAGATTCTCTGACTTACTTCACTCTGTATGACAGATTCTAAGTCCATCCACCTCACTACAAATAACTCAATTTCGTTTCTCTTTATGGCTGAGTAATATTACATTGTATGTATGTGACACATCTTCTTTATCCATTCATCTGTTGACGGACATGTAGGTTGCTTCCATGTCCTGGCTATTGTAAATAGTGCTGCAATGAACATTGTGGTACATGTCTCTTTTTGAATTATGGTTTTCTCAGGGTATATGCCCAGTAGTGGGATTGCTGGGTCATATGGTAGTTCTGTTTTTAGTTTTTTTTTTTTTTTTTTTTTTTTTTTTTTGTGGTACGCGGGCCTCTCACTGTTGTGGCCCCTCCCGTTGCGGAGCACAGGCTCCGGACGCGCAGGCCCAGCAGCCATGGCTCACGGGCCCAGCCGCTCCACGGCACATGGGATCCTCCCAGACCGGGGCACGAACCCGCATCCCCTGCATCGGCAGGCGGACTCTCAACCACTGCGCCACCAGGGAGGCCCCTGTTTTTAGTTTTTTAAGAAACCTCCATACTGTTCTCCATAGTGGTTGTATTAATTTACATTCCCACCAACGGTGCAGGAGGGTCGCCTTTTCACCACACCCTTTCCAGCATTTATTACTTCTATATTTTCTGATAATGGCCATTCTGACTGGTGTGAGATGATACCTCACTGTAGTTTTGATTTGCATTTCTCTAATAATTAGTGATGTTGAGCATCTTATCATGTGCCTCTTGGCCATCTGTATGTCTTCTTTGGTGAAATGTCTACTTAGGTCTTCTACCCATTTTTTAATTGGGTAGTTTGTTTTTTTCTTATTGAGCTCCATGAGCTGTTTGTATATTTTGGAGATTAATCCTTTGTCCATTGTTTCATTGGCAAATATTTTCTCCCATTCTGAGGGTTGTCTTTTCATCTTGTTTATGGTTTACTTTGCTGTGCAAAAGCTTTTAAGTTTAATGAGGTTCCATTTGTTTATTTTTGTTTTTATTTTCATTACTGTAGGAGGTATATCAAAAAAGATCTTGCTATGGTTTATGTCAAAGAGCATTTTTCCTATGCTTTTCTCTAGGAGTTTTGTAGTGTCTGGTCTTACATTTAGGTCTTTAATTCGTCTGGAGTTTATTTTTGTATATGGTGTTAGGTAGTGTTCTAATACTAGCAAACAGAATCCAACAATATATTAAAAGGATCATATACCATGATCAAGTGGGATTTATCCCAGGGATGCAAGGATTCTTCAATATATGCAGACCAATCAATGTGATACACCATAATAACAAATTAAGGAATAAAAACCATATGTTCCTCTCAATAGATGCAGAAAAAGCTTTTGACAAAATTCAACACCCATTTATGATAAAAACTCTCCAGAAAGTGGGCATAGAGGGAACTTACCTCAACATAATAAAGGCCATATATGACAAACCCACAGCAAACATCATTCTCAGTGGTGAAAAACTGAAAGCATTTCCACTGAGATCAGGAAGAAGACAAGGATGTCCACTCTTGCCAATCTTATTCAACATAATTTTGGAAGTCTTAGCCACAACAGTCAGAGAAGAAAAAGAAATAAAAGGAATACAAATTGGAAAAGAAGAAGTAAAACTGTCACTGTTTGCAAGTGACATGATACTATACATACAAAATCCTAAAGATGCCACCAGAAAACAACTAGAACTAATCAATGAATCTGGTAAGGTTGCAGGATACAAAATTAATGCACAGAAATCTCTGGCATTCCTATACACTAACAACAAAAAATCAGAAAGAGAAATTAAGGAAACAATCCCATTTACCATCACAACATAAAGAATAAAATACCTAAGGAGGTGAAAGACTTGTCCTCAGAAAACTATAAAACACTGATGAAAGAAATCAAAGATGACATAAACAGATGGAGAGATATACCATATTCCAGGATAGGAAGAATCAACATTGTGAAAATAACTATACTACCCAAAGCAATCTACAGATTCAATGCAATCCCTATCAAACTACTAATGGCATTCTTCATCGAATTAGAACAAACAATTTTACAATTCGTATGGAAACATAAAAGACCCTGAATAACCAAAGCAATCTTGAGAAAGAAAAATGGAGCTGCAGGAATCAGGCTCCCCATCTTCAAACTATACTGCAAAGCTACAGTAATCAAGACAGTATGGTACTGGCACAAATACAGAAATATAGGTCAATGGAACAGCACAGAAATCCCAGAGATAATCCCACACACATATAGTCACCTAATTTACGATAAATGAGGCAAGAACATACAACGAAGAAAAGACAGCTGCTTCAATAAATGGTGCTGGGAAAGCGGGAATAAGTTTTGATAAGCTGCATATAACTTAGCAATCTTCTTGTGCCTTTAGACAATAGACATTTTATGTTATTTAAAAATTTCTGAGCTGAAAGAAACTTAAGAGATCACCTAGTTCAACTTCTTCACTTTATCAATGTGAAAACAAAACCCAGAAAAGGGAAATACTTTTCTGAAGCTCACTCAGAGATGGAGCTCCACTCACTGTAATCAGTCTTTTGACTTATAGGGGTAGACTTATAGGGGTCTTTTGACTAATAGGGGTATCCCTATTGTATACACATCAGACTCAAGGAGTCTAAGTGGCTTGTCTAAAATTACATAGATTATAACCTGAGTCAAGGTTAAGGCTGGAAGTAAGTAGGTTCCTTGTGATTACAAAGTTATCATATCTCTCCTATCCCACTCATGTGAGTTAATGTTGCTATTGAATGAATATGTATTGTTCACCTATCAAGAGCCAGGGATAGGGGATTGAACAGAAACAGAACCTGCCCTATACCTCATGGTGCCATGTGAGCTTGTAATAGGGTAAGTGCATGTGGTCAACAAGACCTGGTAAGGCTCCCCCTCCTCTTTGGGGCCCCCAATCTGAAAACAAACAGATCCTGTCAGTGAAACAGTAATTGTCAGCATCTCTCCTAAACAAGCTCCAAATTCAATTATGTGACCCTTGTAACTAAAGATCATCAGCAGGTCTTGGGACTGAGATGGGGAGAAAACATCGTAATATTCTACTCCACTAAGGCTCTAACTTCACCATGCAAGGACATATGTCATTGTCAGCCATCAAGCTTCCTCTCGCCCAGAAGAGTCTCCTGGGAATCTCTGCCTTGTTTCCAGCCTTTTAGTAGTCCACTAATCTCCAGACTCCTTCCCAAGTCTTATCTCAGTAGGTGAGGAGGCAACTTTTCAAACCCTGAAGTGACAATAGACAGAGTATTCTAGATTCAGGGAGAAGAAAATTAAGGAGAAATGATATCAAGCCAGGGCAATCAACCTTGGTCACCCCACTCTCCACAACCCCTTGCTTCTTGCTCCAAGGTATTTGTCAGTCTGATATATTCAAGTAGAAGAATAATTCACTCAAGATATCATGGATGTGCTGCTATAATAAAAATGAGAACATCCACTGAAATCAATGAATGAAATCTTGAATATATGATGAAAAAGAGCACAAACCTCCCAATGAGGTGAAATCTACTGAGTAGAAGACAATAACAAGTAAGAAACAATTTCACACTCTCAATCATTTCCGTTAATAATTACTGTTCATATTCCATGTTTCAGGAAATGTGCTAGGTTAGGAAAACTTTCTCCTCTTCACTATAACCACTGTTACACTCTAACAGTGTAACAGAGAGCAGAAGTCTAACAGAGAGCAGAAGTCTCTACCACTGAAAGACCAGATGTTGATGATGAAGGCACCAGAGAAGAATGCAGAGAAGGAAACAATGAGACCCACCCCTCCATCCTCAAGTCACTGGGTCGGCTGGGACCTCCTAGATTCCAAGTTTGCATCACAGTTGGCCTTGATTCAGAATGAACACCCAAATATGTATTTGATGTAAAAGAAAGAAATACATATTTGAGAAGATTTGGGTGACTGGGAAAAAAATATCTTCCAGGAACAGCAATGCCAAACCTAAGATAGGAGGTTGGGATTAACATATACACACTACTGCATATAAAATAGATAATCAACAAGGACCTACTGTATAGCACAGGGAATACTATTCAATACTCTGTAATAACCTACATGGGAAAACAATCTGAAAAAGAATAGATATATGTATATGTATAACTGAATCACTTTGCTGTACACCTGAAACTATAACATTGTAAATCAACTATAATATAAACACAACATTGTAAATCAACTATACTCTAATAGAATATAAAAATTAAAAAAAAGAATAGCTACTATCTCTACCCTCACTTAAAAAAATGAGATGTTCCCCTTGTTCATTTCAAAACTTCCTGACCATGCTAATTATAGCAGTTTGGTGTGCCAAGTTCCACAACTAGTAATCATAACCATTCTCTATATTTGTATAGCAGCTTTGTTTGGATGGAAAAAATATATTTATGAATGTTACCACATTTGTTGTCACTATACCCCGTGGTTATTACACACCATACTGCATCACTTAGAAGTATGGGTAGGCAGGGGACAGTTATTACTAATGGAATGAAAAAGCAAAAAAGACACTTGAATGAGGACCTCACCACTGATATTTGATAGCAAGGGCATCTGGTCACAAGGACACTCAGTTTCATAAGCAAGAACGTGATTAATCAGAAGCTCTGCATTTTAATTTTCAGGGCACCTCCAAGTACACCAAAATGTTAAACGATCATTTCACTAGGATGTGTTGCATGGATTCAATAGGTAGGCTCCTGAAATCTTTAGGAAGATTAACTGAAATTTTTGAACTTAAAGTAGCTTCTATTATAAAAGCATACTTTTACATAAGTTTTTCTCCAAGTGTTTAAAAATAAATAACATGTAGAAGTTTCAAGTTTTCCAAAACAACCAGTCGCGCATGTTCTCCACATCCACAAAGCTCTCTTTAGTCAGGTGTGTGTGTGTGTGTGTGTATTCCATTCTTGTTTTTATGAAAATAATAAATACTTTCTCTAAGATTAATAATTACTTAAATGCAATCAGGTTATGAAAGGGATCATCATAGTCTGGCATGTCTCCTTTTAGGCCAGATGAAAAGTGGTCTGCCTAAAATGATAACTTTCTTATCACTGCATCTGTGACATTCTCTGTGTTCTTGGATTAAGCATCTATATCATCCATCCTGTTATATCTCCCCCGTTCATCACTTCTTAAATCTTTCTCCAACTCCACTTGACTATTATAATTAATAACCTTGCTGTGTCTCCCTGGTTTAAAATGTGATGAGGCTCTGACATTAATTAATTTCCTTCCACAGGATTTTATCTATCTCTTCATTGATTGATTGACTGATTGATCCAACAAAAGTGAACAGATGCCTATATGCTTGTCACAGAGAAGGGAGAAGATAAATGGGTACCGTCCCTCTTCTCAAGTCTCTTACTGTGGAGCAGAGAAGACCAGCATGTAAACATAATGATGCTGCTGCATTACTGGCAATAGAATTAAGTTCAAGTGCTCCCTGATGGTAGTGAATTTCAGATTATGTCATCCTCTAGGGGAGGACAGTGGAAAGTCTCATCTGAGAAGGGATATTTGAGCTGAACCTTGAAGACCAACTAAGAATTTTCCAGGGGCAGAAGCAATTACCTAGTGTTCTGGGAAGGGAGAAGTATGAACTAAGGCCCCAAAATTGAAATTGTGTATCTCAGTCCTGGAACAAGAAAACTTAAGAAGAGCCCCCAGTTTCTCCTATGAGATAACTGCTGACAATGGAAGGACCCCACTGTCCGTGAATCTGTTGTTGATCCAGGCATTAATTATGGGACCCGGACCTATGAAGGAGAAGCACAACACACTTAACTGACAGAGAACAATGTAAATCCTCTTCAGTGACCATGACAACTATATAGGCCTCCTAAGTGGCTTTTAAGTCTCTATTTATTCTCTGTGACACGTAATATGTCTTCTGGACATAAGTCCTCTAAGGGATATAACCTGAACCAACTGGCTCGCTTTCTTCAACATCCCTAAAATCTGTGGTTAATTTCAAAAATAGTCAATTTACACTGGCACAGTAAGGCAGAATGCTGGAAAGTCTGCATACATTTATTTAAAGCTCCAAAGCAGAAATTAAGCTATACTCTCATGGCATGAATTAGTGGTCATTACAACTACTAAAAAAAGAAAAGGAAGGCAGTGAGGACCATAATACACTGTTGGTATAAAGACATGGCCAACAGACAGGAAGGAAGTTATAATCTTGAGGGGTCACTGTGGGGTATCTAGGTGTTGGTAATATTCAATGATTTGACCTGTATAGAGGTTTCATGGATGCTCATTTTACAATCCTTAATAAGCTAAATCGTTTTATTGTATGTGCTTTTTTCATATAGTATGTTTCACAATGAAAAATAAATTCTTAGAACAAAATAACCCTATTGTCTTCCCTATCAGTGGAATCCTGGGTGAATTTGGCCACTGCCCCTAATATCTGAGCATCGAGAAGCAATGTATGCACAACTAATTATATATCATCTTCCTACATCTTCTCTGCCTTTTGGCACCCCAAAATGATCACCTCTTCTGTGATCAAACCTGCCCCTTAACTCCTTAGCCGGCCCTGTGAATCCTCTGCATCAACATGGGATCTGATAGTAAAAGAGAGTATAAACCTCTAGGATCCCCAGATCCCTTCAGGGCCCATCCTCTTGAGGAATGGTACCCACAGAGGTTAAGTCCAGGAGATTCTGCTGGCTTTGTATTTTTACCAAAAGGCTCATGAACTATGGAACCAGTCAGAACTGGGTTTCAGTCAAGTTCCTCCACCATTTTACAGGAAGCTGATCTTGAGAAAGTAATTTAATTCTTAAAAACTTCAGTTTTTCACCTATAAAGTGGATGTGATAATACCTACTTCTCTGTCTTTTTTTAAAATTAAATGAAGCAATGCACACAAAAAGGCTTAGTGTCATGTCAGGCTTGAGTAATGCAACTTATTGTCTCCACTCGTAACTGTCAGGGAGGTTCAGGCCATGAGACGCACTGCTCTATCTCAAATGACTCTGTTACCCTGAGATACCACCTGGCACTTCTGATAAACCCTGGGGCCCAGCCTAGCACTCTGGGATCCTCATACCATTTATATGTCATCCAGATAGATAATGGTTGCCTGTTCCCATGAATTCCATGTTTTAGTGACTCCTTCCTTATTTCCAATGCTGCACTCCCCGTTCTTGGCTGGGTATTCTGGTGCCAGTTGTGACCAGTGCCATCACCTGAACTTGCTAGATTTGGATCTCGTCCCTTTGGATCTCTTCAAGTCAGTTGTTTGCTACACTTAGCAAAACATCTAGGTTCCAGGCCTCACCCTGCAAACCTCAGCAGTGCAATTACCTGGAAGAAGCCAAAATGTGTCTTGGAGTTTGTCCCCCTGAGGGCAGATCCTGAGAAATGCCTTTGAGAGAAGTTAGATTGTATGGAAGATGACACTGGGAAACACTGGAAGAGAGTGGGGAAATGAGACTGGGAGAGGAAGAAACCCAATCAAAGATGTATGAGCCAGTTAAAACCACGGGTAATGGGAGTGCAAGTCTTCTGGGGCAGCGTTCCCCAACCCCTAGGAACCAGACTGTGCAGCAGGAGGGGCGAGGCAGGCAAGCAGAGCGAAGCTTCACCTGCGGCTCCCCATCGCTCACATTACCACTGAACCGTCCCCGCCCTCACGCCCCGGCCATGGAAAAATTGTCTTCCACGAAACCGGTCCCTGGTGCCAAAAAGGTTGGGGATCACTGCTCTAGGGCATTCTACGAGATGGTATAAAACACAATTCAGGCTTACCCAAGAGGTTTAATGCATAAATTGCATGTCCATCATTGGTTGAGGACTTCTTCCAGGGGCATTCACTCTCTGGAACTTCCAGCTTGCCCTGCCCGTGGCTCGAGACAAGCCCCAGGTGTTCCCAATCAGCAGCATGCAGAGGGTAAGAGTGAACGCTGAGGGGGTCTAGGTAGGACTCTCAGTTACACTAGCAGATACTAAATCCTACACTCAGCTATCGTGAACATTGTTCCAGAATCTCACAAGAAAGTTTAAAGATCCGTCACATACGAATGCCCCCAATGTTCTTCCAGGAAAAGAACGTTGATTACAGCCTCGTAATGGACTTACCTGATCCAGACTCGTTTCCTGTACTGTGCTCGGCTAGCAAGAACATGGAACAGAGTACTGACTATTTAACTATTAGGAAAGCATTTTCAGCTCAATAACTGCTGTAAAGTAAATAACTTGGTGGTGTAAATTGTCTCCGTTTATAAAAACGATGGAGGTAAGGAAAACTAAAATGGATGCCATTCACCCTCCGCAAATATTTGCCTGCTTTCTCCCATTGTTTTTGTTTTTTTTCACCACACGTAGGAATTTCCACACAGCAGCTTTTCCAAGCCATAGTCATCTTTGCAATGTTTTAGGTGCCAGACCTTTTATACAGTATATTACAATAACCTGGTAATAGAGATAGCATTATCCCTATCTTAAACAAGACAGAAAATTTAAACGATTTCCTTCATGACAAGTAAATAGTTAAACCCAGGACTCAAAAACAACTTGTTCTTTCTTTTTAAACTTTTAAATACCTGTCCTTTCGCCACACTGTCTCCAGGGATTGTGTCCAGAACTCACTTTGCCCTCAGGAAGCTGACAGTTGTCCTGTGTTGCTGCTACCGTTCCATTCACGTCACACTGAGGCTCTGCGGAGAGCTCTGCACAGCTGTGCCTAGTTACCCTCCAATCAGGACTCAGCCCAACTCATCAGACAGGTCTCCTCTGGGCATGTGCAGTGGAGACTGTGTCTTTGACTGCACATGCGTAACTACAAAGAATGGCTCCTATGATGCCTTACACCCTTTCCCCACTGAATAAAGGCAGACCAGCCTGGACACTTCAGAGGAGACTTGCAAAACCCTAGGATCCTCTTGTGTCCTTTTAGAGGACACAGCACTTGGAGCTGAACAGTTCATCAGTTCATTGCACCCTCTCAGTCAATGTTCTTCCCTGAGCACTCTTCAGGTTCTGCTATGGAAGGTGGGGCTGGGAAAAAGACAGTAGTTTGGAGATTGGCCAGGGCCCCAGCATGTGCATTTTCTAAGGTGCCGTCTCCTAACAGTGTGTGGCCAGGAGCTCAAACGGGCCTCCCTGCTGCCAGCTCTTGGTGACTTGGGCCGGGCCAGGTCTCCTAGGCTCATCAAAACCATGTTCATCCCAGACCAGTGTGGGACAGAGGAGACAGTGAGGGTTTCACAACTTCTCCCCCAGGTTTGGGTAGTACACAAAATGGGAAGGTGAAGACATAACTGAGGTCACTGTAAGATATTCAAAATTTCATTCAAAATATCAAGGTCTGGGGGGATAATCCTGATAAAATGTCTTCTTTCAGGCATCACATCTGACACTTTCCTGGTCTTGAAAGTGTCAGTCCCTTTCGGTGATTTTTACTTACCCACCCACCTTCTCACTCTCCCCAGAATTACAGATAATCAAGCACTGAAGGTTCCACTTCTATCCCATCTTTTTCCTGTCCCCTCTTCTTACCTCTCACTACCATAGCTATACACAGTCTGACCACAATTGCTGCATCTAGTTTCATCACATATGAAATCCTCCAATTTACCCCATGCTTTGGTCACTGCTGACATTTTGCCATCTCTGTTTGCTCCTTCCGTGTCATGGCTCACATGTGTTTCTCAGCTTGGAGTTCTTTCCACCCTCATCTCCGTGTTAGAAATTCAGCCCATCCTTCAGACACATTTCAAATGCCAGCGTTTCTGAGGAAACTTACCAGATCCCCCAGATGAAAGTCGTCACCCCTCCTGACACCCAAGACTAGTCATTTCTGTCTCCCTCATGCCATTTCCCTTTAGCAGTCTTTGTTATGCTGAATAGTTTAATTTGTTTATCTCCTATATTAGAATATATATTTCACCTGGAGAGGGGGCAAATCCGAGCGTTGTGAAATGTGACAGTTGAACAAGATGTTAAAGATCATCCATTGGGGCTTCCCTGGTGGCGCAGTGGTTGAGAGTCCGCCTGCCGGTGCAGGGGACACGGGTTCGTGCCCCGGTCTGGAAGGATCCCACATGCCGCAGAGCGGCTGGGCCCATGAGTCATGGCCGCTGAGCCTGCGCGTCCAGAGCCTGTGTTCTGCAACGGGAGAGGCCACAACAGTGAGAGGCCCGCGTACCGCAAAAAAAAAAAAAAAAAGATCATTATTTGAGAGGTATTAAAATGTGAATCCATATGCATCTCAAAATTGATGAAATATGGAATTTTTATTCCTTACTCAGACTCTGAACTTCCTGAGAGCATGGGTGCATGTTTGTCCATATATGTTTTACACATAGAATTCTATGGCCCCTTTAAAAAATGCTGTTTCTAGTCCTTATGATGTAGTGGAAATCTCCAGGCTTTGGAGTCATGTACTAGCTCTGAGTCCTTTGGGCAATTTCCATGTAATAGTGCTAATGTGTAGTTATCTAAAACAGTGTGTATAAATCATCTAATTTGATAACTGGCACACGGTAGGCATTAAAAATTATTGGCGTGTTGAAAAATATTATTGGTAATAGAACTCAGGAAGTGGGGGAAAGCCCTCTTTCTATCCTTCTCCCATCACCCTTGTTTAATATTTCAGATGCTGAGGAGGCTGAAGAACATTTGCCTTCCTGTTTCCAAGAACAGTAATGAGATAAATTAGTCAGGCCTGAGCAATCCCTTGATAGAATTGAGACAAACCCACAGTTGATTTTTTTTTTAACCTGATGAAAGACAGAATGTGGCAGACATAGGAGAGTTGCGTGCCATCCACTGAAATTTCTGAGGTCTGTGGATGAGGGTCCAACAGTGTCTAGTAGTGAAAACAGGACCACAGAAATCTACATGGCAGGGCAAAGGAACAAATAAAGGTCACCTTCTTGGTTTAAAAAAAAAAATCCCTAGCTTTCCTGATGTAATCCGATTTAATGAGGTGTGGAAATTCAGAGCTCTTTGAAATTTTAAAGCAATTACAACACAAATGACTCCAAAGCAAGCTGAGCTTATTATGGGGAGACCATAAAACACTAAACTTCAGAATGTCAGGAAAGCAGAATGGTTCTTGGCTGGTATGTCAGAATTGTTGGGAGGTTTGTGGAATTGTCAGCACCTGAATATCCTCAGAGACTAGCTTATTGCAGCAAATGCATCATTTCATTTGGGAGTGACTGCTTTTTGTATTTTTATAAAAGAGGGTGGGCACCCGTTTCCATGCGACCTGCACAGTTTCTTTCGGAATGGCACACAGTTCAGTGGAGGGGAAAAAGAGAGAATGTAATTTTCTGTTGATAAATTAGGCCAAGATGTCTTATGCAAGCACCCGTCAGCTGCAAATTTGTGTTTTAACACCCTCCCCAGAAGAGTTGAAGGTATGCTCAAGTTTGTGAACTAGCACAATAAGATCAACCTTGTTAATGGACCAATGAGCCTACTTTCTTTACATGTAGGAATGGGCCATTATTTCCCATCCACATGTCCAGTGTCTCCCTAGGGTCTGAAACTACCTCCACCTTCAAGCAAATGGGATTTAGGGACTTCTGGTGCATCATGTCAAAATCAGTACCACTCCCGTGACTACCTATTGGAGCTCTGACCTTGTGGCCCATGGCTGGTCATTGTTTACTTCAGAAGTTTGTGTTGACACTACTATATACAAGACAGATAATCAACAAGGACCTACTGTATAGCACAGGAAACTACTCAATGTTCTATGATAACCTAAACAGGAAAGGAATCTGAAAAAGAATAGGTATAGGTATAACTAACTGAATCACCTTGCTGTACATCTGAAACTAACACAACACTGTAAATCAACTATACTCCAACATAAAATAAAAATTTTTTTAAAAAGTTTGTATTGAGTGCCTACCACATGCCAGACACTCCTCTGGGCATTGAAGCTGGAGCAGTAAAGAAGGCAATTGAGGCTTTGACTCCCATGGAAAATACACTCCAGGGGAGAGAAGCCAAACAGGAAACAATGAGGGTTGGGGACTCCTGGTTCTCTCATGAGGCCAAATCATTTTTCAGTGACCTTTCATTTTACAGATACTTGCTGAACATTGATTCTGTGTCAGGCACCGGGGAAACAGAAGGCACTGAGTGTGGTGGCAGTGCCCTAGAGGAACTTAAGGTCTGGGCAATGCATTTACAAATTAAGGTGATTTATTTAAACAAAAGGAAGGGAGCCTCAGTTTTCTGGGGCCATTCAGCAGACTTTGCAAAAGTGGGTAATGAAGAAGTTCACGGGGCATAAATGAGACATAACGGGAACTTTAAGAGAACAGTCTGCAGAGATGGCGATGTTCTGGTAACAAGTTCTCTAACTGATTTCCTGTGTCTGAGGGTCCCTTTAATGCCCAGACCATAAAGCTTGAAGCCTCCCTTCTCTTTCCCATTTGCACACCAAAACCACCTTCTTAGGAACCAAGTCTTGAATCCTCACCTTGGACCTGGCTACCTGCCGACTGACCGCCCTGAAGCTTCCTGTTCCACCTCCCACGTCTTGCAGGCTGTGCGGAGGGTGTTTCACACCCACATGTTGGGGCACTGCCATAATCCCCTAGAGGGCTCCCAGACAATGCATTGCACTTGAGTTACCACTTGCTTTCTCTTATCCTCTGACTCTAAGAACACACTCTCCAGCAGGCCCTTTCCCCTTCTCTGGTCCACACCAGGGCAGAGGTTAGTCCAGATTCAGTGGTGTGCTGGTAAATGCTTAACAGCAGCTCTCCAGGAAAAGGCAATGTCTCAATTTGTAACATTTTCAGGGTTTGTGGTGTAGAAACTCTGTCATGGCCTATTTCAAGTGACCACAACGGAGTTGGGAAGAGAGAAACACATTCAGGGTGTTCAGCCCTGAGCCGCAAACCTCAGCACCGCAGAAATCTGCCCTGGTACACACACTGCAACTAACCTCATTTACTTTACTTATCGTCTTGTTTTTGATGTCTCAACTGTCCTGTTGGTGTAAATGTTCTCTTATCAGTGAGACCATCCGTAACCACCCAGTATAACAGTTGTGCTCAGTCACACACTTCCTCCTCCTTCATTCTCTTTCTACTTAACCTGAGTTATTCTGCTTTATAGTTCTCTTACCACCTGACATATAAGGACTTGAGTGTTTATTGCCTAATTTTTTCCCCACTGGAATGAAAGTACCTATGAGAACAATAGCTGCGATGTCTTCAATTCTTAGAGAAGCATCAGACCCCATGGTAGGCATTCATTAAATATTTCTTAAATGAATGGTTGAATATATGAATATATATTTTCCATTTATGGTACAAGCCATGGGTCAGGAAATGCTTTCATTAATATACACAAGTATATTCATATCAGTGAAATTTGTAAGGTTTATCATTCAGCTTTTATATCAAATAATTTATGCGCATTATGAAAGTGCATTTATGTTTTTTCTGAACTGAAATTTTGGGGATTTTTTCTGTCTTGTTTTCCTTCTAGGCATAGAAGTTCTTATAAATGATCACATGACACTTTGGCGTAGCTAATAGGGAATTTAAAGTCATTTATACCTTACCTTTGTACCATAAAGATTTTTATGACATTTATTTGTATTATGTTTGCATTTAGCTTACTTTATTTGTATTATGTGTGCATTTATTTGTGTTATGTTTGCATTTAGCTTACTTTATTTCACTGCCAGTGTACCCTTTATTTCAATATCCTATAACATTTATTTTTTATATCATTATATTTCTATATGCCGTCTAAACTTCAAAACCAGGAAGAGGTAAAACACACACACACACATACACACATGCCCATACATAAAGATACAGTCTATAGATAAGTATCACCATGGCAATAAGTGAAGTGTATATACATATTATCTTTTATTTGTAATTTATAAATTTTTAAAAATTATGTGAAATGTCAACTAAGAGGACATATAGTCTAAACATATATCTAACTTTTATAATCAACCGAAGAGTTAATTCAGTAGACATGTATAGTGAATAGAAATGACTGTTTTGAAACGTTTTGACTTTAAGTCAAACGCAAAAGTTTTAATATGACTCTACTGTCCACTTTTCCACTCCTATAAATATTATCTTATTCTTAACAGTACTATCATAAGTTACTGGCATATCTTCTCTTCTAGTGTGAGTTTCTTAAAGATGGGGCCATGTTTTATTCATTGCCATAACCAAATTGTAGCTGCCCCAGTATTCTATTATCTGATACGCACTTTTAAATGAATGAACTTCACAAGAAAAGTAGATAATTTCCAAAATTTCCAAGTTATTTTTATAGCCTAATGATTAATGATTTGATTAAATATTTATAAAGTAGATCTTACAAACATAACAATTAAAACATTTTGCCATCAAAAAGTGAAGCGATGCCTCTAATGTAATTCTAACTGTAACCCCCTTTTGTACACAAACATCAATCTGCTTCAAAGTGTGATTTTTTTATGAACTCAGGTCAGAAATCTGATGAGTGGGATGGGACTTCTTACAAAATTTCTGTAGGAAAGAGGATATTGTGTGATTATGTTTAGTGGATAAGATATATACATGATAAAATTCTTCAGTAGACATATTTGAATAAGTGTTTATTATTTTATGGAAAGCAAACAAGAAAAAAAAGGAGAATTAAATTCAGTGAGGTTTTTTTGTTGTTGCTGTTCATTTGTTTTGTTTTTTTGGAGAAAGGTGTTTTGGCAGCCAGTTAGGGATACCTGAATATTCACAAATGATAATTTTAAGGAGTTAAGTTATATCCCCTTAACAGTTATGGATGGAATTTTTTTAAAAGCTGTTGAAAGAAGGAACAGAGATCACATAGCCCAAGTCAAAATCTTCTGCACATTGACTTTCAATATTTCCAGTGAATCATGTATAAACCTGTTAGAATTTCTAATGAAATGTATGCCAGATTAAAAGAATCTTCTGCCAATTTTTGTTCTTTCAATATTATAAGAAGAAGAAAGAGAAGCATGTTGAAAATGTGTAGATTTCTCACTCAACAATGTTTCTTTTCCTATGCACATCAGTTATTGGAAATGTAGAAATTCTATTTCATGATTTATTTCTAGATTTTCGCCTTACACACTTTAACACAGTACTACAATTCTTCTAATGAAAGTTTCCATTGTCAGCTTGATTCTTCCAAGAAATAAGTGCATTTCACGTAGAGAATAAAAAGAAATAGGGCTGTATCCCATCATCATTTTCTAAGCTTGGATACATAGTTACACTTTTATCCTTTGTTGAATGGTAATCTGAAAACTTAATGGTTTGTGCAATATTAATGTTTTCTAAGGATATTGGTCTATAGGATATTCTTGACTCTTAACGGCATGGGACCCATTCAATTCCTTTTGGCTCATGTCTCCCTACTCTTCTCTCTTCACTTGATTACCTATTTGAGTATCTACCTGACATAGGATCATAAAAGCTAACTATTAAGTAGGAAATTTAGAGGGCATTTAGTCAAATGCTGTATATTAAGTGCATGCTCTCTGTATGGAATTTTGGGAATTTCAGCTTGTCATAAGAGTTATTGTTAACAACTGTTCTGTTAATAATGGGAGTGAGTTTATTCATGTATTCACTCTTTAACGTATAATTACTGAGCACCTGTGAACTGCCAGGTACTGAGTTAGGCACTATAGAAGATAAAGAACTAAATTAAATATGAACTCTGATAGCACACTGCCTCTGTCCAATCTATATTGTAGATGTCTTTCTTCTAGTGAAAACATTTAACTTTTCAAATCTAGTTTTAGTTTCCAACAAACATTATTGTTTCTATACATAAAATCATGTGTAAATATATAGTTTTTAAAATGTAGATATATAGATACAGAATTTTACAAAATAGGCACATTCTAGAAATCCCTATAAAAGTCTAAATCTCTATATACATTTTGTAATTCTCCTTAACAGGCAAACTTCTCTACCCTCTTTATTAGATTAAATTGGACATATTTTTCATCCGGGGATATTTTTCATGAATTGGAGGAATAGGAACAGGGTGGCTTTGGTTTGTATGAATTCATAGTACTCTTTACAACAAAAGCTAATTGTTTTAACTTGCATTTACACACTGCTTTCATATGACACTTTTATACAAAGGATCAATGCTTATGTATATAACACTATTCCTCTGAGAACACTGAGTCTTCATACCCACAGTATCATTTAACTTATAAAGGTTGTGGATCTATTATCCTAATTTTATAGAGAAGGAAAAACAGAAATAGAGACGGGTGAAGTGATTTGCTGTAGGTCAACTAGTAAGCAACATATCCAGGTATAAAAGAGTCTCAACTCCTACTAAGTACACTAGGTACTTAATTATTTGCCAAAGGGACGATGATCTAGAATGTTTTTATCTGTTAATCAGATGCCTTTTGAAACTGGAAGACTATGCTCTCTCTCTCTCTCTTTTTTTTTTTTCTCAAAAAAAGGCCTTCATTCCTTAGTATAAGTTGGGAGAAAAATTAATCATGACAATTATATGAAATATTTATATATATGTATGAATCTATATGTATAAGATTCTTTTTTAATTCAATATAGTCTTAAGGGAAGATTCTCTTTTTCTCAAGTTGGACTTCTCTTAAAATTTTTCCCTTTAAAATATTTCCTCATATCATTACCAGGGGACTTCCATTAAGGTTCAAATTAATTTAATTCCAATTAATATTTTTTTGACTCAAGGGTTATTTAAAATTATGCTTTTCATTTTCAAACATTGAATTATAGTCTAAAGCTTTAGCATAATTTTATTATGTTCAGAGAATATGCTACATAATATTTTAGTTTTTTGAAATACATATTTCAAGTTGAATGTACTATTGTCTCACCACCATTTGTTAAAATAACTATTCTTTCTACAGTGAACTACCTCAGCAACATTTTTGAAAATCAGCAGTCTGAATATGCATAGATTTATTTCTGCTTCTATTTTCCAGTTCCATTAATCTATATACTAATAATTATGTCAATACTGAATAATAATAATGTCTTAAAATCAGGTAGTATGAGTCCTCCAACTTTGTTCTTGTCTTAAAAAATCTGTTGGTTCATCAAAGCCCGTTACTTATCCATATCAATTTCTACAAAGAAGCCTGCTAAAATTTTGATTGTGTACATATTGAATCTAAAGGTCAATTTAGGGAGAGTTGACCTCACCAATATTGAGTCTTCTGATCCAAGGACTTGGTATATTGATAATTTTATTAAGGTGTGTCAGCATTTTTTGTAGTTTTCATTATATATAATATAAACATACCTTGTTTAATGTATTCTTGTTTTTTATTCTTTTTATACTATTTATTGGATTTAATTCTTTTTAAATTTTTTTCTTTGTTAATATATAGAAATATAATTGACTTTTGTAATTTACCTTTATAATTATGTCTTTAATCCATGGGTGGCTTAAGAGTATGCTGTTTATTTTCTAAGTATTTGGGAATTTTCCAGATATCTTTCCAATACTGATTTCTAGTTTAACTCCTTTTTTTTTTCAGAGAACATAGCATATGATTTCAATCATTTTAAAATCTATTAAAACATATTTTGTAGTTTAGCATATATAAAAAATAAAGTAATTGAAAAAGATTCTTCTGATTAAGATGACATCATAATGATGATGAGTTAAACTAAGAAGATATATAAACACTAAAATATATGCTCCTAATAACATGTCCTAAACTATGAAAAATAAAATAGAATGATATACAGGTAAATATATAATCATAAGGGAGATTTTAATGTACATTTTGGTAAGTGATAGAACAATATGCCATAAAGTTTTTTCAGTCTCTATTTAGGAGCTCTGCTACCTAGCTTGATTGAAAACTTCCTATATTGCATAAATTCAGGATAAACCTTTCTCACTGACTTTTAAAATATTGTTTTCTTTGTCTTAAAAGCCCTTCCTTCAGATGAATGGATAAAGAAGATGTGGCACATATATACAATGGAATATTACTCAGCCATAAAAAGAAACGAAACTGAGCTATTTGTAATGAGGTGGATAGACCTAGAGTCTGTCATACAGAGTGAAGTAAGTCAGAAAGAGAAAGACAAATACCGTATGCTAACACATATATATGGAATTTAAAAAAAAAAAAAATGTCATGAAGAACCTAGGGGTAAAACGGGAATAAAGACACAGACCTACTTGAGAATGGACTTGAGGATATGGGGAAGGGGAAGGGTAAGCTGTGACAAAGGGAAAGAGAGGCATGGACATATATACACTACCAAACGTAAGGTAGATAGATAGTGGGAAGCAGCCGCAGAGCACAGGGAGATCAGCTCGGTGCTTTGTGACCGCCTGGAGGGGTGGGATGGGGAGGGTGGGAGGGAGGGAGATGCATGAGGGAGGGGATGTGGGAACAGATGTATATGTATGACTGATTCACTTTGTTATAAAGCAGAAACTAATTAAAAAAAAAAAAAAAAAAAAAAAAAAAAGCCCTTCCTAATATTTTTACTTGCCCATTCTGGTCAATTAGCTAAAGTGCTATAACCTCTAAAGAGGTGTTTCTACTCTCCTTCCTTCTGAGATTGAATAGCTAATATTTATTAAATGTTTATTCTGTGAAAGACTCCATGCTAATTACTTTAATTAGTCATCTCTTTTATCTTTACAACAAACTATTAGGTATATTTTGCTCATTTTATTCATCATGAAGTTGAGATTCACGTAGGTTAAATAATTTGCTAAGTTTAAACATTTTCTGTATGACAAAGTGAGATTTACACCCAATAGTTCCTATTCAAAACCCCATATTCTTAAATTCTATTCTAAACTGCATTGTACATTTTCTTATCTCTGTTGGTGTGAACCAATTTAATAGCATGCACCCGAGTCTAATTCGATTTCTTGTTGTATGTAACAATTGACCTGGATATTAGACATGTCCCCTTTGAGAAAGGCCAAATGCTAGAAGCACATTTTCTAGAAGCAAGAACAAATACTTGTAATATTTATAATTTTCATTCTCTCTATGCAGCTGCATCTATACGTATATGTGTATATGTGTGTGTGTAAATTTCTAAGTGAATTCACTTGAACAAGAATCCCTATATATTGTATTGCCCAAGGTAGAATGCTTTTATGGCATTAAATACATGATATTTGATTTTCTGCTTGCCACCCTGGCAGAAGCATCAGTTAACTATCTGCACATGGATGGAGAAATTCAATCTAACATGTAGCATATTTCTTTGAAGCCCTGGTAATTTTATTCTATGGGGAAGGCAGATATTCTCAGCAGGAGTCAGAAGCTTCCTCTCTAAGAATTCCCCTGGGGCTCAATGATGACATTTTGGGATTAGTTTATTCAGACACAAGTTATTAGAAGGTATGGATGGGCAAACTGCTCTTAGCTACATTGATATTGAGCACATAAGAGATATATTTAGTTATTAAAAACAAAAAAGCTTCCACAAAATAATGAGTTCTTGGTTATAAAGTGTCCTGCGGGGTGGCATAGATGAAAAAAGGAATTAACTAGGAAATTAACTAAATCCTACTTCAAAGCTTTGAATCAAATGAGCGTTTAATAAACATTTTTTTTTTCAGTAGCAACTCATTGATTTTTTTCTGAATGAGATTAGGGATTCATTTTAAAAGGATAAAAACTAAACCAACAAATAAGAAACCTCTTTTTACTCATTTTAAGTTATTATATAAACTATGCAGCAAAAACCATATTGGAAATCCAAACAGTGTTAAAAATCAACTAAGATGGGACATGTGTATGCATATGGCTGATTTGCTTTGTTGTGCAACAGAAACTAACACAGTATTGTGAAGCAATAAAGATCCAATAAAGATCTATTAAAAAAAAAAGTCAACTACAACTGCCCTATTATGGCAAATAAGTGCATCTTTTACCTTTTTCTCATAATTGCAAAAAGCTTTAAAGAGCAAAACAAGAATATTTACTATTTATCTTCTTTATATATGTCTACCCTGTGAGAAGAAAACTAAATTATGTTGAACACCAAACTAAAATGTATACAGCCAGACCCCATGCCTGGCAGAGTTACATAGGCAATTCTTGTAATTTCCAAACTATAAATAGGCAGTCATTATCCCCACTTAGCAGAATAAGACTGAAGCATAGAGCGATGAAATAGCTCCACCGAAGTCTCAAGTGATAAAGCCAGGACTCACATTTCTAAAGCATTACTTGCTTCAATTGCCACATTGCTAATTTTTGCTGGACGTAAAGAAACAAGGTAATTAGCCTTGGAGTTACTTAGAGGTCAGAGCTTCATACTCAACTAAGCCGAGATCTTTCCCAGGAGTCCAGTGTTCCACTTGGGAAATAATGAAGCTTCCTAATTGACAGTTTAGTTTTCCATTAGATGATAGTTACCTATTATGGTAACTGCCTACCTTAAAGTATCTCTAAATGTTGATCAGCATATTATCATTTCTTTTGTATTATTGTTTCTATTCTAAGGAAGGGCATTGAGTTGTTCCATGTAAAGTCCAACAGTTTTCAAGGGCAGGCTCTAGGATTAGATTTTCTGAGTTTACTCACGTCTGCTATTTATTCTCTGAAAGTGGGCAAGTTGTACTCTCTCTGTGCCTTGGTTTCTGAACTAAAAACTATAGATTAGAATAGTATCTACCTTATAGTGTTGTTATAGGAATTTAATGGATTTATAAATGAAAAGCTCTCAGAACAATGCTTTTCATATTTTAAGTTGAATATTTGCTTCCAATTTTATATTTATAGGTAGTTACAACAGAAATACAATTTAGATAAATGGATACATTGATTTCTTTCTAACTTTTTCCAGAATGTGTAAGATTTATGGATAATATTCATATTCAATTCCAGTTGTAAAGTTAAACATTTCTTTTTCATTGTCAGAAATGTTTGGGAAGACAATCCCATCACTTATAAATCCATTTGATATGACTGCAATTCTTAAAGTTTCATCTAGTGCATAGAAATTATCCATTATTTACACATTGTTACTAAATTAGTTAATTGACCATGGCTTGTGATTAAATCTGAGGTGGGTATTAAATTATTCAGGCTGTAAATAAGTTAATGCTCAGAGATTTTGCTTTTATTTTTGGAATATTTGATTAGTACTCCTTTATTCTGTAACTTACCCATTTTCATTTCTAATGGGCCATCATTTTTCACAGATGGGCACTATGAACCTATAAAAAGTTGGTGTGACTAATTTGAGTTTACCTTGCTTTGTCTTCAAATCTTTTCGGTTATTCTTTCTAAACCTCTGAGCCTGGGCTCTGTTGCTGGGGACAGGGACAGGAGCATGCTTCCCCTAAGTGACACCTTTGCTTTAGAATCTGAACACTCCCTGCGAGGGAGCAGCAGTGCCAGGTGTTCTCAGTTTACTTCTCCAGGTATGGAACTATTGCCTCAGAAGCTGGAACCTGAGGACTGAGGAGGACTGAGGTCTTAATATTGTTAGTGGCCCCCTGACCAAGGTAAAGCCTCTGCCTTATGAGTGGGAGCTGGGAGAAAGGAGGGTTTTCCCAACTTTCAGCCACATCTCCTGGAACTTAGCCTTCGCCACAGGCAGCCTGGGGCAGAATGAGAAATAATTTTGTCTTTCCCTCTCAGAAAGACAGCCCTCCAACTGGGACCTGGGGGTAGAGGTAGCCATGTAGTTTGGCTGTACTGGTTTAAAGCGTCATTTCTACCTCACTGAGTTGGGAGGGAGAGGGAGGGAATGGGTCATGATTCATATGCCACAGTTTCTCACTTTTCTTACTATTCATACTTTCTTGAATAAATATTTCTTCACATAATGTATACTTTGGGGATCATTTTCAGAGACTTTAATTTTTTTTAAATTGAACTATTTTGCTGGGGAGCAGATCCATACAGATCCTCATGCTGTCTTGTCAGAATTGAAACTCCCCAATGATCAACAGTCATGTTTTTCACAGATTTTTATTCTGTGTCTCATAACACCCTATTTGATACTTCATTTTATGCTGCAAGTATATAATAGTTATTTAGTGAAGAGCAGCTCTTTTATATTCACTTATCTAGAATTGATATACCTGGGGAACAGTTCAGATTTTATCTCTAGACTTGTCAATCTCCAATTAATTGCTGTAGTGACGACGCTTTTGAACAGTTTTTTTTTTAACCTTGGCAAATGTAGATATTACCTGTCCTCATAGGATTAAGTTAGAATTAAATTAAATAACGTATGTGAGAGTGCTTAATAATATCAGTGTAAGATATAATGTTAGGTATTTCAATATAATGAATTTTTTCAATTACTCACATTTTAATTAAGTATTGATATGGCCCCAGATAACTGCTTTAAAATTATATGAACAAAATTACATAATTTTGGCAGAATACTATTTCTGTATTTCTTGATGACATATTTTTAAATATGTAAAAATAAAATAAAGATAATTCAGAGGAGTGTGGCTAAAATAGAGATGGTTCTAGGAACCACGTATAGGAAAAGTTCTGGAACTGAAAAGATTTCAAATTTTTGATAAACAAACATGTAATGTTTTTCCCCCTGTAGACAGAACTTATAGTTGGTGACTTGGATGATGATTTGAGTGCCAGAACTTTCTGATGGTTAAAAATTCATAGTAATGAAAAGATATTGAATATTGTGTTGTTAGTGGTATTAAGATATTGGATGATGTTTTTTATCAGAAATGCTGTACGAGGGATTCCTGAAATTTAGACTTCTGTCAATCATCATATTGGTTTTAAAAACAACTTGAGAAACTTTGTACTAAATGGGTGATTTTAAAACTATGTTCATAAAAACTAAAGTCTATAATGTTGGCTAAGAGGCTCACATAGGAGGGCAAACATGGAGGATGACCACTTGGAATGTCATTTTCTTTTTCAATCAAAAATTTTTTATTCCTATCTGTTTTTTATATTGTGAAATAATATAATATAAAATAATATAAGACTCCATGGGGAAAGAAAAAGAAATACACCCTTTAAACAATGTTTAAACAATGTTTACAGCTTAAGCTTGTAAGCTTCTGACCTAGATGAGTTCTCAAGCCTCTTGGACCTTCAGATTTACTATTCAATGATGCTTTGAATCAGAAAACAGGTGGATGAGCAAATCAAGTTTTCAACCTTGGCTCTCTGTACTCTCAAATTGGTCAAAGTTTTACCTAGTTCATTTCCATTTTTTTTTAAACCTGACTTATTTTCAACAGCTAGTTCTTTTGATGCTTTTTGCATCCTCTCAAGGGTAGAGCCTCCCAGGAAGAAATTGTTCTTCTCTGAAGAGGATGTCTGGAGTATTGTTGTTGTAAAAAGACCTCATTCTGAGCTCTTCATCACAAACAAAGAAGAGATCTTAACCCAGCTTCACTTTTCTAGCAAAAGGACACAAATGCCAGATGCAATGCACATTTATTGTCATTCTTCTTCTCAGCTCTTCCTAGGCTGACAGCTGTATAGCATGAAATAAGGGGTGCTTTTCTAAGGTGGCCAGCTAGAAATATAAAAGCCATAAAGAAACAGCACACACTGCACTCATTTCCCATAAAACAGGACCATTTTTATTACTTTTGATTTATAATAGAAATGACATTGCGTATATTTCTTCATGTGTGCACAGAATCACAGAGCTTAAAACCCCCTGAACACAGGACCCTAAGACTGAATACTTTTCCTTGAGTCTAAGAACTTGGAAAAACACTCCCAAGGGGCTCTTGCTTTGTCTTTCTTTCTCTTTTTCTCTTACATAGACACACAAACTTACAAAAATTTTTACCAAATGAATAAGCACAGCTTAGAATCCATTATGTCATTATCTCTGTAATACACATTTTACATCTAAAATTATTTCCCACGAAGGTAAATTAAAATATTTCAAGGGTTTTTCTGGCACTTGAAAACATTTTCAGTATCTTTCAATAAACTATAACAGAAAAAAAAACATTTCAGAGTACTGGGTCACATGTCTTAATTTTAATTTAATACTTCAGGGTAGTATTTATTTTCTTTCTTTTTCTTTGTAATCTTATGAGTAAAAAGATCCTTTTGCCCAGAATGGTCCTTTTAATCAGATAAGTGGAAATAGATGCAGACGTACATTTTTACATACCATTTCATGGCATGTACAAAATATATCCAGGGATCTCAGATCAAAGAGACCCTTTTTTAAAAAGCTAAGAAAGGGATAAATGTGTATCCAGCACTACATTAATACCATATGCCACTTCATATGTAGCATATCATAGAAGCTCCAATATATTTTAGAAATGAGAACTTTGAGACTCAATGAAATAATTAATCCTGTCACACAGTGAGAACATAGCCCAGTTGGGACTCAACTAATATGTTCTTCCTTCACATTTTTTTCCATTTCACCATCGCCAATGCTAATCAAGAAATAGTATAAGACTAGTCCAGAATTCATGCTTCTTCTCCAGGAGGCAGTTAAATGTCATGATAAAGCACCTGCCCCGCCAGTTAGTCATTGGATGAACTTGGTAGGTTTAAATTCTCTGTGCCTCATCATCCTCATTTGTGAAATGGGGATGAACACACTAATTGTGGCATGTGGCCATCGTGAACAGTAAATGATTTCCTCCTCTAGGTAAAGAGCTTAGAACATAGAATGTTCATACAACACAGAATTTTCATAACATGGAACATGAACATCTCCCAGGATAGTCTAATAACCATTATTATTTCTCTTATTCTGATATCTTGGTTCTTTTACCTCTTACCTCTTATGGCTAATATTTTTTTCCCCAGAAATTACTTCCTTTTCCTTTTTCTCTTCTCTTTCATGTAACTGTTCTGGTGTTTCTATAAAAAGACAATGCAAATATGTTAGCAAATAAGGTTAAAACAAGCCAAGGGAAATTGACTGTATTAGCCTATTTTCCTGTCACTGAAGACTTAATTCTCCTGTTAGACAAAGCATAGCTGATGTGGCAGCTCCTGGAGTACCGGTATGCAGAGCTGGTGCATCCATGGTAAATTCAGCGGTTCCTGACTCATTTCTGCAGGATTTAACTCTTTGTTTTCTGGTGGCATTATTATAAAGCAAGATTTTAAAAACCGATTATCTTCTGTCACTTGTGTCATATATTTATAGCCTGTAATATGGCCTGGATGTCACTCTCAAGTTACAAACCTGTGTATTCACCCACTGGACCACCAGGGAATTCCCTGGCCTCTCTGTTAGTTACTTCATGGATTTGTAAGAGGCAACTCAAGCTCAGTATGACCTAACTGTGTTTCTTTTTCTTTTCTCCAAAGTCCTTCTGCCCATTATGCAAACTTGATCTCCATTTGAAGATTTGTCCCACGTCTAGGCACAATGGCAGAAATCTTGCAGTCATCCTGATTCATCTGTGGTTTTCAAATTAAAAAAACCTCTCTCTCTCTTTCTCAATTCCAAACTCTCCATTACCACAAGCATGATATTCCTGATGTGTAAGTCTCACCGTGCCTTCTAAACCACTGCCCGTTCTAATAACCATCCTTTCTAAAGAGACATCCATAGAAATTTCTCGCCTGTTAGGAAAATAGCAGACTCATCATGGCGCTTAAAACTCTTTATTCTGACTTCTGTCTCTAACCTCATTTCCCTCTGTGTTCCCACTTTCTTCTCACCAAAACATGCCCAATATACCAGTATATAGAAATACTGACATTTCTAAAGCACACCATCAAGCACTTTCAGTCTCAGAAGCAGTTTCCTTCAGCTAAAACACCTGGTTTCCATTTCCCTCCCTGTTTCGCTCCTTCTCATCATTGAAGACTTGATCAGTACCACCTCACCTGTGAAGCCTCTTGACACCTTAGGCTGAGTCAGGAACCCATAGATCCTCGTGAATACCTGGTGCGTACCTCTATAGTAACTTGTGTGCCTCAATTTCCCTATGTCTAGCTAGGAATGATCATGCTACTAACCACAAAGAGTTGTTGGAAGAATTACAGGAGGTGTAATGGCTACTTTTATGTGTTAACTTGGGTAGGCTATGGTGTCCAGTTGATTGGTCAAACACCAGCACAGATGTTGCTGTGAAAGCATATTTTTAGATGTGAAAAACATTTAAATCAGTAGACTTTGAGTGAAGCATATTACCTTCAGTGATGTGGGTAAACCTCATCCAATAAAAGAGTGAGGTCCTCAAAGAGGAAGGAATTCTGTTTTCAGACTGTTCCCGCTAGAATGTCCAGCCTTCCGGCCAGCCCACTATATTTCAAACTTGCCAACCAACATAATCATATGAGCCAATTCCTTAAAATCTATTATCTATCTACCCCCCCCCACACACACACGTTATTGGTCCTGGTTCTCTGAGGAACCCTAATACAGGAGATAGCATATTTAGTGCTTAAAGTAGTATCTTGCAGTAGTACCTGCAAGTTATATATTACTTAAATAAATTCTGTTAATCACCCAATATAAAAATTAATACAACTGTGGCTGCCTTTTGGTTGAATCAGAATGATGAGCTGACAAGAATTCTCTCTGCTTAGGAGGCTCTTCGACCTCTCCATTCCTCTCTGTAATGTCCATCTTTCAGGCACATCTCTATAATCCTTGGAACATGTTTTCAAATCCAATGGGTTCAAACTTTAGACTATATTTTAAGTTTCTTTCTTTCTTTTTTTTTTTTTTACCTGCAACATAATAAGCACATCACTAGATAATACCGATGTTGTCTTTGTACAAGAATGACCCAAGTATTGGTCCTCAGATTTGGGCTCAATTCTGTGATGCACTTAAAGCATTGGGACCAGTGACCACTTCATACTAACATAGTTTTCCCCAGACAGTGCCTGCCAGGACAAGACTTGTAGTGATGAATTTAGTTAACTGAGAACATATTAAAATCAAACTGGGAGTCAAGAGATGGGTGAGTCCTGTTTACTCCCTAGATTTTATGGTAGTTTGCAATTATCAGTGGAGCATATTTAAAAAAAGAACTAGTCCCATCAGAGACCCACCTAATCATAATCTCTGGTTGTTAGACATATATACTTATTTATTTATTTACAGGCAATTCTAAAATATACACCTAGTTAAAAAATCTAGCCAGCTTATTGGATGTAGCTTGTTTTTCTTGGTAACTAGAAAGAAGGTGGTAAAACAACTTACATGTGACCCATTCTCTTCTTTTGACCTTTTCTCCAGGTCAGTAGGAGAAAAGGTATTTCTTACCTGGAGTAGGTAAAGAAAAAAATGCAGATGACCTCATCTAGTCTCCTTGTCAATAGACATTCAGATATATAGGCTAATAGTATTTACTTGGGGGAAGAGGCTTTATCTAATAAAAGCCCTTAGCAGGATCTTCCCAGGATTAATTAATTAATCTTCCAGTATTTCTCGCCTGTTAGGAAAATAGCAGACTCATCATGGCGCTTAAAACTCTTTATTCTGACTTCTGTCTTCTAACCTCATTTCCCTCTGTGTTCCCACTTTCTTCTCACCAAAACATGCCCAATATGCCAGTATATAGAAATACTGACATTTCTAAAGCACACCATCAAGCTCTTTCAGTCTCAGAAGCAGTTTCCTTCAGCTAAAACACCTGGTTTCCATTTCTCTCCCTGTTTCGCTCCTTCTCATCATTGAAGACTTGATCAGTACCACCTCACCTGTGAAGCCTCTTGACACCTTAGGCTGAGTCAGGAACCCATAGATCCTCGTGAATACCTGGTGCGTACCTCTATAGTAACTTGTGTGCCTCAATTTCCCTATGTCTAGCTAGGAATGATCATGCTACTAACCACAAAGAGTTGTTGGAAGAATTACAGAAGGTGTAATGGTGTAAGATACTTAGCAGGATCTTCCCAGGATTAATTAATTCCCAGGATTACTATTTGTGAATACACTTAGAGTCGATGAGTCTTGGCTGCCTGGAGGAACGTCACATACGTAATACCACTCTCTGGAGTATAAAGTGAAGATGTTTAATAACTTAGATGCTCTTCACTTGGAGGATAACATTTAATCCTCGCTTGGAGATCCCATCTCTTATTCTAAACCAGAGAGTACAGGTCTGATGCAGGCAGACAGATCTGGGAAGCTACCTTGTTATTCCAGCCTCCTTCTGCTCTGCCTTAGTCTCTTTATTGCCTGTATCCTTGGGATTATTAACAAAGTTTGACACTAGATAAGATCGCTGATGTGTTTGAGCCTGTCTTGACAACCCTATCATTTTGTTAACTCTGATAGCAGTGAGTATTTGGGGCATTTTGGTTTGCCAGCTTAAAGAGCTGCATTGGAGATGGGAAAATGGACAATATTTAATTTTATCCTAATAGCAGTAGATTATAAACACTAGCACCTAAATAGGTAAAAGAAGTCAAAGGAATAATTAGCTTGTGAAGATTAGACCATATTATTCCCTGCCTTCTTATGTCACAACATATTTTTATATATCAAAAGGGAATAACACGTAGGGGCACAAATTTGTTAATCTCTTTCTCATGAGATTAACACTATAGACATCTGTGGTGATGATAGTTTTGTTTTTAAAGACATGCCTGGCTCCAATGGAATATGCAGTTAACTTTATGTCCTACGTTCCTGGAACAGCTACTCTGCTAATCCTGAGGAGAGATACTACCTCAGAAATCCAAGGCAACGACCCTGAGACTCATGCCAACCCATGTGAACAACATAAATGATTTGGTGCCTGTTTCCAAATTAGCTAAGTCACATCTGCTCATGACCACTTCTATTTCATAATAGGTCTGCAGAGATGCCATGAAATAGTCTCTCAGGAACTCTGACAAGTCTTCTCTGAGTCCTAATGAGACTTCTAAACTTCTCACAGTTACAAATGGAAGCAAGGAAATTCCTGCCTTTGGGTTGGGTGAACTAGATACACCACTTATCTTTCTTCCCTGTGGTAGGGAGTACATTTAAAATATCACTTTTCTTTCACATTATATTTATTTATTTATTGTGTGGTAAGAACAGTTAACATGGAATCTACCACCTTAACAAATTTTTAAGTGTGCGATACACTATTGCTAACTAGAGACACAATGTTGTACAGTGGGTTTCTAGAGCTTATTCCTCTTCCTTCACTGAAACTTCTGCTCATGGCTCATCAACTCCACATTTCCCCCTCTCCCAGCCCCACTCTACTCTGTTTCCATAAGTTTCACTATTTAAATACCTCACATAAGTGGAAACATTTGTCCTCCTGTGACTGGCTTATTTGATTTTGTATAATGTCCTCCAGATTCATCCATGTTGTCAAAAGGGCAGAATGTCTTTCTTTATTAGGACTGAGTAATGTTCCATTGTATGTATTTATCACATCTTCTTTACCCGTTCATCTGTTGATGGACATTTTGGTTGTTTCCATATCTTGGCTATTGTGAATAATGCTGCAATGAACATGGGAGTGCAGATATCTCTCCAAGATCCAGATTTCAATTCTTTTGTATGTATACCCGGAAGTGGGATTGCTGAATCATATGGTAATTCTCTTTTGGAATTTTTGAGGAGCCTCTATACTATTTTCCATAGCTGCTGCTTCATTTTGCATTCCACCTACAGTATACAAGGATTCCAATTTCTCCACATCCTCACTAAAACATTTTTCTTTTAGTAATAGCCATCCTACAGGTGTAAGATGATAGCTCATTGTCATTTTGATTTGCATTTCCCTCATAATTAATGATGTTAAATATCTTTTTATATACCTGTTGTTCATTCGTGTATCTTCTTTGGAGAAATGTCTATACAAGTCCTTTGCCCGTTTTTGTTTGTTTGTTTGGTAACCAGCTTTACTGTTCTTTTCACTTAATAAAATTGTGGAAGTCTTCCCATGTCTTCCCACTGAAATTCTTCTAAAACATTTTTAGATTTTTAATATTCATATGGTATACCATTATATGAATATTTCATAGGCATACCCCCAATATTGGATATTTAAGTTGTTTCCATGTTTTTGCAAGTAGTTTTATGGTGTTTGCCATTATACTGTTCTAAGCACTCTACATCAAGAGTTTTGTGGTTTCAGGTCTTACATTTAAATCTTTAATCCATTTTGTTTGTTTTTGCATATGATTGAGATAAATATCAAACATAATTCTTTTACGTATAGATATTCAGTTTTTTCACCACCATTTATTGAAGAGACTATGTTTTCTGTACTACATACTCTTGATGACCTAGTGGTACAGAAAATCATATATTAATACTTTATATATACTCATCTATGTGTATTTTTATACACATATATTTCTATATACAAACACATACACATATATTTTGCTGAATTTTTTGCCCACTACTTTTTCTCTCATCATTTTCTGCCTGGACTTCTGTTTCATTTGTCTGATTAGAGTCCTTTGACTATTTTTTTCACAAATATGTGTTGTGGATGATATATTCTAAAGTGTTAATACCCAGCAGGAAACTATGGTAAACTTAGATAAATTAAACTTTATCTAAGTCAGTTGTATGCCTTAGAGAAGTTAGGGTTTCCTAATTTATGTCTCATCTCCAGACTGTTCAAACCAGCTGCACTCCTTAAAACGTCTGCTCTGGGCCCAGCAAAAAAGCATATGGATCTTGAACTCAGAGACCTCAGAGCTAATTCAGAATATTCAATGGAGAAGATAACCAAGAATCTGGGGGAAAAGATAGTTAGAACAATGCCATGCAACATGATAGTAGTAGATGTAGTTTAATAACCCAGCTCCGTAATGCCCAGTACAACGTTCTTTTCTCTGAATGATTAAACATAATTTTGGGGATCTATTCAGTCTATAGAGTTAGCTTACTGTAGATTAACTTGTTATCCTTGGCATTATTTTTCATTTTTTCCCCATTAGGATATGTGGGACAGATTGGGTGTATTTGATGCAATTGGGTTCCATCAATCTCAAACCTGTTTTGATTGACAGTTAAGAAACTTGAATTCTTAGCTCCACTAAAAGTGTTCAGTGATGTGTTTTATGTAAGCTAGTTTTGTCTGCTGTAATGATAAAGTTAGCTTCAAAAAAAAAAATCTAGACACATCCCAAGGCAGTATTTAAACTAGAAAAGAGACCTCCTGCTTTTCAACCTTATAACACTGTTATGATTCTATACTCCTATTCAGAAGATTTATGTGAGACCTTGAATTCAGTACGTTTAAAATTTCATGCAATTAAAATTCAACTTCATTACTAATGTCAAAGGAAGAGAGAACATACTAAGAATATATTACTCACAAAGCAATTCCTTTCCATTGCAAAATATATAAAAAGAAGAATGATTTTTAAAAAGAATATGTATAGGGACTCCCCAGGCAGTCCAGTGGTTAAGACTCTGAACTTCCAGTGCAGTGGGTGTGGGTTTGATCTTAGGAACTAAGATCCCACGTGTTATGTGGCGCGACCAAAAAAAAAAAAAAAAGACTATGTACACAGTAGGAAGCAGAGCTTCAAGAGGGACATTGCCTCCTGGACATCTGGTAAACCTCAGCTTGATGGGTTATTGTGAGGTTTAAATGAACCGCAGTCTACGAAAGAGCTAGTCCAGGGCAGTGACCAGCCAGAGTAGATAATTGAAAATAGCAATCCTTTTCCATTTCTTTCTCACTTATCTAAAGAACTTCTTTACTTATTCACTGATACCTCTAATTCTTTTCAGATTGGAAAATATTATTTATAATGTGATTAAATGGATACATGGACATGTAATGTCCATAGCCAATTACCTGTCTTTCTGCAACCATATGGAATATATCTAATATTCAAAAAAACATTCGGATAAGTGAAGTAGATGTTATCAGGGTATCAACATTACTGTGATGCTTTATTATCATTCATTTAACACATTTTTCTTTAATTCTTACCATAAGCCAGGCTCTGTGTAAGCTAGCTCCCAGAGGCACATAGAGCTTACAGGCAGGTAGGTAACAGGGATTATTTTTGAGCTGATCTTTAAGGATATTGCCCTGTACCATATGCATCCACAATCTTTTTTCTTTTTCTTTTTTCCCATTTCAAACACATGCTACACTGATAACTTATTAGCAGATTTTTCCCAATTAAAACTCAGGTCTTTGTGAGATTTTACGTGACCTCTCATAGCTGTGTGGCCAGACTCTTGAGAAGCGTGGGTGAGGACTCCCTCTAACTCTCCCTGACCCTCTCTCATACACAGAATGCCTTTCCATAACAACTTTAAGGGTTACAGGAAATAGCATTACTAAAAGTCCCCAAACATGTTTTTCCCCATTCAGGTCTACAGTAGTAAGTATGAGAGGCACATTGCCACCATAAAGGGTAACTGATAGAGCCACCATTCTCTCCTAAACTGATCTCTTTTCCCTGAGCCCAGCCATCAGCAACACAGCTCCTCACCCTGGAAAAAGTAAAAATATAGAGTGTGTGCCTTGATTTGCCATATGCTCTGTGGGCAGCACTGAGTGAAGCTTCTGTAGGTTCTACCCTGCCTGCTCAGCATTTCCTTGGGCTGTAGAAATCCACCATCTGCCACAGAACACAAAAGAGCCCCAGATGCCAGTCTTTGCTCTGGGTTTACAGAATCCTGAAGCTCACTCTGTGAGATGAGCCCTGATGGATAAATACTAGTATAAACGATCCAGGAGAGAACCCAATCAATGGATGGATCTCTTCTTATCTCTCATGCATTTGTTTATGTCAACACTGCAGGAGCAGGAGACCCTATAGTTAAAGAGCATCTTGATTGTGGATAGGTGAGCTCAGAATTTGGCAAAAAATTTTTCTTGACCTCAGTTATTTCTTAGTTATTGAGTTTTCCCAAGGTTTTAAATCTCAAATTGAAAAAAAAAAAAAAAAAAAAGGAAGAGAAAGGAGAGAAGGATAGGGGGAGAGAGAGAGAAGGGAAAACCAGGCCTGCGTGTCAGACTTTTCAGACTGTCTCTATATCTTTTGGTATCCAAGAGTGATTGCTAAGTATTTCAAAATGACTCCAGGAGGTCCCATGGCTATTTGAACACCTAATCTCAGTTTTTACATGAGTAGGCATTCTGGCATTAGTGCTAAAATTACTTTTGTTGGTTTGGAAGAATGGATGGATGGATGGAGAGATAGATAGGTAGATAGATAGATGATAGATAGATAGATAGACAGATAGATAGGAATGATAGATAGATGAAGATGACAACTTTCTTTGGGGGGCTACCCCCAATGTATAGGTGGATAACTACCTGATGTATTATCAAGGATATAAAATAAAGCTCTGTCTTATCTTCTTTACAGTTCTCTTCCTCACTGACACTGCAATATTGTTAGAAAGGTATAAGCAACAAGGTATAAGCAACAATAATAGCAACACTTACTTAAACAGTTTTTGGTAATAGAAACACACACTAAAGTTTAAACACGTGTTAGATACCATGCTTTAAATTTATATTTAACTTAAACCTTACAACAACACTACAAGGCTATTTTTATTATTTGCATTTTATGGATGAAGAAACTAATGCTGAGAAAGGTCAAGTTCATTGCCAAAATTTAGAATTCAAACATACATTTGTCTTACGGCAACGTTATTTTTATTTAATTTTATATCTTGCTCTCATCTACAGCTCAGGTACATGTACAGTTTTTGGAGAAGGAAGAAAAAAGCACGTATATCATTTGTTATACTGTTCTTTTACTTGACCTACTTGTCTAAAAAGATTCTTCTGCTAATTTCAGGATGTTAAATTTGTGGACTATGGAATCATCAAGGTGAGTTAGCTAAATTATGTTACCTAATTCCAACAAAATCATCTCCTCTTCTGAGACCAGGCAGAAGGACAATGGGAGCCAGAGGGAAAGAGAGAAGTACAAGTGGGAGGGAGAAGTTAAAGAAGCAAAGATAAGCTCCTCAAATTTTCCATCAACCAGGCTTTTCCTCTCTTCTCTCTGGCATATAGAAATAAAGGCATTTTGAACTCCCTTTGCTAAACCTCTTTTTCATGATGCACACATGCACAGGGGGCTTGAGTCCAATCTTCACTGCCCACTCTGCACAGCAGCTGGCGGGGCTCTGTGTCCCTCCCCCTCCTGACCTCCAGCAGTGAGGTCTTAAAACCTCAGCTCTTGCAACCCAGCTCTCCCCATCTGCAGTCTATCTGTGTGTCCAGCACAGCTGGCCTCTGGAAGTTGGGCTTATTGCCAGCCATCTCCAACTCGCCAAAGCTTCAGAAAGGCAGCTGGGACACCAGAAATTTCCTGGGGATTTCCTGGCTGCTAACTCAGATACTGTATCGTTGTTTGCTGAGTTAAAACTAGTAAAGACTGGCAAAGATAAATTAGCAACCCGTCCTGGAGGATTGCGTGTCTCATCCAAACATTTGTCCAACACTGATTCCAAGTAGCATTCAGCTTTGTCTCCAACAAGCTAACAGATGTGGGCATTATCAGAGGGAGTTAATATGATATTATGTGCAGAGCTGGGGCTGGATAAGTTTTCTCTCTAAATGATGTTTTAGAGAAACAGCATTTTACTTTGACACGGCATTCCCTCTGGCTTGAGGGAACAGTGAACATGTTTCTTTTTTCCTTTTTTTAGGTTCATCTCTTAAGGCCAGATGATGCTCTAGCTTGTGGTTTCCTACAGCATACCTGGAGACCAGCAAGTGAGGTGTGATGTTCTGCCATTTCTGGTATGTAGGTTTGGGAAAAGGTGTCTGTTCATGGTATGTGACCCATTACCTATGGCTGACCAGTTACAGCACCATACAGAGTATTCACTGCCCTAAACATTCTCTGTGTTCTGCCTATTCATCTTTCCCCTCCCTGGATCCATACCGCTGGCATCCACTGATGTTTTTACTGTCTCTAAAGTTTCACCTTTTCCAGAATGTCGTATGGCTGCAATCATTTAGTATATAGCCTTTGGCTTCTTTCACTTAGTAATATGCATTTAAGTTCCTTCATGTCTTTTCATGGCTTGAAATCTCATTTCTTTTTAGTGCTGAACAATATTCCACTGTCTGGATGTACTACAGGTTATTTATCCATTTATCTACTGAAGGAAATCTTCATTGCTACCAAGTTTTGGCACTTATGAATAAAGCTGCTAAAAACATTCGTGTGCAGGTTTTTATGTGGACATAAGTTTTCAACTCCTTTAGGCAAATATCAAGGAGTGTGATTGCTGGTTCATACGGTAAGAGTATGTTTACTTTTGTGAGAAATGGCCAAATTGTCTTCCAAAGTAGCTGCAAATATATACAATTTTTGTCAATTGTACCCCAATAAAGCTAGAAAATATTATATGTATTTTATTACATAATGCAATCTATCTATGACATTGGTATCATTACTGAGTCTATTGTATATATGAAGAAAATGAAACTCAGAGATTTTAAGTTATTTTCAAGTTCACTCAGCTCAGTAAGTGATGGAACAGCTGTCAAATCTATTATAATTTGTAATAAAGCAGAGTCGAAGAATGCAGGCTTCAGAAGCAAGTAGATGGCAATTTGAAACCCCTGCTCTGCTGAACTGCAGTGACAGCTACTTGGCAAATCACTTAACGGCACTGAATTTCAGGTGCATAATCAGAGAGATGGACACTGAAACTACCTGCCAGGACTAGAGATAGGATAGGTAAAGTGCCCATCACACAGTAGCCAGTAAATAAAAGGAGATCTTACTACTCTTTCTATGACTATCTACTGGGGGTGGGGTAGAGAGATAATTTTTCAATATATTTTGCCCCATGTTGAGGTTGAACAAGGTCTAGGATTGGTAGCAATTTAGGTTGGAAATTCAATGGATCTAGTTATAGGAAACTGAGCATCAGGACACAAAAAACAAAACAAAAAAACCATAAAGGTTTGAAGTTCCTTTCTTTGGTTCGTAATTCATTCTGTTATTTTAGAGGGACCATTAAGGTGCCTCTGTGCCTGAAGGATTGGATTCTCACTCAGGTATGTCCTTTCAGTAACTGTACCTAAATAATCATAATTGTGTACTTACTAAAAACATGTAAATGGTGAGCACACAAATATTTTCTTGCTTCTGTTAGCCCAACCAAATCTTTCATAGCTAACTAACTTCTAGCCACGTGGGGCTCAGAAAGATGTATAGCACTGGTATTTCTTTCTTTTTTTTTTTTTTGTGGTACGCGGGTCTCTCACTTTTGTGGCCTCTCCCGTTGCGGAGCATAGGCTCCGGACGCGCAGGCTCAGCAGCCATGGCTCACGGGCCCAGCCGCTCCGTGGCATGTGGGATCTTCCCATACCGGGGCACGAACCCATGTCCCCTGCATCGGCAGGTGGACTCTCAACCACTACACCACCAGGGAAGCCCTGGTATTTCTTTTGATATCTTTTTTATTCCATATAAGGTAGATTGTTAGAATATTATTGATGTATAGTGTGAAAGAAAAAAGTTCAAGATGCTGAATTTTGAAGAGTGGAACTCTCTAGGAAGAAAAACCTTCAAAGAGAATAGTGATATATTATGTATGAGATACAAACTTTTGATAAAGTTGACCATATTATGCCGAGCACAAGATTCTCCATTTATTTGTATGACATGTCTTATCCTGGCACACTTTCTTTGTGGGAGGAAATAATGTGGGATCTTCCTTTACTACATTACTCACTATCTGAGCAGAAATAATGAAACTGAATGATCTTTACCACTTGCAGAGCAAGTTCTTTACATAAATATTTCAATTCCAGATTTGGTGGATCTACACCACTGCCCAGAAAAGAGGAAGAACTGGAGCTTGGCCAGATTATTTGCTTTTATCCATGATCACACAGCTAGTGAAAGCTGAGGCACAAGTAATTGCATTTTGGACTCCAAGTTCAAAAAAAATTATCTTCTTTTTCAGGTGAAATATATTTTTCTTTTGTTATGAAATACATTTAAATTGATTAAAATATGTAAAGATTGAAAAAGCATAGTGGGGTGTACAAATTTAATGCAAAAGACCCAAGACACAGATTACCTTCAAAAGTATTTTTTCTTTCTGTATGTTGTCTTTACATGTGAAGAATATCTCCATGGGTTCCACTGTTCTGGGATCATGCTCTCTTTTTTCTGTAGGATCTTTGAAGTGAAGCTCTATTGTCTTATGCCACTGAAATTTAGTATGAAAAAATAATATGTCATTCTGTCTGAATTTTTTTTTTTTACCTTATGCTTCACTTTCTGGCTGGTGTTTGAAATTTTCTTTTTTATTCTGGAAATTCAGTAACTTCCTCAAGATAAGCTATGGATCAAAACTTCCTAGAATAAGATGTGTCCTTTCATTCCACAGAGTCCAAAATATTAATTTGAGAATTTTTTCAGCTATATTTGTTCGTTTCCTTATATATATTGTGAATCTCTTTTATCTTCTCATTTTTGTATAACTAACATTTGCGATTCTTTGACTGAACGTCAGGTTCTGTGTAGAATTCCACACATCCACTACCTCAGGTCGTACCTGGAACCAATCTAAGAGGTAGATTTATCATCATTTCCATTTTATGGATGAAGATCTTAAGACATAACAGGGTTAAAGGTAACTTGCTCAGGCATACTTGGCTGGTAAGTAGTAGATAGATGGTTTGATCCCAGTCTGCCTTTTATGTCCAAAATATTATATAATACATCATTCTGCCTCTTGTTATTTTTACTATACTGTTTTATTTTTTTTCAACTTATACCCTCTCCTTGATTGATGTGAGTTGATTTTATTTTAAATTTATTGCTTCTAATGTGGCGTTCATCTATATATTTGTTTAATATTTTCCCTCAGTTTCCTGAACTCTGCCATCAAAAATTGCCTATCCTTCTCTTTATTTATTCTTTGATTTTTTTCTTCACATAAATGACCTGTTTAATATCTTTGAGGCCTTATAAAACACTTTGCATGAGCCATTTCTCTGCGTTCTGTGAATTCCATTCTGATCCATGGTAGCTGCCTTGTGTTCATTTCCTTTACTCTTTCCATTTTCTCCATTATTTACATACATAAGTTTTATGCTATAACTTGTTAGGCTAGTTCTTATTTTAAAGGGCATTTCTATTTGAGTCAACTCTTTTTTAAAGAAAGCTGTGATAAATAAAGTGGAGACAATCTATAATTTTAATTATAGATTAAAGTATATGAACCCATATACTTTAATATTTTTCATGAAGTACACATTATTGTCTTCCCTTGGGTTCTTTGTACACCTTGGGAATATACTTGGAATCTAGCATTTTGTCGTTGTTCACACTGAAGACCCTCAAGTTCCAGGATCTCTATATGAATCCTGAACTAATTTTCTTTAAATAATATATTCTTTGCACTGCGCCATATATATCTGCCCTATTGTCTCTGTGTGTTCTAGAATAATAAGCCTGCATTCCCCTGGTTGGCCCGCGGTCCGGCGAGGCTTATGACGTCTCCGTCGCGTCGTGCTGGCGTGAGTGGTAGCATCCGCTCCGGGAGCCTGAAGGAGACTTGGAGGCACCTGGGCCGCGCTGCTTGGGTCGTAGGGAGCCGCCGCTGCCGCCACTGCCTGCACTCCATGAGGAAGATGCTCGCCGCCGTCTCCCGCGTGTTGTCGGGCGTCGCCCAGAAGCCAGCAAGCAGAGTGCTGGTGGCATCCCGTAATTTTGCAAATGATGCTACATTTGAAATTAAGAAATGTGATCTTCACCGGCTGGAAGAGGGCCCTCCTGTCACTACGGTGCTCACCAGGGAGGATGGGCTCAAATACTACAGAATGATGCAGACTGTTCGTCGAATGGAGTTAAAAGCAGATCAGCTATATAAACAGAAAATTATTCGTGGTTTCTGTCACTTGTGTGATGGTCAGGAAGCTTGTTGTGTGGGCCTGGAGGCCGGCATAAACCCCACAGACCATCTGATCACAGCGTATCGGGCTCATGGCTTTACGTTTACTCGTGGGCTTTCTGTCCGAGCAATTCTCGCAGAGCTTACAGGACGAAGAGGAGGTTGTGCTAAAGGAAAAGGAGGATCAATGCATATGTACGCCAAGAACTTCTACGGGGGCAATGGCATCGTGGGAGCTCAGGTGCCCCTGGGAGCTGGGATTGCTCTGGCCTGTAAGTATAACGGAAAAGATGAAATCTGTTTGACTTTGTATGGTGATGGCGCTGCTAATCAGGGTCAGATATTCGAAGCTTACAATATGGCGGCTTTGTGGAAATTGCCTTGTATTTTCATCTGTGAGAATAACCGCTATGGGATGGGAACATCTGTGGAGAGAGCAGCAGCCAGCACTGATTACTACAAGAGAGGCAACTTCATTCCTGGGCTGAGGGTAGATGGAATGGATATCCTGTGTGTCCGGGAGGCCACAAGATTTGCAGCTGCCTATTGTAGATCTGGAAAGGGGCCCATACTGATGGAGCTGCAGACTTACCGTTACCATGGACACAGCATGAGTGATCCTGGAGTCAGTTACCGTACACGAGAAGAAATTCAGGAAGTTAGAAGTAAGAGTGACCCTATCATGCTTCTCAAGGATAGGATGGTGAACAGCAATCTTGCCAGTGTTGAAGAACTAAAGGAAATTGATGTTGAAGTGAGGAAAGAAATTGAGGATGCTGCCCAGTTTGCTACAGCTGATCCTGAACCACCTTTGGAAGAACTCGGCTATCACATCTACTGCAGCGATCCACCTTTTGAAGTCCGGGGTGCAAACCAGTGGATCAAGTTTAAGTCCATCAGCTAATGCGAGATGGTTACACCTTCAGTGGGCTATTCAGCAGCAACTGTTAAGGAATGCTTTGGGTTCTCAACTGTGTTAAGGAGGAAGAAAACCCATAGAAAGAAAGTGTGGATTTAGATAGATAGACAGTGTAATTGCATGTGGTTTGTACAGTGTTGCATTAAAAGATATAGTGTCTTTTAATGTTATAGCTTAAGGATAGTATGGATCTTATAAAGGTTATTTAGTTACATAGGTTGAATATAGGTAATAAGAGTTTGCTTAACCCTCCTTCAAATTACTTCTTTAAAATAGTTCTATTTGGTTTAGTTGTATACTAGTTTAACAAATACTTTCTTAGTTACTAAAAGGAAAACAATTCCTTATATGCCTGTCCAACTCTGCCACCTTTTTGTGGGGCGAGATCATGGTCCTGTCCCTCCCAGTGCCCAGCAGCTTACCTGGTGTACCCTAGTGTGCACACACGCCCCCATTCGTGTGCATGTCGGTGCTGAAGCCTGTTCACACTGAACCATCATTTCTCTCCTTAATAAAACACAATATTTATTATAACCAGGCAGGGGTGGAAGGACAATTCGATTTTTAAATAAGACGACTTCATTTTAAAGCCAAATAACTTAGTTTTCTCCATTTATACATTCAGTATAAATATGAAACTATTTTCTTAATAGTTTTCTATTTACATTCATATCAAACATTAAATACAAGGCATATTCTTATCAATTTTATCTTTTTATTTTTTTTATTGGTTTCTGCTTTGTAACGGAGTGGGTCAGTCGTGCATGTACATCTGTTCCCCCATCCCTTCCCTCTTGCGTCTCCTTCCCTCCCACCCTCCCTATCCCACCCCTCCAGGCGGTCACGGAGCACCGAGCTGATCTCCCTGTGCTATGCGGCTGCTTCCCACTGTCTATCTGCCTTGCGTTTGGTGCTGTGTGTATGTCCATGCCTCTCTTTCGCTTTGTCGCAGCTTGCCCTTCCCGTGTCCTCGGGTTCATTCTCAAGTAGGTCTGTGTCTTTGTTCCTGTTTTACCCCTAGGTTCTTCATGACATTTTTTTTCTCGAATTCCATGTGTATGTGTTGGCGTGTGGTGTTTGTCTTTCTCTTTCTGAGTTGCTTCGCTCTGTGTGACAGACTCTGGGTCTGTCGACCTCATTGCAGATGGCTCAGTTTCGTTTCTTTTTATGGCTGAGTGGTGTTCCGTTGTATGTATGTGCCGCATCTTCTTTGTCCATTCGTCCGATGATGGACGCTTGGGTTGTTTCCATCTCCGGGCTATTGTGAGTGGAGCTGCGATGAACATTTTGGTACATGTCTCTTTTTGAATTATGGTTTTCTCAGCAATTTTATCTTTTTTGAATTTTAAGTGCAATTCCAGTTAATAGTAATGTATGGAATGTATAATCTAAAACAGTGATTCCCAGCCTTTTTGTTACTTTCAACACCTTTTGTTTCACCTTTCCAGCAAATATTTTTCCATTGAAGTAAATTAAAATTCATTTTTAAGGGCTTCCCTGGTGGCACAATGGTTGAGAGTCCGCCTGCCGATGCAGGGGACACGGGTTCGTGCCCCGGTCCAGGAAGATCCCACATGCCGCGGAGCGGCTGGGCCTGTGAGCCATGGCCACGGAGCCTGTGCTCCACAACGGGAGAGGCCACAACGGTGGGAGGCCCGCGTACCGCCAAAAAAAAAAAATTCATTTTTAAGGATTCCCTAATACTCTGGGATGTCAAGACCAGGTTTTACAATCACTGTTTTCACAATACATACAAGTTCTACTCACCTTGAAAACATGTTGGTAAATAAAAGGTTATAATTTTTTCCATAATTCTTCAAAACTTCAAGTTCTTAAATTGTTCATTGAACAAGTGGTGTTTTCCTTGTGTAAGTGCAGCAGAATTCGTGTGTATGTTGTCAGCTCTTTGCTCCCTCTGTCCCCTGGCTTAGCTGATGGATTAAGCCTCATCTTGGGTTGCCGGGGCCCCCTGAGCCTGTCTTCTGTACTGGGAGACTGCAGTCCAGAGCCTGCAGAGGAGACCAGCACTACGAAACAAACAGGAGTCTTCTTTAGAGAGTCGTAAGAGAAGACAACTTCAAAGCAACATGGCAGAATACTTCTTTAGGAGCCCTTATGGCAAAAGCTATAGTATATCCTTCCAGACTTGTCTAGATTTGCTGTCTAGTCTTAAAAATGCAGTCCCTAACTTGAAAACAACTAAAATAGGAATATGTTCTCTTCACATATGGAGGTGACACGTGTGCCTTAGCAGGAGTGGGACATGGCCTGAGAGGTATTGTACAGGAGTGCTGCTGCATCTGTGCAGAGCAGGCTATTTAAGATGACATGGGGATGAGAAGGCAGGGTGCAAGTTAAAGAAAGAAGGGTTTGGGTGTAGCCCACTAGCATCTCATGTCTCTCTCTTCACTCCACTCCCAGCCAGGCCTGTCTCTTGACTTTTCCTACTGGGCCTTTAGCTTCTGCCCCCTCTCAGCTTTTCCCCAACTTTAACCTTGAAAAACTCCGGAGTTTGGAGTGAGGTTGGTAGTTTTATTTCTGACTGAGCCATAGAAAAGGGAGTTAACGTTAATGAAGGGGGGAAAGTTACCAGCACTTTGTTTTCTACTGCTTTACTTAAAAGCCTAATTACACCAAAAAAGTCATTTTCTGTTCCACAAAGTGTTTTGAGGCTATTCTTACCGTAGTCTGAGGTACCTTAGGTCTTCCTTAGTGATATCATTAAGAATATCAGAGTGTGTATAACCTTCTTCAAGAATCTGAAACAAAGATCAAGTACATTAAGAGCTAAGCAGCTCTGTAATGATAGCACAGGAATGGTTTGTTTGGTTGTAAGTTTACCTTTTCAATTGTTTTTGTATCTGCTCCTTGCAGTTGCAACCAGTCGACAAGCTCTTTATCTGTTCTCTGCCCATAAGACCGAGGACGGGACGCTGAGTTCTCTGTATTCTCTGTAATGATTAGAAATCTATGTTGTATACTGATGTGTAACAGCAAAACTCTTCAAGTAACAAGTTGGATGAAATAAAGTGTTCCAGAATGTGATGTGAAAAAAAAAAAAAAAGCCTGCATTCCCATTCAACAGATGGCAATGCCAATTAGGGCATGATTGTAATATGTAGGAAGAAGCTGTAGAAACATATCAAAGTCAACTGACATTGCTGTGGTAGAATTCAAAATGGCACCTGCAATGCATAAAAGGTCAATCGTGGGAAGGGAAGACACTTAGGAGAAGTTTGGAGGAATAGGGATTAATACCAGTGCTATACATCTTTTTGAACCCCACATGGTTAGAAGTTAGTTAGCTATGAAAGACTTGGTTGGGCTAACAGAAGCAAGAAAATATTTGCCTGCTCATCATTTACCATAGTTTTAGTAAGTACACAATTATGGAGTGGGAAGGAATATTGCTGTGGTAGGAATAAAGAAAGAGTAAAAAGGCATATCTCAGAGTGTCAAATATTGAGTATTTTTGTTTTTTGTTTCGGCTCCACCTTCTCACCTAGGTCAAATCCAAAAGGTTCTGTGCTCTTGGGTGTGGGAAGTAACTCTGTTATTCGATTTGAGTGTTCACATTACTGACAACAGATTATTCATTCACAACAACAGTTGATCTCTTATGAAAAGAAGACAGCTGGTGTCTATATTTCTGATGAGGATAAAAGGCAGAGGGGTACACAGTAATCATGGGTTATGAAATATTCACATTGTTGGAGACTCCTGCAGTCATTGCACATTTAGAAACAATTAAAATGATTGTCACCTTGGAGTCCCAGTGGTCTGTCACTGCAGCCAGCTATTCTAGCATCAAATGTAGCCTCTAACAGCTGCTTCTCAGGAGCCATAAAAAAAAAGAAAAAAAAGACACACAATAGACACTCTTTATGACTTTTCAATGACAATTCAGGGTTTTTCACTTACTGGGTAATGTTTTTTCACTCAAATATGTAAATATTTGCAAATAACATCTGATGACTATATCTCACTTTTAGTATAGAGTCATAATAAATACAATTTTAAAAAGAATATTTCATTTGGTGTTTTCATATAAAAAGTACTCCGGGGTAAAAGGCTATAAAATTCCTTTGTTCCCTGATGTTTTTTTTTTTTTTCCTCGATGCTGTTAATTCTTAGTTTTTATTGAGTCTGTTTTCCCTATAGCACATAATTAGCATGTTTAAAAACTTTGTACCTTTTAGACAACATCAGACTAAAGGACATAAATAAATATAGGTTGAGAAACACAGGTGTTTTTCTGATTCAATTAGTGCTTCTTTATTCTAAACTCTTCCTTGACTTGCAGTCTCTTTCCTAACTCAAAAGATGAAAATAAACAGTCAATTGGCTATTAGAGGAGCCCATGGGGGGCTCATTAGCCGGGTTCTAACTGGGTTCTTTTCCAAATCTGTCACTCAGGATTGAAGGTGAATCTGATGCCATCAGCAAATGAGTGCGCAGGGGGCTGTGAAGTGGAATGACTGAAAGCACCTCAGAGAAATAGGGGGAATTAGATGAATTTAGGACAAATGAAATGCACTTTTAATGTGGGCAAGAGGTAGGAGGTAAAATAGGGGCCTTGGGAAGCTAGTGTTTAGAAAGACTGATTTTGTTAGACTCTTCTGAGCTTTTGCTTTATTTTCATTATCAGAAAAAGCAATTGTCTAAACTAGTGATGCTCCAGGAGATGCTTTACTATGACACAAATACCTAGAAGTCCTGTGCTTGCCTATGTCCTTACACATAACTGGCTGAACCTTGTTTTATGACTTCCCTCCCCATGACCCATGGTGTTCCTGGCAGCAGGGTTTGTTTCTCTATAGCTACCTTGCACAATATTTAGCCCAAGGTAAGTCCAGGATTCCTGTTTATTGAATCAATCAGCTGATCAATCAATTGGTAAATGAATGAATGCATGGCCCTGCCCTTTGCCTTTGCTTAGCCTCTCTCTTAATTCTTCTCCTTGATTGACTAAATCTTATTAACACTTCATGGCACAATTCAAAGACTAACTTCACTGTGAAGCTTTTTCCAACTTTCTCCTACCCAGGTAGAGATAATCACTTATTGTCACCTCGTCAAAACACACAATTAACATCCAGTATGTGTGTCTATTATAATACTAATTGCTGTGCAACAGAATGGCACATATGTGTCTATTCCTCAGGCAGATTATGGGATCACTGGAATATGGGACTGAGTATTTACCATCTTTAGGAGCTTCTCTGTATTCTCCCTAACCCTTAGAATGGAGATTGGCACACAGGCATTTGTTAAATGAATGACTGGATCCTTGTTTAGGAATGACACTGTTTCTATCAGGGTTGTCACAAAATTTCTTAAGTCCAGTGCTGATTTCCTCTTAAGATGGCTTTATTAATTTCTGTAGGATCAGTCTTCTAGTCTTAGAAGCCAACAAAAACAAAACGCTTCTGGATAAATTATGATAGTAAATTGAGATGATGAAGCAATAAAGCTATGATAAAAAAACTATGATAAGAATAATAAAAATAAGAAAAATGTCTATCAGGTCAAGAAACATAATGGAGACTCCTTTGCAGGTGGATGCTTTACTCACCTGACAACTGGGCATGGGACAGTAGACAGGAAATGTGGCTCAGAGTTCAGCAACTCTGCAGGAGTCAGAGAACTAAGCACCTTCTGGACTCAGGAGGAGGACGGAAAAGCAGAAGGGAAGTAATGAATTTATAAAAACTAATAATCATACTATAATTACATATTAGTTCCACAACTTACATGTTATTCATAAGTTATATTGCGTATGTAAAACAACATAGGAATCAAATAGGCATCATGCTTTTTTACATAATCTGTATAAAATGGCAGCAAATCCTTTTATTTTTCCCAGATAGGAATAAAATCTAGACCATGATACGACCTTATGTGTGTTAAAACTGAAGAACAATCACTAAAGTAATACAAATTCAAACCATAACTTCCAAACCAGTAGAGTATATAATAAGGTGACAAAGAATTGGCCTCACTGAAACCAATCTTTATCTGAAGGAGTATATAAAATGCTCCATGAAGGATATTAATAGAGTTCTCATCTCCCTTGGTTCACTTTTTACCACTGATCCAACCCACCAGCATTCATAACCGTTCTACCTACCTCCTTTCATCCCATTGCTGAAGGAGGGATGTCTGTCCTAAATAGTACAGCCAGCCATATGCACGGCACCTGACACTGGACAGATGACATGGACGGTGGTTTATTAGTCACATGTACCCACAGCTTCAGGGAGAACACCAGATGCCAGGCAGGGCCACATGGGGCTGCACTTGGGACTTTGGGAGGCAGGCTTTATAGTAAGTGGCAAGAGGGTCAAGTGATTCTTAGCACCTGCAGGAGGACGTGATTGTATTATTGAATAATTTCTCACACTGGTGGGGAGGTGATACCCATTAGGTGGAGGCCTGGATTGGGTGTAGCTGGTCCAGTGTACGATGTGGGGAGCCTTTCCTGTGGGGTGGGGAGCACATCTGGAGAGAGCAGGAAGACCCATGCCTAGAACTTTGGGGCCCTGTGAGGTTTAAAGATGTCAAGCAGTGCATGGAATTTCATTCAGGCTTCATAATACAATGACCCCTGTTTATTTTTTTTTCCATATTGACCAGCTGTGACTCCTAATCTAGTCAGCAACCAATATTACATTGTGAAGCTTTTTTCCCCCTCTATTTCTCTCCCCATCAGGACTTCCATTCCCTACGAGAAAGTAAATTTAGTTTGATAGTTATAAATCAGACTACTTCCAAAGCTAAGATTAAAGTTAGAAAGAATATGAAGTAGGTTATAAAAATGAATGCTTAAATACAACCAAGAAAGAAGAACAAACGCTTCTTGAAAAAGAGGAGAAGAATAAGATGCAAAGAATTTGGGATGAGACATTTGGTGCAGCATGGCATAATTTTGGAGTTTAAGCTTCCTGGCTATCTGGTAAAAAAAATGAAAAACAACAACAACCAACACAACTACAACCTGAACAATAATAAATAAATTTGCAACTTTCTATTATCTGAAAAACGGGGGAAAACTACTTCTCATTTAATACAAGAATAAATTGACAATAGGTATTGAATAACATAAAAGAGCCTACTACTATAGGTTTACTAAAGTTAAAAGGACATTTTTCAAATGATTTTTTCCTGTAGCAATCCTTCCTAGAATTGAATTTATACTTTTTAGGAACACATTATGGACCAGACACTGTGCTTTGAAATTGAGGTATATAATTTTACCTAATCTTCACCACAGTGTTAGTGAATTATATACTATTTTTGAAATGTTATAGTTCAATTAATAAAGGCAGACAGAGGTTAAGTTAAATTCCCAAGATAAGAGACCATCACAAGTTGAAGTCAGGATTCAAGCCAGGGTTACTTGGCTCTTCAAAGCACAGCGTTTAACATTAAATAATAAGCAGTGAAGTCATTTCTATTCAGCATGTCTGGTAATGGCTTCCAGACATGCTACTCTCATAATATTTATTACCTAGGCTTGTATAATTGAGCTTAAAAATTCATAGAAATGAGTTGTTAAATCCTTTTTAGTATTTCGCATACAAGGAACCTTAAGTAGGCATTGGGTGAGTTTAAAATATCTGATCAATATGATGAGAGTTTGAAGTTTGCACATACCCTTCCCCCCTTCCCCTGAATTACCATTATTAAAATGATTTGCCTGAGCTTTTATCACCTGTTTGTTATCAGAACATGAATAACAGAGACCAGATATATCTGGTATATATTACCAGAAAGTCTACTTTCTCTCTGAGCTTGGTTTGGGAGCCTAGAAAGGTAAGACAAATATTTCTTTGCAAATGCTTAAAGTCTTTCCAATGGTTGAACAAATTACTTCCCGAAATTTTAAATGGCAATATCTAAGTCTAAAGCAATTTAATTGAATAAACTTATGGTAAGGTGGGAATGAATTATACTTTGCTTAATGTGATATCCCCCTTGTGTTTATCTACTTTCTAAAGCAGTGTTTAATAAATGACATGAAGCATCACCAAGCCAGAAGTGCAGTGTTTGCATTGCAGGGAAGCCAAGAGAATCTTCAATTTGTAGCAACAGGCCTGCTGGGAATTAAAAATGTAGCAATATTTCGTGTTGTTACAAACCAAAAATTCTCTGCTCCAAGGACACATCCAGGGCTGAACTGCCCAATTTGGTGGGTAGCTGAGAAATCACTGTCTGTAAATGACTGCTAAATATTATTCTAAAAATGAAAGCTGATAGTGATCTCGTCTTGTTAAAATGTCTTTGGAATATCAATTTCCTGCAAGAAAAAGAGATGAATGTTTAACTAGCTCCTGGAAGCTGACAAATTATCTGCTGTCTAGCAAAATTCAACAATCAGACCTCCTGTAATCCCAGAGTAAGGATGCAGGCCACTGTTTCCTCCTCTTTTCACGATGAACAAGTAGAAATATTGCAGCAATCTCAGAAAAAAAAAAAGGGGGGGGGACATGTAAAGGTGCCAGAAGCTAAGAGATCTGGGGGAAGGATAAACACAGCTTTATCTGGTTCACTCCAAAAGGATTTAAGGTCTATCTAAGCTTTGCTTTTCTGTCTTCCTTTTTTTTTTTTTTTTCACTCTTTCTCTTTCTCTCTTGGGTTTGGGCCCCATTAAGTACTTGAGAAGGGGGCCGTATGTGACACAGACAGGAAGTGGTGTCTTACAGATGATTCTGAGGTCTTTTTCAAGAGAGAGTATGATAAAGAAGACTTTAATATATATACATATATTTTAATTTAGTTGTATGTCTCAGTTACCTAGGGCAGAAAAATGTAAAAATCAGAATAAGGTGTGTGTAACTGACTAGAACTTTCATTGTGTCATATCTCCTGGGGAACTCAGTATGGTGACCCATGTGCAGAATGATGAGAAATGGCATCTAAATGGCTTCCAACCTGGAAAGTGGGAGACTCTGGAAAAGACATCAAATTGCCCTATTACACAATTTTGCATACAATTTTTAGTCTCAGATGTATAATTTTTCATTTTCCTTGTTACCTTTCAAGGTAACTATAACCTCTTGTTCAAACCTGTCAAAAGCATTTTGGATCTGGGCTCTGGGGTATGGCATATGACCTAACAATCATAACTATACACTGGAGGTGAATATGACAATGTGTCACCATGTAATGTCTTCAACCAAGCCATTAGTGAAGAAAGAAAAAAATTGAACAGGATAGGTAAAGGGCAGATACCTATGAAATATAGCCCTTCCTTGTTCTTATTCAAAGTTATTATTTTTTGGCCATTTACCCATGATTTCAGACTCAGGATTAATTTACAGACTTCTATTAGACCAATTTACAGAAAATATATAGATAGGCATATAGTATATTATAATATTAAGAAATTGAGATTTCTTTTCACGAGCATGTGAGTTGTCTCACATTATTGAAAGTATCCTTATACTTTTCAATAATTTTTATAGTTCTATAAATTTTATTAGAACTGTATTGAATCAATAGATTAGGGAAAACAGACATGTTTAAATACTAGGACTTCCTATCCAAGAATATGGACAATTTTAACTTAGATCTTAAAGAAACATCGTGTGCTTCTTTAAATGTAACTAGGCACCCTATATTTTTGTTACTACCAAAAAAAGTCTATTACTTCAGATTACATTTTCTCATTTTCAGTTGAGGTGTATAGATTTGCAATCAACTCTTGTTAATGGACCTAGTGTCCAGCAATCTTGCTAAACTCTGCTACAAATTATAATAATTTAATAATTTATAGGGAGAACATGTTAGATTTTTGTGTGTCTATTAGGAAATTCAGGAGTAAATCTCTGGTTTTTCCAATTCATCTTTATTTTTCTAAACGTTTCTGTTGAACATTTTTTAATGCCTTTTTGGTATCTATTGAAACATACAATTTGTTGATTCTCCTTTAATCTGTTAATCTGTGTTACTGTAATTCATTTTTTTAATGGTAGGGAAAAAATCCTTGCATTCCTGCAATAAGTACTTCTTAAACATTATGTTGTCCATTTTATACTTTGCTTAATTCCTTTTAATATAGATAACTACCACTAATCATCAGCAATTTTTTGTTGTTGTTGTTGATAGAATACTTCTCTTCACATTTATTTCAAGCCAAATAGTTTTCTTCCAGTTCTGTTTACATTTGATATTTGTATCAAGCTCTTTTTAAAAATTTTAATTTAATTTAATTTTTATTTTTTATTGAAGCATAGTTGATTTACAATGTTGTGTTAGTTTCTGGGGTACAGCAAAGTGATTCAGTTTTATATATATATAATATATTCTTATATATATATTCTTTTTAATATTCTTTTCCCTTATGATTTATTATAGGATATTGAATATAGTTCCCTGTACTATACAGTAGGATCTTTTTGTTTATACATTCTATATATAATAGTTTACATCTGCTAATCTCACACTCCCAATCCATTCCTCCCCCACACCTCCTCCTCCTTGGCAACCACAAGTCTGTTCTCTATGTCTGTCTGTTTCTGTTTTGTAAATAGGTTCATTTGTATCATATTTTAGATCCCACATATAAGTGATATCATATGGTATTTGTCTTTCTCTTTTTGACTTACTTCACTTAGTATGATAACCTCTAGGTTCATCCATGTTGCTGCAAATGGCATCATTTCATTCTTTTCTATACACCAGGATATCACATACATACTTGATGTGTGTTTCTGGCAAGTGCCTGGACCTGTCCATTACAATGTGCAGAAATGTGATGGGTGGTAATGTGGTACAGTGCACTATACATGTGTGCTCACTTTGCATATAGTATAATCTTTTTCACATAAATCACATTTCTCCTTTTCCTTACTTCCTTTTCCAAAATTTTCTTCAATACATTCTCATTACTTTTGTGCTCAAAACAAGGCAAAAATAAGGATTAATACAAAATAACATTTAGAAATGTTCAGAAGAATCCATGCCTGTGAATCTGCTCACAATAAGGATGAAATTCCAGGGCCATCTTAGCCCCAAGGTACCTAAGATGTACATCTTATTTATTGAAAAATGAGACTTAAAACCATCTAAAAATCATTCTATAGTGCTAACAATTGTGTTTGGAATGTAACTCAAAGATATCAATACACATGGTTTGTTTAAGACGTATTAAGTTTTGGGAACATTGGACAGGCAAACCTCCTTTTATTGTGCTTTGCTTTATTGCACTTTCCAGATACTGCATATTCACAAATTTGTGCCAACACTGCATCAAGCAAGTCTATCAGCACTGTTTTTCCAACAGCATTTCTCATTTCATATTTCTGTGTCACATTTTGGTAATTCTCAAAATGTTTCAAACTTTTTTCTTATTATTACGTTTGTTATGATGATCTGTGATCAGTGATGTTAGTATTGTAATTGTTTTTGGGCAGTACAAACAGTTCCTGTAAGAGGCAACAAACTTAACTGATAAATGTGTATGCTCTCACTGTGCCACCAACTGGTTCCTCCATCTCTCCTTTTCTCCTCAGGCCACCCTATTCCCTGAGACTCAACAGTATTGAAATCAGGCCAATTAATAACCCTACAATGGCCTCTAAATGTTCAAGTGAAAGGAAGAGTCACTCATCTCTCACTCTAAATCAAATGCTTGAAAGATGGAGCTTAGTGAGGAAGTCATGTCAAAAGCTGAGATGGGTCTAAAGCTAGGCCTATTGCACCAGTTAGCCAAGTTACGACGCATAGGGAAAGCTCTGGAAGGAAATTAAAAGTGGTACTTCAGCGAACACACAAATGACATGAAAGCAAAACAGCCTTGTTGTTGATATGAAGAAGGATTTAGTGGTCTGGGTAGAAAATCAAACCAGCCACAACATTCCCCTTAAGCCAAAGTCTAATCTGGAACAAGGCTCTAACTCTCTTTAATTCTATGAAGGCTGAGAGAGGCGATGAAGCTTCAGAAGAGAAGTTCAAAGCTGGCAGAGATTGGTTCATGAGGATTAAGGAAAGAAGCCGTCTTTATAACATCAAAGTGCAAGGTGAAGCAGCAAGTGCTGATATAGAGGGTGTAGCAAATTATCCAGAATATCTAGCTGAGATAATTAATGAAGGTGGTTACACTAAACAATGGATTGTCAATGTAGATGAAATGCCTTATACTGGAGGAAGATGCTATCTAGGACGTTTATAGCTAGAAAGAAGTCATTTTCTGGCTTCAAAGCTTCAAAGGATAGCCTGACTCTCTTGTTGAGGGTTAATGCAACTGGTGACTCGAAGTTGAACCTAATGTGCATTTACCATTCTTATAAGCCTAGGGCTTTAAGAATTATGCTAAATCTACTCTGCCTCTGTTCTAAAAATGGAACAACAAAGCCTGGATGACAGCACATCTGTTTACAACATGGTTTACTGAATATTTTAAGCCCACTGTTGAGACCTCCCACTCAGAAAAAGAGATCCCTTTCAAAATATTACTGCTCATTGGCAATGCACTGGGTGACCCAAGAGTTTTGATGAAGATGTAAAAGATTAATGTTGTTTTCATGCCTGCTAACACAACATCCATTCTGCAGCCCATGCATCAAGAAGTCATTTTGACTTTCAAGTCTTATTATTTAAGAAATGCATTTCATTTCCATTTATCATGGATCTGGGCAAAGTTAATTCAAAACCTTCTGGAAAGGATTCATCATTCTAGATACCAGTAAGAACATTTGTGATTCATGGGAAGAGGCCAAAGTATTAACATTAACAGGAGTTTGGAGGAAGTTGATTCCAACCCTCATGGGTGACTTGAAGGGTTCAAGATTTCAGGAGGAAGTAACTGCAGATGTGGTGGAAATAACAAGAGAACTAGAATTAAACGTGGAGCCTGAAGATGTGACTGAATTGGTGTACCTTATGATAAAACTTGAACAGATGAAGAGTTGCTTCATGGATGAGCAATGAAAGTGGTTTCTTGAGATGGAATCTACTCCTGGTGAAGATGCTGTTGTAACGACAAGGGATTTAGAATATTACATAAACTTAGTTGACAAAGCAGCAGGGTTTGAGAGGACTGACTCCAATTTTGAAAGAAGTTCTACTGTGGGTAGAATGCTATCAAACAGCATTACATGCTGCAGAGATATCGTTCATGAAAGGAAGAGTCAACTGATGAGGCGAACTGCATTGTTGTCTTACTTTAAGAAATTTCCACAGTCTCTCCAACCTTTAGCAACTACCCACCCTGATCAGTCAGCAGCCATCAACACTGATGAAGACTCCACCACAGAAAAGATTAGGCTCAGATGATGGTTAGCATTTTTAGCAAAAAAGTATTTTAAATTAAGGTATGTACATTTTTTTAAGACATAATGCTATTGCAAACTTAATAGACTACAGTACAGTGTAAATATAACTTTTATATGCACTGGGATACTAAAAAATTTGTATGACTCACTGTCTTGGGATGTGTACTTTATTGCTTGGCCTTGAATTGAGCCAGCAATATCTTTGAGGTATGCCTGTGTTTTATATTTCCTATGTAAACATAAAACATGAAGTATTGTGCTGAAAAATGGGAATTCTATGAAATTTGGGGATTGAAAAACCATAGACATTCTATTGAGAAAATGTTATATGAGGATGCGTGTAATACGTTATACCTCTATTATCTTTAGTTGTTTACCTCCACGTTTACAAGACAACATGGTCTCTAAATTTCCTTTTTAATATGGTCCATGTCTAGTTTTCTTGTTAAAATTCTTATAAATGTCACAAAATAATTTGTGGACTTGTTTTTTGTGCATTACTCTTTTCACTTTACTCCTTTTTGTAAGATGATTTCTGTAAGAGTAGGATTAACTTACTCTCAATATTTGGAGGAGCTAACACGTGAAAACATCTGATATTTGTCTACTCTGTGGTAAGATAATTATTAACAGATCAATTTTATTCAAAGACTGTAGGAATATTCGATATTTTTTTCATTTTTTCTTGTCAGGTCAGTTTTCATCTATTGCTTCTTCTAGGCTTTTCCATTTTTATCTCTTCTAATACTTGCCAACAATAAGCAGTTTTAAAACATTCTCTAATCCTTTTAAACTCTGCAGCAATTATATCTATAGTCCTTTTTAATTCCTGATATTGTTTATTCATAACTTTCCTTTTATTATTCTTAATCAATTTTATTAGCTTTATAGTCTTCAGGTCATTCAATGAACCAACATTTGGTTTTGTTTATTATCTCTATTGTTTCCTACTTTAATAGTTTATTAAACTGTTTATGTCTTTACTTCAATTATTTTATATTTAATGCGTATGTGAATTTTCTAACTTCTCAAAGTAGATGCTTAATCAATTATTTTTCAGCCTTTTTTATTGTCAGTTGTAAACATTTAAGGATGCTAATTTCCCAAGTACTAGTTTAGCTTCTTTCCTTAAATTTTGACCTATTATAACCTTGCTTTGGTTCAGTTCTAAATATTTTTTAATTTCATGAATCATTTCTTCTAAATTATTTAGAATTTGTTTTTAAATTTCCAAATGTATCAATATTTTTAACTGCTCTTTATTTATCATAGCTAAATGGCATTAGGAGAACATATTCTGTATGATCCTAAGTTTTTGGAAATTGAGTGGATGTACTTAACAGCCATGTCCTTAGAAGTCATTCTAGAATTTATTTCCTTTGCTGGAGTGTATGGGACTTGGAGCCAGACAGACCTGGGTTCAAATTTCAGCTTAACCAACTGTGTTCTTTAAGCAAGTGATGTTACCTCTTTGAGTTTGTATCAATTATCCATTTCTTCAATAGTGCTGCATAATAAAACAACCACAACACTTCAGCTGCAAAACAAACAAACAAAGAACCCACATTTATTTAGCTCATGAGTTTATGGACTTTAGAGCAACTGTTCTGGACTTGGCTAGTATAGGCAGTTCTTATTCCTAAGTGTATAGTCACCTATGGATTGTCTCCCCGGCTCTGATCATCTTAATCTGAGTTTGTTCACAGTCTGAGCTAGTACATTTTTTACTACAAATGTGGCTTTTGTTAGGCACAAAATTCTTCAGGATTTTGATTAATACTTTATTTTGGTGATATATGTTTTTCTAAAATTGTATATGTAATCTATGTTTTCATTAATATTTTCCTAGTGTTTTCATAGTTAATTTGTTCTTAGTATTTCTTAGTTTTTACATATTTTTCTATATATCTGTAGCTATATCCTTTCTCTTATTTTCAATATTATATGGCTTTGCCTTCTCTATGGTGTATTCTTGATTACTCTTGCTAGGTTCATGTCTATTTTATTAGTTTTTTGAAGCAGCAGCTTTTATCTTTGTTGATACTTCTTATTTTCATGTAGTTAATTCTTTATTATACTATTCAGATTCACTCTAATGATTTTTGTCTTAAAATTTTTGTATGAAACCAAGACAATAATTTACCATCATTCTTCCTTTAAAATATATTTTCTTAAGATGGTCTATTGTAATAGATAGATCAATAAATAGAGATACATTATTTTAAATATATATATATATTAATATATATTTATATATATATAATTTGATGTATTATGTTTGGGGAACATGATCTGGATCATACTGACTCTTCTTTATATATTGATAAATATCTTTACTGCATATATAGTCACTTAAAATGCATCTCCTCTGCTTGAAAATTATTTGTATATGAATATAAGGACAAGCCAAAATATTTGCAAATTGATCTAAGTCCATTTGGCTATTCACAATTATTTGTTTCTTTTTGGTGAATATCATTACTTTAGGTCTCTTCCCTACAAACTCTTACTAGGTTACAATGAAAGTAATTCTTAACCTGATTTCTACCACCTATCTATACATTCTTACTCATAAAATTTATTTTCTTGTTACTTGTTCTGTAAGCTCCATGAAGGTCTGGTTCTGTTATATTTAAAATGCACTTGTAGCCCCTTGCATGAAAGGTTCTCCCAAAACAAATATGGCAGTCTTTCAGTACCATAATTCAGTTACCCTTAGTTGGATTCAGGCAACAAAAATTCTCTGAGTCTGTGTCCAGACAAATGACTGCTTTAGAATCAAGCCTCAGGTGCTGCTTTCAAGTGTAGAGCCTAATGCATACACTCAATTCTTGTAACCTATTCATGCAAGGTTGAGAACTCCTGTTCATTATTATTATTATTATTATTATTATTGCCAATCTCTATGTCCTGAAACCACCCATTTACCAATAAAAAGACATTTTTATTTCTTTTATTAAGCCTCCAGTATTGTTCAGAGCTAAAGATAACTGAAGCTCTTTGTAGCAGCTCCCTCAAGATTAATGGCTTCTACTTGGAAGCTTTCAAACACTCATTATCCCTGGAGTATATAATGCTTTAGGGAACTAAGTCTAAAAATTCAAATGAACAAACAAAAGCACATACTTCCCACTATCAAAGCTGAACTGTTAAAAATTAAATTACAAATGAACAGTTCTATAAAAGTAAAAGTAACAACAAAAAAAATCACTCCTAAACACATCACTCAAAAATAATGGCTAACTTTTAAATTTGTGACATTACACTGTAACTTTACTTCTATCTCTATCCATACACTCTGGCACATAAGTATATACATGCACATATGCATATGTGCACACATTTATTTTTCAGTATCAGATTATACATTTCCATTTAATTTTTTCTACCTATACACACTCGTACACACATATATAATCATACAGTGTATATTTTGAAATCTGCTTTTTAATATTAATGATATAAGGATTTTTACATGTGTCAGTATATATCTACACTATTATTTCATATTTCTTCATCATCTCTTATTTTATGTTTACATGATAATTCTACTCACATAATCTGAAAGCTATTATTGGACATTTATGTTTATTCCAATTTTATTTTGCTAGTTTTAACAACATTGTGATGAAAATATTTATATTACATCACTTTCCCTTATCTGACAATTTCTTTAGGAAAAATGTAAGTTAAATTATTAGTTTAATGGTGTCACTGTGATGCAGATTCGTTATCCTCCAGAATATTTCTATTACTGATGTATGATAACTTTTAATGTAAAGGATGACAAACCTTCTTATTTTATATATGTTGAAATATTTTCCTTAAATTTATCACTTTTATTCAGCTTGGCAGTTTTGTATATTTATTTTAAAAATTACCTATAAAATCTAATCAGTCATTTTCTCCATGGTTTCTGCTTTTACTGTTATGCTTTAAAAACTTTTTAGGGCTTCCCTGGTGGCGCAGTGGTTGAGAGTCCGCCTGCCGATGCAGGGGACACGGGTTCGTGCCCCGGTCCGGGAAGATCCCACATGCCGCGGAGCGGCTGGGCCCGTGAGCCATGGCCGCTGAGCCTGCGCGTCCGGAGCCTGTGCTCCGCAACGGGAGAGGCCACAACAATGAGAGGCCCGCGTACCGCAAAAAAAAAAAAAAAAAAAAAAAAAAACTTTTTAATATGCCAAGACTATAACAGGACTATTCATTATACTTTCTTTTACTTCTTTTATGGTTTTGAAAATATAAACTGTATTTAGTTTATTTTAGCATAAATGTGAAATACATATCTGGCTTGTTCAATCCTTTTTCTACTAAACAGTGGGTGTCCAAGCATCATTTTTGAACAATTCATTACTCAAATACTAATTTTAAATTTAAAATATTTTAAAATATATTAACTTCTATGTATAATGTCTTTTTAAGAATTTCATATTCTATTTCATTAATGTGTCTGCCTATTCTCACATGGCCATGGGCCATGTAAATTATTATGGCTGATTAACATAATTAATCTCAGAAATATCTTGGTGTCACAATTATTAGACTACATTTATTCTTAAAGACATATTTAAGATCATTTTGTCTATTTTTAAAAATATATTTTGAGCTTTGATTGGTTACATTTGCAGACTAATTTCAAGAGAGCTGAAATATTTACAATATTAAAGCTTTCCATTTCTAACAAGCCATTAATCCTTTGGCAAATGAGTAATCAGGCTGTTTTAGAGAAATCCAAAAATTAAAATTTTGTATAAATATGTTTCATGCATTAATTCATCACAAGGGCAAAGAGATTTTCTAATGCATGTACTCATTTAGTAAACTCAGTCATATCTATGGATATAATGTTAGGAGTACACAATATTATAATGACATCACTGATTACAACTGCAATATTTTATATTTTGTTTAATTCAGAAAGGATATTTTGATGTTCTCAATATTCATGAACAAAAGATTGGCTAAGAAATTTACAAGGATTCTCAGGCATTTACATCACTAACACAACTGTTTATATGCAATCATCATTGTTCATCCAAAAGTCATAGAGCGCCTACTGTGTAACAAATGCTGAGACAAACAATGGGAATACAAAAATTAATAGATCAATATATGTTTTGGAACCTTACAGTGTATCAAGGTGAACAAATCTACAATATAATATTGATATAATTTCCTGTGATGCATGTTTCACTAGAATCATGTCAAAAATGATCAAAGATTATCCAGAAGGGAGTAACTAGTATGTGAATAGGGGAAATATTTATATTATAAATCAGCTATGTCTTCCTGTACTCCCATGCCTAAGCCATCACCAATCATATCAATGTTCTTTCCTAAACAAAACCTACATTTTCTAAAATTTCTCCATCCTCTCTGCTCCCAGGATAGTCTAAGTTAGTATTATCTCTCATCTGGACTTTTGTAAGAGCCTATTGTAACAGTTTCACTCTCATCAATTTTTTTTAATTGAAGTAAAATTCAGATAAACTACAGTTAACCATTTTATTTTATTTATTTCAGCTACGCTGCATGTGACATCTTAGTGCCCAGACTAAGGATAGAACCCACACCCCCTGCAGTGGATGGAAGGGTGGAGTCTTAACCACTGGACCGCCAGGGAAGTCCCAACAGTTAACCATTTTAAAGTGTGCAGGTCAGGGTCTTTTAATGCATTTACAGTGTTGTGACTTCTATCTGTATCCAAAACATTTTCATTATCCTTAAAGGACACCCTATACCCATTAAGCAATCACTCACCATTCCCTTCTCTCATCAATCCATGCCAAATAATCTACTTTCTATGCCTATGAATTTGCCAATTCTGAACATTTAAAAATCTGTAATTTAGTAGTAGTAGTATATTAATGTTAATTTCTTGGTTTTATTAATTTAATATGGATGTGATATAACATTAGGGGAAGCTGAGTGAAGGGTACATATGAACTCTGTATTATTTCTGAAACTCTTGTGTAGGTCTAAAATTATCTAAAAATGAAGAGTTTAAAAAAAGAATTGTAAAAGATGCTATAGAAAACATCGCATAGAGCTTTGGTCTTGGAGTCCAGACACAATAGTTTGAGTCCTATTTCCACTACTACTTTCTTTGTGTTATGCCATTATATTGTAAAATAAATAATAATAAAATGCATAATGGCTAAAAAATTAAATTCTCTGGGCTTCAGTTTCTTCATTAGTAGACATGAAGGAATAGAAAAGGTATGGAAGGTCTCTAAGTTTCTTCTTCTTCTAAATCTGGAAATGCATTCATTTTGTAGAGGACCTGGACACTTTCTCAAGCAGTAATAGCATTTGCCACAAAAACAAATCCAAAGAAAATATATTTTCTTACCTGCTCACCAAAAAAACTTAAAGGTGATGAAGTATGAAAGTAGTTATAATTATGTACAAGTCTTAGTCTCATATCTGGACATTGTAAGTATTTAATAAATCTCAAGATACTTAAATACATGTGCATATACATTTATTTTTTTCTCAAGATGTGTTTAATTATATTGATATCAATATAGCAGTTCCTTTTACTGGGTACATTACAACCAGCTATCAAAAAAAAAATTACATGGCATAATAAAAGACAAAAAACATAATTTAAAGAGAAAGAGCAAGCATCAGAACCATACAAGGCAGGACGCTGGAATTATCAGACCAGGAATTTAAAACAACTCTAATTAATATGCTAAGGGCTCTAACAGATAAAGTAGACATCCTGCAAGAACAGGTGGACATGTAAGCAGAGAAATGGAAATCCTAAGAAAGAACCAAAAAGAAATGCTAGGAATAAAAGAAAAAAAAATAACAGAAATGAAGATTGTCATTAAGGGACTAATGAGTAGACTGAACACAGATGAGAAAATAATATCTGAGCTTGAGGATACAGCTCAAGAAACTCTGAAAACTGAGAAGCAAAGAGATCAAAACTAAAAACAAAAACAACAACAAAAAACAAAAAACAGAACACAATCTTCAAGTATGGTGGGAAAATGCAAAATGTACAACATTCATGTAATGGTAATACCAGAAGGAGAAGAAAAAGCAACGGGAACAGAAGAAATATTTAAAACAATAATGACTGAGAATTTCCTCAATGCCAGACATCAAACCACAGATCCAGGAAACTCAGAGAACATCAAAATGTCAAAAAATTACATATAGGAATATCATTTTCAAACTACAGAAAATCATAGATAAGGAAAAAATCCTGAAAGAAATCAGAGGGAGAAACTCCCACCTGTTGAGGAACAAAGATAAGAATTACAGTTCTCAGAAACCATACAAACAAGAAGAGAGTGGAGTGAACTATTTAAAATAGTTAATAGTTAAAAGGAACAAACCACCAACCTATAATTTTATATCGTGAAAGATTATCCCTCAAAAGTGAAGAGGAAATAAATACTTTCTCATACAGCAAGCACCGATGGGATTTATTGCTAGTAGACACGCCTTGAAAGAAATGTTAAGAAAAATAATGTAGCTCAGAAATTCAGATCTATATGAAGAAAGGAAGAGCATCAAAGTATGAATAAGTGAAGGTAAAATAAAACTTTTTTCTTATTCTTAATCAGTCTAACAGATAAAAAGTTGTTCAAAAAACTAATAATATCAACAATGTGTTTGATTATGCATGCTTAGGTATATACTATATATATATAATATATATATACACACACATATATATGCACATATTTATGGATGCTATATATAAGTGAAATGAATGACAGCAATGATACAAAGGACAGAGGGGCAATTAGGATTATTTAGTTATAATAAGGTACTCACAAAACCCATGAAGTGGTATAGTGTTATTTGAAAGCGGACTTGGATTCATTGTAAATGTATTTGCAACCTCTGCGGCAATCACTAAAAAAATGCAAAAAAAGATGTATGGCTAATATGCTAAGAAGGAAGAGAAAATTGAATTGTATAAGATGCTCAATTGAAGCCACAAAAGGCAGAAGAAAGAATAGGAGGAAAAATAGGAACAAAGAACCAGGGCAGCAAATAGAAAATAGTACCAAATATGGTAGATGTTAATCTAAATATATTAATAATCATTTTGAAGATAAATGGTCTAAATGCACCAGTACAAAGACAGAGACTGTCAGAGCAGATTGAAAAAAAATAAATGACCCAACTATATGTTGTCTGCAGGAAACCCACTTTGAATATAAAGACACATATAAATTAAAAACAAATGATAGAGAAAAATATACCTTGCTACTATTAACCAAAAGAAAAAGGAGTAGCCATAAATTTCACACAGAGACGATTTCAAAGCCAGTATATATATCAGGGACAAAGAAGGACATTACATAATGATCAGAATCAAATTTCAGGGAGTATGTGACTTACTTAAGTTCTTACAGTTAGTAACTGGCAGAGTCAAGGTTGAAAATTCATGATTTTTTACTTTATTTCTTCCATACCATTTGAGATACCCCAAATATTGTTTTATTTATATTTTTTAATCTATCTAGATTCTGTACAGGGGTCTACTTCTAAGAGTAAGGACAGAGCACCCCAAGATATTTCCTGGATTCCCCAGGGGACTGAGATTCAAGGACCAGCCCTGAGCTCTTCTTGCAAGTTCTGATTAAAGCTTAAACACACAAAAAGCTACTCGGCAAAGCACAAAGTCTTACCCTTCGTACTGCCCATTAGGGACAAAATCATTTTTTAAAAAATTTTAAGTTTACTGGAATATAAATTTTAACTCAGTTTCTCCTGAATGAAAATGTTAGGGACAGCACATTCAGTGTGATACAGCTTGTTGGAGAATCTGCATTCCCTAAGAAAATTCTTCCCCTAGCCTCTTTCATTTCTCAAGGGACCGCTTTCTAATCAAGAAAACTGTTTTAATTCAGAAGAAAAATCCAGAGAAGGAAATTATAGCTATTATAATCTCATAATAAGCTGTAAAGAAAAGACTACAGTGAAACTGCTGCCTCCAGAGGATCCACAGGGCGGCATTGAAGGAGCCAGAATTAGAATACAGTTATTAGATATTCATTTCCAACAGCTAGGTCACACTGCTGCTCCCAGTTAGTGGTGCAATGGAATGATCTCTCAAGAGCTTTAATATAATTTTTGTCTCTTGAAAATATAAATGCTTTTGGTGTACTGTTTCTTCATCATATTGATAGACTTCAGTTTATTATAAAAATGATACCTGGTCATAAAAATCAAACTTACTGCAAAATCATGTAGAGACAAAGCCCACCTTTGCCCCTAAACCGATCTATTTATATTTGTAAATATTATTTTTGATTAGTGGGTGTATACCAGGCATATTTTTCTACAACTTGCTTTTTTAATGTAATACTATAGTGTAGTTATTTTTCCATGTTACTACTAGATCTAAACTATTCTTTTATGGCTCATGGAATCCTGTGATATGAAAACAGCACAGTTTATTTAACCTTCACTTACAGATGGACCTTGAGTTGGTTCTCTATGATTAGCTATTAAAATTGTAACAAATATACATATCTCATATATACTCTCACCATAAATGTATATTTACAAATGTGTGCACATGCACCTCTATTTATATACATACGTAGTATATATTAACTTGCAATCCTTGTAAAATACATATATATATGTGTCTGTGTGTATTTATATATGAAAATGTGTTTTTATGTATGATTTTTCCCCTTTGTTTAGATACCAAGAATGGGAATGAATGGGTCAAAGATTAGATAGAATTTAAATTTTGATAGACCCAGCTAAACAATTTGCAAAGTAGCATGCATACACCAACACTGTCAACAGTATATTAGAATGCCTCTTACTCACTCACTTGCTAACACTGATTATTAGTTAAATTCAATAGTCTGAATGTAGTGGACAAAATGTGTAATCTTGTGGTCTCCCTTTGGTATAAAGAAAATAGCTTATAGCTTGTTGTTTTGTTTTCAAGTGTATCAATAGAGAATGTGAAATTGGGCTTTGGGTCTTTGAACTGAGTACCTTATAATGTCTTTTATGCTCTATAGTCTTACTGAGAAGAATAATAATGACAATAACAACAATAAGTTATAGTCCTGCATGTTTATATTAATCTTACAGTTTATGAGCTCATGAATTCACTATCTCCTTTATATCCTCACTGTACCTGTGTCCAGTTATAAGGGCACTGATTATTATCATAGTTCTGCAGAAACTGTAAAAAACCTGAAACTCAGAGAAACGAGATGACCAAGGTCACACAAGAGCATCTAAGATAATGTGTGAAAATGATTTTAAATTATAAAGATCCTTGTACAACTTAAGAAATGAGAATCTGAAGACAAGAAACCATTTGCTTTACTGAATAAAAGAGAATTCATGCTTCTCAGATGGAAAGCTGGGCTCTACCAAAAAATTAAAATGGAAGTGTTTAGGAAAGCTTTTCCCCTCTATTCAGAGACTACCCTGAGACAGGTGCATATCAGGACATAGCTGCCACCTCCTACCTAGCAAAATCTTTGCTGGAATTCAGTCTTGGCAAGAGCTGGGTATGAATTTTTCATAGACTGCCGGAAGGGACCTGAAGCAAGAATTCTTCAAACAGTCCTGGCAGCATCAGGTTATATAAAGCACTGGAATATAAGGGATGTAAATGTGAGTGAGCAAAGGGAGCATAGAGTTTATATCCAGCAAAGGCAGTTTTCCATTTTGAATTATCTTTTTTTCCTCTGAGATAGACAATTTTCACTCTACAAAATAGGTGGTGCACCTGAACCTTAATGTTTAAAACCACATGAAAGTTCATATATACAACAAACATGTATAATGCATGGGCACAGTCACAGGATGAGCACACACATGTAAATGCACATGGACCCACCAAAGCATTCTCCCATAATAGAAACATGAACACAGGAAAAGTGCATGCATATTCATGTCGACCAGCAAATATTATAGTGACTTCTACTGATACTTCACTAAAGCACTCACACAAATGCAAAGAACCATACCCAATATTCATGTGCATACACATAAAACAAGATAAACTTTAGTACTTAGAGTCCATGCATGCATGTATGTATTTGTAAAAACATTCACACACAGAAAGACATAAAAGTACATTCATGTTCAGAGATTTCCAAAGATTTTGAGGTCAGTATAACCCTGATGCCAAATCTCAGCAAGGATATTAAAAATAAAACAATAACAAAAGCATAGACTAATACCCCCTTAAGCACATATTTAGGAAAGCCAAAAATTTTATTTTAGCAAATCAAATCAGCAATAAAACATAAAGATAATATATCATGAAAAAGTTGGATTTATCCTGAAGATTTACAAATATAGAAAAATTCATAAATTTGTGGAACTGATTTCTGACAAAATTCATTATTTCTAAACAATTGAGAACATTTTACCATTTTTGTATTAAGCATTTACCAAGCCCTAGTATGGGACAGATACTATGCTAAATTCTGTGAATACAAACATTAATAGAATATAATACTTGCCTTTGAGGAGATCATGGTATATTACTGAAATATATAGTTAAAATCAACATGGCAAGTGCCTGATACCACTGTTTATAGACAACATGAATGTTTTGCAAAAGAGCTCTTTAATTCACCTGTGAGGAAGATGAGTTCAGGAAAGCAGACTCAAGAAGCAATGTCTGAATTGCAAAGCAAAGGGCAAGAAAATAATGAATTAAATTAAAAAGAGAATACTTTAGATGGTGGCAACAGCATAAGCAAAACCACAGGAAATTCAAAACGCAGCATGAACGTGAGTGTAACTTCAAGAACTTCAGAATTGATATAGCATAGAAGACAAAGCAAATTTGCCATGAGAGACTGGTAGGGGACATGCAGTTAAAGACTTTGACTGTCAGTTTTTGTTTTTTTGTTTTTTTACCTGTAGCTACAGCAAGTTCTTAGCAGGAAAATGACAATCAGAATCTCATTTTCACATTACTCTCTGCTACTTGGGATGAAATGGAATTCAGTTGCACAAGTTTGAGATAAGAAAACATTTTAAAAGATTATTTAAATTGTCTATTCCAGGGATGATGAAGACATGTCTTAGATCAGTGTTAATGGAAAGAAAAGGAAGGACCTGATTTTTAAAATATTGAATATTCAAAAATTGGCCAAAGTTAATGATTATTTGAATCAGAATATGAGAGAATAGTATCTAGCCTTATTCTCAGGTTTCTAACATGGACAAGTGAATCAAGATCTTGCCAGCTGAGAATATATGCGAATACATGGGAGGGGAAAATATAAAGCAATATGTAACAATATAAAATATAAAGCAGTACATAAAAATATAAAGCAGTGTATTGAGGTGATTCTTGTACACCTAGACATAGATGTTTAAAGTTCAGAAGAGAGATACAGGATGAAAATGTGCAGTAATGAGTAAATATTTTATATCAAGGATGTATGTAGATTTACATGAGTAATCAGACTAGTACAGAACTGTAAGGATTAGTATCATTTAGCAGATAGACAAAGGAAGGGGAACCTTTCAAGATGCATATAAAATTATAGTCTGAGACAGACAGGGAGAACCAAGACTGTGTGTAAGGATGGAATCTAAGAGTGTTAAAAATTTAAGTATGAAGGGAGTGGTCCATATTGTCAAAAGCTATAGAGATTTATGAAAGTAGTTTAAATAGAGTATTGAGCAGAAACCAGACTGAAGAGCATTTTATCAGAAAGTGAGTGGAGAAAATGTAACACTGGTGGAGAACACATATTGAGGAAGCTTGGATGAGAAGAGAAGGTTGAGTGTGGTGGTTAGAACTTAATCCTGAATTAATGTTATTGGTAAATTTTAGGGCATCAAAAATTTGAAGGGTGACAGACAGGATACAGTAAAATATATTTATTGAATTTTAATATGTAATAGATATTTTTCTAAGCACTTTCCATGGGTTAGCTTTGTCATCTCTATTTTATAAATGAATAATTAGAGGCATGGAAGGATTAAATAACTTGCCCCAGGTTACTCATCTGGTAAATGGTAGAATCGGAGTTTGAATACAGGCAGTTGGGCCTCAGAGTCAGTACTTTAAGCTACTCAGCGATGTCGGTCATAGAAGTGGTAGTGTTGAAAATACAGGGGAAAGAATAAAAGATGGACTGCGCCATATGCCTTGGTAACCAAACAGCTGGAAAGTGATGAGGGAAAGGCTAAAGGGTGAGGGTTTGATGATGTGGAGGAGGCACACCATTTCACCAACTGAGCCTCAAAAGAAAAGTAGGTGAGGCTCAAGATACACTGAGGCTAGCAACTAAAATTGAGAGCTACCATATTTGAAAGTCTTATACTTTTGAAGAAGGAAGAAATTGCTGTATTGCACCTTTATATACTTTAAAAAAAAAAAAAAAGAAATTCTCCCTTCAGACTTTAGCCAAACCTTCTACCTGTTCCTTAAATTTAATCCCCTTCCATTCATCCAGGGACTTGAGCTCTTACTCCCCTTTCTTCAACTTCTCCTTCAAGATTGTCAACTCCTTCTACATGTTGCTTCAGTTACCTTTCTTTCTCATTCATCTCTTTCTCTATGTTTAAAGTTACTTTATGTGATGTCACTTATATGTGGAATCTAAAATACGACACAAATGGACTTACCTACAAAACAGAAACAGACCTCCAGGCATAGAGAACAGACCTGTGGTGGCCAAGTGGGAGGGGAGACAGGGGAGGGTTGGATTGGGAGTTTGGGGTTAGCGGATGCAAACTATTTTATATAGAATGGATAAACAACAAGGTCCTATTGTATAGCACAGGGAACTGTATTCAATATTCTGTAATAAACCATAATGGAAAAGAAAAAATAATAAAATTATTATGTTACAGTCAGTCATCCTCTGGGAATTATGAAATTCTAATTGACAAAATGCACACTGCTGTTTCACACATCAGCTTACAACACTCAGGAGCAGGTTTTAATTTATCAAGATGTGATCATTTAATACTATATAACAATAACATCAACAAATAATACACTAAGATATCTGTGAGAACTTCTGCATTTGTGCACTCAAAGTTATAATTGAATTGAAAGTATAAGGCAATATTTATCAGTGGGGTTGCTATTAGCTACATTTGTCTTCCTTCATATAAGTAATTTAGAAGGAAAAAATACTTTCTGATTCTCTGGGGAAGCATGCTAATTTGGATAATATACGGCCTTTGGAATCAGATTCTGGTTTAAATCTTTGCTTTGCTTTTTACTATAAGTCTAACCTATGTGCAAGCTATTTCCTTTCTCTGTAGATTAAATAAGACATTGTATGTAGAAGTTATAAGAACAAATTAGGTTAGTAGAAATTTTTAGATTCTATGCCAAGGACATATAATATTTGGGATATTCTATCTTTTTCTAAATTTTTTTTAATGTGGACATTTTATATTTTCTGAAATTGTCTAAATTGTGATACATATTTAAGTGTATGTGATAACATGCTTCTTATTCACACTAGGAAGAGGAACTAGGTAAAGGCAGAAAGCTCCAAAGAAATGGGAGATATTATGTTCACTTGCTTATAAAATTTATCTGAATTCAACAATCCTCTAAACCACATGAGGATTTCCTAAATACGCTAGAATTCTGAATTCATTCATTCACACATCCATCTAATTATGTCTATCCATCCATCCTTTCATAATGGGTACTTTATTTCCCTTCCAACCGAATTGACAGTAGCAGTTACTGATCCACTTCTTCAAGTCACAACACATCTTTTAATAAATTATATATTAAATGTACTATTTTTAAAAGAGGAGATGCTACTTGTTGAAAGGTAATTAATGTAAAGAATAGATGACTTGGTTCCTAAAAACATGAATATATCTGGAAAAAGAAGGGGATAATTTTAAAAGAAATACCATCGATCAGCTTTGCCCCTGTCAATCAGAGTTAAAGCACAGATCTTCCATTCATCTTCACATTGGCTGTCCTCTGAACTTATGACAAATGTAACACATATCACAAAGATAGTGCATAATATACTACAATGTAAAATCAAATGATAGGCTTCACTTTCCCCTTGGAGTAAACTCAAGTGTGTCCTTAGAGTGACCATGGTAGAGGAAACTTATAAACATGTTTATGACACAAGAAAGTGTATCTAATCTTGGTTTCATGGATACAGAACTGCAGACCTAGAATGACCCTGATGGAAGGCAGCTGCTTTCAGGAAGATTTTTGGCTGCAAGATTAAGGAAATAGGTACATATCATAGGTCTTATTCAGAAATGTATTAATTTTTCTTTAGAGTAATTTCAAAAGTATTATTAACAATGGGGTTCTTTGTAATCTCAGATTATCTCAAAGCAAAATTTATCACAAGGACAGTGAAGGGATATCAAGCATTATTATTGTCATCTTTACTTATTGAGTCTGTGTCCTCTAGAGCCTTTTTTTTCTTTGCTTGTTTTTATTGACTTCACAAGCTAAGTCAGAATAAAACACAACCCATCAGTCAAAACAGTGATTCTCTCCAATATTTCCTTACATTGTAGCTTCAACTTTTTGAAGCTTTTGGAAGAAGGAAACTTTTTGTTTTCCTTCTCACATCTCTACATTCAAACTTTTAAGGCCCATTTCAAAAGTTACATATTTAATTAAATTTTTTAATTTAGCTAAGCAAATGAGGACACTTTCTTGCAAATTTAAAGTTAAATCTCTCACTCTCTCCCACACACACGTACAGATATGTTTATAGAATATCTGTCATGTTTTTGTCATTATTTTGTCACCTCAATCCTTCATAGACTGAGTTATTCTTGAAGAAATGTAGCACTGGTTTTTGTCTTTTAATATCTTTCTAGGACCTTGCAACTGTAAGATGCTGAATAATTACTTACTGACTTAAATTTTTGAACTGAAAGACCTATCTTGCTCTTTTATATTAATAGCATTCAAACCAATTTGTTTGATGTACATTAGTTGGAGTAAGTCCATCAAATTTTTTTTCTGCTTTCTTGTGACACTTTTTCATCAAATATATGAATGCTTCCTTCTCTAAAATGTATGTAAGTACCTACAACACAGAAGACATAGGAATGAAATAACCACAGGAGTCATATATTCCATAACCATAAGGACTCCAGTTACGGTGATTGCACGTATGTAAGAATTATTTTATATACACAGGTTAAATGCTAAATTTCATAGAGTAATTGAAATTGAACTTGGTAATTTATCTCTGACTCTTTTCTTGGGTGTGTGTGTATGTGTGTGTGTGTGTGAGAGAGAGAGAGAGATGGTGGGAGGGGGTGGCTGTTACTAAGTTGGAAGATACTAGAATACCCAAATTAAAAAAAAAAGATTGAATCAGTCATTTGGAGGTGTTACACCAAATAGCCAGGATATTTCCAAACAACTAGTATATTCTGGGCTTTTTGTTTGTCATTTTTTAAATATTGTAAGAGCCATGCTGATAAGAACTGAGTTCCAAACTCAAAATGAGTTTGTAGTTAATCTTTAAATGTCATAGAATTTTCTAGGTACCAAAACTATATTTTTCACATAATCTTAGTATGTGAATTTGCTATTGTCTATAAATAATTTATCATAATACTGTGAAATCTCAGCCATTTCCCATCACTTTTGGATTCCTTCATTGTCCTTAATGAAACTAGTAGGAATGAGTCTTCTGCCTTGGCCATGCAAAGTTTGATATTCATAGAAGACATATAAAGCAAATATCAGACATACAATAGGATATGGGAGAAAATAGGCATCAGGAGAGAAGTCTGTCCTGGAAGCAACTGGTAGAATTAAGGACATTAAAAAGCAAAATAGAATCACAAAATTAGAACATACACTATGATGGTTAATTTTAATGTGTCAACTTGACTGAGCTATGACATGCTTAGATATCTGGTCAAACAGTGGATGTTTCCTCAAGGATGTTTTTGGATGAGATTAATATTTAATTGGTAGACTCAGTAAAGTAGATTGTCCTCTCACAAATAAAACAGAATTTTCCTGCCTCACGGCATTCAAACTGGAACATCAGCTCTTCCTGGTTTTATAGCAGCCTCCTGGCCTTTGAACTTGAACTGGGACATTGACTCTGCAGATTTTGGACTTGCCAGACTCCATAATCATGTGAGCCAAATCCTTGTAATAATATTAAGTGAATGTTTTACATTGTAACATTTTGATGCCTTCTATATTAATATTAATTATATTAAGATATAATTGACATATAACACATTATTTTAAGTGCACAACTTAATGATTTGATATATGTATATGTTACAAAGTGATTACAATAAAAAGTTTAGCTGACGTCAATCACCACATACAGTTAAAATTTTTTTCTCTGATGAGCACTTTTTTTTTTTTTTTTTTTTTTTTTTTTTTTTTTTTTTTTGTGGTACGCGGGCCTCTCACTGTTGTGGCCTCTCCCATTGCGGAGCACAGGCTCCGGACGCGCAGGCTCAGCGGCCATGGCTCACGGGCCCAGCCGCTCCGCGGCATGTGGGATCCTCCCAGACCGGGGCACGAACCCGCTTCCCCTGCATCGGCAGGCGGACTCTCAACCACTGCGCCACCAGGGAAGCCCTCTGATGAGCACTTTTAAGATCTATTCTCTTAGCAATCTTCAAATTTACAATACAATATTGTTAACTATAGTCACTATTCTGAACATTACATCCCCAGGACTTATTTATCTTATTACTGGAAATTTGTACTTTGACCAATTAATTATAATTTTTAAATTATTTCCTTACTGTCTTTTAAAATTTCTCTAGAGCTGATAGTTTACCTCTTAATTTATCATAATCTGCTTCAGCTTTATAGTTACTTTGCTCCAGTAAAATGCATAAACGTTATTTCTGTATATCTCCATTCCCTCCTTGCCAAATTTGAAGTATTATTTTTATAAATATTGCATTTATTCAATACATATTAAATCCCCCAAAATATATAGTTATGATTATTGCTTTAGATGGTCTTGTGTATTTTAAAGAAACAGAGACGAAGGGAGAAACTCCTGGCTACTGTTTACTGAAAGCCAACAGGCTCTTGAATTAGCATCAGTAGTGCATTAGCACGTATTCTAGAGTCAGACTAAATCAGTCTCAGTCCTTGCTCCTGCCACTTAAGAACTTTTAATATTGGGTGAATTACTAGACCCCTTTTACTCACTTTCTTCCTTGATATTTTGGAAATAATAGCACTTACATCACAGGGTAGCTCTGAGGATTAAATGATTTAATATGTGTAAAGCACTTAGAAAAGTAATTGGCATACAGTAAACTCTCCATTAATATTAATGACTTATCTTTTCTCAAAAAAAACCCTGATATTTTCAGCTCTTTCATTGTCTTCAGTTAATGTCATTGCCATTATTATTATTATTATTATTTTGCTTATGCTAAAGACTCCAATGACCATCAAAATCTCCTCTTCCATGATCCCTCAAATCCAAATCATCCATCTTAACGATTCCTTCTCAGAATTGCTTCCGGCATTCACTGTTTTCAGTTCCCATAGGATCAAAACAGGGCCCAAACTATACACCTGGATTGTTAAAATAGGTTTCCCCCTGCTCATATCTTGTTATTACCAGAGCAGTCATTCTGAAGAACAATCTAATTACATTATACTTTGTTAAACTATGTTTCGTTTTTAATTGCTTACTGGTTAAATTTTACGCTTTGTGATATTCTTCATGATTTGAGCCCAGCCAGTCTTAGAATTGATTACATGTCACTCTTCCCTTTATAGTTTTCAATTTGTCTTAGTTCCCAAACATGGCCATACTTTATCACAGTCGACTGTATCTGTGGGTTTTGCATCTGCAGATACAAACAACCATGTCTCAAAAACATTAAAGTAAATCCAGAATATTCCAAAAAGCAAAATCAGAATTTGTCACTCACAGGAAACAATTTACACAGCATTTACATTGTATTTACAACTATTTATATAGCATTTACATTGTATTAGGTATCATAAGTAACCTAGAGATGATTTAAAGAATACAAGAAGTATATAATGTTACATGCAAAATACTATGCCATTTTATATAAAGGACTTGAGCACTGGTGGATTTTGGTTTCTTGCGGGGTCCTGGAATCAATCCCCCGTGAATACTGAGGGATGATTGTACAAGGTTACCTCTTTTAATTGCACTTTGCTTTATTGGGCTTCCCAGATATTGCTGTTTTCATACATTGAAGATTTATGGCAACCTTGTGTTGACAGATGATGGTTAGCAATATTTAGCAATAAGGCATTTTTTAATTAAGGGATGCACATTGGTTTTTTAGACACAATGCTACTGCACACTTAATAGACTACAGTATAGTGTAAACATAACTTTTATATGCACTGGGAAACCAAGACATTTGTATGACTTGCTTTATTGAGATATTCACTTTATTGCGGTGGTCTGGAATGGAACCCCAAAAATATCTGAAATATGCCTTTATTTCCTTTATTTTGCCCTTATCTTGTCCTTTTACTTTTTTCTTTCATTTATTATTATTATTTTTTTAATATATACAAATGCTATGTTCCTACCAAAGATACAGTAAAACACTGAATCAACACCTCCACGGTAGGGTCTGAAATGTCCCTGTGTATTTCTGCTGATCAGCCAGTCTGGAGAACCAGAGTTATCACACATCTTTTTTCTAAAAAATGTGTCTGAAGAACACATTTTTGTCAGGTGTTAATAGGGATAGTGAGGAAGAAATAACACTGTGGTCAAATGAGTTTGAGAACTCTGGTTTTAACTACATAGAATTATGGGACTTCTACATTTTCATTTCTCAGTAGCAGGATATATTCTTTAATTTTCTTTGCTTTTAGAATATCATGTATATACCACACAATTTCAAGTCTTTTTCCATTGTATGCAGCTATTTAACTCCTTGTTATTCCTAGTACACTGTGAACATAGAGAAAGGGCTATGTCCCAATAATCTTTATTTATCGCCCCTGTCCACAACTCTTCCTAGCATATGCTGTCCAATAAACATTCATGGAATGAATTTGAAAATGGTAGCCAAGGCTCTTCAGAGCTCAGAAACCTGAAGATCATCCTCAAAGGACAGACAGCCATTCTCCAATATGTCTCCAAATGTCTCTGTTAAACTTTTACTTATGGTATTTACTCCTTTACATTGAATCCCTTTTATCGGAAGATAAAACATTTTAATAAATATTAACAGCATCTCTACCGTTAATCTTCATCTCTGTTCACCCACCTATAGAACACATTTGATATCTGAAATATATCTTTTTTTTGTAGAGGGTTACATTTAAGGAATAATCTTAATGTAATAATGCTGTTCTCTCTCCTTCATTTTCCAAGGTTTTCTTTCCCTCCATTTCTGCAATATTGTCTATAAAATTTCCATTAGTCTGGAGAGTCTTATGACTCATGTTAATGTAGTTTAATGGCTAAGTATTTTGTAGCAAATTAAATCTGAGAGTGAGAATTTTAGTATGAAAATAATACTTCCATTTGAAATTAGCAATCTGATTTTTACATATCCTTAAATCTCAATTTAAAAGCTTAGTATTTTAGCTCCATGGATCTCATTTGAATGTGGACTGTGCATATTAAAAATAGAAAGATTGTTTTGGAAGCCAAGTAATTAGATATGGAGGTACAAATTAAATAAGGGATTTAGAAGGCACAAATATTTTTGGCATTTATTGCACGCTGTTGGACTGCATCAATGGCTCATTAAAGTTCATTAAAAGAATGCTGGGGTGTAATGGACTATTTGAATGTTCCTATTACAGACAGGATAAAAATATACAGATTTTGTTCTTTTTATTTCTAAGAAATTCGGGACAAGTGAAATTTCTTTCCCTGACATTTAAGCTATAAGTCATTGTTTATTGAGTAATAAAACCTCACTGTTTTTACTGATTGATCTAAAGGACAGTAAAAAAAATAAAATAAAATCCAATATAAAATTTTAATTTATTGAAGACACTAAAATATAATAATATTGTAGTACTTTAATATTTAGACATTATTTTTGTTGATTGATAAACAGAAACAGAACTTTAATTAAAAAAAATTAAATATCTTGTATTTTTAAATTTCCAAACCTCTTTTCCATTTTTCAGACCTACTTTTTTTACATTTACTTATTTATTTTTATTTTAAAATTTTTCTATTTTTAACATCTTTATTGGAGTATAATTGCTTTACCATGGTGTGTTAGTTCCTGCTTTATAATAGTGAATCAGCTATATATATATATATATATCTCCCCATATCTCCTCCCTCTGCATCTCCCTCCCACCCTCCCTATCCCACCCCTCTAGGTGGTCACAAACCACTGAGCTGATCTCCTTGTGCTGTGTGGCTGCTTCCCACTAGCTATCTATTTTACAGTTGGTAGTGTATATATGTCAATGCTACTCTCACACTTCATCCCAGCTTCCCCTTCCCCATGTCCCCAAGTCCATTTTCTACATCTCTGTCTTTACTCCTGTCCTGCCCCTAGGTTCGTCAGAACTTTTTTTTTTTTTTTAGATTCCATATGTATGTGTTAGCATATGGTAATTGTTTTTCTTTTTCTGACTTACTTTACTCTGTATGACAGACTCTAGGTCCATCCACCTCACTACAAATAACTCAATTTTGGTTTTCTTATGGCTGAGTAATATTCCATTGTGTATATGTGCCACATCTTCTTTATCCATTCATCTGTCAGTGGACACTTAGGTTGCTTCCATGCCTGGGCTATTGTAAATAGTGCTGCAATGAACATTGTGGTACATGACTCTTTTTGAATTATGGCTTTCTCTGGGTATTTGCCCAGCAGTGTGATTGCTGGGTCATATGGCAGTTCTACTTTTAGATTTTTAAGGAACTTCCATACTGTTCTCCATAGTGACCGTATCAATTTACATTCCCACCAACAGTGAAAGAGGGTTCTCTTTTCTTCACACCCTCTCCAGCGTTTATTATTTGTAGCTTCTTTGATGATGGCCATTCTGACCGGTGTGAGGAGATACCTCACTGTAGTTTTGATTTGCATTTCTCTAATGATTAGTGATGTTAAGCATCCTTTCATGTGTTTGTTGGCAGTCTGTATATCTTCTTTGAAGAAATGTCTATTTAGGTCTTCTGCCCATTTTTGGATTGGGTTGTTTGTTTTTTTGACATTGAGCTGCATGAGCTGCTTGTATATTTTGGAGATTAATCCTTTGTCAGTTACTTCGTTTGCAAATATTTTCTCCCATTCTGAGAGTTGTCTTTCCATCTTGTGTCTCGTTTATGGTTTCCTTTGCTGTGCAAAAGCTTTTAAGTTTCATTAGGTCCCATATATTTATTTCTGTTTTTATTTCCATTTCTCTAGGAAGTGGGTCAAAGACGATCTTGCTGTGATTTATGTCATAGAGGGTTCTGCCTACATTTTCCTCTAAGAGTTTTACAGTGTCTGGCCTTACATTTAGGTCTTTAATCCATTTTGAGTTTGTTTTTGTATACGGTGTTAGGGAGTGTTCTAATTTCATTCTTTTACATGTAGCTGTCCAGTTTTCCCAGCATCACTTATTAAAGAGGCTGTCTTTTCTCCATTGTATATTCTTGCCTACTTTATCAAAGATAAGGTGATGATATGTGTGTGGGTTTATCGCTGGGCTTTCTATTCTGGTCCATTGATCTATATTTCTGTTTTTGTGCCAGTACCACACTGTCTTGATTACTGTAGCTTTGTAGTATAGTCTGAAGTCTGGGTACCTGATTCCTCTAGCTCCGTTTTACTTTCTCAAGATTGCTTTGGCTCTTCGGGGTCTTTTGTGTTTCCATACAAATTGTGAAAAATTTAGTTCTAGTTCTGTGAAAAATGCCATTGGTAGCTTGATAGGGATTGCATTGAATCTGTAGATTGCTTTGGGTAGTAGAGTCATTTTCATAATGTTGATCCTTCGAATCCAAGAACATGGTATATCTCTCCATCTGTTTGTATCATCTTTAATTTCTCTCATCAGTGTTTTATAATTTTCTGCATACAGGTCTTTTGTCTCCTTGGGTAGGTTTATTCCTAGGTATTTTATTCTTTTTGTTGCAATGGTAAATGGGAGTGTTTCCTTAATATCTCTTTCACATTTTTTATCACTAGTGTATAGGAATGCCAGAGATTTCTGTGCCTTAATTTTGTATCCTGCGACTTTACCAAATTCATTGATTAGCTCTAGTAGTTTTCTGGTGGCGTCTTTAGGATTCTCTATGTATAGTATCATGTCATCTGCAAACAGTGATAGTTTTACTACTTCTTTTCCAGTTTGGATTCCTTTTATTTCTTTTTCTTCTCTGATTGCTGTGGCTAAAACTTCCAAAACTACGTTGAATAATAGTGGTGAGAGTGGGCAACCTTTTCTTGCTCCTGGTCTTGGAGGGAATGGTTTCAGTTTTTCACCATTGAGAATGATGTTGGCTGTGGGTTTGTCATACATGACCTGTATTATGTTGAGGTAAGTTCCACCTGTGCTTGCTTTCTGGAGAGTTTTTATAATAAATGGGTGTTGAAATTTGTTGAAAGCTTTTTCTGCAACTATTGAGATGATCATATGGTGTTTCTCCTTAAGTTGTTAATATGATGTATCACATTGATTGATTTGTGTATACTGAAGAATCCTTACATTACTGGGATAAACGCCACTTGATCATGGTGTATGATCCTTTTAATGTGCTGTTGGATTCTGTTTGCTAGTATTTTGTTGAGGATTTTTGCACCTATGTTCATCAGTGATATTGGCCTGTAGTTTTCTTTTATTGTGACATCTTTGTCTGGTGGTGGTATCAGGGTAATGGTGGCCTCGTAGCTGAGTTTAGAAGTGTTCCTCCCTCTGCTATATTTTGGAAGAGTTTGAGGAGGATAGGTGTTAGCTCTTCCCTTAATGTTTGATAGAATTTGCCTGTGAAGCCATCTGGTCCTGGGCTTCTGTTTGTTGGAAGATTCTTAATCACAGTTTCAATTTCATTACTTGTGATTGGTCTGTTTATATTTTCTATTTCTTTCTGGTTCAGTTTCAGAATGTTGTGCTATTCTAAGAATTTGTTCATTTCTTCCAACTTGTCCATTTTATTGGCATATAGTTGCTTATAGTGATCTCTCATGATCCTATGTATTTCTGCAGTGTCACTATTACTTCTCCTTTTTCATTGCTAATTCTATTGATTTGAGTCTTCTTTTTTTCTTGATGAGTCTGGCTAATGGTTTATCAATTTAGTTTATCTTCTCAAACAACCAGCTTTTAATTTTATAGAGTTTTTCTATTGTTTCTTTCATTCCCTTTTCCATTCATTCCTGAACTGATCTTTATGATTTCTTTCCTTGTGGGGTTTTTTGTTCTTTTTTCTCGAATTGCTTAACTTGTAAGGTTAGGTTGTTTATTTGAGATGTTTCTTGTTTCTTGAGGTAGGATTGTTTTGGTATTAACTTCCCTCTTAGAACTGCTTCTGCTGCATCCCATAGGTTTTGGGTCATCATGTTTTCATTGTCATTTGTTTCTAGGTATTTTTTGATTTCCTCTTTTATTTCTTCAGTGATCTCTTGGTTATTAAGTAGTGTATTGTTCACCCTCCATGTGTTTGTTTTTACAGATTTTTTTCCTGTAACTGATATCTTGTCTCATAGCATTGTGGTTGGAAAACATACTTGATATTTCAATTTTCTTAAATTTACCAAGGCTTGATTTGTGACCCAAGATATGATCTATCCTGGAGAATGTTCCATGAGCACTTGAGAAGCAAGTGTATTCTGTTGTTTTTGGATGGAATGTCCTAGAAGTATCAATTAAGTCCACTTTATTTACTGTGTCATTTAAAGCTTGTGTTTCCTTATTTACTTTCATTTTGGATGATCTGTCCACTGGTGAAAGTGGGGTGTTAAAGTCCCCTACTATGATTGTGTTACTGTCGATTTCCCCTTTTATGGCTTTTAGTATTTGCCTTATGTATTGAGGTGCTATGTTGGTTGCATAAATATTCACAACTGTTATATGTTCTTCTTGGATAGATCCCTTGATCATTACATAGTGTCCTTCTTTGTGTCTGTAATAGTCTTTATTTTAAAGCCTATTTTATCTGATATGAGAATTGCTACTGAAGCTTTCTTTTGATTTCCATTTACATAGAGTATCTTTTTCCATCCCCTCACTTTCAGTCTGTATGCGTCGCTAGGTCTGAAGTGGGTCTCTTGTAGACAGCATATATATAGGTCTTGTTTTTGTATCCATTCAGCCAGTCTATGTCTTTTGGCTGGAGCATTTAATCCATTTACATTTAAGGTAATTATCAATATGTATGTCCCTATTACCATTTTCTTAATTGTTTTGGGTTTGTTTTTGTAGGTCTTTTCCTTCCCTTGTGTTTCCTGCCTAGAGAAGTTCCTTTATCATTTGTTGTAAAGCTGGTTTGGTGGTGCTGAATTCTCTTAACTTTTGCTTCTCTGTAAAGTTTTTAATTTCTGTCGGATCTGAATGAGATCCTTGCTGGGTAGAGTAATCTTGGTTGTAGGTTTTTCCCTTTCATCACTTTCAATATGTCCTGCCACTCCCTTCTGGCTTGCAAAGTTTCTACTGAAAGATCAGCTGTTAACCTTATGGGGATTCCCTTGTATGTTATTTGTTGTTTTTCCTTGCTGCTTTTAATATTTTTTCTTTGTATTTAATTTTTGAAAGTTTGATTAATATGTGTCTCTGTGTGTTTCTCCTTGGATTTATCCTTTATAGGACTCTCTGCACTTCCTAGACTTGATCGACTATTTCCTTTCCCATGTTAGAAAAGTTTTCAACTATAGTCTCTTCAAATATTTTCTCAGTCCCTTTCTTTTTCTCTTCTTCTTCTGGGACCCCTATAATTCAGATGATGGTGTGTTTAATGTTGTCCCAGAGGTCTCTGAGACTGTCCTCTATTCTTTTCATTCTTTTGTCTTTACTTGGCTCTGTGGTAGTTATTTCCACTGTTTTATCTTCCAGGTCACTTATCCATTCTTCTGCCTAACTTATTCTGCTATTGATTCCTTCTAGAGAATTTTAAATTTCATTTATTGTGTTGTTCCTCATTGTTTGTTTGCTCTTTAGGTCTTCTAGGTCCTTGTTAAACGTTTCTTGTATTTTCTCCATTCTATTTCCAAGATTTTGGATCATCTTTACTATCATTACTCTGAATTCCTTTTCAGGTAGTCTGTGTATTTCCTCTTCATTTGTTTGGTCTGGTGGGTTTTTACCTTGCTCCTTCATCTGCTAGACTGTATTAACTAACCTGAACTACATAAAAGTAAAATTTCATGTGCAAGATCCTAAGATGATTTTTTTGTCTCTTTAGTACTCCAAACCTCTGTCTCATGATTGATCTTTTGTATGTCTGGACCCCTGCCCTATCTATTATTAGGAGAGGTGACCTTTTTTTTTTATTAAGCCAGACCCCAAGTCAGTGGGTTGGGATTATGTCAGATGGGATAAATCAAGAGCAGACAGAAGATTATCAGGCAAGATTATTAATGTAACACTGAGTTTTGGAAGGAGTGCTGAGAGTTAAATATTAGACCAACGTTTCTAAAATTCTAGGTACACAAGATTCTGCTGATTGTTTTTTAAATTCTTTTTCCTTTGGAAGTAGACCCTTACTAATAATGGCCAGAGTTGAGACATTACCCAGGCTTATTAGTCTTTTCATAAGTTCAAAGGCTTAAATAAGCTCAATAAGTGGAATTTTAGGGTAGCAGGTGAGATAGTTTTGTCAGGGAAGGGAATCTATTCAGCTCCTCCAGAATCTTGGCAGGTAGGCAGTCGTCTCTTTGTCTATGTGGGAGCCAGACATTGGCAACAGTCCCGATTATTGTAATAACATATTTTCCACCCACCTGAACAGCCTTTTCCTTAGAGCAGAGTTCTGTTTCGATAAATGTATTGGAAAACTTCAGTTTTCAAATGGCAGGTGAGTCTGTGTTCAACTTCCCACAAAACAGTCCACCATAAAACTTCTGTTGACAGGCCTATGGGCAAGGTAAATAAGCTCGTTAGCACTGAGGACAGCAAGGGTGTTATTGGTCTGTGACAACTCATGGCTCCATCCTGTGGAATCTGCTGTGCATTTCTACTTATAGTGATGCATTTCTACTTATAGTGATAGCCTAGAGGAGCAAATGGCAGGGGCACTATTTGGTTTGCTAGAGTAGAGTTATTTCTCCGGAGTGTGAGGGCCCTCTGGTAGGTATTTTCCCTCTAGCCTTACAGATGTTCTAAAGAGAAAGATATTAAAAATAAAAATTGCCAAATTTCTTTTGTATGATTTTATATTAATCACTCTGTAGTTAAAGATCATGCTGTTGTATGATACAATACACACAGAGACACAGACACACACATACACAGAGGCCATGAAGTCAAGAGACCTGGCCCTATAGTTCTGGCTTGGGCACTTTCTAATCTTGGCTAAATCAGATTCCCTTTCTAGTCCAATTTTTGAATCTCTGAAATTAATTGGTAAAGTTCCATGTCCCTTCCAGTCCTAACCTGCCAGGAGATATTAAATTTACGATAGTTCATCTTTCAAATAATCTATTTCTGTAGCTTTCAGACATTTTTTCTATGTTGTCACTTCTAGTCTTTGCTCTTTAAATATATATTAAGATCCAATTTTGCCCATAAAGAATTAACTGTTACTGGAATTTCTTTTCTACAATAAAAAAGTAGAAACTGGTAAAGTAAATGAGACAAGTTTTCAGACAGGTAACAGGCAGGTTAAGACTGGTCCATGAGTGAAGACTAGTGAACAATGTGAGTCCTATGGCTGCATCAACTTGCCACTGTCTGGAGATGAGGCAAAATAAACAGAGATGGAAAAAAAAAAATGCAAACAAAACAAAACAAAAAACAAAACAGAACTTAGTTAATCTTGATAAATTGAGGAGGAAATATCAGAATTTGCGAAGGATAAAGAGGTGACCAGAATATGTGGAATAGAGTACGAAAAATGTTGCAGACAGAGACAGTGACAGAGGAACCATAGACAATGGCAATGAGGTCCCTTGATGCTTTAAGTTCACAAAGTGAGAAGAAACGACCCAAAACCAGAAAATGAACCACTGCCAAAGAATAGGCAAGAAGAAAAATATTAAAATTCCTGGAGTTTAAACTAGGCTGGGAATATTTTTCAGTGGAAAGAAAATAGCCTCTACCAGCCAGGGTGGATAAAACTTGAAATGTTTGGAACACTGGGTAGAATCCACAGAAGGGGGTGCTCTGAAGTAGTAGGGTTATAATAACACTGGAGGAAAAATTGTTCCTGGCCAGCTAAGAGACATCTTAAAAGCAGGCTTCTACTTGGTTAAAAATAATGTACTTGTACATCAGAACAAAATCTGAATACATTTTAAAAAATCACAACAAAAGCCAACCATCCTCAGCACAAAATATAAAATATTTGACCTCTAATAAAACATGACCAGATATGCAAATAAGCAGGATACTATGACTCATAACTGGAACAAAAGCAACCAACAGAAGCAGACTCTGAAATAACAGAGACAGCAGAACTAACAGATAATAACTTCAAAATAGACATTATGAAGATAATTCACAGGTTTAAAAATCTATAGGAAAAGTTGAACAAAATGAGAAAAGAAAGGAAGCATATAGAAAAAATCCACATAGACGTAATTAGGATGTCAAAAGCACTGAGATGGCATTTTAAAGTCATAGGTCTTGATTAAATGACCTAGAGAAGGTATTTTAAAAAAAGAAGGGAACATAAAGTATTCTTCTGATGAGCTCTGGGCAACCGGGATTGCACAGACAAAAGACTGAATGGAAAGGTCTGGATAGAGCTGAGCACAGTCAGAAGAGGGTGGTAACACACAAACGCAGAAAAGAAAGATTTTCAAGAAAGGATTAGCCTTCAGTAGAAATGCTGCTGAGAGCTTGTAATGAGGGCAGAGAGGTGATCATTAAATGTGGCAAACTGGAAGACATTAGTGATCTTGACAACAAACATTTCAGTGAAGTAATGAAATAGAAATTGGAAAAGGAAGTGGAGACAATACCTACAGGGAACGCCTCTGTAAGAAAGGGAGGGATGTGTCCTTTGGAGGAATTATTTTCCTCTGATAGGAGCAATATCTGAAGCACTTCACGGTAGATTCCCTCTCTCTCACAGCACCTTGATGTTTAATGCACACATTACATCCCAACTGGTCAGCCACTGACCCCTTACAGCACAGAGGAGCCTGTTCCCCCAGCGCTACATCTTTGGAGGGTGCTTACAGCCCTCCCAGTTCTAGCCTGATGGCCTTTGGAGCGCAGTGCTATTAATTCTCCCTTGAGGACCGAAGATCCAGTACAAGGACACAGGTCCACAGGAGCTACCTTAATGAATATTAAGGGTCACTGCCACTTTAGTAAAAGCCTTCTGCGGTGGCGTGGAGCCAGCCTGTCCCTGTGCTTTGGAAGTATGTTCAGGTTGTAATGACGTAAAGAATAAGTAAGTTTTATTTCTTCCAATAATTCGATGCCAGGGAAAACCCTTTGTACCAGATGGGGTCAATGAAACCAAAACCAAATTTCCAAAGTCAAAATATTGAGTACTCAATTTCACACTCTCTCCGTGTTAAACACCTTCATTTTTTATTTTTATTTTTTTTACAAATACCCCAATGTTCTTTAATCTGACCACTGCTCCAACATGTAATCAGCAAAACCACGTTGCCATGGGGGTCTCTCATGTTCCTTTATCTCTCCATCTTGATTTCTCATTCCTACTGATCCTCAGGCACCTTTACTCCCTCCTGACGGGCACAATTATGGTGATCTACCCCTGAGCCAGCCAGTCCCTCCTTTATGTTTCCAACACGTTCAGCCCACATCCCTAATCATGGAGCGGCACTGAGCGTTGACAGCTGCAATGTTCTATTTCTGACTCTTTGGAAGGAAGAGGGGGTGGGTTGTGGGATTTCACATCTCCACATCTTGCTGTCATGAAGCCATAGATGCCAGGAGCAGGATGGGAACATGCCAGGTAGTGTGCAAGTTTCTCTATACATGATCTCATTTAAATTTCCCAAAACCCAGGGAGGAAAATGGTAGCATTTTCATTTATGGAGAAGGGAGCTGACTCAACCGTTTCATGTAATGAGACCAAAGTTGACAAGCTAGTCGGGAGCAGACAAGAATTCAATTTCATTTTTGTCTGACTAGTTACTCTGTTTACTTCCCACTGTTGCAATACCACTTTCCAGAAATATGCCACCAAGAATGCTCTTTCACAGGGATATCTTCCTCGATTGTTCTTTTCACCCATCTGGGCCTCACATTTGCTGTTGTTTCTCCCACTGTATGCATACCCGTCAAGTTCCCGTTTGGCAAGTCTCTTCGAAACCTTTTCTGACACCCACCCCGAGGCTACATCTCGAATAAGTGTTCCTTATTCTTATAGGAGATGTACTGCCTTTGCAATTTGTCTGGGCCTTCCATGCGGGGTGTATGTATGGATGAATGCACAGGTGCCTAAGCAAGCAAATAAGGGATCGATCTTTAAACATCTCAGAATGGATGATTCCTATCGACCTGGGGCCTCTGCACACATAGGCAAAGATCTAGCACACCAAGGAGTCCTGAGAGAAGTGTTCTTCTCTAACCCTGGACCAGGGGTAACAGCGCCCTTTGACCAGGGGTTGTTTATACGTCGCACCTGGCATACAGAAGTGGGAGCCTTCACTTACAGCCTCCCCTCTGGCTGTGCAATTCCTGCCTTTTGGTTGTGTCCCTACTACTCCACCAGCGACTGAGGAATCCTCCGGCTCTTCAACTGAGTCCTGTCAATTTTCTCAGATGACATTTGCTGCTTTTCTCAGGACTTCTGCTGCATTATTAATGACTCTCTGCCTTTGGTGCTTGAAGTGCCCTGGCTCCTTAGTATCTGCCACTTTCTCCTTTTACAGAAACATCTCAATCCTGTCACTCATACTTAGTACCAGCTCATCTTTAACCTTTTTCATTTTTCCTTCGGGCCTTGAAACTCTCTTGTGTCCTTCTCTCCTAAGTCTCCGTAATTATTTCAGTCTGAGTCTGGCTTTGGTGTATCCGAGCCTTCCTTGGCTAGGAAACAGCTGTCTCTGTGTCGATAGCCCATCGCCTTCCTATCTCAGTTCACTCCTGACTCAGGGCATCAGGGAATCTATAGTCAAATAAGTTAAAATTCTGAGCCCCTCCAGCCTGACTTTTGCCAACTCACCCACTTTTTATGAAACACAAGTAGTACCAGGGTCTGTTCCCCACAGAGTTCAAGAATTAAGGTTTGGATTTCAAACAGTTGTGGAATGTCTACCCCTACCCTATGGTCTTTGCCATTACTCTGGCTTTTCTTGGTGTATTGTACACATTTCTGTTTTAAGAGCATCACGTCATATATAGCTGATTTATATTCAACTGAGACACTAAGAATATTTTTGGATTGTTTCTGGATTTGGTAACCTCATCAACCTCTTTTAAATATTTCAGAAGCACCTTTACATCCAATACTTAACAACTGAGATCTTTCCCTTATCCTTAGGGTATAGTCTTATAGACTTGTATTGATACTTCCCCATCCTGATTTGGGAATTAAGCCAATTTCTTGGATTCAATAATAAATAGTGTTAAGGATTGTAGGAATAGGGTGGATATGAACAGAAAAAAGTTAGAGGGAAGCATATGGATTGTCAGATGGGCTACATTCTCTGCTATGGTGTGGTGAATGTCCTGTGAGGGCACCTGCATGAAGAACTATGCTGTCCTGAACAGGTAAAACAGGTGTGCCAGACGCACTGTGATTAGATAGACAGAGTAAGCAGTGGGGCTTGGAGTGCATGGCTTCAGAAGGTGATGTCTGTATATACTGAGCTTGGGAGATAGTTGTCTGCAGGCAGAAAACAAACTATTTGAGAGAAAATATACAAGTTAAACTGAGTTGATCTATTTGATACAAAGGACTGATGGATTCATTAGGGATGTGATGCCCGTGATTGGTAATGTAAGTGTTTGAGTTCATGAGTTTTAAAATAGGATTATCTGGATTGACTCCATACGCTTCTGCAAATTTTTTCTTTTTTTAACTCTAAGAGAACAAGGTCTATCCTGGGAGAGGGCTTTGGGTTTATTTCTGATCTCTCTTAATCACTGTGGCTTCCAGCACCACGTGCACATGAGAGACTCCAAGTTCTTTATGTCTCCTGAGATCTCCAGATCCATATCTGCAACAACCTGCTTGATGTTAATGACACAGTCTGACCTCTAGGAAAAGCACAATGTTTTCCTTTCTCCTTCACGAGTGACCCCCCAAGGAGTAGGGATTTCCTAACAAAACAGAGTTGAACAATTTTTGTATAAAGTTTGGCTTTGGTAGGAGAGTTATAAATGAGCCTTGTGCAGGGGAAAGGTGACTTTCTCTTGAACTTGGCATCTTGTTCTTGCTCTAAACATAAGATAAGTAGGAATCAGAGGATGGGGTGAGTTCAGGATGTGCCCTACACATTTGGAGCACAACTTTTACAGGCTTTCTAACAACCTCACAAGTCACGTGTCTGCTCCCCAAAGAAACTTTCAACTCAACAAGTCTGTTCTTTTCACTATTCCCCTAATTCATCTTTCTTTAACAAATCTAGATCCCTTCTATGGAAAGAAATTCTAGCTTTTTCCTAAGGATTGAAAAGAAAATGTCTACTACTATAGAAAGCTGCACTTGCTTTGAAAATGATAAATGAATAAAAAGAACATTTCTATATTTAATTAAGTATTACATTCACCTTGCATGAAAGAGTAGAAAGGAGAGGCTAGTAAGGGAAAATAAATCATTCTGAATACAGGATGCATAAAATAGACCCAAATTACACAAATAAACTGGGACTTTCAGTGTCAGGGTTGAGATAGTTGCACACTTTGATGGAACTAAGGTGGGACTGGACATAGGGTAGGGGTGGAGATTGTCTACTTTAGTCAAGTGTAAGGTAGTGAATTCAAGAAGTAGCTCAATAAGTATTCATTTAAGAAGTAGCAATACATAATCAGCACTCTGTTTTCTGTAATTTAACTATATATATGATATATCATTCTGCACTATTTTATTTAACTATTGATGTATACAGCCAGCCTTCCATGTCTACAGCTCCACATCCATAGATTGAACCAAGCTTGGAACAAAACTATTTGCCAAAAAACTTCCAAAAGTTCCAAAAAGCAAAATGTGAACTTGTTGTGCCCCTGACAGCTATTTACATGGCATTTACATTATATTAGGTATCAAGTAATCTAGAGATGATATAAAGAATACAGGAGGATGTGCATAGGTTATTTGCAAATACTACACCATTTTCTATAAGGGACTTGAGTTTCTGCAGATTTTGGTATCCGAGGTCTGGAACCACAAAATTTCACTTCCCCTTTTGGTCTTTAACTTTGCTTAATAGGCATATGTTTCAAATTCCGTTTTCGAATTAGCATGTCTAATGTTTACTTATCCTCATATGTATTCCTCTGACATAATAATGAACAATATTCTATCAGTTCCAGCAAGGTCCACTTCATAAATGCCCAGGAGATCGCCCCTCTCTCATGTCCATATGATTCAGGTTTTTCACGTTTAATCCATCATCCCCGCCTTGACCATAAATATAGTTGCAACATAAATATTAATAAAAAGGACTGGAGATATTTAATTTATCCCATCCCTTCTATTGCCATTTTATTGTTTATGAGACTAATGTCTGACCTTCCTTTTGCTCAGTGATACAATTTCAGTACAGATAAATACTTTTTCAGGGGCTTCCCTGGTGGCGCAGTGGTTGAGAGTCCACCTGCCGATGCAGGGGACATGGGTTCGTGCCCCGGTATGGGAAGATCCCACATGCCGCGGAGCGTCTGGGCCCGTGAGCCATGGCCGCTGAGCCTGCGCGTCCGGAGCCTGTGCTCCGCAACGGGAGAGGCCACAACAGTGAGAGGCCCGCGTACCACAAAAAAAAAAAAAAAAAAAAAAAAAATACTTTTTCAGTTTTTCAGTGGAGGTTCACGTTGGGAAGAGAATAATTATCACTAGCATTTATTTTAGAATTTACAAAAACAGTTATGGAAAGAAGCACTTGTTTGCACTTTCATTTGCTTCAAATAGTTTTTGGATTTTATTAAGGTCTTGGGAATTTTGTGGCTATGAATTCACCAAACTTTCAAGCATATTAATTTTGAGGTTAAGTGATCTTCAGAAGACTGTGAAAAATGCTTACTGTGAAAGGATAAGGGGGTGGGTGCTTTTATTAACTTAATTGACAAAAACAGTGAAAGGTCTTACAAATAAAATCAAAGCACTATATAACTTGGATTGGTTTTTTTAAATGAAGAGGGATTATAATTATTACTATTATTACCAAATAAAGCACAGGAACTAAAAGAAGTGTTCACTGGTAGGCCCATCCCCCAGTAGAGAGAGGTGGCAGGATAGAGGCTTTCATTCCATAACTTCCGTTCTACTCCTCTCCCTCCCAGGATCTCCCACTGGTTCTTCATCCTTTCACATGAAGCTGGTCCCCCAGGAAGAAGTGCATGCTGGGAAAAAAAGCTGCTGCCCCTTCTCTGAAGTTCTGCCTCTAGCCTGAAACAATACACCTTTTTCATAGTACAGATTTAGTTAAACTCTTATAAGCCAAAATAATTTATTATAAATAGTTAATATATAGGTAATTATTTGGTCTCATTTTGCCTTCAGAGTTGAGAAGAAATACAAATTTGCTCATTTTCAATAACTGCTATTAGAAGAAAGCAAATATAATTGTATTGATCTGGTCAGCTAGAGCTGTCTATAAAATTGCTTTAGTTTAGAGTTTCTAAACTGCCTTTACCCTAATATAAGAAAAGACAAATCTTTAGGATCCTCATCATCCCCTACTTTAAAAAATTAACCTGTCTTCATAGAAAGTAAGAAACACCCGTTTTTTTTTGTTTTTTTTTTTCTGTAACAATCTTAGGAGAGACGTAATATTCTTCAAAGAGTTTAGAAACTAGTTCAGTCTTTTTCCTATACTTTTTTCGTGTGATGATACTAGGTGACAGTGTTGAGGAGTACTGGTCCGATATTTTATAACATCCCTCAATTGAGATTTGCTTGATTTTTAAAAAATGATTACACTGGAGTAATGTATTATAGGGAGAAAGACTAACAGAGGTAAAGTGTCATTCTCATCACATCGTATCAAGGGTACATACTACATATAAGACTTGTCACTGTTGAGTTAACTTTGATCGTTGCTCTTGAGGTGGTGTTTGTTAGGTTTCTCAACTGTAAAATTACTCTTTTTTCCCCCTCCCTTTCTATATTGCACTCTTTGGCAAAAAGTCATTAAACTGGGGGAAATTTGCTTCACTTCCCTGAAGGCAGGAGGACTTACATGGATTATTTGGGATTTTTCTACGTAGGAAATGAGTCTATTCTCCTCCACTTATTTATTTATTCAACCACTTATCTACCTCTGCATGGACTCATGGATATTTATTTTATACTCTGGGTTAAAACATTTATAACATTTTAAATTTTAGAGTAATTTTAATGAGTAACCCTAAGGTGAATCTATACATAAAATCTTGATTATTTTCTTACTAACAAAATATTTTGGGTCTAATGGTAACAAATTTATTAAGGCTTTTGATACATTTTTCCATATTGCCTATCATAAATGTTATAACAATTTCCATTTTACATTTAAAATGTTGTCTCCTAACCATTCATAAAGGGCACGGGAAGTATCTTTCCATTCCATATCCCCAACAGACATATCTCAGAACTTTTCACATTTTAGGGACACTACTTATGAAATCCTCTGTCACCTAATGCATTGTACATTTTGCCTTTATCATCAGCAAGACCTCTATCTATCTGAACTATTTCAGGAATGGCATTTAAGCCTCATCATTTGGAAAGCACTTGATAAAAATGAAGCCCTCTGGGTTGAATTCACCTCCTGCTCTTTATTCACTTTCCTGCTAAAGATATGTGAGTTGGATAGAGAAGGTGATGGACAATTTTATCAACTGTACATATCTAGCAGTGGTCAACACTAGTGCTGGCTGTGTTACATCTAATTGTCACGACAGGGCTCTGAATGAATGTGATTGCTCCTGTTTTGCAGGGAAGGAAACCAGTTCCAAAAGGTTAGGTTGCCCAAGATTACATACTTATCTCAGTATTAATATTAATGTTGTGTTAATGCTTTATACCTAACACCATGTTTAATCTTCCCACAACCCTGCAGAGTGTTATCCTCAATTTACAGACATCAAAACAGGAGTTTAAAATGTGGAGAAACTTGCCTGAGGTAAGCAAAGCTGAAAACTAGTAAGCTGGTTTTCCAGTTTCCATCATTTTATTTCAAATCCATGCTGTTCCATGTGGTGAAGATAATAGCCACAGATAAATATGGATTTGCATAAATAATTTATGAATCTTATATTTGGCTGTACCATTGTGAAATCTTGTTTGGAGGAAAAGATAGAACAGGAAGCATAGAAGAGAATCATAAGATAAATAAGTGGGTAATCCAGAGTTTGATATAGAAATAAATTCTATACTCTATGTCAATATGTCACTCATGTTACTTTAATTCTAAACACTTTCTTTCTTCCTAATCCTATTAAGGATAGGATTTAAGTCACATCATACATGCAAATTTAGAAATGCTGGTCCAGACTACATTATCTGTGAGGTTAGAACCTTAGCCTTTGTCTAGACTTATGCCAGAATATTTAGTAAAGTCTCTAGTTTTGTCACATACTGGTTTATAAGCCCATGTCCCCTTGCTAGAGAGGGGAGATTTATTTTTTTAATGAAAAATGCTATGGATTCAGACAGACACATTTTTAATTGTAGTTTACCTCTTATTTTCTGTGTGCATTTGGTCAAAACCCATGCTCTCACTGAGCCATAGCTTTTCTATTAAAATGTCCTGGCATTGGACTTCCCTGGTCGTCCAGTGGTTAAGAATCCGTCTTGCAATGCACAGGACGTTGGTTCAATCCCTGGTCTGGGAACTAAGATCCCACATGCCGCAGGGCAACTAAGCCTGCGCCACAGCTACTGAGCCTGCTCGCTCTGGAGCCACAACTAGAGAAAGGCCTGTGCACCGCAACAAAGAGCCTGCACACCGCAACAAATAAAAAGATCCCGCGTGCCACAACTAAGACCCAAGGCAGCCAATCAATCAATCAATAAATATTTTTTTAAAAAGTCCTGGCATTAAAAATAGTAGAGTAACCCCGTTATTACTCTATTCAGTATAATTAAAACATGTAGCAAACAAAAACCCAGACACAAAAAATAGAATTAAAAGAAAATTTTCTCAACCCATAAGGCAAATTTATGAGTTATAACTGCAAATTCCTGTAATGATTTCCTCAACATGAGGAAGCTTGTAAAGAAACAACAAACATTTCTCAGAACTCTAGCTGAATATGGATGGTAATCAAAGTAAGGATCTCAGGAAATGTTCGTCCAGTAATCATGTGACCAGAGCAAGGATGCCCAGGACTGGGAAACAACATACAGAAAGAGGAGAAAATGCTTAAAACTGTACACTGCAGGGGTAAGAGCACTGTGACTGAAACAATGGCGCCCACATTTTCCAAGACCTTCTCCTGGCTGTTTGAGGCTGCTGTAGAAGTCAGGTGGGATTGACGATGGCATATTAGTAGAGTTCGGTCAGGAGAGAAACTACTCTCTATATTCCAGGGCTTACATTAATATTGAAGAAGCACTGCTGCCCTTGAATCTAGGTTTCAATCAAGCTGCTTCCATTAACTTTTATTACAGACTGGGCAGTCTACCCATATTAATAAATTCACACTGATCCAAATTTGGATTCCTTTCCCCTTCATCAAGTTCCCTTAGAATACATCCTGATGTATTTCCCTCAGGATTCTACATATATGAATGGCAAAATATTGCCTTGTGTTTTTGTGTATGATAACTCTTCTCAGACTGTATTTAGGCTCCTTGGGAATCCACTTGGATTTGAGCCTGACATTGGTTTTGAAGCAATGAGAGGTGTGGATTTGGGTTTAAGGAGATTCAACTTGCCTGTGCAAGACAGTCGTCTCTGACAAGTTTATTATTAAGATCATTAGTCCGAGGGGAAGCAAATCTACTCAGATAGGGAGACAGATGTCTTTTTGTTGTTGTTTTGTGTGTGTTTGATTCCTTTTGTTTTGTTTTTTCCCTCTGGGACTCGGGAATTTATAATCCCAATCCTAATTCTTAAAGTTCCACTTATTCCTGATAATCAGAGACCTGGGGAGGTTACGGAATCCATTAACATTGTAATTCAGCCACTTGTTGGAGATGACTTTGGATTTGATTTCCTGAGATATTTGCCCTATAGCAATATAGTAGAGCTGTCATAGAAAATGTCTATTTTCTATCCATGCCTAGAGCTGAAATGTTAAAGTCCCAATCTTATCACTTTCGTTCCCTAAGGTCTTTAGCGTGCTCAGAAGCAGGCTGCCCAGGCCACAAAATTGAGCACTTTATTTCTACCACAATTTTCTGTTGCTAAAACTACACAGTATTGCCAAATCTCACATTCTACATGCATTCAACTCCAAACAGCTTCAAGTCATATGTTAAGAGCTGCTTACCTGACTGATTTTTTAAGTTGGTGCAAGTGATTGATAAAAGCTACTCCTGTATTTTCACTGCCCCAGTCACAAGCTCCCCCACTGTCCCCACTCCTGCCTGCTCTGGAAAGTGCCCTCACCTGCTTTCCCACCCTCTCCACGCTACCTCATCATAGCTCTCCCTACCTGGCTGCCAGTCCAGCTGCCTTAGAATGTCAAGAGGGTGACATTTTCAGTTCTTTCCCTATCCAATTGCAGGGTTCGTAAATGGTTTCAGAAATGGTTTTCTAACTTTTATCACATCATGTAATATCATAGTGAAACCAAGTGGGACCCTCTGGGGCTCCTGGGCACGGAGGCCTTTTTATGTTCCCTGTTTCGTGTAGGCAAGACTCCAGCTTCCCTGACCTTCCCTGAGTTCTAAAGGACAGATCGAACAGTTGCTAATCAAGGGAGAAGAGGCCAAGAAACCACCTGAGGCAAGATTAAAGCAACCAGAGAAGCTCATCAAGATTAGGAGACAGACCATCTGAGACACTGCGAACACCCTCATCTTGTCAGCAACCCCACCCTTGAACCGTTGCCATAAAACTCCTCACTAAACTCCCCTGGGTTGGGACACATAGTTTTTCTAGGCAGGAGCCCACTGTGTCCCCCTTTGCCTGGCAAAGCAATAAAGCTATCCTTTTCTACATCACCCAAAACTCTGTCAGCACTGGTGTACGGGGAGACTGAGCTTCAGGCATCAATGGGGGGAAAAAAGTTCTTTCCCTTACAACATAATTTAAAACTCATAACTAACTAGCAGGAATGAGCACAGAGCTGTCTCTCATCCTGACCTAACCCCACCCCAGTAAGTGATGTCTATATTCCATAGCAGGTAAGTGATATTACTTATTCACATGACTGCATGTTTAGTTTTGTGCCATCACACTGGACAAGTACTCTGTGAAGAAAGGGACTTGATCTGTCTTATTGCTATTTTTTTTTTATATTTGTAGAATGAACAGATAATTCTGTATTATGTATTTAACACAACAAAGCCAAGTTTTTTTATATTTGTCAAACTGTTTTCTTGAGCCTGGGCAAATGATTTCATTTCTCTCTATTGAACCCCTCTTCTGTGAAATGGTAATATTAATACATGAAACTTAAGGGGCATAACTGATACGGAAACACTGTGTCAACATAAAGAAATATACATGCTGTTCTTTGCGTCTTCATTTATAATTGGTTTTTTCAGTCTAAGCCTTGAGGCCTAAAGCTGGCATCCTGGGCCATATTATAGTCATTCCAATGTTTCCAATTTTCTACTGACCCAATTATATACCTACATTTGTTAGTGGCCTGTTATTTCTAGGCTGCCATCTGCTCTACTTTGACCTCTTTAAAGGTTTCAGGTATGCATAACTCAGCATCTGAGAGGACTATGAATGCACTTATCTACATTTTGTATTTATTAAGTATTTAGCAGACCTATTTTAACATGATATAGACAGATAGAAAGATAGAGATATATATTTATATCATGTTATATTTTAACAGTGTTGGATGCCCAACACTAGTGCTTTTCTCACCCTCATTTTATGTTTTCAGCTGAAAGATCCCTTTTTGGTAGATACATTATATGTTTAGCTTTCTTAAAACTGATTAAGATGCACAGTTTGTTTGTTTGTTTTACTTTGGCTTTGTGATAATGTGTTTCTTTAAGAGGGCTTTTGCAGCTCTGGGGCCTCATTCACTGTGTTGTAGATGAGATTGTAAACAAAGAAAAACAAAGAGCATTGCTCACCACCATCTCCACAAGGATTAAGTTAATAGTTACTGAGTCATTGACAGTCCACCCTGATAGAAATTCAGGATAAAAAACAGGATGAGGCACTCTATGCTTTGGAAAAACAGGCCCCATAGATAATAATATGCATATCTCAGGAAGAATTTTAATGAACCCAGATTCTTGCATCTCCCCATATATAGAAAAACACTAAAATCATTAACTTGAGATATGACCAGCAGTAATCTTTTCCTAAGAATGTATGTTTGTCTGCCTTTATTCCTGAGCCAAAAATCATATATAAAATGACCTCTCCACTGTCTCTTTAGAATAGTTCCATCAGAGCTACTGAGAGGCTGTCTCCCGGGTTATAGTCCTCAGTAAGACCCTGAATAAAACAAACTCACAATGCTTAGCTGTGTGTTTTTTTTAAGTCAGTAAGATCCATCAGCACACTGATGCTCAAGTCCTGGGAGTCCTTTATTGTCTCTCTCAAGGTGCCTCTTACATGACACCCCTTACATATTTAAGTGGCATATTTGGAAATTCTTCCCAAAGCCTACAATCTAAAAAGATGCATTTCAAAGCAATCAAATCTTTGCAGCTTTGCTTCCTCCTCGGTAAGGAGATGTGATTTTCTGGTCATCACTTTGGCCCAATTTGCCGAGAGCCTCTTGGCTAATCACAACTATTTCTGCAGCTCAGTTTCTCCATAGGAAAATGAGAGATTCAATTAGATAACTATTGAACTTATTATCAAATTGGCTTGCATAATTCAACTTGGTATCCTAGAGACTCCTTCAGGGCATCAGATTCAACATGACAATTTAATAATAATTAAACTAAGAACAAGTAACAATGTGTCTGTTAGCCAGGCAGCGTAAGTGTACACCCTCCATTAAATAGATAAGAAAGCTGATGCTAATGTGTAAGTGATTTCTCAAAGATGCCATTGTTTGAAGAAGGGCATCCAGAATACAAATGGTCTGACCCTAAGGCCTTTGTTCATACAATTATATTCTAAATAGCTTTTCCTTCTAACTGTCAAATGGAATATTTGGACACACAGATGGCTGCAGCACTGACTCCATCTATGTGCTCAGATATTTAACTTTGGAAATTCCTTTTAAAAGAGAACATAATCTGAAAGTTCCAAAAGCAAAGCAAATAAAGAAACAAATAAAAAACGTTTTTAAAAAACTAAATAAAAAATATTCAACTTCCCCCACACAGTTTTGAGGTGGGAGCAATCCTACATTACCAGTGAGAACAGAGTCAGAGGGCAAATTAATTTGCCTGTCTTAAGGGTATAAAATCAAATAATCTATACAAAGGCAGGGAAAGCATCACTCAGCTGTTATGTCGAATAATTCAATTGATTTTGATGTTAAACACCTGGGGGATAAATAAAACTACAGATATTCCAAGTCTTAGAGACTGATGAATCTTATTTTATGTTTGAATATTAACATTTAAAAAATTAAAGTCAGAAAGTCAGATAATGACTGAAGCAAATTATTTTCTGTAAAAAACACCCCCAAAAGCTTATATTTGGCTTTTGCAGAAAATATAAAAAGTCGTATTTTGTGTTTCCAACTGCAAACTATTCACCTGTAAACAAGCAAGTTTTTGCAACAAGAAGACTTGGTAATACTACATAAAGTTTATACAATTTTTAATATGCTTTGCATATAATCTAGTATGTGGTCCTCAGAGAAAATATGCTAGGTAAGTAAGGAAAGTGAAGATATCGTCCTTACACAGAAAAGGAAGTTTCCTGTGGCATTCTGCCCTGTGAGTTTGCATTTAACCGTGGACATTCTTAGCCCTCTGGTTGGCCCACTTAATTCCTAATTATAATTTCAGATCCAAACTACAGATAGTCCTTTGTCCGGCCTTCATTTGATCTCCTAGAAAATGTATTACATTTGTATTTATCATCTATTATTATTTTATGCAAATTCAATCTATTATTAATATATCACACTGTAATTACTGTATTAATATTTTTTATGTTTATTGATACCACCGTTGTTCCAGAGGTAATTAAGTTAGCTTATGCAAATGCATTAAATATAATAAAACTTTAGAACATTTAAAAAATTGAAGTGGCAGAGGGCTTCCCTGGTGGCGCAGTGGTTAAGAATCCGCCTGCCAATGCAGGGGACACTGGCTCGAGACCTGGTCCAGGAAGATCCCACATGCCGCTGAGCAACTAAGCCTGTGTGCCACAAGTACTAAGCCTGCACTCTAGAGCTGCGAGCCACAGCTACTGAGCCTGAGAGACACAATTACTGAAGCCCATGCACATAGAGCCCGTGCTCCGCAAAAAGAGAAGCCACTGCAATGGGAAACCTGCGCACCGCAATGAAGAGTAGCCCCTGCTCACCGCAACTAGAGAAAAGCCCGTGCAGAGCAACGAAGACCCAACACAGCGAAAAATAAAATAAATAAATAAATTTATTAAAAAAAAAATTGAAGTGACAGATAACAATGAAAGGGGGAGTGATGAAAAAGAAGCCATGCAAATCCAAAAATAAAAACATACCATAATATTGGCTGAAATTGAGTTACAAGTTATGCACAATAATGAGAGGAAATGATTATTCCACTATATTCAAAAATACAGAAAAAAGTTGCTCAGGAAAATAAAGATTCTTTGTATTAAGTTGAGACGTAAAATTCTCTCAGCTCTCTGGCATACTCTTTTGATTTTGTGTCTCTCTACACAGCCCACACAGAGTAGATACATACACTATGATTTCCTTTAGGGGTGGGGTTAGACATACTCACCTGTAAGAGGGTGCGATTAGTATGACTGTTTCATTATAGGGTGAGGTAACAACCACCCTATAAAAAGCCCACTGTTAAACTTTAGCAGGATTGGTGATCTCAGGTGTTCTCTCTCTGCTTCTTTGGTCCTAAATTCTTGTGTTCTATGTGAATGTTCTGAACTGTTGCCTTTACGTGAATTTTCTTTCTTTGCTTAGCCCCATCAGGTTGACCCCTTGATTGGTCTGTCTACGGGGCTTCAGATCTAGTTTACTCATGTTTCATCTAGTGTGAAATACATCTCCTTATTCGCTAATATGTCTAGAGGAACTTTGTTTAAATTTTGCTAAATGCACTAAAAGCATCTAGTGTGATAATCATATGTTTACTCAATAAGCCGTGTATATCTAGTTAATTTTGTTATATTATATATTTTATACATTTAAAATACTACATTTTATTATGGATTTTTAATCTATGTTGATGTAATACTGTTCTGTAATTCCTCTTGTATTATCTTAGATTTGTTTTCGTTTCAAGTTTATGTCTTATCCATAAAATGAATTGAGTATATTACCCTTTTTTTACTAAAACATATTGTATAAGAGAAGGAAAATCTGTTTCTTGGGTAATTATAAAAATTCACCTTTAAAAGAGCATTTTAAGAGCATTTTAAATAAAATAGATTAAAATTAATGTTCAAGGAATTACATTGACAATAAATAAACAAACAAATAAATAGATAAACAGGTAAGAAGAAGCAGGTCTTCCTTACAGGAGAAAAGAGGTAAATAAATAGAAAATCACTATTAGAACATTACAGTAGTAACTGCTTCAAGTATGATCCATCAATGATCCCTATAATTTTGGGGTGAAATTTTGCAGGGAAACAGGATATTTGCACAGTTTAAAATTATCTCAGGTATTTGTTAATTACAAAGGAAAAAATAGTAACTCTATAGTGGAGAAGAGTCAATATACACAACCTTAAATAAGTGATCATGGTTGATATCACCAGTGATAAGACACATTGACACACTGAGAAAGGCACAGGACTTCATTGGTTTTCTAGCCCAAAACACATAAATCCAATCCAATCATGAGAAATATCAACAAATCAGAATTGTGGAATAGTCTATAAAAGACTTGACCAATAATCTTCAAAGGTGTCAAGATCATAAAAAACAAGGAATAACTGAGGTACTCTGATAGATTAGAAAACGGTAATAAACAAAAGTGGTAAAGCCAAAACAATCTGAATAAAATCTGTAGTTTGGTAATGAGTATTGCACAAATGTTAATGTCTTAATTTTGACAAGTATACCATACTTACGCAAGATGTTAACGGAATGTCAGAAAACTACATACAGAATTTCTGTATTATTTTTACAAATTTTATGTAAGTTTAAAATTATTTAAAAATGGAAAATTTAAAAGAAGAGCTAGTTTATACTGAGGTCTGTGGTGAGGAAGAATTTTGGTTATCAGTACAATTCCTTTAAAAATTTTTTTTCTTTAGCTAATGCGATTTTGTTTTAAGGTAATTTCAATCTTACAGAAGTGCAAGAACGGTACAAAAATCTCCCACATTTCCTTTGTCCAGATCGACCACTTATTAATTTGCCACATTTGTACTTCATCTCCACTTCCCAGTAATATACATATTTTCCCTGACTTGTGATGGGGTTATGTCCCACTAACCCCATAATAAACTGAAAATATCCTTATGTCAAAAATGTATTTAACACACCTAACCTACCAAAAATCCTACCTTAGCCTACCTCTAACATGCTCAGAACACTTATATTAGCCTGCAGTTGGGGAAAATCATCTAACTAAAGCTTGTTTTATAATAAAGTGTTTAGTATTTCATGTAAATTATTGACTATTTTACTGAAAGTGAAAAACAGAATGGTTTTATGGGTACAGAATGGTTATCTATTGGTTGAAAATGGTTATTGGTTGAAAGTGTATGGGTTGTTTACCTTGTGACTGCATGGCTGAGGCTCACTGCCAGGAGAGTATCACGGGAGAGTATCGTACAACATATTGTTGTCCTGGGAAAAAGATAAAAATTCAAAGTATGGTTTCTACTGAATGCGTATTGCTTTCACACCATCATAAAGTTGAAAAATCATAAGTCAAACCATCCTTAATTTGGGGAAAAACTGTATATGATTATGGAGAGATGGGGGACCTATCACAAGGAGACTTTATGTATCATGATGAGCCTATTCTCATTTCCTGGGGGTGGAGAACCACTGAAGGGTTTACATAGGGCAATTTCATGATAAATTCAACATTTGTTAAGAATCACAGTGCTAGGGTGTTGTCACATTAAACTTTACACTTCATGACATTTTATTTTTCATTTTCAAACCAAAAAAAAAAAAACAGAAAAAAATAATGATTCTCACAGAGGTGTGGAAAGTGTACTGAAGTAGGGAGATGACTAGATTCAGTGTTGGACCAAGAGTTCAGACAAGAAATCAATGGAGAATAATTTCCTAGTCCAGTGGGAAAAGGCTTAGGGGGTATAAATGACAAGAGTAAATCGGGAAATGGTGGCAAATCAAAAGGCTGCATAATGGTTTAGTAATTTCCTGAAGGTCACACAGTGTTGTGTTGGTAAGCCAGCTCTCCAAACGGGGAGGGGACCATTTCTAGTCTTTGTTGATTGCTGTAGTGTAAATATACCCACCATGGCTAATCTCAAGAGAGCAACCTGACATCGCTAAATGTAGAATTGGTAAGAGATGCATATAGCGGGCTCTCAGGAGTCAGCCAGTGGGGATAGAGCCAGCTGCAGCGATAGTCATGGTGGCAGATGCCATGCTCTTCAGCACCAAAGTACATGGCTTCAGGAAGACCTGGAATTCAAGTGGATTGATGTCACATTTAGTGGACTTATAAACAAGCTCAAGTTCTCCTCCTTTTTTTTTTTTTTTTTTTTTTTTTTTTTTTGCAGTACACAGGCCTCTCACTGTTGTGGCCTGTCCTGTTGCGGAGCACAGGCTCCGGACGCACAGGCCCAGCGGCCATGGCTCAGGGGCCCAGTCGCTCCACAGCATGTGGGATCCTCCCGGACTGGGGCACGAACCCGTGTCCCCTGCATTGGCAGGCGGACTCTCAACCACTGCGCCACCAGGGAAGCCCTCTCCTCCTTTTTAAACCTCAACTTCCTCATCTTCAAACTAGGGATAGTACCTAATTCAGAGAGTTGTTTTTAAAATTAAATTATGTAACACTAATAGCATGTCCCTGGGTGAGTCTGTAGTGCAGACATTGATATCATTATTACTGCTCTTCATGAAGCAGGGGAGGATAAAGACTCTGCAAGTAACAATTCCAGTACCTCCAAGGTTAGAGTACCCAAGTCAATTAAGAGCATGGAGTCTGGAGGTAAAGTGTTTTGATCTTAATTCTGGTTAGACTACTTGCTAGGGTTTTTGACTGTGGGCTATGTATTAACCTCTCTCCATGTGAAATTCCTCATTTATAAAACATGAATAACAGTATCCAGCGCATCAGAACATTGTGAAGATGCAGCGAGTTAAGGTACAGAATGCACTTAGGATGGTGTCCGGCACAGAATTAGGACTTCATAAGTGTTTACTATATTTTTTTTGAAATCAAAGACAGATATAGATTATTCTTAATATAACCTTTTCAAAACAAGGCTTCAACTTCTAACTCACCAATGGTATTAAAAACATAACTACTGCTTTCCTGGGTGAGAAGTCGAGCTAAAGAATAAAACATGTTAAGGGCAGGAAAAAAATTTCACATTTTTCAACAGAATACAAAAATGGAAATTTGAACAAGAGAGCAAATATGATAGATGTGAAATGCCTGAATCAAAATACATTTTAAGAAGTAATTCCACAACTCTTGGACCTCAAAGAAACACCAAGGATATAAAAAGAATCAGAGGGTGGAAAAAAATAAAAGTACTTTGAATCATGCAAAACTGTCTTTGGAGGAGGCTGTAGTCAGACTGTGCATCTCTTTCCAGCCCAAAAGGATAAGGTGGGTGCTGGGATATCTCCATAATTTTTCGGACCCAATACAAATTGAAAATGCAGGAGCCTTATTCAAACAGCAAGGAAAAAGTTGTGGGGTTTTTTTTTCCCCCTTTCTTCTTCAGTCTCTTTGATTCATCATAGAGATTTTTATTTGCTATTTAATGTTTCACTCCCTTGGGTACAGGGATATTGCTCAGGGGGTGCAGGCAATCACCCAGGGCCCTGACCTATCCCATAGCACCACACAGGGGTACCTGTGCTTTACTGTGACCCTTCCAGCACCTATGCTCAGGCCCCTGCTGGGGTCAGAGAACCCAAGCCAGGGAGGCAGGGAGATGGAGAGATGCAAGACCTTATGTGAGTGTGGGCTCCACCCCGCCAGGACTCATTCTAGCACCATAACTGACTCACGGAGTACTGACCCCTATGTGTGGAGCCCCCTCCAAGCATGGTGCCCTGTGCAATTGCACTGGCCGCACATCCACGAAGTAGACCTGGGGAGGCATGTGTGGGGAGAGGTCAATCTCCTTCACATCAAGCCTAGCATGTGTGTGTGTCGGGGGGTGGCAGGATGGGGGGCAGAAGCTACTTCCTTAATATCAAGTCTTGTGAGGAAGCTTTCTTGGGATGACTCAGAGTTTAAATATGTCCCCTACCTTTGGGAGAAACAAAGGACTAGCACTAACCCATGACTGAGAATTCAAAAGCAGGCTATAGTAACAGGAGAGAGGGCTGCTTGAGGGGCAAAAGATGCACATATGCATCTCATGCACCATCAGCAGGCCACGTGGAAGAGAAAACTAATGCAGTATCATTCCATCTCAGAAAGGCAGATTATAAGAGAAATCAGCTTCTGCATTCAGTAGTTTCAAGCAGAAATCTGGTATACAGATAAATAGGAAACTTCATGGAAAATGTTCTGGGGATGACACTTTAAACTATATAAAAGCACCTGCAAGAGAAGGAGTCAGCTTCTAGTATCTGCCAGCAGGCCCAAACCAGCCTACACAGGTAACACGTAGTACGCCCTACAGCATAGACACAGGAGTCAGATTTTCTGGGATCTAATGCCGGCTCTGGCATTCTTCAAAAAGCAAGAAAAACGTGTGTGACTTGTGCAAGGCATTTAACCTCTACTCCTTTGTGCCTCAGTTTTCCCTTCTAAAAAATGAGTGTAATAAATGTTCCAGTGACTAAAACATGGTAAACAATGAATAATATTATTATCACAATATCCATTCAAGTAAGACATCTTCTAACTTCAAACTCCCACCTACACTACTTCTGAAAGCTTTTAAAGCATCCTTATTAGGAATTATCTCTCTGTATTATCATGAAGATACTAATTCAATTAAGAAGTTTAATGTACCCATAAATTCTTCTCTTACTCTTTTCTGAAATCTAGAGAATGAAAATCTCAGCTGTGTGTGTATGTGTGTGTGCGTGTGTGTGAGAGAGAGATCAGGATTAGTGAAGTATAATTTACATACAGGAAAATCTCCCTTTTTAGGTACACAGTTCAATGAATTTTGTCACATATATACTTTTGCATAACCACCACCAAAATTAGATAAAATCATTTTCATCACCTTCAAAGTTCCTGCCTGATCCTCTGGGGTAACCCCAAAGTATCAATGTACTCAGTACTTGTATCCACCACTAGCAAGTTACTGATCAGATTTCTGGCCCTCTTGTTTTACCTCTTCCAGAAAATCACACAAATGAATCATACAGCATGTAATTTTTTGCATCTGGCTTCTTTCACTTAATGCAATGCTTTTTTGATGCATCACACTGTTGCAGGTATGTGTCTGTGGTTTGTTTCTCTATAATACTGAGCATTATCCCCTTGGATAGATGGACTCTGACTTGGTTTTGTGACAATGTGAGCACAGGACTCGCTATTATCTGACATCGTGAGGAAAGCCCATGGCATCTACCCACGTTTCTATCCAAGGGTAGAGTAAGATGACCCCCAATAAAAGCAGAGGAACCAAAAAAAAAGAAAGACACTTGTTTTATTCTATTCTATGAGTTGTACATTCATCCTAATGTTTACAAAGCATTGTTTTATATTCTACAGTGTCCCACATCCTTCCCCAAGCTGTGTCTCATGGAAGTTATAAACTGTGCAGGGAGAGGCCAACATTAGCAACTAGCTGTATTTATACAAATCAAGACTGTGAAACTTCATGAGGTGAAGACATTCTGGAAAATACAGTTAAGAATTAAAATAACAATGGTAAGAATAATTTACATTTATTGAAAGTACACTGCATGCTAGGCACTATGCGGATTATTTTTCCTATTTTATAAAATTAGATCTTAATAAAAATATTCATCATAGACTTGTTTAATGTATTCTAATTTTACAGATGGGAAAATTGAGACTTGGGAGATTAAAATCATCTAGCTAGGATGGACTGAATTTAAACCAGAATTTGTTTGGCTCAGAACATTAACCCTAACGCCCTTTTCCATTCTGCTATTTTCCTTTTAAAATGTAAAGACGGGGAATTTCCTAGCGGTGGTTAGGACTTGGCGCTTTCACTGAGTGGGCCCAGGTTTGATCCCTGGTCAGGGAATTAGGATCCTGCAAGCCACGCAGCACGGCAAAAAATAAATAAATAAATAAATAAATAAATAAATAAATAAATAAATAAAATAAAATGGAAAGACTGGGACTGAACTCTCCTGTCATTGTTTTTTCCATAGTGTCTTTTTGTTTTATACAGCAAAATGGTAAGACACACCCAGGGCAACAGGAGAAAGTAAAGGGAGACACTTGTAGTGGCTATATGTACGTGTGTGTGTGTATATATATATATGTGTGTGTGTGTGTGTGTGTATGTATATATATACACACATACATATATGCATATATGCATGTGAATGAGTGTTTGAGTTTATGATCATATATATATATGATCAAAAAATCATATACATATAATTTTTATTCTATGTATTTTATTTTTTGTCTCAAGATATTTTTTCAAAGAATTAAGATACAAATACTTAGTATGTTTATACTTAGATATGTAGAAAAACGTTCTTTTAATTAACTAATTTATTTATTTTTATTGAAGTATAGTTGATTTACAATGTTGTGTTTGTTTCCGGTGTACAGCAAAGTGATTCAGTTATGCATATATGTATACATATTCTTTTTCAGATTCTTTTTTTTTTTTGCGGTACGCGGGCCTCTCACTGCTGTGGCCTCTCCCATTGCGGAACACAGGCTCCAGACGCGCAGGCCCAGCGGCCATGGCTCACGGGTCCAGCCGCTCCGCGGCATGCGGGACCCTCCCGGACCGGGGCACGAACCGGCGTCCCCCGCATCAGCAGGCGGATTCCCAACCACTGCGCCACCAGGGAAGCCCTCAGGTTCTTTTTCATTATAATATATTGTGGGCTTCCCTGGTGGCGCAGTGGTTGAGAGTCCGCCTGCCAATGCAGGGGACACGGGTTTGAGCCCTGGTCCGGGAAGATCCCACATGCCGCAGAGCAACTGGCCCCGTGAGCCACGCCTACTGAGCCTGCGCGTCTGGAGCCTGTGCTCCGCAACAAGACAGGCCGTGACAGTGAGAGGCCCGCGCACCGCGATGAAGAGTGGCCCCCGCTTGCCACAACTAGAGAAAGCCCTCGCAGAGAAACGAAGACCCAACACAGCCATAAATAAATAAATAAATAAAGCAAAACTGTCAAAAGAAAAAATATATAATATATTGTAATTAAATCTATTACAGGTTATTACACTATATTGAATACAGTTCCCTGTGCTATACAGTAGGACCTTGTTGTTTATCTGTTTTACATACAGTCGTGTGTATCTGTTAATCCCAAACTTCTAATTTATCCCTCCACCCTCTTTCCCCTTTAGTAACCATAAGTTTGTTTCCTACATCTGTGTCTGTCTCTGTTTTGTAAATAAGTTCATTTGTATCATGTTTTAGAATATAAAAACCTTTTTCATTTTCAAAGAATCTGTAAAATATCAAGAATGGTTTGTTTCACAGGCTCCCCATCACTGCCTATTTCACTATTAATTCTAAAATTGAGAACTTGATTTGAAAGCTGTTGTAAGCAGACAATCAGTGCCCACCGTCTTGTGACTGCACATTAATTGGTATGATGCCTTTACTTCATATCTGGTAAAATGCTAAAGACACCAGCTTGAGAAGGGATTTCTGTGTACTTCTAACTTGTCCTCACATACAACATCCATTCGTCCTTGATGGAGTCAACTCTCATTTGTATGAGAATTTAAAATCCTCTCGAAGTGGTTATCTCTGGTATGTGGTCTGTGACAAGTGGTCATGTTTTATTTTTATTAGTTTACTCCAACTCAACACTTCCTTCCAAATATTTCTGAGGCCTATAAAACATATAGATGGAAGGGAACATGTTCTTTTATTAAACATATTTTTTGTGAATCCTTTTGCTACTGTTCTGGGGGGGATAAGTCATAAACTATAAAGAATATGCTCTGTGGAATTTATACTGTCCTGACTATATTAGTTTACCTGCCACCAGGAATTGTGCACATTTAAAAATAAAAATAAAATAAAATAAATCTACTGACAGCAGAGTTCCCTATTTTTCTTCTTCATATGAGCTGTCAGAATAGTTTAAAATTATGCTGCAATTTGGCCTTTTTATTCTCACATCCCAAGCACTCCCAGAGACTGAAAGTCCCTTGTTCTCCAAGTTTAATTCTTCAACCTTTCATGGTTGTCATGTTAAACACTTTCTAAGCTTCAGATGTTTAAAAAAATGCATTTTGCTTCCAATAGCATTAAATAATTTATCATTTAAAATGCTAGGCATTAGTTGTTCCGCGGCATGTGGGATCTTCCCGGATCAGGGCTCAAACCCATGTCCCCTGCATTGGCAGGCAGATTCTTAACCACTGCACCACCAGGGAAGCCCTAAATTTTGTTCTTTTTATAATTTTATGCATTTCAAATTCAATTATGTCTCCAATTTGAAGTTACCTTCACTGATACCATTAAACATTAAATATATTTTGCAAACAAATGTGCACCTTTGTACAATATTCTTCATCTTAAAACATTCATTTTGTCAAAAATGACATTAAGTTTTAATATCTTCAGTAGTCGATATTTTAATATATGCACATCGTACGTAAGATTATTTCTGTGAAATATTTATGACACTTTTCACCTATTCTATGTAAACATCATTGGAGACCTGAAAGTCAAACTTGCCATCTATTTCTACAAGGTTTGTGTAGACATGACAATGTATATTAAGTTACACTCATTCTGCATTCTTTTTATTCAAATATCACAAATTCAACTCTAAATATCACTATTTCTACACCTATGCAGAGGTTTCTTAGATTCATCTGGCAAAAATAATCAAATGATCTTCTGTATTCCTGTAATGTGCTCTGCTTATAATGATTCTAGCAGTAGTTGTGATCAATTATGCTTTATTTTGTCAGTTCTAAAATGCCATTGATTGATTGATTGACTTTCACATTTTCACATCTCTGAACTCAGGATGTGTCTTTTAATCAATGTCATCTTATAGTTGCTGTCAATTAAACATCAGTGATGATGTCCGTGTCATGGCCTGTGCATGCACAAGCATCAAAAGCAACACCATCAGAATTTAGAAGAAACTTCCAGAAACAAAATGTGGAAATGTTTTTAACCCCTAGCATCAAATTAATTGTAGACAGGAGAGGAGGAAGGTGACAAATCAGAAGTTTTGGGCAACATTCAAATATTAAAAACCTAGCTGAATGGCTTTTACTTCTTCATGAATTATTTTAAGAAGCTCAGCAACAACAATTAATGCTTATGTTGAGCAGAGAGGATAATATTGATTGGATAAACCCAGGAGGCACCACTCTGAGTTGAAAAGGGAGTCAAAAGAATCAAAGTTCAAATGTGAAGAAATTTTAAGAATAGTTAACCAGTTTAATTTTGAATGTCTTAAAAGGCTCTTTCAAGAAGAATAAGTAAGAATTCCACATAATAAGTGCAATGTGTCACGGTTGCTTTGGCAGTATTTTATATGGGTTAGTAGCACATAACATAATGGCATATGTTAAGATCAATAATATCTTAGCATCACTGAAATAAGGTATTTGCATGTCTACTACTCCATAAGAAAGTGAACGCCTCCAGATCAAGCACCATGTGTTACTCATCCTTTTTATTCTTCCTGCCAAGTACAACACTTGGCACAGGGAGAAGGTACTAAATACATATATGAGTAAATAAATGAAAGATTTGGTTTTGTGTGTACACAGCTTATCTCCCGCAACAGAGGCATAGACTCCTTGATTGATTCTTTGTTTCTTCTTTTGTAATTGAAGTATAGTTGATTTACAATATTCTGTTAGTTTCCAGTGTACAGCAGAATGATTCATATATATGTATATGAATATATATATAATATACATATTCTTTTTCAGATTCTTTTCCCTGATAGGTTACTACAAAGTATTAAGTCTAGTTCCCTGTGCTTTACAGTAGAACAGGGACTTACTGGGTTCCTAGAGTGTCAGGTGATAAAAATATAGGAAAAAAATATAGTTCCTGCCCTCAAAGAGTTCATGGACTAGTGAATAGTCACAGGTACAGAAAGATATATAAGCCTGTTCCATAAGAGAAATGTGTTCAAGATTCACTGGCAGAATACAACGTGGTGAAATAAAGTCAGCAGGGTATGTTAGGGAAGTTCTCCTAGAAGAGGAGCTTAAGATGAGACTTGACTGAGGAGAATGAATTTTCAAGGTGAGTGAAGTAGGGTGGCCCTTCTAGGTACATAGAGCAATATCCACAGAGCAAAGGGAACAGGGAACTGACAGGAGCCCAATATGACAAAGAACCAAGTACATGTGTACAGGAAGTTAGAAGTAGTGAACATGTAGCTGGAGAAAATCCAGGAGCTAGTGTGTGGAGACTTATACCATGATAAATCTGATAATTTTACAATTCATAAAAATATTCCACAAATGATATAAAGCAAAATCTTTCACAAAAGTGACTCTCTATTAATCATGGAAAGATGATACACTAATGCATGATATGAGTGGCCAGTGTGGACAAAGGAGCTAGAGAGACATTCTCCTGGGAAGGTTGATGGAACAGATGAGAAGGGCAGGAAAACAAACTACTGACTATATATCTAATAGACAATAGTGTATTGTGCATTTCCTCAGAGACCATTTCAATTTATTTGTTTATCCACTTGTTATTTTCAGTAATTTAATATCATTGCTCATCTCCAAGATATGGGAGTTTGACCCTAGAGAGAACAGGTAATTTATTTTTGAATTTGAATAGAAGATTAAGAAAGGGGGTTAGTGATGTTGACATTTGCATGCTGACAGATGTCTCAGCAAATGGAGGAGAAGTTCATTACTGAAACATGACCCTTGAAAGTGTCATACTGACAATGCCAGAGAAAATCACTGCTGCATGGACCATGAGTCAGGCAATCAAATTAGGTTAGTTAGATGCCAGCAGAAGTCAAGATCCTTCCACATCTCTTTTAATTCATTCTCTCTACGTTATTTCCTCTGGACTTCATAATAGATTCTGTTATTTACATATTGATCTCCTCATTAGAAAACAAGCACTCTGAACCATGCTTCAGTTGTTAATCATTTCCATATTTCTCCTCAGTGTCATCCAAATAGATGGTGTTAAGATAATAACTTTGGAAATTATTTAGGTTTGTTCATATTCCTTGTAGTATTACCATTTTATTATTATTTTTTAAAATTTATTTTATTGATGAATAGTTGATTTACAATGTTGTGTTAATTTCTGCTGTACAGGAAAGTGATTCAGATATATATATGTGTGTGTGTGTGTGTGTATATATATATATATATATATATACTTATATAATATATATTCTTTTTCATAGTTTTACCATTTTAAATTCCCTAACTATAAACTCCCAGATCTGATACATGATTATTGTGCCTGGTGTGGTTATTTTACCTGATTCTTATTCTAAAGACAGTTTTAAGCTACTTTAAGTGTCCGTCATGATTAAGTATAATTTCAAGTATATGCTATGATTTTAATGGTTTTTGGTGAGGCACACATATGTTTACAGTGTTCTGTATATTTTCTTATGTATCTGACAAAGGTTGCTTATGGATCAATAGTCCTTGCTTCTTTTTATTATTTTTCTGGTCACACTGGGAGTCTACATTTTTCAGCTTCTCTAAGAGTCTCCCTTTTGTACTTTGAAGCAAAGAGCAGAGTGACCTTAGAAGCCAGGTGCTGAAGAGATGTCCTCAGCGTGTCATGTGGGTCAGAACACTGGTGAACACACCTGCTGACCAGGGACGCACAAGTTGGACCGCTATGTGCGAGAATCAAACTTGTAATACCTTAAACCACTGAGACATTGGCTGACTTGTTAGAGGAGAAAAGGTCCTAACCCCACCTCTTCAAAAGCATGTTAAGAGATCCTGACTGAAAAAACAAAGATACCCAGAAGAATAATAATGAAACTTGCAAGGAAGGAAGACCAGTCAAGCAGAGGAGAAGTCAGGAGTTTCATTCGCAAGTCCACAGAGTCAAGGCAAGTCTGATGCCTATGTCTGGCTATGTGCAGAGTTGTGTAGGATGAGGACACATGGTTCTAGGGCTCCTGGAAAGCAAATTCTCCTCTGCATGGGTGGCTGACTCAGAGTTCAAGCACAGAAATGTGCAACAGGATGCAGTTACAGTAAAAAAAAAAAAAAAAAAAAAAAAAAAAAAAATTCCAGATTGAGCCCAGGGAAGAGGGATAGTTTAAAAGTAACTCAGAGGAGGGCAGCCGGCTGGCAGCACACGGCGAGGGAGGCGAGCGGGCGCGGCGCCGCGAGCGGGTTGCGGGCAGCGGGGGACGGCAAACTTTGCAGTTCGCCGCGCTTCCCCGGCCCGGCCCCTTCTCCCATCGCCAACGTCGCCACCCGACTTTCCTCCAACCCCGCACACCTCTCCCCACCCACCCCGCCTCCCGTCGTTCCTCCTCGCCGCCTCGACTCTGCTCCGGGGAAAACTTCAAAGCGCCGGATCGCAGGCTCCCTGCTTACTCCCCGGCTGGGGACTTCAGACGGGCCTTAGAGCCGGAGGAAGATGGCGGAAGAGTAAGACGCGGAGATCACCTTCCTCCCCACAGATACATCAGAAATTCATCTACACGTGGAACAACTCCAACAGAACACCTACTGAACGCTGACAGAAGACCTCAGACCCCCCAAAAGGCAAGAAACTCCCCACATACCTGGGTAGGTCAAAAGAAAAAAAGAATAAACAGAGACAATAGGATATGGACGGGACCTGCACCAGTGGGAGGGAGCCATGAAGGAGGGAAGGTTTCTACACACTACAAGCCCCTTCGAGGGCGGAGACTGCAGGTGGCGGAGGGGGAAAGCTTCGGAGTAGCGGAGGAGAGCACAGCAACAGGGGTGTGGAGGGCAAAGCAGAGAGATTTTGGCACAGAGGATCGGTGCCCTCAGGCACACACCAGCCCGAGAGACTTGTCTGCTCGGCCGCCAGGGCGGGCGGGGCTGGGAGCTGAGGCTCGGGTAGCGGCTTTCAGTCGGAGCGCAGGGAGAGGTCTGGGGCTGGCGGCAGGAAGAGAGCCTGAAGGGGTTAGTGCTAGCCCAGAGGGAGTCCGGGGAAAGGGTCTGGAGCTACCGGAGAGGCAAGAGACTTTTTTCCCTTTTGTTGCCTGGTGCGCGAGGAGAGGGCATTCCCCTCCCTCCCCTCTGCCTGAGTGAGCCAGAGCCCCCGAATCAGCGGCTCCTTTAAACCCGTCCTGTCTGAGCGAAGAACAACGGACGCCCTCCGGCGACCTACGCGCAGAGGCGGGGCCAGGTCCAAGGCTGAGACCCGGGAGCTGTGAGAGCAGAGACAGGGAAATCTCTCTGTGCAGCCTCCGAGGCAGCGGATTAAAGCTCCACGGTCCATTTGATGTGCCCTGCGTCTGTGGAGTGCATGAATGGACAGCGAATCATCCCAATTTGAGGAAGTGGACCTTGAGGACAAGATTTAAGACTTTCCCCCCCTTTTTTTTCCTCTTTTTACAACGAATTATCTCAAATTAAGGAGGTGGACTTAGCAAGATTTCAGACTTTTCGCCCTTTTCCTCTTTTTACAACGAATTATCCCAAATCGAGGAGGTGGACTTGGAGAGCAAGATTTTTGATTTTTCCCCCTGCTCTCTTTTTGTGAATGTGTATGTGTAATCTTCTGTGTAAGATTCTCTCTGTATAGCTTTGCTTCCACCATATGTCCCAGGGTTCTTTCGGTCCGTGTTTTTTTTCAATAATTACTTTTTAATTTTAATAACGCTACTATATTTCATACTTTATTCTATTTTACTTTACCTGCTCTTTCTTTTTTTCTCCCTTCCCTTCCTCCCTCCCTCCCTCCGCTCCTCCTTTCCTTCTTTCTTTTTCTTTCCTCCATCCCTCCCTCCCTCCCACCCTTCTTCTTTCCACTTTCTTTTTCTTTCCTTCCTCCCTCCCTCCCTTTCTTTCTTTCTTTCCTTCCTCCCTCCCTCCCTCTCTTCTTCCATTCACTCTTCCTTTTGCTTTCATTCCTCCCTCCCTCCCTCCTTTCTTTCCATCCTTCCTCCCTCCCTCCTTTCTTTCTTCCTTCCTTCCTTCCTTACTTCCCTTCTTCCTTTCTTTCAATCTCTCTTTCTTTCTTCTACTAATTATTTCTTTCTACTTTTTCTCACTGTTATTCTGAGCCGGGTGGATGAAAGGCTCTTGGTGCTGCAGCCAGGAGTTAGTGCTGTGCCTCTGAAGTGGGAGAGCCAACCTCAGGACACGGGTCCACAAGAGACCTCCCAGCTCCACATAATATCAAGCAGCGAAAATCTCCCAGGGATCTCCATCTCAACACCAGCACCCAGCTTCAGTCAACGACCAGCAAGCTACAGTGCTGGTCACCCTATGCCAAGCAACTAGCAAGGCAGGAACACAACCCCACCCATTAGCAGAGAGGCTACCTAAAAACATAATAAGGCCACAGGCACCCCAAAACACACCACCAGACGTGGACCTGTCCACCAGAAAGACAAGATCGAGCTTCAACCACCAGAACACAGGCATTAGTCCCCCCCACCAGGAAGCCTACACAACCTACTGAAACAACCTTAGCCACGGGGGACAGACACCAAAAACAACGGGAACTACGAATCTGCAGCCTGCAAAAAGGAGACCCCAAACACAGTAACATAAGCAAAATGAGAAAGCAGAAAAACACACAGCAGGTGAAGGAGCAAGATAAAAACCTACCAGACCTAACAAATGAAGAGGTAATAGGCAGTCTACCTGAAAAAGAATTCAGAATAATGATAGTAAAGCTGATCCAAGATTCTATTTCCCAGATCCAAAATCTTGGAAATAGAATAGACAATATGCAAGAAACAGTTAACAAGGACCTAGAAGAACTAAAGATGAATCAAGCATCGATTAAAAACACAATAAATGAAATGAAAAATACTCTAGATGGGATCAATAGCAGAATAACTGAGGCAGAAGAACGGATAAGTGAGGTGGAAGATAAAATAGTGGAAATAACTGATGCAGAGAAAAATAAAGAAAAAAGAATGAAAAGAACAGAGGACAGTCTCAGAGACCTCTGGGACAACATTAAACGCACCAACATTCGAATTATAGGGGTTCCAGAAGAAGAAGAGAAAAAGAAAGGGACTGAGAAAATATTTGAAGAGATTATAGTTGAAAACTTCCCTAATATGGGAAAGGAAATAGTTAATCAAGTCCAGGAGGCACAGAGAGTCCCATACAGAATAAATCCAAGAAGAAATACGCCAAGACACATATTAATCAAACTGTCAAAAATTAAACACAAAGAAATCATATTAAAAGCAGCAAGGGAAAAACAACAAATAACACACAAGGGAATCCCCATCAGGTTAACAGCTGATCTCTCAGCAGAAACTCTACAAGCCAGAAGGGAGTGGCAGGACATAATTAAAGTGATGAAGGAGAGAAACCTGCAACCAAGATTACTCTACCCAGCAAGGATCTCATTCAGATTTGATGGAGAAATTAAAACGTTTACAGACAAGCAAAAGCTGAGAGAGTTCAGCACCACCAAACCAGCTTTACAACAAATGCTAAAGGAACTTCTCTAGGCAAGAAACACAACAGAAGGACTATACCTACAATAACGAACCCAAAGCCATTAAGGAAATGGGAATAGGAACATACATATCAATAATTACCTTAAATGTAAATGGACTAAATGCTCCCACCAAAAGACACAGTCTGGCTGAATGGATACAAAAACAAGACCCATATATATGCTGTCTACAAGAGACCCACTTCAGACCTAGAGACACATACAGATTGAAAGTAAGGGGATGGAAAAAGATATTCCATGCAAATGGAAATCAAAAGAAAGCTGGAGTAGCAATTCTTATATCAGACAAAATAGACTTTAAAATAAAGACTATTAGAAGAGACAAAGAAGGACACTACATAACGATAAAGGGATCGATCCAAGAAGAAGATATAACAATTGTAAATATTTATGCACCCAACATAGGAGCACCTCAATACATAAGGCAAATACTAACAGCCATAAAAGGGGAAATCGACAGTAACACAATCATAGTAGGGGACTTTAACACCCCACTTTCACCAATGGACAGATCATCCAAAATGAAAATAAATAAGGAAACACAAGCTTTAAATGATACATTAAACAAGATGGACTTAATTGATATTTATAGGACATTCCACCCAAAAACAACAGAATACACATTTTTCTCAAGTGCTCATGGAACATTCTCCAGGATAGATCATATCTTGGGTCACAAATCAAGCCTTGGTAAATTTAAGAAAATTGAAATTGTATCAAGTATCTTTTCCGACCACAATGCTATGAGACTAGACATCAATTACAGGAAAAGATCTGTAAAAAATACAAACACATGGAGGCTAAACAATACACTACTCAATAATGAAGTGATCACTGAAGAAATCAAAGAGGAAATTAAGAAATACTTAGAAACAAATGACAATGGAGACACGACGACCCAAAACCTATGGGACGCAGCAAAAGCAGTTCTAAGGGGGAAGTTTATAGCAATACAATCCCACCTTAAGAAACAGGAAACATTTCGAGTAAACAACCTGACCCTGCACCTAAAGCAATTAGAGAAAGAAGAACAAAAAACCCCCAAAGTTAGCAGAAGGAAAGAAATCATAAAGATCAGATCAGAAATAAATGAAAAAGAAATGAAGGAAACGATAGCAAAGATCAACCAAACTAAAAGCTGGTTCTTTGAGAAGATAAACAAAATTGACAAACCATTAGCCAGACTCATCAAGAAAAGAAGGGAGAAGACTCAAATTAGTAGAATTAGAAATGAAAAAGGAGAAGTAACAACTGACACTGCAGAAATACAAAAGATCATGAGAGATTACTATAAGCAACTCTATGCCAATAAAATGGACAACCTGGAAGAAATGGACAAATTCTTAGAAATGCACAACCTACCAAGACTGACTCAGGAAGAAATAGAAAATATGAATAGACCAATCACAAGCACTGAAATTGAAACTGTGATTAAAAATCTTCCATCAAACAAAAGCCCAGGACCAGATGGCTTCACAGGCGAATTCTATCAAACATTTAGAGAAGAGCTAACACCCATCCTTCTCAAACTCTTCCAAACAATATCAGAGGAAGGAACACTCCCAAACTCATTCTACGAGGCCACCATCACCTTGATACCAAAACCAGGCAAGGATGTCACAAAGAAAGAAAACTACAGGCCAATATCACTGATGAACATAGATGCAAAAATCCTCAACAAAATACTAGCAAACAGAATCCAACAGCACATTAAAAGGATCATACACCATGATCAAGTGGGGTTTATTCCAGGAATGCAAGGATTCTTCAATATACGCAAATCAATCAATGTGATACACCATATTAACAAGTTGAAGGAGAAAAACCATATGATCATCTCAATAGATGCAGAGAAAGCTTTCGACAAAATTCAACACCCATTTATGATAAAAACCCTGCAGAAAGTAGGCATAGAGGGAACTTTCCTCAACATAATAAAGGCCATATATGACAAACCCACAGCCAACATTGTCCTCAACGGTGAAAAACTGAAACCATTTCCACTAAGATCAGGAACAAGACAAGGCTGCCCACTCTCACCACTCTTATTCAACCTAGTTTTGGAAGTTTTAGCCACAGCAATCAGAGAAGAAAAGGAAATAAAAGGAATCCAAATTGGAAAAGAAGAAGTAAAGCTGTCACTGTTTGCAGATGACATGATACTATACATAGAGAATCCTAAAGATGCTACCGAAAAACTACTAGAGCTAATCAATGAATTTGGTAAAGTAGCAGGATACAAAATTAATGCACAGAAATCTCTGGCATTCCTGTACACTAATGATGAAAAATCTGAAAATGAAATCAAGAAAACACTCCCATTTACCATTGCAACAAAAAGAATAAAATATCTAGGAATAAACCTACCTAAGGAGACAAAAGACCTGTATGCAGAAAATTATAAGACACTGATGAAAGAAATTAAAGATGATATAAATAGATGGAGAGATATACCATGCTCCTGGATTGGAAGAATCAATATTGTGAAAATGACTCTACTACCCAAAGCAATCTACAGATTCAATGCAATCCCTATCAAACTACCACTGGCATTTTTCACAGAACTAGAACAAAAAATTTCAAAATTTGTTTGGAAAAACAAAAGACCCCGAATAGCCAAAGCAATCTTGAGAACGAAAAACGGAGCTGGAGGAATCAGGCTCCCTGACTTCAGACTATACTACAAAGCTACAGTAATTAAGACAGTGTGGTACTGGCATAAAAACAGAAAGATAGATCAGTGGATCAGGATAGAAAGCCCAGAGATAAACCCACGCACATATGGCCAACTTATCTTTGATAAAGGAGGCAGGAATGTACAGTGGAGAAAGGACAGCCTCTTCAATAAGTGGTGCTGGGAAAACTGGACAGGGACATGTAAAAGTATGAGATTAGATAATTCCCTAACACCATACACAAAAATAAGCTCAAAATGGATTAAAGACCTAAATGTAAGGCCAGAAACTATCAAACTCTTAGAGGAAAACATAGGTAGAACACTCTATGACATAAATCACAGCAAGATCCTTTTGGACCCACCTCCTAGAGAAATGGAACTAAAAACAAAGATAAACAAATGGGACCTAATGAAACTTCAAAGCTTTTGCACAGCAAAGGAAACCATAAACAAGACCAAAAGACAACCCTCAGAATGGGAGAAAATATTTGCAAATGAAGCAACTGACAAAGGATTAATCTCCAAAATTTATAAACAGCTCATGCAGCTCAATAGCAAAAAAACAAACAACCCAGTCCAAAAATGGGCAGAAGACTTAAATAGGCATTTCTCCAAAGAAGATATACAGAGTGCCAACAAACACATGAAAGAATGCTCAACATCATTAATCATTAGAGAAATGCAAATCAAAACTACAATGAGATATCATCTCACACCAGTCAGAATGGCCATCATCAAGAAATCTAGAAACAATAAATGCTGGAGAGGGTGTGGAGAAAAGGGAACACTCTTGCACTGCTGGTGGGAATGTGAATTGGTACAGCCACTATGGAGAACAGTATGGAGGTTCCTTAAAAAACTAAAAATAGAACTACCATATGAGCCAGCAATCCCACTACTAGGCATATACCCTGAGAAAACCATAATTCAAAAAGAGACATGTACCAAAATGTTCATTGCAGCTCTATTCACAATAGCCCGGAGCTGGAAACAACCTAAGTGTCCATCATCGGATGAATGGATAAAGAAGATGTGGCACATATATACAATGGAATATTACTCAGCCATAAAAAGAAACGAAACTGAGCTATTTGTAATGAGGTGGATAGACCTAGAGTCTGTCATACAGAGTGAAGTAAGTCAGAAAGAGAAAGACAAATACCGTATGCTAACACATATATATGGAATTTAAAAAAAAAAAAATGTCATGAAGAACCTAGGGGTAAAACGGGAATAAAGACACAGACCTACTTGAGAATGGACTTGAGGATATGGGGAAGGGGAAGGGTAAGCTGTGACAAAGGGAAAGAGAGGCATGGACATATATACACTACCAAACGTAAGGTAGATAGATAGTGGGAAGCAGCCGCAGAGCACAGGGAGATCAGCTCGGTGCTTTGTGACCGCCTGGAGGGGTGGGATGGGGAGGGTGGGAGGGAGGGAGATGCATGAGGGAGGGGATGTGGGAACAGATGTATATGTATGACTGATTCACTTTGTTATAAAGCAGAAACTAAAAAAAAAAAAAAAAAAAAAAAAGAACACGAAAAAAAAAAAAAAAAAAAAAAAAAAAAGTAACTCAGAGAACAAAGTTCCCAGTTTACCTGGCTGGAGCTTACGATGGAATTCAGATCCAGTGAGGGGGTGGAGTAAAATCTGAAATTCAAAGGGTGGACTCACCAGGCCACATTGGCTGGAATGAGGAAGAGAGAGGTCAGGATGCTGCATATGGAGGTCCTCAGGGCTGTTAGCTTTGTGCACTGGCCTTGGGAAGGCGGTAGAGACCATGTCCAGACCTCACCATTCACATCCTTACCATGGAGCTCTTACTGGCCACAGACTGGGAAGAGCAGAGTGGACAAGTGTTGGACTTTGGAACCTCAAATGCCCAAGTCAAGACAGGCGGGGACTGACATTTTCAAAGCACACAGGTGGAATTTTACCCATTGAAGTACGAACTATCCACTGCTTTGCTATTGATGGACCTTATATTATTTGTGAGACACCAGTAAGTGAATCTTACAAAGATGGCTTATCTTATAAGATGTATTTGAAAATACTCAAAACCATCACATAGTAAGGTCATACAGGGGGCCGTTCTATTAATCACAGATTACAAGGTAATTATTTTTAGAACATTGGCAATAATTAGAGCAAAGGGAGAGAAACAGGTGATAAAGTGAAAGTCAGAGCCAAATTAAAGGTTTGGAAACACAGTGTCAGGGCTGTTAAATGAAGCTGAGACAAAGGACACTAACGATTAAACAAGTTTCCTGTTCGAAGTGAAGGGGCAACATAGGTAAGTCATATCCTCATGTGAGGGAGGAGGGAGACTGACACAACCCCTTCTGAATAGCTATAAGTTCTCTCCTTAATGTTACTGAACCGACAGCTGTAACATGGTACATGCATCCCCAAATAGCCTTGTCTTCTGAAAAAAAATTAACAGAACAGAGGAGCTTCAAGATGGCGGAAGAGTAACCACGGAGATCACCCTCCTCCCCACAAATACATCAGAAATACATCTACACGTGGAACAACTCCTAAAGAACACCTACTGAACGCCGGCAGAAGACCTCAGACCTCCCAAAAGGCAAGAAACTCCCCCACGTACCGAGGTAGGGCAAAAGAAACAAGAAAAACAGAGACAAAGAATAGGGACTGTACCTGCACCAGTGGGAGGGAGCCGTGAAGGAGGAAAGGTTTCCACGCACTAGGAGCCCCTTCGTTCGCTGGGTGGAGACTGTGGGTGGCGGAGAGGGGGAGCTTCGGAGCCGCGGAGGAGAGCACAGCAACAGGGGTGAGGAGAGCAAAGCGGAGAGATTCCCGCACAGAGGCTCGGTGCCGACCGGCACTCACCAGCCCAAGAGGCTTGTCTGCTCGCCCGCCGGGGCAGGCGGGGCTGGGAGCTGAGGCTCGGGCTTCGGTCGGAGCGCAGGGAGAGGACTGGGGTTGGCGGCTTGAACACAGCCTGCAGGGGGTTAGTGCGCCACGGCTCGCCAGGAGGGAGTCCGGGAAAAAATCTGGAGCTGCCAAAGAGTCAAGAGACTTTTTCTTACCTCTTTGTTTCCTGGTGCGCGAAGAGAGGGGATTCAGAGCGCTGCTTAAATGGGCTCCAGAGACGGGCGCGAGCCTCGGCTAAAAGCGCGGACCCCACAGACGGACATGAGACGCTAAGGCTGCTGCTGCCGCCACCATGAACCCTCTGTGCGAGCACAGGTCACTATCCACATCTCCCCTCCCTGGAGCCTGTGCAGCCCGCCACTGCCAGGGTCCCGTGATCCAGGGACAACTTCCCCGGGAGAACGCACGTCGCGCCTCAGGCTTGTGCAACGTCACGCCGGCCTCTGCCGCCGCAGGCTCGCCCCGCCTCCGTGCCCCTCCCTCCGCCCACCCGCGCCGCTCCCTGCCCCCCCCCCCCCCACGCCTGAGTGAGCCAGAGTCCCCGAATCAGCGGCTCCTTTAAACCCATCCTGTCTGGGCGTGAACAGACGCCCTCCGGCGACCTACACGCAGAAGCGGGGCCAAATCCAAAGCTGATCCCCGGCAGCTGTGCGAACAGAAAAGAGAAAGGGAAATCTCTCTCAGCAACCTGAGAAGCAGCGGATTAAAGCTCCACAATCAACTTGATGTACCCTGCATCTGTGGAATACATGAATAGACAACGAATCATCCCAAATTGAGGAGGTGAACTTTGAGAGCAAGATTTATGATTTTTTCCTCTTTTCCTCTTTTTGTGAGTGTGTGTGTGTATGCTTCTGTGAGAGATTTTGTCTGTATAGCTTTGCTTCCACCATTTGTCCCGGGGTTCTAGCCGTCCGTTTTTTTTTTTTTTAATTTTTTTTTAATAATTATTTTTCATTTTAATAACTTTATTATATTTTATCATACTTTATTTTACTTTATCTTCCTTCTTTCTTTTTTTCCTTCCTTCCCTCCTTCCTTCCCTCCTTCCTCCCTCCCTCCCTCCTTTCTTTCTTTCCTTCTTTCTTTCTTTCTACTTCTACTAATTCTTTCTTTCTACTGTTACTCCTTTTTATTCTGAGCCTTGTGGATGAAAGGCTCTTGGTGCTCCAGCCAGGCGTCAGGGAGGTGCCTCTGAGGTGGGAGAGCCAACTTCAGGACACTGGTCCACAAGAGACCTCCCAGCTCCACATCAAATGGTGAATATCTCCCAGAGATCTCCATCTCAACACCAGCACCCAGCTTCACTCAACGACCAGCAAGCTACAGTGCTGGACACCCTATGCCAAACAACTAGCAAGACAGGAACACAACCCCACCCATTAGCAGAGAGGCTGCCTAAAATCATAAAAAGTCCACAGACACCCCAAAACACACCACCAGATGTGGACCTGCCCACCAGAAAGACAAGATCCAGCCTCATCCACCAGAACACAGGCACTAGTCCGCTCCACCAGGAAGCCTACACAACCCACTGAACCAACCTTAGCCACTGGGGACAGACACCAAAAACAACGGGAACTACGAACCTGCAGCCTGCAAAAAGGAGACCCCAAACACAGTAAGATAAGCAAAATGAGAAAACAGAAAAACACACAGCAGATGAAGGAGTAAGATAAAAACCCACCAGACCTAACATATGAACAGGAAATAGGCAGTCTACCTGAAAAAGAATTCAGAATAATGATAGTAAAGATGATCCAAAATCTTGGAAATAGAATAGACAAAATGCAAGACACATTTAACAAGCACCTAGAAGAACTAAAGATGAAATAGGCAACAATGAACAACACAATAAATGAAATTAAAAATACTCTAGAAGGGATCCGTAGCAGAATAACTGAGGCAGAAGAACGGATAAGTGACCTGGAAGATAAAATAGTGGAAATAACTACTGCAGGGCAGAATAAAGAAAAAAGAATGAAAAGAACTGAGGACAGTCTCAGAGAGCTCTGGGACAACATTAAACGCACCAACATTCAAATTTTAGGGGTTCCAGAAGAAGAAGAGAAAAAGAAAGGGACTGAGAAAATATTGGAAGAGATTATAGTTGAAAACTTCCCTAATATGGGAAAGGAAATAGTTAATCAAGTCCAGGAGGCACAGAGAGTCCCATACAGAATAAATCCAAGGAGAAATACGCCAAGACACATATTAATCAAACTGTCAAAAATTAAATACACAGAAAACATATTAAAAGCAGCAAGGAAAAAACAACAAATAATACACAAGGGAATCCCCATAAGGTTAACTGCTGCTCTTTCAGCAGAAACTCTGCAAGCCAGAAGGGACTGGCAGGACATATTTAAAGTGATGAAGGAGAAAAACCTGCAACCAAGATTACTCTACCCAGCAAGGATCTCATTCAGCTTTCATGGAGAAATTAAAACCTTTACAGACAAGCAAAAGCTGAGAGAGTTCAGCACCACAAAACCAGCTTTACAACAAATGCTAAAGGAACTTCTCTAGGCAAGAAACACAAGAGAAGGAAAACACCTACAATAACGAACCCAAAACAATTAAGAAAATGGGAATAGGAACATACATATCGAATATTACCTTAAATGTAAATGGACTAAATGCTCCCACCAAAAGACAAAGAATGGCTGAATGCATACAAAAACAAGACCCATATATATGCTGTCTACAAGAGACCCACTTCAGACCTAGATATACATACAGACTGAAAGTAAGGGGATGGAAAAAGATATTCCCTGCAAATGGAAACCAAAAGAAAGCTGGAGTAGCAATTCTCATATCAGACAAAGTAGACTTTAAAATAAAGACTATTAGAGGAGACAAAGAAGGACACTACATAACGATCAAGGGATCGATCCAAAAAGAAGATATAACAATTGTAAATATCTATGCAACAAACATAGGAGCACCTCAATACATAAGGCAAATACTAACAGCCATAAAAGGAGAAATCGACAGTAACACATTCATATTAGGGGACTTTAACACCCCACTTTCCCCAATGGACAGATCATCCAAGATGAAAATAAATAAGGAAACACAAGCTTTAAATGATACATTAAACAAGATGGACTTAATTGATATTTATAGGACATTCCATCCAAAAACAACAGAATACACATTTTTCTCAGGTGCTCATGGAACATTCTGCAGGATAGATCATATCTTGGGTCACAAATCAGGCCTTGGTAAATTTAAGAAATTTGAAATTGTATCAAGTGTCTTTTCTGACCACAACACTATGAGACTAGATATCAATTACAGGAAAAGATCTGTAAAAAATACAAACACATGGAGGCTAAACAATACACTACTTAATAACGAAGTGATCACTGAAGAAATCAAAGAGGAAATTAAAAAATACCTAGAAACAAATGACAATTGAGACACGACGACCTAAAACCTATGGGATGCAGCAAAAGGAGTTCTAAGAGGGAAGTTTATAGCAATACAATCCCACCTTAAGAAACAGGAAACATTTCGAATAAACAACCTGACCTTGCACCTAAAGCAATTAGAGAAAGAAGAACAAAAAAACTCCAAAGTTAGCAGAAGGAAAGAAATCATAAAAATCAGATCAGAAATAAATGAAAAAGAAATAAAGGAAATGATAGCAAAGATCAATAAAACTAAAAGCTGGTTCTTTGAGAAGATAAACAAAATTGATAAACCATTAACCAGACTCATCAAGAAAAAAAGGGAGAAGACTCAAATCAATAGAATTAGAAATGAAAAAGGAGAAGTAACAACTGACACTGCAGAAATACAAAAGATCATGAGAGATTACTACAAGCAACTCTATGCCAATAAAGTGGACAACCTGGAAGAAATGGACAAGTTCTTAGAAATGCACAACCTGCCAAGACTGACTCAGGAAGAAATAGAAAATATGAATAGACCAATCACAAGCACAGAAATTGAAGCTTTGATTAAAAATCTTCCAACAAACAGAAGCCCAGGATCAGATGGCTTCACAGGCGAATTCTATCAAACATTTAGAGAAGAGCTAACGCCTATCCTTCTCAAACACTTCCAAAATATAGCAGAGGGAGGAACACTCCCAAACTCATTCCATGAGGCCACCATCACTTTGATACCAAAACCAGACAAGGATGTCACAAAGAAAGAAAACTACAGGCCAATATCACTGATGAACATACATGCAAAAATCCTCAACAAAATACTAGCAAACAGAATCCAACAGCACATTAAAAGGATCATACACCATGATCAAGTGGGGTTTATTCCAGGAATGCAAGGATTCTTCAATATACGCAAATCAATCAATGTGATACACCATATTAACAAATTGAAGGAGAAAAACCATATGATCATCTCAATAGATGCAGAGAAAGCTTTCAACAAAATTCAACACCCATTTATGATAAAAACCCTGCAGAAAGTAGGCATAGAGGGAACTTTCCTCAACATAATAAAGGCCATATAAGAGAAACCCACAGCCAACATCGTCCTCAATGGTGAAAAACTGGAACCATTTCCACTAAGATCAGGAACAAGACAAGGCTGCCCACTCTCACCACTCTTATTCAACATAGTTTTGGAAGTTTTAGCCACAGCAATCAGAGAAGAAAAGGAAATAAAAGGAATCCAAATTGGAAAAGAAGAAGTAAAGCTGTCACTGTTTGCAGATGACATGATACTATACATAGAGAATCCTAAAGATGCTACCAGAAAACTACTAGAGCTAATCAATGAATTTGGTAAAGTAGCAGGATACAAAATTAAGGCACAGAAATCTCTGGCATTCCTATACACTAATGATGAAAAATCTGAAAGTGAAATCAAGAAAACACTCCCATTTACCATTGCAACAAAAAAAATAAAATATCTAGGAATAAACCTACCTAAGGAGACAAAAGACCTGTATGTAGAAAATTATGACACTGATGAAAGAAATTAAAGATGATACAAATAGATGGAGAGATATACCATGTTCTTGGATTGGAAGAATCAACATTGTGAAAATGACTGTACTATCCAAAGCAATCTACAGATTCAATGCAATCCCTATCAAACTACCACTGGCATTTTTCACAGAACTAGGACAAAAAAATTTCACAACTTGTATGGAAACACAAAAGACCCCGAATAGCCATAGCTATGTTGAGAATGAAAAATGGAGCTGGAGGAATCAGGCTCCCTGACTTCAGAGTATACTACAAATCTACAGTAATCAAGACAGTATGGTAGTGGCACAAAAACAGAAAGATAGATCAATGAAACAGGATAGAAAACCCAGAGATAAAGCTACGCACATATGGTCACCTTATCTTTGATAAAGGAGGCAGGAATGTACAGTGGAGAAAGGATAGCCTCTTCAATAAGTGGTGCTGGGAAAACTGGACAGGTACATGTAAAAGTATGAGATTAGATCACTCCCTAACATCATACACAAAAATAAGTTCAAAATGGGTTAAAGACCTAAGTGTAAGGCCAGAAACTATCAAACTCTTAGAGGAAAACATAGGCAGAACACTCTATGACATAAATCACAGCAAGATCCTTTTTGACCCACCTCCTAGAGAAATGGAAATAAAAACAAAAATAAACAAATGGGACCTAATGAAACTTCAAAGCTATTGCACAGCAAAGGAAACCATAAAGAAGACAAAAAGACAACCCTCAGAATGGGAGAAAATATTTGCAAATGAAGCAACTGACAAAGGATTAATCTCCAAAATTTATAAGCAGCTCATGCAGCTCAATAACAAAAAAACAAACAACCCAATCCAAAAATGGGCAGAAGACCTAAATAGACATTCCTCCAAAGAAGATATACAGAGTGCCAACAAACACATGAAAGAATGCTCAACATCATTAATCATTAGAGAAATGCAAATCAAAACTACAATGAGATATCATCTCACAGCAGTCAGAATGGCCATCATCAAGAAATCTAGAAACAATAAATGCTGGAGAGGGTGTGGAGAAAAGGGAACACTCTTGCACTGCTGGTGGGAATGTGAATTGGTACAGCCACTATGGAGAACAGTATGGAGGTTCCTTAACAAACTAAAAATAGAACTACCATATGACCCAGCAATCCCACTACTGGGCATATACCCTGAGAAAACCATAATTCAAAAAGAGACATGTACCAAAATGTTCATTGCAGCTCTATTCACAATAGCCCGGAGCTGGAAACAACCTAAGTGTCCATCATCGGATGAATGGATAAAGAAGATGTGGCACATATATACAATGGAATATTACACAGCCATAAAAAGAAATGAAACTGAGCTATTTGTAATGAGGTGGATAGACCTAGAGTCTGTCATACAGAGTGAAGTAAGTCAGAAAGAAAAAGACAAATACCGTATGCTAACACATATATATGGAATTTAAGAAAAAAAATGTCATGAAGAACCTAGGGGTAAAACAGGAATAAAGACACAGACCTACTGAGAATGGACTTGAGGATATGGGGAGGGGCAAGGGTAAGCTGTGGCAAAGCGAAAGAGAGGCATGGACATATATACACTACCAAACATAAGGTAGATAGATAGTGGGGAGTAGCCGCATAGCATAGGGAGATCACCTCGGTGCTTCATGACTGCCTGGAGGGGTGGGATAGGGAGGGTGGGAGGGAGGGAGACGCAAGAGGGAAGGGATGTGGGATCAGATGTATGTGTATAACTGATTCACTTTGTTATAAAGCAGAAACTAATAAAAAAAAAACTACAATGAGATATCACCTCACATGAGTCAGAATGGCCATCATCAAAAATTCTACAAACAACAAATGCTGGAGGGGGTGTGGAAAAAAGGGAACTCTCTTGAACTGTTTGTGGGAATGTAAATTGATACAGCCACTATGAAGAACAGTATGGAGGGTCCTTAGAAACCTAAAAACAGAACTACTATATGACCCAGCAATCCCACTACTGGGCATATACTCTGAGAAAACCATAATTCAAAAAGAGTTATATACCACAATGTTCATTGCAGCCCTATTTACAATAGCCAGAACATGGAAGCAACCTAAGTGTCATCGACAGATGAATGGATAAAGAAGATGTGGCACATATATACAATGGGATATTACCCCGCCATAAAAAGAAACAAAATTGAGCTATTTGTAGTGAGGTGGATGGACCTAGTGTCTGTCATACAGAGTGAAGTAAGTCAGAAAGAGAAAAACAAATACCGTATGATAACACATATATATGGAATCTAAAAAAAAAAAAAAATGGTCATGAAGAACCTATGGGCAGGATGGGAATAAAGACGCAGACCTACTAGAGAATGGACTTGAGGACACGGGGAGGGGGAAGGGTAAGCTGGGACGAAGTGAGAGAGTGGCATGGGCATATATACACTACCAAATGTAAAAGCGATAGCTAGTGGGAAGTAGCCGCATGGCACAGGGAGATCAGCTCGGTGCTTTGTGACCACCTAGAGGGGTGGGATAGGGAGGGTGGGAGGGAGGAAGGCGCAGGAGGGAAGAGATATGGCGATATATGTATATGTATAGCTGACTCACTCTGTTGTAAAGCAGAAACTAAAACACCATTGTGAAGCAATTATACTCCAATAAAGATGTTAAATAAAAAAAAAAGAATGCTCAACATCATTAATCATTAGAGAAATGCAAATCAAAACTACAATGAGATATTATCTCACACCAGTCAGAATGGCCATCATCAAAAAATCTAGAGGGCTTCCCTGGTGGCACAGTGGTTGGGAGTCTGCCTGTTGATGCAGGGGACACGGGTTCGTGCCCCAGTACAGGAAGATCCCACATGCCGCAGAGCGGCTGGGCCCGTGAGCCATGGCTGCTGAGCCTGCACGTCCGGAGCCTGTGTTCTGCAACGGGAGAGGCCACAACAGCGAGAGGTCCACGTAGCACAAGAAAAAAAAAAATCTAGAAACAATAAATGCTGGAGAGGGTGTGGAGAAAAGGGAACGCTCTTGCACTGCTGGTGGGAATGTGAATTGGTACAGCCACTATGGAGAACAGTATGGAGGTTCCTTAAAAAACTACAAATAGAACTACCATATGACCCAGCAATCCCACTACTGGGCATATACCCTGAGAAAACCATAATTCAAAAAGAGCCATGTACCAAAATGTTCACTGCAGCTCTATTTACAATAGCCCAGAGATGGAAACAACCTAAGTGTCCATCATCGGATGAATGGATAAAGAAGATGTGGCACATATATACAATGGAATATTACTCAGCCATAAAAAGAAATGAAATTGAGCTATTTGTAATGAGGTGGATAGACCTAGAGTCTGTCATACAGAGTGAAGTCAGAAAGAGAAAGACAAATACCACATGCTAACACATATACATGGAATTTAAGGAAAAAAAAATGTCATGAAGAACCTAGGGGTAAAACAGGAATAAAGATACAGACCCACTTGAGAATGGACTTGACGATATGGGGAGGGGGAAGGGTAAGCTGTGGCAAAGCGAGAGAGAGGCATGGACATATATACACTACCAACGTAAGGTAGATACCTAGTGGGAAGCAGCCGCACAGCACAGGGAGACCAGATCGGTGCTTTGTGACCGCCTGGAGGGGTGGGTTAGGGAGGGTGGGAGGGAGACGCAAAAGGGAGGGGATATGGGAACATATGTATATGTATAACTGATTAAATTTGTTATAAAGCAGAAAAAAATAAATAAAAAATTAAAAAAATATCCATTCCTCTATGGTTTGTGTTCAGCTGTCTTTGTGTAGGTTGCATTTAGCTGCTCTAAATTGCAGCATAATAATATTAATGGAAAAAATTGTGAATAAATCAGCTTGACTTCTAGATTATATTGGCATCAATCCTCTATATACTAATTGGATATGAGCCAATTTGCATTACAGACACATGCATTGGAGCAGAAACAGACTTTAAGCCCATTAATAAATGCTTTCCTATTGCAAGTATCCAACTTTTTACAGTTTCAGATATTAGCCCATGTGTGTGCGCATGCATATACACACACGCACATGAAATGTTTTAATAAGTTGAAATCTACAAGATACAACTAGGTGTAAGAGTAGTCGAGACTTATGGATTAGCATACGTGATCACATGATACCTGGGGCATAGTTGACTCTACTGAGAGTGTAAATTACAACGAGGGATGTAACAATGTAAAATGGAAAGAATTAAGTCCAGAAGAAGTTGGTATAGGTGCATTCTATGGACAAAATCTTGGGAAATTTCTGCAAAATGAAGTATTGCGATGGTCCCAGTGATCTTGAAAGCCAATTCTGGTGGCAGAGTAGATAAAAGAACAGTCAGGTGGCTACTGCCATTGTTCAGAGATAAAGTTATGGTAAGTGTGAACCAGACCAGTCTCAGTAGAGACTGAAACTAAATAACAGTCAGAAGAGATATTGTAGAAACTAGAAATTACAATTAGGTTGTAGTCCTTTGGGTTTTCCTGCTCTATTCATGATGACATACAAATTCTATGTTTACAAGCAGAAAGCTGGCTGGAGAAAGGAAGGAAAAACAGATCCACTGTGCTGCTATGTTTAAACAGGAACAACAAACTCCTGGGAAATGCTCTACATTCATAGCTCAGGTGCAGTTTCCTCCATTATTAACACCATAAACCTAGAATATAAGCTATTGATATGCAGAAAGTTCTTAAGTTTCTCCGGAATGTTCTTTGAAATTAGCAGCCATTGATGATCATTGCCTAGATCCATTGTGGCCCACTGCAGGTTGAAAACTGGTGATATGCTATCATCTATTCTTCACTATCAGCTGTAATACTTCCATAAATAAGAAATTTTCTGTAATCAGTTATTCGGTTACCCTGCCGGCAAAGGCATTACTTATGGTTTATACTTTTTAAAATAACAAGTTACTTGTCTAGCATGCTTCTAGCATGCTTAAAAGGTGATCAACTTTTTTTTCTTTTTTACTCTTGATATGGAATGATCTATATTAAAACACCATATTTTCTGTTTCATTTTATTTGTTCCTCACTGCTTTTTTTTTTTGGTTGGGGGTTGACAGGAAGTTTCTCTGAATTGGTCCTAAGTCCTTTTGACATGACCTTCCTACTCTGATAGCTTCTGGAACGATGGGACGTTGTAGGTTTATCCTGTCACAAACAGGAGTCCTGGTCCCATTAAGAGGGAAATGATATTTTAGAGTCTGAAATCTAAGCAATAGTAGAACAACTCCATTTAAAATATAAGTTATTGAAAACTTCATTCGAGTTGATATTCTAGCTCTGTTGCTGAGTTTCCTGACTAAGACAAATTCATTTTCAGGATCTTTTTTTAAAAATTAATTTATTTTATTTTTTTATTTTTGGCTGCACTGGGTCTTCGTTGCTGCGCGCAGGCCTTCTCTAGTTGCGCTGAGTGGCAGTTGCTCTTCGTTGTGGTGTGCAGGCTTCTCATTGCAGTGGCTTCTCTTGTTGCAGAACATGGGCTCTAGGCACACGGGCTTCAGTAGTTGTGGCACATGGGCTCAGTAGTTTTCGCTTGGGGGCTCTAGAGCACAGACTCAGTAGTTGTGGTGCACGTGCCCAGTTGCTCTGTGGCATGTGGGATCCTCCCAGACCAGGGCTCCAACCCGTGTCCCCTGCATTGGCAGGCAGATTCCTATCCGCTGCGCCACCAGGGAAGCCCCTATTTTCAGGATCTTTTATTTGATCAAGGTGCAAGGGTAATTTGTAAGACATTACTTCTTGGATGGAAAAGTGAATTGAGTTATGGAACTATGCCTGAAAGAGAGAAAGACAAATCCTGTATGTTATCACTTATATGTGGAATCTTAAAAACAAACAAACAAAAAACAAAGATAACAAAACAGAAACAGAGTTACAGACACAAATAACAGTTGGTTGCCAGAGAGGAAGAGAGTAGGGAGAGGCAAGAAATAGGTGATGGAGATTAAGAGGTACGAACTTCCAGCTGCAAAATAAGTTTGGTGAGTTATAAGTGTGAAATGTACAGTGTGAGGAACATGATCAATAACTATGTAATATCTTTGTATGATGACATATTGTAACTAGACTTATTGTGGTGTTCATTTTTAAATGTATAGAAACATCAAATCACTATGTTGTGTACCAGGAACTAACATAGTATTGTAGGTCAACTATACTTCAAAAACAAACAAACAAACAAACATAGAAAAAGAGATCAGCAGCTCAGTGCTTTGTGACCACCTAGAGGGGTGGGATAGGGAGGGTGGGAGGGAGGTACAAGAGGGAGGGGATATAGGGATATATGTATATGTATAGCTGATTCACTTTGTTATACAGCAGAAACTAACAAAACAAAACAATATAAAGCAATTATACTACAGTAAAGATGTCAAAAAAATAATAAAATAAAATAAAATTTTAAAAAAAGGAAGAAAAAGAGGTCAGATTTGTGGTAACCAGAGGTGGAGGGTTGGGGAACTTAATGAAAGCAGTCAATAGGTACAAACTCCCAGGTATAAGATAAGTAAGTACAAAGGATGTAATGTACAACATTATAAATATAATTTAAACTGCTGTATGTTATATTTGAAAGTTGTTAAGAAAGTAAATCCTAAGATTTCTCATAATAAGGAAAATTTTTTTTCTTTAATTTTGTATCTATATGAGATGAGTGTTCACTGTACTTAGTGTGATAATAATTTCATAATGTATGTAAGTCAAGTTATTATGCAATATACCTTAAACTTATACAGTACTGTATGTCAATTTTATCTCAATAAAACTGGAAGAAAAATTCAATTTGGGTTTGGGGACTAATGTTGAACTTGGATTCTGGAAGATTTAGGTAATACTAAAATTGTCAGATTCTGTGAATAAAATACCTTAGATACAAAGAAAAAAAGTATTATTTAAAAGCTAAAAAACTTGTTGGTAGCACATTCAACTTGTAACTGGTAAATTGTCTGGGTAAAAGAGTCTCTGGGGAAAAAGCATACACTTGCTGGGTCAAAATGTTGTAGAATGGGCTGTATGGAGTCACTCTTTTTGAATTTGCTGTTAATGGTAAAGCAGATGATAATAAAATACTGATATGCCTATAGTTCAAAATTCGCTGAAGTAAGAAATCATCAAGTTTCTTTTATATTGTACAGATGCAATGCAGATAGATTTTTGTGAAATTACGTGTGTTCTGTTATGAAACCAAATTATAAATATGGACATGTGAATAAATAATTATGCTCTCTTGTTATGGAGAAGAGTACTTTAACATGGAACTGGTTATTCCTCCAGGTATTTTCAGAATAATTTTCAGGTGATGAAACAATGTAATAATAAACAAAAGTGAAAATTAACCTCAAATAATGCCCTCCAGAAAAAGCAGTTCAAGGTCTTTCCTAACTAAGGTGCATGGCCAGAGGTTATCATACACAAATAATGGATAATAACTAGTTAGATTTTTCCAAAGCAAATATTTTTCTGAGCTGGCATGGTACATAGGCATGTTTTATGCTTGAGGCATGAATAGAATAGGTTTAAAATCAAGCTGATGGATTGTTACATTGAGACACTGCAGATGGCCACAGGATATGAATGTGAAACTTTAAGATAAGGAAGAAAAATTGGGGAATGTTTAAAATTCAATTATCATGAACTCAGAATCTCAATGTTTACCCCTTTTCTAAAATGGCATAATATGACTTTTTAACATCACCAAATTTGCATGTAACTCAGCACTAAAAGGGAAAACCCACACAAGAGTGTCAGACCATCAACAATTCAAACTGTGCTTTCTATTGGGTAGAAATGTTCATTTTATTGCAATCCCTAAACACATATTGAGAGAACTGACTGTATTCTAGTTCTGCTCCTTGGAGCCTGACAGTGTTCTCAAAAGGATTTCAAGATTAAAATTCTCTAGTTACACTGGTCAAAAGACAAAACTCTTCCCCCAACCTAACTCACTCTAACATTCCTTTAAAATAAAATTGAAATGAATACGTTTCCCTTTCTCTTCCATTACCAGTTGTAAAGACTGTGCCATCAGAACAAAAGGCATTTTAGATGAGTGGGCAGAGAAAAGCTCAGATTCTGCCTTAACAGTGCACTGCCTTAACAGTCCGAGTGACTCATACCTTATTATGAGTAGTTAACAGGCAGGAAGCAGGCATCCCTATGTAGAGTAATAGGTGCACAATGTGAAATCAGAACTGTAACATTTGATTTCCATCTTTGCTTCTTACTGGACAATACTTCTGAGAAACTTTAACTTCTTTGGGCCTGTTTCCTCATCTGTAAAAATGTGCATCAAAATAACCACCATGTAGAATTTTGATGTTTTTTGATATTGGGCTGAACCTAATGGCTAGCAATGTAATTTATAAAATTATTCCCTTAGCTCTTCTTTCTTCATCCTTCTAAGGATTCATAAGAAGCGTTCATCTCCTTTAAAAAAATTTCCCTGATCATTAATAACAATACTAATAGTAGTTATTATTCTTTGAGCACTTATTCTGTGACTGTTCTAAGGGTTTTGCATGAATCACCTCACTCTATGTGGAAGGTTCTGTTATTACCCTCATTTAAAAAAAAATTTATTATTTTATTTATTTATTTTTGGCTGCATTGGGTCTTCGTTGCTGCGGTGAGCGGGGGCTGCTCTTCATTGCAGTGCGCGGGCTTCTCATTGCAGTGGCTTCTCTTGTTGCGGAGCACGGGCTTTAGGCATGTGAGCTCAGTAGTTGTGGCTCGCGGGCTCTAGAGCTCAGGCTCAGTAGTTGTGGTGCATGGGCTTCGTGGCTCTGTGGCATGTGGGATCTTCCCAGACCAGAGATCGAACCCATGTCCCCTGCCTTGGCAGGCAGATTCTTAACCACTGCACCACCAGGGAAGCCCTATTACCCTCATTTTACAGATCAAAGCTGAGACTCAGGGAATGTAAGTAACATCTTCAACCTTCTACAGTGGTACATGGGAGAGTGAAGGCTCAGAGCCAGCAGTGTGAGAAGAAGTCCTTAATCTCCAAAATTCAGTGTTCTGCCCACACTCTGTGGTGCTCATGGCATCCTGCACTCCTTTTTCACAGTATTTACTTCTGTACTTGTCTCCCTGCCTGCCCCTACCTCTAGATCATCAGATCCTAGAGGGAATGGACCACTTCCATATCCAACTACAGGAGGTAACCCATAGAAGGCACACAATGCATTAAAAAAAAAAAAAAAAACAGTGCATGTATAACTTCAGCATGAAATATAATTCAATAAAAAAGAGTTGAACAGCAAAATCCAATAGAGTGTCTCATGGGTGGGAGAATGGCCATGGTACACACTGCAGGGAATAGTAGAAAACGCTGCTCAGGAAGTAACTACAGAAAATGCTTTTAGAGCACTCATCCTTTTATGTTTCTATGCCCTCCTCATAAGATTAAAGTCTTAGGAGGGCAAGATATTTTCTCATTTAATTAATTCTTTTAGACCTCATGTCTAACAGATTGCCTGATACAAAGTAATGATTTAGAGAATGTTTATCAAATTGACCACAGATCTGAAGTATTTTCTTTATTCCAAAAGAGGGAGCAGTTGGGCTTCCCTGGTGGCACAGTGGTTGAGAGTTCTCCTGCCAATGCAGGAGACACGGGTTCATGCCCCGGTCCGGGAAGATCCCACATGCCGCGGAGCGGCTGGGCCCGTGAGCCATGGCCGTTGAGCCTGTGCTCCGCAACGGGAGAGGCCACAACAGTGAGAGGCCCACATACCGCAAAAGAGGGAGCCGTTTATTATGCCATCCATACTGCCCAAGAAGTCAAATATGTATAGATCTTGAGAAGCTGATATTAAAATTCAAAAGGAACCATGAATGTGCAAGAATAGTCAAGGTAATTTTAAGAAAGAAGAATAAGGATAGTGGTTTGCCTTACTACATATTATATATTAAAACATTATTAATCAGATGATTGTGATATGGTACAGATTTGACCAAAAAGTCAATGAAATAAAAGATTAGAGAGCTGAGCTTATGCTTATGTGAGACCCATAGGTAAGATGTATATAATAGTAATATAATATGTATGAAATAGTCATATTTCAACTAAGTAGTGAAGGATAAATTATTGAATAAATGTCTTTGGGTTAGTTGAGTATCCACTGCTGGTGTGTGTGTGTGTGGAATCAGTCAGGCTATTCACAATAATATATTCTAGGCAGATGAAAAAGGAATTTGCCTAAACAAAACAAAACAAAAATAAACCAGTAAATGAAAATCTAAAAAGCTGTTAAAATAAAGATAATGTGTTTGTCTTAGAGTTATCTGATCATTACAAACTTCTAAATTTCATGTATTCTATTATTTCTCTATGCCTCATAGCACATGACACTATACTGAACACTGAAAGGATCTCCTTAAGTCATTATTAATTGTGGTATTTTCTGAATGAGGGGAATTGAAAAAAACGTATAGTTCCTTGAAACTTTTATTTTTAAAGGAGTTTTTCAAATTTATCCTTGGATGTGGATTTTGCTGCTCTTTCTGGACATGACACGGGTACACCTGTTGGTGTTGGGGGCCTATCGTAAGGGACCAGTTGTTCTTATCACTTTGAGTCAGTGCTAGGGAGTGGAACTTTCAGGAGAGTGACTACAAGTTCCATATGTCTTGAAATATTCTTTATTTTTCTTTGGTCTTTTGAATGATGTCACATTGTTCTTCCCTTTTATTTTCCATCTGTGAGACTAATGAGTTAAAAAGGGATTGGGGCTCTATTCCAAAAGCTAAGTGAATTGAAAGTAACCAAAACGTGAAGGGTTCTGGTTAAGTAAACTTAAGAGTCCAGGGCCCATACTTCAGCAGGCAATAGTGTATTCCATTATCTCTTTTTATGGTCTTAAAGCTATGGGATTTGTGAAGTCAAGCATGGGGAATGGGACAACCATATTAAACTGCTGATTTAGGGTTTAGGTCCTTGGCCCACTTATTCTTGAGAAGATGGCTAAATATATAAATATGTATTTAGGTAGTCAATAATTAATGCAAAGTATTTTTTCATTTGTAGAATTCTTTCACATTTGTTTCTGTAGCTGATGTTAGCTAAGTCTATGAGTTATAAGTTAGTCTCCTTTTATAGTTGAGAAGGATGTGCTGAGAAAGGTTAAGAGACATACCCACAGCCACTAAACTGAGCACAAATCACAAATCCAGTTCTTCTGTTCCTTTATTTTACATCCGTTCCATGTCAGACAAGTAAAAGGCCAAGGTGGCAAATATGTAAAAATGCCAAATATAATAGTTTATGTTTATAATAGAAAAGATATAGTTGCTGGCAAATTGAAAACTAATATCAATACATAGGAAGAAGACAGTACTGCTTTTTAAACCAACAAACTATTAGAATTCCTAAAGCAGAAGTGAGAATCCTTACATACACAGTGTACTCATAAAGTCTGATGGTATTTTATTAATGAGGTTTCCTAGGTTAAACTAATCATATTTATGTATCACAGCATTCAAAGTTCTCAAATTGCCCACAAGTAATTTAATACATCTGACCCGAATGGCTGCAAGCACTGCCAAAGTTCATTTGTGAATTTGCATTATCATCTAGAATATACTGTTACACAGAGCTAATCCAAATGTTGATTATTTTTTTCTCTCTAAACTTCCTCATGAATGTGAAACAGACAGTCTGATTTGGGTATCTATAAAGGCCTTTAAAGTCTGAGTTATCAATACCCTAAAAGACTTATAGTATTGCTGCTTCAACCATAGACCATCATTTAAAAAAAATCAATTTTATTCAAAAAGAGTCAATAAAGGAAACAAAAAATAGTAAAAGAGAAAGTTTCATGATTTCAGATTCTCCTGAATAACCAATCCACCCTCACTGTGCAGAGTCTACCACTTAGAAATTTAGAACTCAAAGCAAAGAAATCTCCCTTCCAAAGTTTAACACTGATTTATACACCTCCCTCAACCTGCTGAGCAAAGAAGACCAAAGTCCATAGTTTTATTAAGTTACGGAGAAGAGATAGAAATCGGTAGAAGTTAAAGGGACTAGAATTTGGGGAGCAGAGGACGGGAGAAGAGGAAATTACTGAGAGAAAGAGTAAGAGAAATATATGGAAGGTTTCTTAGAGTCATTGACTGAAATTCTACATGGCTAGTCAAAGCCCTACTGCTTCCCCTCTGCACATCACATCCTCCTCCTCCTCGTGGCGGGGACCTGGGTGCGCGCTTCGTACCGCCGCCGTCGCGCTGTAATTCTGTGGCTCTCTCAGTCAGCTTGGCATCTTGAGGATGCGCGAACAGGCAGAGGAGGGAGACAGTCCTGTTAGTGGAGGATGCCCTGAAACTGATGTGGATTTAGCCCAGAGTTATAAGGCTATGGACGCCATAAGACTTTAAAATTGCATTATCCCCTCTTCCCACCTATTGTTCCTGAGGTCTAAATTCCCCAGGTATAACGACCCAGTTACAGTGCAGGGGCTTCATCCTCTGATCTGACCATAGAAGACGTAGAAAAAATGGTAAATTTACTGTGATCTGGCCCACTCATGATAGAGTCATGGGGTCACAGGTGATAAAAATCACATCTGTCACCCACTCCTCTCCTGGTCTACATCCCTTTTAGCCAAGCTGTCTGGTTAGCAAATGGCCTTACACAACCCTCTTCCTCATTTATACATTCAATTTTCATACAAGCTTGCAATAAAGATTTCAAAATATATTTTCTGTTTATATCTCATGTATAAACTGGGAACTCTGGATGTTAATTAAGTCCTACAGAGCATATTTTTAGTACAAATTATTTTTAAATGTGTTATTGGTACAAACTCATCACACTTCTATCAGTGCCAGCTGATTGAAACACTGGCAACCACTGCATCTTGAATGGAGGCAGGTTTTGTGTGGTAACACCTCTAAAATTAGCAGGAAGGAAAAAACAAGCAATATTCAGGAGGAATTTTCTCTTCACATGACACTTTTTACATTTTTAGAGGTACACGTTTCCTCCTTAACACAAACCCGAGATTATGTTTCTTTATGATTCACACCACATTATGAATGATTTAACTTGTTCTTAAAAGATAAAAGAATGTTCATATATTTTTGGAGAAGGACACATTCATATTATCCTATTTTGGATGCAGGAGAGGACAGGTCTAAGGATCCATTTCTAATGACAACAGTAAACGCACACACAGCTTTAACCTCTCAATGAGCAATTTACTCTCAATTTCTGACCTCCAGAGGCTTTTTTAATTTCTAGTTTTTGAATATAAGAATAATAAAATTTCAATGATAGCCTTTGAGAAAGAGAAGTAATCTTTTGGAGTAGGATATTGAAGCTCAGAAAACAAATATTAGCTTAAGGTCATACCATTGCTGCCTGAAATGAACATCACTCAATGCACAGACGTTCCTGTCCGTATCACAGAAACAATTTTACAGTGTCTATCAGAAAAGCTTTTGGGCTTCCCTGGTGGCACAGTGGTTGGGAGTCCGCCTGCCGATGCAGGGGACACGGGTTCGTGCCCCGGTCCGGGAAGATCCCACATGCCGCAGAGCAGCTGGGCCCGTGAGCCATGGCCGCTGAGCCTGCGCGTCCGGAGCCTGTGCTCCGCAACGGGAGAGGCCACAACAGTGAGAGGCCCGCATACCACAAAAAAAAAAAAAAAAAAAAAAAAACTTTAAATAATAACTTGGAAATATCAAGCCCCTAAATGTTTCATCGTCCACAAACCAGGATATTCCTGTAGAGGTGTAGAGGTCACTAGGTCCAGGCCTTCACAGGTCACTGAGGCTCAAAGAATGAGTGTGCAGTGACCTGCCTTATTTAAGTTCCTTATACTGAATAATGATGCTTGAGGATGGTCAGCATCAGATGCCTGGAATAGCAGCATTGGTGCTGACTGTACCTTTTCATTCATTTGCTCTTTTTACAGGACTAGGCCTAGATTTGTCTTAAGCCAAATTTGATTCAGGCAGATCACAATCCCTGGTTTGCATGTTATTTTTCAACAGCAGATTTAAGATCTCTCAATGATGGGGCAGTTCTTTGGAGTAAATATTACAGCCCCCAGTAGTAAATAAATAATGAGCTTGGGACCTGAAGCTTGCAAGGATTTTCTCACCAAATCAAATTGTTTTCCATTCTGTGATTTTTATACTTTGCTGTATAGAAAACCCTAGATAACAATCCTCCAAGAAAATGTAGTTAATAATACAGCACAAATTTACCCAGGTTCAAGTTCAGTTGGGAACATATTACTTTAAATAAATGAGAAAAACATTCAAAACCTTACCTAAATGCTTCCCCATTTGTATTTGTAGCTGCAGTGTCAAGCTCACAGATTCATACTGCATAAGCATTCAATGAAGTTTTGTAACATTTTCTGCTCTTGTTACTCATTTTTACATGTATCCATTCATTTATTTACCATATCTTGAGTGTTAACTGTGTATCAGAGCCCTTGCTAATCTGAGAAACTGAGGAACAAAGAAACCCTTGCCTTTCTAGCACTCAGATATTGTGGAAAGAAATACATACTTACAGAGACACATCCCAGTATAATGTGTCAAATACCATTACTAGATTATCCAGAGAATATTTTTAAAGTGCAAGCCTAGAAGATGCTATATCTTGGAGTCAAGGAAAACTTGAAAGAGGAGGTCATCTATATGAAGATCTTAAAGAATGAGAGAGTTTATTTTACTAGAGTGTGGAGAATTGATTGAGGATATCTATTCAGGCCAAATGCTATTCAAAGAGTGATGATAAAATAAGTACAAGAGGATAAAAGGCAAAATAAGAAGCTGAAAAGTAAGGTAGGTATATACTCATGAAAGGATATCTATGCTAAGCTAAGGAGTATGATTGTGTATGTGCATGCCCACATATGTGTGTTTAATTTGCAGCAGTGAGTGAAAAATCAAATTTTTGATTAGAAAGGCAAATATGGTATTATTTTGGAGCATATCTAGGAAGTGACAATACTGGTTGCAGGGAAGCCAGTTTGAAACTATCTTAAGATTCTAGGTGATATTGTGATAAGAGTGTGGGCCAGGCACCAGTGAATTTCAGTTTAACTAGTTCTTCTCATGTTTTTTCCTGTGTTCATGATCTTATGCTGTGAAGATGATGGTGAGAGGACCAGAAGGAGCTAGAGAAAAGGACACAGTGAAAAGCTGTGACCTTAAATAAGCAGTTTTAATTAAAAGATTAACAAAACTCAAAAGATTACAGAAAACAGTCAATTAGATAATAGTGATGATATACAGCATTTTCTGTGCACTTACTATGTGCCAGGTAACACAGATTCTCTCCTTAATCAAACTCTAGCCAAGTTCCTCTGAGCCCTCTTTTTGAGTAGACCTCACCTTGGCCTATAAAAACTCCAGATGCTCAGCAAAAAAATGATTTCACCTAGTCTCCCTTTTTTTACTCACATGAAAAGGCTTAAATGCTAACATGGCTTCTAACAGCTCAAGGCTGCATATCTAGGATGATGGCACTTCCCCTTAAAGTGCCTGCCTGAGGAAGCTCAAGGTTGTCCAAAGAATTTACTGTTTGTTCTAGCCAACCCTTGACCAGAGGCTACTAACCTTACTTTCTTAAAACATTTGCTGAAAAGGGCTTAAAATTGTGAATCTCTCCTCTGTTTCTTTGAGATGTATATATATCTCCTATAACTCAAGAGTGATCTAAGAAGGCTTTCCTTTGAAATGTGATCATCAGGAAAGATAGGGCCTCTGTCTCAGTGTCCATGGGAGAAAAGAATCCTAACTTCCATAATCTCCAGTGAACTGACACGTTTGTTCGAATATCATTTACACTAACTCTCTGTAAGTTTTCACTTAGTGAGCCCCCCTGGCCCCTCCCACTATTCCTTCATTCGTCTTTAAAAATGCCCAGTCACCTCATTGCACATCCCAATTCAATTCAATTCAATTCATACTGGACTCTTTTCCCTACTGCAACATTGTATTACTGATTAAAATCTGTCCTTCACACTTAACTAGCTTTGTTCATCTTCGACACAGGCGTGGGGACAGGCTTGTACAATCATTTTCACCTTAGCGCCTCATAGCCACACCCTACAAAATAGTTGTTGGTTTCATTTTCTACTACTATTACCTGCTGTATGTGAGCCCAGTTCTCTAGGCAATTAAAGTACATGGAAAAAATTTTAAGCAGCAAAGAGCTAAAATATTTCAAGTCTCAACCCAATTTACTCTAGCAACTGGAAGAATATGTTTCTGTGAATTCCTTGTTCAAGACAGCAGTTCCCAAGTGTGAAAAAAGCAAAACAATGTAGATATGTGACTTCATTACTTATAATCACCCAGCTTCAGTGAGAGGAAGAGCGTCAGCTGTGTACAGAGAAGCTCTTGGGAACACAGCCTCAATTTCACTCTTTGGCACATGATTCAGATTATTTTATTTATAACCTGATCTTTTGTCTGTAACACAAATTGCTCCCAAATACCTTCTCAGATCTCACACCAGGAAAGAGATAATAAAAGTGCAATTCTTCCCCCAATTACTATTTATTACCTCTTCTGATGTATCCTTTCTCAGTATATTACTAGAATAGGGTTGGTGATTTTTGCCAAGCAACTAGGAGTTGAGTGAGTGAAGTTCAGGTTCTGGTGCACCCTCTGCTCCAGTTGGTTAGATCTCAACTCTACTCTTGGCTCAACTCACCTTTTTGATCATGAACCCCAAATCAGAGTTTCACTCCATTATTTTATCTATTGCTCCATAATTTTTTTTTTTTTTTTTGGTACGCGGGCCTCTCACTGTTGTGGCCTCTCCCATTGCGGAGCACAGGCTCTGGATGCGCAGGCTCGGCGGCCATGGCTCACGGGCCCAGCCGCTCCGCGGCATGTGGGATCCTCCCAGACCGGGGCACGAACCCGTGTCCCCTGCATCAGCAGGCGGACTCTCAACCACTGCGCCACCAGGGAAGCCCAATTGCTCCATAATTTTTATGATCTATACAGTCTTCTCTAAATTTACTATTTGACTCAATTTAATTTCTACTTACTTTGTTCTTTAACTTTCCTTCTCTAACATATGAGCTTTCCATACTAATAAATACATCCTTGTTATCCCTGAGCACTAGTATCAATTTATAGGTCAGAAAACCAAGGCTTGAAAATAAAAGAAGACAAGAGAAAAGAGAAGGGAAAACAAAAGAAATGAGAAAAAATATGAAGGAAAGAAAAGAGAAGAAAAAAAAAGAAAGAAAAAGAAAAGGAGAGAACATAGACTTAGGTAGACAGGCAACTTGTAATGAGGAACAAAGCTGGTAAATACTGGAGTTGAATCCATGAATTTGACTCTAAATCCTGTCTTCTTAATAACTCTGCAATACATTATTTGCACTGTATTATATATATGTACAGGACAATAAAATATTATTTTAATGAATGGTACCACATTTACTATTATGAGAAAATTATCTTTGATTGCAAAAATACTACTTGTGAAAGAAGAGATCTGAGGGACGTTTGATTAGCAGTATGCAAAAAAGAAAATAAAACAAGAAAAGTATCTGAGTTAGAATTGAGCATATATATTATTTGGAGGTGGAGGGATGCTGTAGGAACCAGGAAAAAAAAAGAGAGGAGAGAGTAAGAAAGGAATTTAAAAGCATCTTTAAATTTTAGAAACTCTCCAAGGAAGTAACTAGTATGATCTACTATTTTACATAAGCAAAATAGTAATAATAATAGTAATAATAATAAAATTTTAATCAGAAAGGATAAGTCATTTGTAAAAGATTGCATAATTTGTAAGTGCAGGAACTGGCAGTCAAACTAATACCTCACAGGCTCCCACTTCACTTGATTTTTACTCCATGCATTCTGTCCTAACTATAATGTGCATACACATTCTTATCCAAGCGGTCTTCATGTCCATGATTTCTCAAGAGTTCTAAATTGAAGGTGCTTCATCCTCCTGATGTCACAAGTCTTCTTCGTGCAATTTAAAATAACTGCATAACTAAGTTTTCACTGTTGTACATCTCAGCTGTTTGCCAGGGCACTTTTTTCTGAATAAGTGCATTTCTTTCCAGTATGATCTTAATTTTTGCTAAGCCTGCAGTCTTCTCTTCTTCCTAATCACATCTGTAGTTCACCTGAGATAATGACTTGGCTTTTCAGAAATTAAACCTTCAGGGGCTAGGAACTGGCCTGATTAGATACCCTGTCATGCCAACTCCTGCCGCTAGGGCTGCCTAAGGCATACACTAAGTCAATGTCAGGTCCATTTTGTCCTTAGAAAGCCCTCTCAAGGTCAGCCATTCTCATTTGTTAACCGCGACTTACCCCTCTTCTCTCAGTATTCTAGGAGAGGATCCAGGTGCTCCCATCAGGCCTTAGGAGGAATCTGACAGAGACAATGGCACTGAAGTCTGTGGGTGTGAGGAGGGGTCTCCTGATGGATCACTTGCAGCTGGGGCTGCCCTGCAGCAGCCTGGCTGTGAGAGCTCAGCCAAGCAACATGCCCTTTTATGCCCTCTATTTCCACATCCATTAATGGTCATGATAAATCTGTGAAAGACCCAACTTAGCACAGTTTTCACTCAGTTTTTATCATCAATAAAATAAAAACAATGTTTTCAGTGTTGTTGTGAAGTTTGGAGGTCCTACAATAAAAGTTTAAGCACAGCACGTGGCATAGGATACCCATCTTTTTTTTTTTTTTTTTGCGGTACGCGGGCCTCTCACTGTTGTGGTCTCTCCCGTTGCGGAGCACAGGCTCCGGATGCGCAGGCTCAGCAGCCATGGCTCACGGGCCTAGCCGCTCCACATCATGTAGGATCCTCCTGGACTGGGGCACGAACCCGTGTCCCCTGCATCGGCAGGCGGACTCTCAACCACTGCGCCACCAGGGAAGCCCAGGATAGCCATCTTAATTAAAGGCTGATGAAGTTCAACACAAGCTGTCCCCAAATATGCCACTTTAGCATATCGATTACTTTGAATTAAAGTTACTTAAGAAACAGCCAATGCAAAAGAACACTCTGACCCCCTTTTTTCCCCCTGAAAGCAGGAAATAAATCTCCAATGTAAAAGTACCCTTTCTGTACCAGGAGGTAGAGAGACGCCCTTCGTATCACAGACAGGGAATTGTATCTCCCTCCTCCAAATCCTTTGCCTTTGTGACTTCTCATCACCCCTCTCAGTTACACCATGCCCTCTTCCCCAGTTCTGGATATTTTTTCTGCCCTTAAATTCAGGAAGCTGAATATAAATTAAAGATAACAAAAAGAAAACCTTAAACTAGGTTATCAGTGAAAATCTCTAGGGAGATTCTTTCAAAGAGGAATTTATCTAATGCCATGTACTTATGCTCTCATGATTATTACTCTGACTCCCCAAGTGTCTCATCCTGGCACTGGTCCTCCTCCTGAAGTTATATTTTTGTCTTAATCTTAGGAACTGAATGAAATGTGGATCCCCAAACTTTTTCACCTTTTCTCCCAGTAGAGTTATAGGCCGAGAGGAGATCTGATGGCCTGCCAGATCGTCCTCAACTCTCAGCGTGAAAATGTATATTAGTGTTCTCATGACATCGCTGTAACTTCCACTTGTGTAATCTCATTATCTTTTAATTTCCTGCCCTCTGCCCAGTACCTGGTGTCCCAGAATAGCCATCCTTCAGTAATACATGCCAACTTCCCAAACTTCTATGTTTTTATGAGAAGACATTTCCATATTGTACATTCAGAAAAAAAATTAATTTGTATTAGTCCGTCAGAAAAATGAAGCATTGAATTTTTTCTGTTAATGCTCTACTAGAAAGGGTGCCCTGAGAATGACAACTGACTGTTTCAGACAACTTAACAATGTCTTGCATTACAAAAACCTTTGGTCTGGGTGAATTCAAGTGGGAGCATGTTCAAAAATCATTTTAAGAGAATAAATTTCTTATTTTGATATGGCACTCATGTTTTAAAATGTTGGTGATTTCATCCATGAACAGTTTTAAAAAATTCTCCAACTTTCATGAGAGGGACTAGAAGAGGAAGTTGATGATAATGTTTAATTTTCTTAACATTATTGATTGTGCTTTCATGGGCATGATTTATGAGAGATTCCTCAAAATTGAAAGTAAAAGAATCTAGGAAACACAGATATATAGAATACAATATAAAATTCGAGAAAATTGTATGCATTCCAAACATATAGTATTGCAGGAAAAATAAAATGTTATTTCAAGGACACATTTATTTATGTTCAGAAAATAAGAAGAGTATGAGAACTTCAGTCATATTATGTTAAATTTATGAAGACTATTATGTAGGTGTAGGTGGCATTCTGCTGGGTTAGATCTTACTTAATTCATATTCTTTGTAATCTCATCACACAGTATTGTAGAGAATAAATTCTGAAATATGAAATTTATAAGAGATTAATCAAAATCGAATTGTATAGTATGATTATACATTTGAGGAAGGTATTTTGGTTACTAAGTACCCTGTTGATTTTTATCTAAATGTACAATTAAATATTATAAATTAGAAAATATTCTTCAAACTAAGAAACTAAGTCTAGGATGTAGATGTACACTAGGGAGAAATATGATGACATTACTGCATCCAGAATACTTATAAAAGGATTGAAACTTGCAGTAAAAAAGGCTTACATTTCAATATATTTAATATGAATGAAGCATACATATGCTATTTAACAGAAAATAAAGAAAACTGTCCTTTTTTTAAAAATAAGGCAGATTTAGTAACCATGCAATGTCCCCTACTTTTATATATAAACAAGAGCCATGAATTAGATTACTTGAAATACAGAAAATACACATCCTCAAGGGCACTGGAGTAATTCAATACTGTATGGGATTAGCTTTTTAAGAATGTATTGCAAAGGCCCTAAGGGTCTCACACCTCACTAAATTCAAACTTTTAATGCTCTCATTTCAATTTTGTCAGACATAATAATAGACCCTAAGGTGGGAATATGCTATTTAGAGCAAAATAGAAAAGCATATCAATGGGCCGTAAATTATAGATGCATTGTATGGGCAGAAAATGTTTTAACCTTTAATATAGAATATAATTTAAAAGCAGTAATCCAAAGAGGAAGAATAAGAAGTTACTTTATGGAAAGTAACAGAGTTGTTTCCTAAACAAAGGTCAAATATGACTTTATTCTTCTTTGGCTAGAAAATCAACATACATGTTACCCCTCTGCCTTTGAAAAGCAGTTCTATGTTTAGGTCAGTTTTAGGCATTTTCTTCTCATTTCCTCTTCTTAGTTGGCAGACTTTTCAAGAAAGAGAAATCAAAACTTTGGAATGGATGTCCAACATTTTTTTTAACCAACAAATCCCTTTACCATTATTTCCTTTCACTCTGCTTCCCCCAACATATACCACATCTGGTAAAGTTTGCTACACAGTAACCATCTATGAAAAAATAATAATATGCTATTATGGAAGTAGTTTGGCTCTTGGAGTGTATTAGAACTGAATTTTAAAAAATCCATTGTTTTTTATTGAAGTAGAGTTGATTTACAATGTCATGTTAGTTTCAGGTATACAGCATGGTGATTCAGATATACATATGTGTGTGTGTGTGTATATATCTGTATATATACGTTTTCAGATTCTTTTTTCCTTATAGGTTCTTACAAAACATTGAGTATAGTTCCCATACTATAGATTAGGTCCTTGTTGGTTATATATTTTATACATAGTAGTGTGTATATGTTAATCCCATACTCCTAATTTACCCTCCCCGTCCCCCGAACTTGAATTCTAACTTGGCCCTTTGATGCCTCAGTAAGTTTTGGCAAGTTAATTAACCTGATGGATCTTCAGCTCCATCCACTGATGGAGATTTACAACTGTGGCTGTGAGAAATAAATATAGTATGGATAACGGTGGTCCCAGAATTATATACAAGATGGCTGTTACTGTTTCTGCTAGCTTTTGTTATTTGTTTTTCATCTTTTAAATTCATACCTTTATTCAAAACTGAAATTCCAGTAATATTTTTCCAGTAATATTCCAATAATATTTTTCATTCCTGAAACAGCAGAGAAATTGTATCTATTATTTACCTCTAGTGGTCTTCCCATAAAATCTTTCCTATTTCGGTTATTTAAAAAATATTGTTTAAAATATTCCAAATCAATTTTTTATAACAGTGCTGGTATTAGCTCACAAATTCATATCACTACACAATGTTCACTCTCAGGGCGGGTCCAGAGTAAGCATTCAGGGAATGCATGGTCCTTTCACTGCCTCTTTCCAACAACTTGGTGAACCCCAAACTGCGGACCCATGTTCTAGACCAAAGACTTTTTTCCAGTGCATCACTGGAGTTTGAGGAGTATTTAGATGTGTTCCTCTGGAACCTCCTGCCCTGGTTTCCTGACGTAAGTATTTTCCACAGAATGTAAGTATAAGAAGAGTTCTGACCACCTCCACTGTCACTCTGCTCTCTTGAGCCAAGAAGTAAAAGAAAAGAAAAAAGAAAAAAATTGTGACAATTCTCTTAATGAACACCAAGTAGCTCAGAAAGTAGAAGTATAAACAAAACTCATCCGAAAACTGAGAGCGTGTGTTAAATACTGCTTTCAGTTCCAAAAGAGACATTCACACTGCTTTAAAACATGCTTATTTCACCCAGAGGTATTGATGCAAAAGTTATAGCTGCAAAAATTATTAAAACTTATTGAATTCTGTATAGAATCCTACTAAATTATATTGTTATAATAATCAAAAATACAACACTGCCCACTGTAACTTAATATTCTTCCCTACATAATACCAAGGTATTCATATGATTCTATACTACTACAGAGTATAACATCTAGGTAAATGCATGAGCTATTCCTTAGTTTAAATTATTAAATATCATATTTGAATTAGAAGCCACATTTATTTCATGCATTCAAAAACACATACTTCAGTAAAAACCCAAGAGAAATAAAATTATATGTTCATACAAAGATGTGTACTCAAATACTGAGAGTAGCTTTAGTCATAAACACACATACACACACACATGGACAACCCCTATATCTATCATAGTTTGAATGGATTAACACATTGTGTCCATACTACTCAGTGTGGACTACTGAGTAGTATGGGATGCTAGTCAGTCATGAAAAGGGATTAACTACTGATCTATGCACAACAATGATTCTAAGAACCTATATGCTAAGTGAAATAATCCAGAAACAAAGGCAGATGAGCTATATGATTGAATGTTATGAAATTCTGGAAAAAAGGCAAAACTATTGGGACAAATCTGTTTAGTTATGCTCACAGGTGGGGGATTGATGGGACAGCTGACAAAAGTGATGTAAGGAAAGTTTTGGGGGTAGTGGTGGAAATATTCTATTTCTTGTTTGTGGTAGTAGTTTCATAACAATATACATTTGTCACCGTTTAGAGGACTACATACAAAGGAATGGCTTTTTATTGACAAAATCTTACCAACCTGACAAAAATAACTACTTAAAATTCAAACGAATATTTACCGGACAAGTGGCAAGTATTAGGTTTTAAAGGATGTGTATATGTTCTTGTGTATGCGTGTGTCTATGTGACTGACAGTAATTAATTTTATTTGCAAACACAAACAAGGTGGAGAAACAGTGCCTTTTTTAGGCACTATGCTAAGTTGGTATTTGTTTGGTAGGAGTAGTAAAGTTGGCTTGCTTTGCCTGCGTATTTCAGAGCATCAATATTCAGTACATTAGCTGTTTCTGAGAGCTACTTCATGCCTACATTATTTCAGCACACACCTGACAGTACCTTTGTGTGAATAATTCACCCTATAAGAATCCCAGCTTATCTATGGATTCCAAATCACTAGGATTCACTGAGGTTTTTCAGAGAGCTTCCATTGTTGCTACAAGGAACCAAACTAAATTCTCTGCTGTCGAGGCTGAAGCTTTCATCATCATGTCAGGACTTCCCCTCACCTGTATTTTATGGTTTGCTGATGGATTTCTAGAATAGATTGTCAGATTTAGGATGACTGATACTGAAAATTCTCAGGGTTGTGACACAAGTAGTTTTAATTTATGTAAGTGCTGATTCCAATTTATGAGAATTTTCTCATTGGTTTGTTTTGTACTGTATAGTAATGTTTGTTCAATAAAGAATAATTGGAAGTTATAATAAAGCTCAAAGGAAAAAACCACCCATTTCCCACTATAAAATATCATTTATTAATATGTTGGAATATATTATTTCATTCTCTTTCAAATGTATATGTGTATAATTTTTATAAAATGAAATCTTATTAAAATGTAGTTTTAATTGAACATTTACCACGACCTACTTTCCATATCAATAAATGTAAGTCTTTGATGGTGGATACTAGCCAGCTATAGTGGTGGTATATTATTGAATGAATGTGAATAAGGAAATACATAATCCAACAAACATTTTCAGTTGGCAGATAGTTTTTCCCCTGAAATCGGGAATAAGGCAATGAAAAATTGGTTTTTGAAATAATTTTTAAAATATCATTTATAGGGCTTCCCTGGTGGCGCAGTGGTTGAGAGTCTGCCTGCCGATGCAGGGGACACGGGTTCGTGCCCCGGTCTGGGAAGATCCCACATGCCGCGGAGCAACTGGGCCCGTGAGCCAAAATTACTGAGCCTGCGCGTCTGGAGCCTGTGCTCCGCAACAAGAGAGGCCGCGATAGTGAGAGGCCCGCGCACCGCGATGAAGAGTGGCCCCCGCTCTCCACAACTAGAGAAAGCCCTCGCACAGAAACGAAGACCCAACACAGCCAAAAATAAATAAATAGATAAAGCAAACTGTCAACAAGTAAAAATAAACACTATTAAAAAATATATATATCATTTATAGTAGAACCAAAAATAAAGAAATACTATGTATAGACTCTAGCTGTGAAAAAAATAACTCATATGGAAGAAATCAAAGAAGATCTAAGTAAATGGATAGGTACTTCATGTTCATAGATTACAAGGCTTAGTATTGTTCAGACTTCATTTTTTTCCCCAACTTGATCATTTATTGAATACAATCCCAACTAAAATCCAACTTAATTTGTGGTTATCAACAAACTGAATCTAACGTTTACACAGAAGGGCAAAAGACTTAAAATATTCAACACAGTATTGAAGAAGAAAAATAAAGTTGGGGGATTCACACTACTCTATTTCAAGGCTTGCTGTAAAATCACCGTAATCTTATTTTCTAAAGCTGTTCTCCAATAAAAAGAATCAGGGTTCCTTGAAGAAATAACTGGTCTATGACTAGGACAGGACATTAAAAAAGATGGTCCTGGAGTATTCTGTAGTGTCAAAATACTACAAAAACTGTCAAGGTTATCGAAAACAAGGAAATCTGGGGAACTGTTACCAACAAGAAGAGCCTAAGGAGGTGATGACTAAATATAATGTGGTATTTTGGATGGAATCCTATAACAGAAGAAAAAAGGACATGAGGCAAAGACTAAGGAAATCAGAATAAAGTATGGATTTTAGTTAATAATAATGTGTCAACATTGGCTTCTTAATTGAGACAAATATACTAATGCAAAATGTTTGATAATAGGGGAAAATGCATGTGAGGGATATTGGAACTTTGTAAAATCTTCACAGTTTTTCTGTAAATCTAATTCTATCCTAAAGTAAAAATAATTAATACAAAACGAGACAGGGCTCAAAGAGTACAGGAATGAAGTACACATGGTATAAACAAAACAAATATCAAGATGGTAGACTTAAAAACAAGTCAGTCATGAATTGCATTAAATTTAAATTACATCTGACTTTATCCATACCACTCCCCTAAAATTGTTTCTCTCAAGATCAACTAAAACTCCATACTAAAACAGTCCAATAGGAAATTCTCTGTCTTCATACTACTGAATTTGATACAACAAAATTTGAATAAGTTGACCATGTCTTTCTTGAAAAATATGTCTATTGGTTTTTGTGATACTGATTTTTAACTTAGAGACCATTTTATTTCTTGTTACTCTTCCACCCACCTTGCAGTTACTGAATAGCCACAGAGCTCAGCAGGAGCCTTCTCTTCTGAGATAACATCGATTCCTATACTTTTCAGTACCATGTCATATGCACTTGAATTTATGCCACAAATCTGATTTTTACCCTGAGCTCCAGGACAGAGCTAAGTGCTTATCTGATGTCTTCACTCGAATATCTTAAACCTATTTTGAACTTCACATAAATAAAATTGACATCTTTATCTACTCCACTGACACTTAATCTTGCTTTTCCCCCAGAATCTGCCATCTTGGTAAATGGGTTAGTATCTATTTAGCTATGTCAATCTAGAAATCTAGGAGTTATACTTGATTCCTCTTTTCATTTACTTTTTCCATCCTATCTGTAGGCAAGACTCCTGAACTTTGCAACAAAAATCTCATATTCATTCACTTTTTCCTTTCTGCACTATTACCGTGCTATATCAGGTCCCTATCATCTCTCATGCACCACTGCAGCAACATTTTAACTGTTCTCCTTTTTTCCATTTTTGGCCACATTACCTTAATTACCTAAAAAGAAGCCAAAGTTATCTCTTTAAACATAAATCAGATTATGTTAATATCCTGCTTAAATCCCTTCATTGACTTCCTATTCATTAAAATAATATGCAAATTTTGCAAGGCTAATTTTGTATTACCACATGTCTGCCTTTCTTTTTTCTTTCCCTCATTTATTCATTGATTTCTGCTCCCTCCTTCCCCCACAAATATTTTGCCAGAGCTACTATAAGGGTCTTAGAATTCATTAGTAAACCAAACAGATGACAATCCCTTTCTTTATGGAGCGCACATTAGAGAAGGAGAGGGAAGCAGCAAGAAAAAAACAAGTACACAGACAATCTTTGCTGTTCATGGTAGTGTCAAAGCAAAAAATCAAAACAAAAACAAAAAGAAACATGCAAACTAAGACCTTCATAATCAAAGGAAAAATATGATTGTTCCATGACCTTTAAATATTTTGTCAAAACAATACAAACTGTCTTACTCTGTTTTAAATATATAAGGGCATTTAAAAAAATTAAAAAATAACATTTATCTAGTGTATTATAATTTAAAATACTAGAAACATTGAGAACTAAAGTGGGGTTTTTTTGACTTGTAAAAAACTTATCAAAGGTAGTCTGAACTATATTCTTGACTTCAAGTTGTATCATTTATGAAACAGAGTAAGCATGTTTTCTCTGACTTGGCCCATTGTCATACCCTTTTCCAGGTTTGTATCAGTTTCCAACACTTTATTCTTTGTGTTTTCTGTATCATGAAGTACAGATCTTCCTCGACTTATGATGGGGTTACGTCCAAATAAGCCCATTGCAAGTTGAGAACATCATATGTCGAAAATGCATTTAATATACCTAACCCACCAAATATCCTAGCTTAGCCTAGCCTACCTAAAATGAGCTCTGAACACTTACATTAGCTCACAGTTGAGCAAAATCAATGAACACAAAGCCTATTTTATAAAAAAAATTCTTGAATATCTCATGTAATTTATTGACTTCTCTACTGAATGTGAAAAACAGGTTGGTTGTATGGGTATAGAAAGGTTTAAGTGCATCGATTGTTGACCCTTGTGATCTGTGGCTGATTGGGAGCTGCATCTCGCAGCCACTGCCCAGCATCACAACAATCTACCACATATTGCATTATTTACACAACAATTCATGCACTGAAGAGATAGCAGTGAGGTCAGTACTTTATATAATTATTTCTAGTGACTATACTTTAGTAATTGTCATGTGAATGATGTAGTTGGGGGGGTCTGGTGTTATCTAACTAAATGACAGTAATTAGAATTCATGCATATCAGAACCATGCAAAGCAAAGACTGTTAATGCTATGAGTCTGTGAGTACTAGGAAGAAAATAAAAGAGCAAAGTAGGGAGAAAGAGTGTCTTAGCTCAGGCAGCTATAACAAGCTACCATAGACTGGGGTGCTTAAACAACAAATATTTATTTCTTACAGTTCTGGAAGATGGAGGTCTTAGATTAGGATGCCAGCATTGTTGAGTTCTCACAGGAGCTCTCTTTCTGGTTTGTAGTATGACCATCTTCCTGCTATATCCTCACATGTCAAAGAGAGAAAGCTCTGGTCTCTTCATCCTTTTTTTTTTTTTTTTTTTTTTTTTTTTTTTTTTTTTTTTGCGGTAGGCGGGCCTCTCACTGTTGTGGCCTCTCCCCTTGCGGAGCACAGGCTCCGGAGCACAGGCTCAGTGGCCATGGCTCACGGGCCCAGCCGCTCCGCGGCATGTGGGATCTTCCCAGACCGGGGCACGAACCCGTGTCCCCTGCATCGGCAGGCGGACTCTCAACCACTGCGCCACCAGGGAAGCCCTCTTCATCCTTTTATAAGGACACTAATCCCATCATGGGGGCTCCACCCTTATGACCTCATCTGAACCTAATTACCTCCCAAAGGCCCCACCTCTAAATACTATCACATTGGAGATTAGGGCTTCAGCCTATGGATTCAGGGTGGGGGAACACAATTCAGTCCATAGCAGAGAGTCCATAGCAGGGAGTGACAGAAGAAGTGCTAATTTGATAGAGAAGCAGGAAATTTCTTTTTTAGGAGGTGATATTTGTGTGAAGTGTGGCTATCCTGGAAAAGAGCATTCAGTCAGATCTCACCTTCCTGTCTTCCATTTACTCCCTTGTCCTTTCCATCCTATTTCTGCTGATGAGCCTTTGAGCTTTTGTGTTTATCTTCTTTCACTGCAATTCGCTTTCTTTGGCTGACTCATTCTCACCTGCGATTCTCAGCTGAAATATTACTTCTGCAGAAAGACTATTCTTGACGTGTACCTGACGTTGCCCCAGAGAATTACTATATAGTCTATCACCCTGTTTTTTCCTTCATGGGTTCTATCACAATTTGTAATTATGTTGTTTGTTTGTTTAGTTTTTTATGTCTATCTTTCTCATTAGAATGTAATTTGTATGAGGACAAAGCATTTGTCTGCCTTATTTGAGAAGGTATCTCCAGCTGCTTTTAAAGTGTGTGTTGTATAAGGTAGGGGATACTCAATAAATGTCTTTTGAGTAAAGGAATAAAATTATTTCTTATGCTATTGTACTATAAGGAGGAAGTTATGCATATTTTTATCTCTAGTCCATAATAAAGATTCATCCTGTGTTAGATGTTCAGTGTTGGTTGACTGATTAATAATATCTATCTTCTCTAGATTCCCCTTCTTTTTAAATGAACATCCACATTTAATTATTTAAAATGTTTATCAAATACTTGCAATTTGTTTGGCATTAAAAAAATAAAATATTCTTGGGACTTCCCTGGTAGTCCAGTGGTTAAGACTCTGCACTTCCACTGCCAGGGGGTGTGGGTTCGATCCCTGGTCAGGGAACTAAGACCGTACATGCTGCGTGGCTTGGCCAAAAATAAAAATAAAATAAAATATTCTATTTGTAATACTTTCTATACTGCCTAATATTACTCTCAATTCAAATAATTTGAGTTGTCCTGAAATTAGTGATATTTATATTTATTCTCTTAACATGACTTTTCAGTTCTTATGTTACAACATACCCCCTTATAAACATCTTCTCTAAAAGAAACTGTTTCTTTACCCTCAAAATTCTAAAAACATCCTTTCCTTTATCTTGAAAGAAACAATTCAAATGATTTTCTAAAGACATCATTTATCAGCAGACTTCCTTGTACTGGAATACAAAGTTCCATCCACACATATCCTGCTTTTAAGAAATAAAGGGAAATCTTTATAAGATGTGATGAGAAAATGAAATATCTATGTATGTGTGTTTGTGTATGTATGCATGTGTTTACAAAATAATACATGTATATATGTTTACCTATGGCTGCCTATACCTACCCTGTGATATAAATAATAGTATTGGAGATAGAGTGTTGTATTTTATCTATTTGCTTATCTGTAGATTCTTATAGTTTTCTTAATATGGAATAAGGTAGCGGTTATTTACCTTAAAGATATAAAATACAGATCATTCAACAAAAATATGATTAATATTGAATCTAGCTATTTTTTAGTCTATGTATATGTGCCTATAATATTATTTTAACATAGCTTACTAGGAATTTAGAGTTAAGTAGAAATTCTTGCTCTCATGTTATCTAAATCCAAAGTTTTTAAATATGTAAAACTTAGTCATTGTGTGTGTGTCTGAGGGAATGACTTGCCCAAGGCTACACAATGAATAGTAATAAAATTGATACTAAAATTATATTACCAGTACTACCAAAAATTTAAGGGCCATATGCTAATGAAAACTGAAAATATGAAAGCTGTAGTGGAATCCATAAGGTTCAAATATTGCTTTAAGAAAGAAGTAAACAATGAAAATAATAGAAAGAGCACAAAACCACAGCAACAAATGTCATTTATTAAGCACTTTTTAGATGATAAACAGCATTCTAACCACTTTATGTATGTTATCATACTATGTAATTTTCTCAACAAAACTGTGAGATTCATAGCATCATCATATCCTTATATGTAGAATAAAAATGTCAGAGAGTTAAGTAAAATTGCCTGAGTTCACATAGATAGTAATATTTAAGCCCAAATAATGTGATTCTAGTACTATTAAAGTCTTGCACATTATATTTTTTAATAATTTTTACTAAAGTATGTAATATATTCATGAATTATAAATACACATAAAGTCAGCAAGCTCGTATAACAATCACAAGTGAAGTAGAAAATTACCAGCACTCCAGAGCATGTCCTCAGCCCCTTTATCAACTACCCTTTCTCTCAAAAGATAACAACTATCCTGACTTCTAAGAACACAGGTTAGTTTTGACTTTTTAAAAATTTTATATGTTGAATCACACACTTTCTTTCTGGCTGACTTCTTTCATTCTTTCTATATTGCACATATCACTAGTTTGTTCTTATTGCTGTATCATATTCCACCATGTATATAGTCCACAGTTTATTTATTCTCTCCAATCACTACTGATGGATATTAGGGTTGCGGTTATTATCATTAGTATTGCTATGAATATTCTGTAATATTATTTCTGGATATCCCAATGTTCCACCACCATCTACTGAAAAGATTGTCTTTTCACTGCTACTTGGATTGCCACCCACTATACAAGCATGTTAATATACTCTCACACCCACATCCCTGCCATAAGTCCATTTGTTTATACTTGTACCAGTATCAAACTGTCTTGATTCTTTAACTGTGAAGTCGATAGCCTGTAATGTATGTCCTCCAACTGCATTCTTATTCAAAATTGTCTTGACTATTCCTTGCATTTTCATATACACTTTAGAATCAGATTGTCAATTTCCATACACATATAAAACTTGTATTTTGATCAAGAATGTATTGAATCCATACAGTAATGATTCTCCAAACCCATACGCTTATCATATCCCACTACTTATTTGGATATTCTTTGTTTCTTAATTACATTTTGTAGTTTTCAGTGTACATGTCTTGCATATCTTTTGTTCGATATATTATAAGGGTTTCTTCTTGTGCAATTTATGGTTAATGTAATTATGATCCCCAAATTCTTTAACACAGCTTTCATTGATGGGTGGGGTTTATGTTCTTCCCTTTAAATCTACGTGGACTTGTGACTCACTCATAATCAACTGAGTGAGGTGGAAAAGACAGAGTGACTTTCTAGGCTATGTCAATAAGAGTTTCAGCTTCCACCTGTTTACTGGGAAATTTATTTTTAAAGTCTAGAGCTACACTGAGAACAACACAGAGGGAGGAAGCCCAGGCCACATGAAAATGTCATAGTAGGTAGCCCAGTCTCAAATCCCAGCTGAGGTTCCAGCCACCAGCCAGTATCACTGCCAGTCCTGTGGGTCCAATGCCACATATTATTCCAGTATATGACCCTAAAGTAGCTGTGCCTAGTCCAAATTCTTTACCCACTGAACCCATGAGCATACTAAAATAGTTGTTTTAAGTTTGTAAATTTAGTGATAATCTGTTACCCAGCATTAGTAACTGGAACACTGTTATAAGACACCACTTTAAAAAATTATGCATTTTTAAAAAATCATTTTAGAGAAATGGAACAGATTTTTGTAATTTAACCTTGTATCCAGACATCTGGCTAAATTAACTTCTTAATATCTCTTATAGTCTGTTTGGGCTGCTATAACAAAATACCACAAACTGAGAAGCATATGAAAACAGAAAGTTGTTGTTCACAGTTCTGGAGGCTGAGAAGTCCAAAATCAAGGTGCCAACATGGTGACATTTTGGTGAGGGCCCTTTTCCTGATTTGTAGCCTGTGACTTCTTGCTCTGTCCTCACATTGTGGGTGGGGCTAGAGAGTAATGTGGGGTCTCTATTATAAGGCACTAATCCCATTCATGAAGGTGCCACCTCATGACCTAATCACCTCCCCAAAAGCCCACCAAATAACACCATCACCCTTGGAGTTAGGATTTCAACATTTGAATTTGGGGGAGGGATACAAACATTCAGGTCATAGCACTATTCTTCCTTTATTTATAAAATTTGAGGATTTTTCTACCCACATATTTATGTTGTCTGTGAATAATGAGCATTTTATTTGCTCTTATCCAAACAGAGATGTTTTATTTATTTAATTTTTGCCTGCTTGATGATAGCCATCTAAGAGGTGTGATGGGATATCTAATGGTAGTTTTGATTTGCGTCTCCCTGAATATTAGTGATGTTGATCATCTACTCATGTACCTGTTAGTCATTTATATGTTTTCTTTGGAAAGATGCCTGTTCAAATCCTCTGCTCGTTTTTTAATTGAATTGTGTGTTTTTATATTGATTTGTGTGAGTTCTTTATATATTTTGGATATTAATTCCTTCTCAGATATACAACGCACAAATATTTTCTCCCATTCTATGGTTACCTTTTTACTTTGTTGATTGTTTCTTTTGCTGTGCAGAAGCATTTCAGTTTGATGTAGTACCACTTATTAATTTTTGCTTTTGTTCCTTGAGCTTTTGGTGCCGTATCCAGAAAAAATCATTATCAAGACCAATGTTAAGGAGCTTTTCCTCTGTGTTTTCTTCTAGGAATTTTAGGGACTTGGGTCTTATGTTTAAGCCTTTAATCAATTTAATTTTTGTAAGTGGTGTAAGATAGGGGTCTAATTCCATTCTTCTGCATATAGTTATCCCTTTTTCCCAAACCACTTACTGGCAAAACTATGGTTTCCTCATTGATTATTCTTGACTCCCTTGTCATATTTTGGTTGGCTGTGTATGTGAAGGTTTATTTCTAGGCTCTCGATTCTGTTCCATTGGTCAGTGTGTCTATTTTTATGCCATAATTATACTATTTGATTATTAAATCTTTGCAGTATAGTTTGAAGTCAGGAAGTGTGATGCCTGCAGCTTTGCTCTTCTGTCTCAGGATTGCTTTGACTATTCAGGGTCTTCTGTGGTTCCATACAAATTTTAAGATTTATTTTTAAAAAATTCTGTGAGAAATGTCATTGAAATTTTGATAGGGATGACATTAAACCTATAGGTGGCTTTAGGTAGTATGGACATTTTAACAATATTAATTCCTCTGATCTCTGAACACTATAATTATTCAACGTATTCGTGTCTTCTTCAATTTCTTTCAACAAAGTCTTATAGTTTTCAGCCTCCAAATCTTTCACCTCCATGTTTAAATTTATGCCTAAGTACTTTTTATGTTTTTGAAGGTATTTGTGAATGGGATTGTTTTCTTTATGTTCTCTTAGATATTTTGTTGTTAGTGTATAAAAATGCAACTGATATCTGTATGTTGATTTTGTATTCTGCAACTTTACAGAATTCATTGATTAGTTTTCACTTTGTTTGGTGAAGTCTTTAGGATTTTCTATATATATTATCATACCATCTGTAAACAAAGACTTTTTTTACTTCTTTCTTTCCAATTTGGATGCCTTTTATTTCTTTTTTATGCCTGCTTAGGACTTCCAGTACTATGTTGAATAGCAGTGATGAACGTGGGCACCCTTTTCTTGTTCCTGATCTCAGGGGGGAAGCTTTCAATCTTCCACCATTGAGTACAATGCTAGCATGAGGCTTGTCATATAAGGCCCTATTATGTTGAGGTATGTTTCTTTTATACGCAATTTCTTTAAAGTTTTTATCACGAAAAGATGTTGCAGTTTTTCAAATGCTTTTTCTGCACCTATTGAAATCATCATATGAATTTTATCTTTCATTCTATTCATGTGGTGTACCACGTTCATTGATTTAGGTATGTCAAATGTTCCTTGCATCCCAGGAATGAATCCCACTTGATCATAGTGTATGATTGTTAATATGCTGTTGAATTAAGTTCACTAGTATTTTTTGAGAATTTTTGCATCTATATTCATCAGAGATATTGGTCTGCAGTTTTCTTTTCTTGCAATGCCCTTATCTGGCTTTGTTATCAGTGTAATGCTGGTTTCATAAAACAAGTTTGGGAGGGTTCCCTTCTCTTCAATTGTTTGAAAGAGTTTGAAAGGGATTAACATGGATTCTGCTTTAAATATTTAGTAGAATTAACCAGTAAAATCATGTACTCCTGGCCTTTTCTTTGTTGTGAGAAATCTGCTTACTGATTCAATCTCCTCACTCACTGGTCTGTTCAGATTTTCTATATCTTCATACTTCAGTTGGTAAGTTTTATGTTTTTAGAAATTTATCCATTTCTTCTACATTATCCAATTTGTTAGTGTATAACTGTTCATAGACAAGAGATAACAAGTGTTAATGAGAATGTGGAGAAAAGGGAATCCTTTGTGCACTGTTGACGGGAATGTAAGTTGGTACAGCCACTATAGAAAATAGTATAGAAATAGTACAATAAAAGTTCTGATTTGGAAAACAAGTGTATTCCTCCAACTTTTTTCCGAGGAAGATATCTTTCAAATATTAGCAGAGAGATATTTAAGCATGTAATAATTCAGGTAATAAAATCTTCTTGAAAAGAAAGTTGAAAACAAAATATCATGGAAATCAGTAATAAAATAATGTTTAGAGAGATAATTTAAAAAATAAAATTGGTTATGAGTATTAAATATAAAACCAACGAGGGCTTCCCTGGTGGCGCAGTGGTTGAGAGTCTGCCTGCCGATGCAGGGGACACGGGTTCGTGCCCTGGTCCGGGAAGATCCCACATGCCGCGGAGCGGCTGGGCCCGTGAGCCATGGCCGCTGAGCCTGCGCATCCGGAGCCTGTGCTCCACAACGGGAGAGGCCATAACAGTGAGAGGCCTGTGTACCGCAAAAAAACAAAAACAAAAACAAAAACAAAAACCAATGAAATGTTTCCTTCAGTGAGAATCAGTAGTCTCCATTCTACCTTAAGATGGGTTTATTGGAAGATGGGTATCTTATCCCCTAGGGTTATTACCCATTTTCACTAAATTAACACTGGTAAACTCTTGTAGGGATAATGTGCTCTAAAATTAGACATGTAACTACAGAATATGTAAATGGAGCCTAGGAGTTTACTAAGTTGTCTCAAGATACTTTGCAAATGTTTGGAGGTAAAGGAAAATCCAAGTAAATCTATCTACCATTTTTAGTTCATGTAAATATAACTCTTGGATCTAGGTGCTTTGTGTCTATCTGTCAAGTTTGTGAGACAGGCTATATGGCGGTTACATTTCTAATCATTTTGTTTATTTTCGACCATCAAGAGGTCACTAGGGTTGAGATTTCATATTAAATGATTAGCATTGCTGTGCATTTAATTACATTTCCTGCATTATCATGCAAGTTGCTTAAACAAAAAAGGGTGTCTCTGCTGACCCTCAAGTCCCACTTCCTTACATAATATATGTTTCCTCTTTGGACCTCAAAATATTGAATACAAAACAAATCTATGATATATTTAAAGTGAAGGTGAAATAGAGACAGGTGGGGGAGAAATGAAGGGATTAGGAGAAATATGAATTGTTCAAGTGACTACTATTTGTAGGTGCTTTGCATAAATCATAAAATTTCTCCAAGTTAGATATGATTGTTCTCATTTCCAAAGATACATATCAACGTACAGAAAAGATATGCAATGTATTCAAGATCACGTATCTATTAAGTGAATGAACTACCATTTTAATACATATCTGTTCAATGTAAATCCTACCTCCTTGTCAGGTATAGTTTCTTAATATCTTTGATAAGATACATAAAAATAAATACTTATTTGGGGTTAAGCATAAATATAAGAATGATCAGAATAGATACGGAAGATAGAACTGATGTAAAAAGGAGATTGATTTTTGTTATTTCTTTTTTTCAACACTGCAATCTTGTTTAGGTTATCCATACATTATTATTTTTTTTCAAGTGAAAATCAATTTTCCTTTTTCTAAAGTGTGTCTTCTCTGGTGGAGAAAGCACTGGTCTATTTCACAGAAATCCAATATTCTAATATTGCATAAATTTAAGTTGGATATTTTATCTCCTTCATGAGCAATTACCTTTTCTTTTTTTTAATGGGGTAGATACTGTTCGGTCTACCTCACTGGTTTGTTATGGGGGACTCGTGAGCTAATGCATATGAAAGCACTGTAAAAAATCTAAAGTGTCGAATGCATGCAAGAGATATTTAATGAATCATTAGACCACAGTCCCTTCAAAGGAAAGAATATAGTATTTTAGTTTATTTATTTATTTTGAGGATTCTTCAGCAGACAAAAATTGACTAGTACAGTGAAGTTATTTCAGACGAATTTACTGAATGAAACCTGAGGTAACCTTTATACATACTGTATCAATTTAGGAAGAATGTTAGATACAGAATCTTATTAATCTATAATGCCCACAACCACCTTGTAAGGTGGTTAATATTCATTCATTAAAATATAAATGGAGAGAGTGGATGAAAGCATTCGGCAACATTATCATTATTTAAACATCAACCCAAAATACAAGAATATAGCAATTTGCTCCCAAGAGGGAAGAACCAACACTTCTGTATACAATAAAACATCACAGAAAAGAATATCGATTCTCTATCCAACTAGCATGAGACCCACCAGGAGGTCTTCTTGCATCTGGTCCTCTGGCTGCAGCATGAGAACCCACGTGTGCAGCAATCCCTGGCAAAATCAGAGATTAAATTCTGGGAGTTGCAAGAGCCAATATGATATGACAGGATTCTAAGCCAAGTTTAGGAAATGTCACTTTAGATGGTATCTAAATGATATTAAAACTTAGGGAGAAGTCACTTAAACCATTGAAGTGAAGGGATTTAGAGGGAAGTTTCCTCAGGTGATTTTCATTTCAAATACTTTGGCTTAGCATTTTATATAGTATGGTGTATTTACTGAATCCTTTATAGTGTTGTACCACAGTGGAAATAAAGATGAGTGAGGCATACTCGGAATCATTTATCTGTTTACATTCTAATTGGTTTATAGCACAACTCAAAAATAGTACAATGTGCTTAGGCAAATCTGGAGCTCCGGAGAGACACCTACACTACAGTTGAAATTTGGAGGTCAACAGCCAATTGCTATTATTTACAGGTATAAAACTGGGTGAGATTATACAGAGAGAGGGTGTGTCATTCAACTCAAGGACATTTTCTCATTTGGGGATGAATAATCAAATCATTTTAGTTTGTAACTTGTAGTTTTGAGGAGGTTTTAATGTGAAATAAACGCCACTGATTCAGAGAAATAAATGTCATGACAAAGATTACGATTTTAAACCACTAAAACTTTCAACATCCTGTAATGTATCCTTTAATCATTGTTTAGGAACTTCCCTAAATACCTGGTAATTGTGATCTCAAAGTTAAATAGATATGTCTTCAGAAGGAAAAGTAAAATGTTGGAAAAAATCACAGAAATCAAGGAAAGACATTCTCTGCTCCAAATTCCTTATTTAAAAATAACTGCTCACACTTATCAGTGGCTTTTCTTCAGCAATACTTGAGCAAGTATGTAAAGATTTATGCTCAAAGCTATTATCCATTGTGATTATAATTGGAAGAGCCTAACTTACTGTATTTTCCTAATAAATATTGTTAAATCATAAGTGTGATGACATGTGTGATTGGTAAACCACATTAACAATAATAACATATTTATTTAGTCTTACATGATAAACACTTTGCATTCATTTTCACTAATATTCAAAACAGCTTTGTTGACAGCTGCAAAAAATGGCCACAATCTCTTTGAAGCTGTCCCTGTGAAGACAGGGAGTTTATTTCTCATCTTATTTGGATTTGGCCATGTGTCTTAATTGGCCAGTAGGATATTAGCACCACTGACTAAAGCAAATTGTTAAAAATACTTGCACATTAGGGCTGACCTTGTCTTGCTTCTGGGGACTTTTCCTTCATCACGTATATAAACCTAAGTTAACCTCCTGGAAGGTGAAAGGACATGGAAAAGAGGCTCCACCTGCACCGACAGCCCAGTTGAGGGCAGACGTGTGAGATCATTCTAGATCACTCAAGCCCAGAAGAGACAACTCAGACCAGAGGAAACACCCAATTAAGAGCTAATTAAGGACTTCCCTAGTGGCACAGTGGTTAAGAATCTGCCTGCCAATGCAGGTGACACAGGTTCGAGCCCTGGTCCAGGAATATCCCACGTCCCGCGGAGCAACTAAGCCCCGTGAGCCACAACTACTGGGCCTGTGCTCTAGAGCCTGCAAGCCACAACTACTGAGTCCACATGCCACAACTACTGAAGCCTGCACACCTAGAGCCCATGCTCCGCAACAATAGAAGCCACCGGAACGAGAAGCCCATGCACCGCAACAAAGAGTAGCCCCCGCTCACCGCAACTAGAGAAAGCCCGCGCGCAGCAACGAAGACCCAACGCAGCCAAAAAAAAAAAAAAAGAGCTAATTAAATAATGTTTTAAGCCATTAGCTTATGGGGTGATGTGCTTTGCAGCAATATTCATTGATAAAAGCCCTATATTTAAATTAAGAACTATCCTAAGTTATCAGATGAAATAGCTGAATTTCATGCTGCCGAAGTGACATGCTCAGTGTGGAAACAGGAGGTTTAAAACCATATCTGTTTTAGTCCATACATTTTGATTTGTCCTTTACACATCATTGACTGCAATCTGGCCCATAGAGTGGTCCGAACCCCAAAGAGAATTCAGCCTTTGTGACATTTTCCCTCAGTCACATCTGGAGCTCTCCCATTCTACTTGAAGGCCCATAGAACAATGAAAAGAGCAGTGTTGAGAGGGAAAATTACTGCAATTAATGATGCACAATAATACAAGTGCTATAACTGAAATCATACACAATATGCTATTGCTAAAATCTAGTGAATTTCAACAAGTACTTCTAAAGCTCACTAGAATTTGTATTTAGTCTAAAATGCTTTTTTAAAACACTCAAAATTGGTCCTGGGATGATGCATTGTGCAAAATGGAAACTAAAATTGACTTCTAGAGATTTTTAAAAGCAGAATAAAAATAAAGTGCTTTATCATTCTTAAATATTGATGTAAACAGTCAGTGGCTAAATTTCCCTTCTGTCCTGCTGGGCAGTTAAGTGAAGCTCAAACTTAGAACTGACAGACATTTGTTATTAATGACTGTAGTCTAATGCTACATTTATTAATTCACAAGTTCATATCACAGCAGAGATCCAAACTTGGAGTCATTCTGCTAACAACATATGGCTATGGGTAAGCATACTGCCAGCCTTCTAAACAGTTTCATCACTAACTCATACTGTTTGTGTGCTTTTGGACTGTCATTTAGCTTTTCTGAATCTCAGATTTATTATTTGTGCTTAATACATATATCATGGGTCTTTAAAAACTGTAAGTACTAAGACGTTTGTACTTTGTTTTATTAAAAATATAAGCCTTATGTCAAGTCTACCAGTAGCATAATAACCCAGAATCAGTTGCCTCAAAATGTTCCTTAAAAGTGTCAGATTTTTCAAGCTAATGGATTATGTAGCCACTTTGTTTTGCACCTCCTCCATCACCAGTGTCCTTTTGTGTCCACAGTTCTATCCTACAGATGCTTTTTATTAGATGGCTACTGCTAACATGTCCACACCAACCTCAGAGATGGGAAACTGCTTTCTCTAGTAGTCAGTAGCATGTCTGAAAATATGATATAGACATGCAAATCAAAGAATTGATTCCTAGAAACAATCACTCTTGGGAGTTAAGTTGGATTTCAGGATCACAAAATTTCTTGCTCTTTCTTTATCTTTTGAGCCAAGTTAACGTGAACAATTTGAAAAGCCACACATCCATAATAGTCCTAGCATCTCCACATTGCTAAGAAGGAGTCTAAGCCCTATAGATATACAGGTCACAGGAAGAGAAGTCCTACTTCGGTATTGACCTCTTTATAGACTGATTGACAGTTGAAATCCTATTGCTCAGAAAAAATCTCATCATGTTTCAAGGGCACATGCCAGAATCCCAGATGGAAAGGCAGTTTCAACATGTGACAGTACATCTCTCCCAGCTGAGTCTTCTTCACTACTGCATGTGCAACAGCAAAACCCAGTACATATAATGCTGTGCCAGCCACAGTGCATTTCCTTTTTACAGTCTGTCCTCTGGTACATGCAAAGAAAGTCCCTCCCACCAAACCTGATCTCCCGAGAACAACTGTTTGGGCAAGAACACACACACACACACACAAACAGCTCCCATAGAAATGTGGCACACGCACAGTCTCCCAATATAAAAATCATCTTTAGTGTTAGGAACATCTTCATCATTTTTAGTTAAAAATAGTGCATCTGCCTCTCTATGGTTATTACTCTTTTTATATGTCCTTTTTTATATAAAGGTAGTAAGAAGAATTAAGGCCACACTGCCTGGGCCTTGACTCTAATCTTGACTCTATATAATATTAGTTGTATGAACTTGAATGTGCACTTAAATTTTCTACACCCTCAGCATGTAACCCATAGGTTTGTTGTGGGGACTAAATGAAAAATAATGCATGCAAAACACTAAGTAGAAATGCCTTGCATATAGCAATCATTAAACTTTGTATAAATTAAGTAAAATAATGACTAATTCACTTTTTAAAATTAATTATAATCCATATGAAAACAGTATTAATTAATTAGTAATTCATTTATGGATATTTCTTCAACACTTAACTACATAAACAGAATTGCTTTTATTATTTTTGATGAAAATTATGATTTGACTGTGAAAATGCCCAATGGTTTCCTCTCATTTTTGTATTTCCTCAAGATGAATTATAGAAACAAAACAAAAATACTATTTTAAAATTTTACTGCTCTGTAAAATAACTGAGTAGTTTGCCTCCTGGTTTGTCTTGCACTTTAATCCTATCTGATTACTTTCCTTACAAATGTGTTCTTACTATTGTTGGCTGCAGATTCTAGGACAGATGTGGCCAAGTTCCTTGTCAACACAATTTTAAGGTAAGTTCATATTTCAAATGTTTAATTGCTTATGAAGTTAGAAGGTGCAAAGAGAATGCTATTAATTTCCAGATTGCAGATTAGAGGTGGTAAACTTGGTGTCTGAAAAAAAAAATTGACTCTAAATTACGTAAATGTCATAGGGAAACTGTACGATACAATATGGTTTTTAAAAATATCATTATACTCTTCACGGTATTTTCAGAAAAAATTTAAAATAAAGCTTTATGAATGAGTTGTGGTAACATGGCCATATCTCTATTAACTTCAAGGCTTGAGTGCTCATTGTGTGGCCTACATTCTTATGTAATAAATCAATTTGACAATCACACAAAGATATTAGAGTGTTATGGCAATAGGAGTCTCGGTGACTCCAGGTGTCATTGCTCCTGAATAATCACTTAAGCTGACTATTTTTACAAGTGTGAATTTTAAAATAATTTAATCATCAATTACATCTAAAATATCTCATGTGTAATTCATAATTCATAGTGTGATAAGATAAATCAATTACGTCTTAGAGAAAAAGGACTTCCTGAAATATATAAATACTTTCTTAGTTTGCATATTATATAATACAATTCACAACTTGTAATTACTTGCTGTCCCCTTAATATAAATGTACAGAATGAAATCTTTGAGAAAAAATAAACCAGCATTTAATGAACAACTTATTCTTTATGCATCACCTTGTTTAATCTTTACAACTCTATGTGGTTCATATTATTATCTTCATATTATAGATTAAGAAACTGTGGCTCAAAATGTAAATTTTCCAAGATCTCACACATGTGCACGTGTGTGCGCACACACACACAATTTCTCTTTCTGGCAAAGTGATTGACAAAATAACTTGAAAACTCTCCTGCTAAAAACACCTAAGGGTGCTAGATAAAATATAACAAACAACCTTTTACAAACACAGATAATCTTTCAACAGGCTATGGGGACACGTCAGGAGTCAACAGAGAAAGAATGAGAATTTTGTAATCCTCTGAAGAGATGCTACAACTTTTCTAAGAGGTGGGACTGACCACAGAGTGTCTCTTAGTCTCAATAATCTAAGATGTAGAAAAACCATGTGACCTTTGGTTTAACAATTAGTTCCCAGATATACCACCAAAAGGATGATCCATGAAAGAAAAAAATGATAAATTGGATTTATCAAATGAAAAACTAATGCTCTAGGAAAGTCACTCTTGAGAGTATGAAAATACAGGCCAGAGACTGGGGGAAAATATTAGCAAATCACATTATCTGATAGAGACCTCACATCCAGAATATATTTAAAACTCTTAAAATTCAACAATAAAAAAACACCCCAATAAAAACATGGCAAAAGTTCTGAACAGATATTTCAAAAAATATAATATACAGACGAAAAATAGCACATGGAAAGATGTTATCATTTGTCTTCAGGAAAATGCAAATTACAATAATTGGTTACCATTACACACCTATTATAATGGCATTTTAAAAAAATATGAGAAGAATACAGTGTAACAAAAACTCTCATTCATTGCTGGTGAAAATACAAAAAAATACAGCTACTTTTGAAGACATTTGGAAGTTTCTGATAAAGTTAAACATAGACTTATCATATGACCTGAAGTTTACACTTCTATGTATTCCATTCCCCCAAGTAAACTCAAAACCTATGTTTATACAAAAACATATGTAAATTTTTATAGCAGCTTTATTCATAGTAACCAAAAATTGGAACAATCCAGACTTCCTTCAACAGGTAAATAAGCAAATTATGGTGCATCTGTGAAATTTAGCAATAAAGGGAAACGATCTATTGATTTACACACATGGATGTCTGGAATATATTGTCCTAAGTGTAAGAAGATACAATGTAGCTAGACCCTATGTAGACACAAGACTACATATTGAATAATTCAATTTATTGTAATTCTGAAAAAGGTAAAATTATAGGGATGACCAACTAATCAGGAGTCACAGGTGGAATGATTAACTATAAAGAGAACCCACAAAGGAATTTTTAGCATGATGGAACTTCTGTACAGTAGTGCTGTGGGAAACATGTCTCTATGAGTCTGGAAAACCCATAGAGTTATATACCACAAGGAGTTAATACTAATTTATGCAAATACGAAAACATCAACCAATGTTTTGGGAGATTCCTGGATGAAATGCAGACTTTGACAAATCATTCTAATTGTATTATGAATGTATGAAGGGAACTGACTTAAGTAACTTTGGAAACTAGTGCCCTGAGTAGAAGCTATAAAGCGAAAGACAAAAAGAACTGAAGTAAACACTGTACTGTAGTTGATAAGCTTGTTTCTCACAATGTGTCAAAAACTCTGAAAATGGTTTACCTCTATGCTTGGACTGAACACACAAGTAAATAAATGATAATAGATGATGGGGTCCAGATTTCTCACTGACAGAGAAAAAAGTTACAAATAAGCACGTAGGGGAAGACTAAAGTGAATCCTGTGGTACTAGATTTGAGTCAGAGATATCAGCATAAATTTATGATGTGTAATACTGATAGACACAAAAATAATTACAGTTATAGTGTGCAAATGTAGGTGACTACATTTTCTAGCTTTCTGTGAAGACAGTCTATAAAGAGTGACAGAGTGACACCCCAATAACAATGAGCAGCCCAGCATTGTCATTTTGGTTTCTAAATATACTTGTCCAATAAGAGGCAATTTTTCAGTTTTCTAGGGATCGTTGGAAAAATGATTGATTCTGTGGCTTAGGCAGGGAGAATAAATAGGAGCATCTTTTAGTGCCAGCAACAAGGAAGTAATCGAAAGACAATAGGATCAAAGGGACAGAGCAGCCAACCTAAAAGACGTCCCCATTTCCAAAGCTGGAGTAACTTAAACAACAAAATTAAAAAAAAAATTCAAGTTAGATTTTAATCCAAATTATACATTAAATACACATGGGTCCACAGTGATGAAAGAGAGAAAGGAAAGAAAGAAAGAGAGAAAGAAGGTAGGAAAGAAAGCAAGAAAGAAAAAGAAAAAGCAAGCAAGAAAGAAAGAAAGAAAGGGAGAAAGAACAATCTTATGTATGAATTCCAAATAATGTTTGTAGGCATTCCCCTTCCAGAAACCGAGGTTAATCTTCTCTCCTTGAGTGTGGGTTAAATTCAGTAACACACTACCAAAGAATAGCATGTGAAAACGGAAAAATAGTGACTTTACAGTGCAAAAACCTGGCAAAAACTACCTTAATCTATTGGTCAAGCTTAACATCATCAGTGATAGCTCATGTTAATATCCTGTGCCAGATGATAAAATGTGATTTGAAGGGTAGTTCCTCTCTGTGATCTTCTTCCCCAAACCTATAACCCCAGTCCAATCATGAGAGAAGTGTCAGACAAAATTGAATAACATGCCAGAAAATACCTGACCAATATTGCTTAAAACTGGGAAGGTCATGAAAAACAAGGTAAAAACTGAGACATCTTCACAGACCACAGAAGATGGAGGAAGTATGATGAATAAATGCAACTGCTATCCTGCATGGAATCCCAAAACATAAAAACGACAGTGTATAAAGACTGGTGATACCTGAATAAAGTCTGGAGCTTTGTTAAAAGTATTGAACAAATGTTAGTTTCTTGGTTTTGTGAAATATACTGTGATTATAAAAGATGTTAGCATTAGGGGAAGCTGGGCAAAGGGTAATGGGAAAAATCTGTGTTATCTTTGCAACTTTTTTTTAAAGTTTAGAATTATTCCAAAGTATGAGTTGTTTTTTTTTTCTTTTACTTTTTAAATCCAGACAGAAGGTGATGACCTCTGCTTAGAGTTGTACAGGTCCTGCTTGCTCCAATGAATCAGTCTACCACAATCCTCCTAATGGTACAACCTGAAGTGAACATATTAACAGCTGACGGCAGTGATGACCTGACACCTTCATTGGTTCTTGATAAAGTTTACGTGAGTATGTTACAAAATTTTTTTAAAATTAGGAAAATTTTGTGTTGACGTGAGTTTTTCAGTTGTGGATTATTGCCCTTCATTTCATGATTATATTTGTTCTTTTTGGTGCTACAATGTCTTTATCAACATTACAGTGATAGTTTATGGTGGATATTTTTATTTGGTATTTTTTAGCAACAATAAAAAGTGGCCACCCTATGTAATAAATTTCCTGATTTATTTTATTGGCAAAACTGATTATGGAATAAATTTTACATTATAATAATTGTTAGTTTAATTATTTAATATTGTGATATGTGTTATTACAGCAATTTATATGTACTAAGAAGCCACTGTATGAAAACAAAATAAAACATAAAGCAGAATAAAATATATAGACTAACAATATTGACCAAATAATAACAAGGTATATTGAGTATATGCCTTTAGTACTCTCTTTCCTAAAGCCCTACAAAATGGAAAGGGAATTTTAATGAGGGGGATGGGGTGGGGCTGGAAGTAGCTGGATGACAGGTAAGTAGTAAGTGGCTTAGAAGGCTGGGGGAAGCTGAATCCCAAGCTAGAAGTGAGAATGTGGAGGAGCAATTCTATGTACATCACAGGAACTCCCAAAGGTTCAAGAGTGTTGTCATCAGCTACCTCTGGAAGTAGAAGCGTGAGGATGCACTAGAAATTCAGGAACTGAAAGATTGCTAAGATGGAGTAAGACTCACAGATTCCTTCCCCCCATATCATGTAAATGAGCAACTACATTTCCATGGTGACAGAAGACAGAATGTTGATCCTTTGGAGAAATTTTTTTAAAGGTGTAACAATGAGGGAGGTGGTGCCATTCAAAAAACCCGGTGATTAAGTGAAAGTTTATATGCTGTGTAAAGAATTTGTGTTCTCCCAGAAGCAGACCCCAAGATAAGGCACTGGCATCACTTTCTGTGAGGAAACCTTTAAGGAGATCATGTGTTAGTAAAGACCATAGAAGAAAGCCCCTCCTACAGACACAGAACTTCTAATTAGCTTTTAGATGTTCCGTCTTAAATATGAGGTGATAGCCACAGATCATTAGGCTCTAATAGGAATGACAGGAAACAAACAAAAAACAAAAAACTACTTGGTAGCAAGAGGGACCATTTGGGAGAAGAATTTTTTTAAAAATGCAGTTTCTATGAAATGAGGGCAGATTGCTTTAAGGAAAGATACTCGGATAACAAGGAAGAATTACTGGAAATTAAGAATATACAACCAGCATAGAAAACTCAAGAACCACCAGTCCTTTCTGAAGCCAGTGAGAAGGTTCCAGTCAGAAGATAAAATTTATAGGACATATTATGGGTTTGAGCGTATGGATTTACACAACAGAAGAATTTAGAGTAATGATGTCATAAGCGCTAAAGCTAAGTCAATAACAAAAATATCAAAAAGTTATTACAACTGAGAATCATCATAAAATAACGGTTAAATGCACAACTGGATGTGGGTGCTAGAGTCCTTGAATTCTGTTTCTAGCTGTGTGACCTTAGCCAATTTATTGAGCCTTAGTTTCTTCATCTGTAAAGTGGGCATAATAATACTAGCTCATAGTACCCTTGTGAATATTAAATTAGTATATATACAGTTATTAAAAGCTCTAAGGGGACAACTAACAATACTAATAACATTTTGAGGAAACACAGTAACCAAAATATAGTACAATAGACTGTTAACACCATCTTGTTTTAACAAAAATTATAACTATGTTAGAAACATGGAGTGTGTGTGTAAGTGTGTGTGTGTGTGTGTGTGTGTGTGTGTGTGTGAGAGAGAGAGAGAGAGAGAGACAGAGCAAAAGAGAAAATTACGAGGATGAATGTGTCGAGGTGGTAAAGGAATGTTAAATTCTCATTTAGGAAGTCAATAGATAAAGGCTAATACTGAAAAATCAGTAAGTTGTTATATAAGCATATTATTTATCAGTATGGAGGTAAACACTAATTCTGATTAGCTAAAAGAGTTATTTATTTATTTTTAATAGATCTTTATTGGAGTATAATTGCTTCACAATACCATGTTAGTTTCTGTTGTACACCAAAGTGAATCAGCCATATGCGTACACATGCTCCCATATCCCCTCCCTCTTGAGCCTCCCTCCCACCCTCCCTATCCCACCCATCCTATCCCACCCCTCTAGGTCATCGCAAAGCACTGAGCCAATCTCCCTGTGCTATGCAGCTGCTTCAGCCAATTATTTTACATTCGGTAGTGTGTCTATGTCGATGCTCCTCTCACTTCACCCCAGCTTCGCCCTCTACGGTACTGATGAACCTAGTTGCAGGGCAGGAAGAAAGAGGTAGATATAGAGAATGGACTAAAAGAGTTTTAAGTATTTGCCTCTGTAGAGAGTTAAATGGTTAGGACCTGCAGATGTTTTCGTAATCAGCCTTATCGAATTCATTGACTCTAAACTTCCTGCCTGCATTACTTTGATGGAAAGTTTAAACTTTTTTTTAACAAAATCAATATTGGTATCAATAAATGCCTAAATTCACATGTTCTCTGATATCTCGTATGCCTTTGCACACTGTGTTATTTTCACCTGTTATGCCCAATTTCTTGAACTTTTTATTTTCTGGCTTTTTTCAGCACTAAACCGGAGTCAGCTCCCATTCTGGTCTAGGAAATCATTACTGAACTACCCATGCAGATCTGATGGCTCTTTTATTTGCTTCTGACTGTACTTGGAGCCCCCCTCCCTAGTGCACTGCATTGAAATGTCAATTATGTGCCTGCCTCCATTTCTAGACTGGATGTTCATGGAAAGAGCTGTTTCTTAATTATCTCTACATTTTAGACCTCAACAGAGTAGAGCAAGTACCTAATAATTGTTTTTTAAGTCAACTTAAGTAAGTAAACCCTATGGATTGAAGTTCTCAGAGATGTATAGTCCCCAATAAAAGGTATGTCCTTAGTATTTTCTGGTTGGTTTCTTATAATGAGAAAAGAGGCCAAAACTGAGTTAAGAGCCTATATGTCATGAGTTAGTTATAGGGATTGTTTGTACTCAGCATCCCAGTATCAGGACTACCAATCATAGAATCTCCTAAAACTGGTCCACATTAAACTTTCTCCTCACCCCCACCTGCTTCTGCAACTGCACACACACACACACACACACACACACACAATCTACATGGTTACTGTGAATGTTAACATAATATGCCAAGTTGAACGGTTCAGAGATGGGAATGTAACTAATTCTGGGGCAATTGGTATTCATCCTTTGGAATTTTGGAACTGAAACTGAAGAAAGGAATTAGTCTCTAGGAGTCTCTGAAGCTACATCACATAAAATTCAGAAGTTTCCATCAGCCATGTTTTTCACTGCCTGAGTTAAAGAACTGGAGAAAGTCAACCTTCAGATAGAAAGTAAAGAACAAAGCAAATGCATAAAGGAGAAAAATCCAGAGACCTGAGGGTATTGAGTTTCTGTTTCCATTTATTCTTAAGGCTTTGCTCTTCTTACTATATTTCTTCAGACACCTTGGTGCGATTCCTTTTTGGATTTGAGTTATTTTGAATTTGGTTTCTGTGATTCACAAATACTATTTACCAACACAAAATTAATTTTGAAAAAAGAATTACACATGGAAGTTGGGGAAAACAACACAATATGAATTGGGCTAGCATTTTAGAGATTTGGAAGCTGGCTTATTAAAATAATTAATTATATGTTGAGTCTGGACAGTATTTGTATGCTATTTTCTGCTCTTTCTCTTCCATTTTCTAAAATTTCAGTAGAATATTTTTAACATATGTAACTTTGTCCAAGTTGTAATAGAAGCAGTGATGGATGGACCAGCTCTAAAATTTGAATTGAGTTGCAAAATGTGGATTGGACCTTCTTTCCCCAAGTCCATAGGGACATTGACAGTGGTGGCAACTAGTAGGAGAAAGTATGATTCATTGTGGAAAAAAATCACAAATAGTTCGGCAGCATTGGAGGCATACTGTGGTGGCCTGATGAGGAAGATGGAACAATAGGTACTTAAGGACCTGAGAACTCTGAGGGCTGTTCAAAAATGTCTTAGGGGAAATGTGAGATGAGCAAGTTTTTGACAGTCTAGTAAGTACAGGGATTATAGCTATTAAAATGTGGTTATTTTCATCTTAGGATAGTGAGAACTAGTTTGCCTCAATCCAATAAGTATTAGAAAAAAAATATTTGGAAAGTATGTAAGGCAGAGAAGATATTCAGGAAACAGTAGTTAGAAGTAATGAAGTGAGATCAGTAGTAGCCACAGCAAAAATACTGATGAAAGATAATCAGAATATTTAAGACAAAAAACTGAGAAAAGCCAGCAGACTTGTTTAGTTTTCTGTTGCCACGTAACAAATGACCACAAAGTTATCGGCATAAAACAACACTAATTTATGATTTCACAGTCTCAGTGGATCAGGAGTCTGGGTGCAGTTTAGCTGGGTCCTCTGCACAGGTGTCATAAAGGTGGAAACAAAATGCCAGCCAGGCTATGGTTCTCACTGGGAGCGTGAGGTCTTCTTCCAACCTCACTCAGATTGTTGGCAGAATTCAATTCCTTGTGGTGGTAGAACTGAGTTTGTTGTTGTGTTTGTTGATATAATGCTGCTAGCTTTCTGCTCCTAGCAGCCCCGTAGTCAGTTCACAACATGGTAGTTTGTTTCTTTTTGGAGAGAGAGAGAGAGAGAGAGAGACTATTCCATTCACCTATCATAAAATTCACTCCCTTCTACTGGAGCAAAGTAAGCAAGGGGTGGAATGATTGTTCAGAAACATTATACGGCAGAGGAATACGTGTAGAAACTTGAAGACTAAAGAAAAATGTGTTTGTGGTCGGGGTGAAGTAATAAAAAAAGAGTCCTGTTTTTGTTACGTTAAGATTGAGATGGGCATTACATAGCCACAAAGAAATGTCCAATAGATGAGTTATGACGGTGGGTAGATCACACATACAGATAGGAATGCAGATTTCAATGGTGTAGTTATCATGCTTCAAAATTTGCAAATCATCCAGGGAGAGAGTTTAGAACGAAAAGAAAGTAAGCAGCCAAAGACAGAATCTTGGGGACCTACAGTATTCAGAGGTTTCATAAAAGACAAGTCTAGAACAAAAGAGACCCAGGAGAAGCAGAGGTAGAACTAAAACCAATACGTTATGGTATTACAGAATCCCAGAGAAGACGTTGCCAAAGAAAAGAGCTGTAACTGTACAGAACAGGATGTACCTGAGAGCTGACTACTGCATTTGATAACACGCGGGCCCTGATATCTTTGAAGAAGCAATTTCAGCAGAGCAATAGGGATGGAACATGCTTGGAGGTGATTAAAGATAAAATTAGAGATGAAGATGTAGAGACAGTCTCTTTGTCTCTGTCTCTGTCTCTCTCTGAAGGATTGCAGGACAACTGAGCTTTAGCTACAGAGGGATATGGGTAATGAAGATTTGTTTTATTATTAGTTTTAATTTTCTGCAGAAGGATTGAATGTAGTTATGATATTCTGCAAAATCATTTATTAATTGGGTAAACACAGACAAGTTTTTCTAATGCTTTGTGACCAGTTTTTTCAAACATCTTGGGTTGTTGTGAGAAGTAAAAGTATTAACACATGTAACACACTTAGAAAGGTGTCTGAGACACAGGAAGAACTCAATTGTTGTTAACTATTGTTACTTTTGTTGATTACAATATCTTTGCATCTGCATCTCAGTATCTTCATATAAACTATGTCAGATATAAATTTTTATGAATTCATAAGTAAATGACTGATTGAATAATTTTTTTGCCTTAGTTCACAAAAGATTTGAGGAACCAGCCTAATCTGTATTCAAGGCTGTAGTAATTGTTGTACTGAAAATTTACTAAAAAATCATTGAATTTTAGATATAAAAGTACATATAAAACATACCTCAATAAAACTGTTAAAATCAACTTAAATGAACAAGTTACATCCCTTGCAGATGTAGCTTTAATTGTATACTTATTTTTTTTTTTTTTTGCCGTATGCGGGCCTCTCACTGCTGTGGCCTCTCCCGTTGCGGAGCACAGGCTCCGGATGCGCAGTCTCAGCGGCCATGGCTCACGGGCCCAGCCTCTCCGCGGCATGTGGGATCTTCCCACACCGGGGCACGAACCCGTGTCCCCTGCATCGGCAGGCGGACTCTCAACCACTGCGCCACCAGGGAAGCCCCTTAATTGTATACTTATTAAAGCAGGGTGAAGAGGAATCCTCTTGCCCAAAGTCCAGGAAAATAATTCTGATGAAAATGAGTTATATTCTCAATGCATTGATTTGCCTTGCATACAATTGAGTATTCATTTAAAATTTCAAAGGGACCTCATTTTAATATATATTTATGTAGACTCTTTAATGATCAGTAATTCTTACAGATTATTAATTTTTGAATTTTAACAAGTGTTTTTATGAATTTATGTATCATAAAATATTATTTTAAGATATAGTAGGATAATCTTCCCAAGATAAACCCATCCATTATTTTAAAAGAAAATCTAATGGAAAATGCTTAAAATTACATGTAGAAATTGTAATTGTAATTGGGATATTTTAAACTCAGATCTATTACCTACTATGCGACTCTGGAAAAGTTGTATAACTTAATCAGACTCCAGTTTCCTTGCACAGAAAATCAATAAAATTAGGGTAAGCTAATGACATTGATGTAAGGATAAAATAGGAAAATATAAATGATTGCCAAGCCCAGTATTATATACATAAGGCATCTTAATAAAAGTTAATTTGCCAATATACACATAGGAATAAGTATATACTAAGAGATATTTGTCTTAGTATTTCATGAGTTTGGGTATGGGTGGAAGTAACCAGAATAGGCTCCAGTTATTGAGTAAATAGTGTAGGCTAATAATTCTAACAGATTATTTATCTATCTACATTAATTCAATTAAGCTTCACAATGGCCTTATTGAAGTAAATATTATTATTCCCATTTTATTACTTCTTCAGATTATGAATTTATATTAAATGTCAGTACCAGGAAAAGAACCCAAAGCTGTCTGACTCGAGACCAAATCTGATGTCTTCCCTCAAAAATAAGGTTCTGACATGTGTATCCTGAATGTCAATGCCGAAAAGGGAAGAAGCAGCAGTACTGTGTAAAACACCCTGGAAATTGCAAAAGCCCCAAAACCATGGCCCCATGTTATTAATGCCACTCTGTTTCTGAAATCACTGACTATAAATGACATCTAAAAACAAACAATAAAAAAAACCCCACAAAACTCTCCTTTTCTGACATTATGGAAAAGACTTAAAATTGATATTATTCATGGATATCTTTTTGAATTTTATGAAATGTCCTTTTTTCCCCCTCCACTATTTCCCAGTTTTCATTATCAGCATTTTTTCAAAGATATTTATTATATGTGCCTTTTATGTTTAGTCTTGCCCCCCATTCTTCATTCCACCAGGTAATCATCATTAATACCATACAGAAGCCATTTAAAGGATGAAGGAAAAAAAGAATTTAAAAACGAATTCCAGGATATTCTCAGTGGTGCCAAGCTAGGCAGATAAAACCAGAGGAATGAATAGATTTCACAGAAACATATATAAGCATAGGAAAGATAAGAAACATCTGTTTCTAGATCAAAATGTTTAAAGATAACAGCTGTCTCAGTATCAGCAGTGTGGGACTGTTTAAAAGACACTGAGTTTGGTGCTGTATTTATACTACTTACTAGGTGTGTTATTTTGTATCAGTTACCTAGTCTTTTTGAGCGTTAGCTTCCTCACCCATAAAACAAACAGAGCAAAATGAAAAAAAAATTTCTTACACAATTATGGTGACTATGTATAACATACACATATGTAAAACCTTGGACGTGTATAGTCAGTTTTTTTTAATTGAAAATTAATTCCTTTTTTAATAAAAAGTAAAATGATTCCTGTAAGTGCTGATTTAAACAAATAACATGTGATTGTTTTCATGAAGTAATTAAAATACATTGAGATGGTGACAAAATTTAAATTGTACCATAGGTTCACAGGCTGTATCACAATAAGGTATCAATAAGCAATTGAAAAATGATAATTTGGTTCAATTGATCTATACAAAATTTGCCTATTGTGTTTAATTCACTTGGTTTGGGTTTAGAGTCTGTTTCTAGATCAGTATTAACAAACTGTCAATCAATAAAGCTAATCTATCCCTCGTCTTGGAAATAAATTGTCCCAGTCTATGCACCCAGTTCAGCTAGGCTACATTTATCCAGGTACAAAAGGTTGGGATCCTTCACTGGCTCTCCGAAGGCCAGTCCCCTAATGCCTTTTAAGGTTAAAAGCCGTCTGCAGCCTGGCCTCTGCCTGCCTATCCAGAGTGATAAGCCGAGGCTCCCCCTCCAACCACCGTCCTCAGATGCCCAGCGTCCTAATCACACTAAAGTACACTGTTGTTTCAAAATGATTCTTTCCCTTTTCCTTCCTCTCCTTGAGGATCCCAGCTCCTGGCCCAGATCCTATCTGTGGTCTCTCAAGACCAAACATAAGCAATTGCAAGGCATTGCCCAGCAGGATTCAGGGGGAAAGCTGTCCTCCCTGCACCACACTTGGTGCAGAGCCAGCCGACAGCAGTCTCTGGAGGGAGAATCAGTCAAGGATTCACCCCCTCCCCAGGCTGGCGCGCGCACACACACATACACACACACACACACACACACACACGCACAGCTATATTCCTAGCCCACCTGCTCCACTGGGAGCCATCCGAGGAGGAGAGGGAGCTCAGCTGAAGCACTTTTTAGGAACCTCCGCTAAAATCTTATTAGGGGGCCTTGACTGAAGTACTCTTTTCAGCTCTGACTCAGTACTTTTCCACTCTGACTCCTTCCGCCTCCCCCCCTCCACCCCAGCAGGTCCACAGAAAGGCTGGAACTTCTGTTCAGCCCCCTCAGCAGTGAGATGAGCACTCTCACCTGTGCTGCACGTCCTGTGATGGACCCTCACCCAGAGGCTTTCTGTGGGGAAAATGGAGCGCTAGGGAATCAGAACCACTTTTTCCTCTTGTAAAAGCAGTCACAGAAGAATAAAGGCTTGATTGTAACTTCCAGCTCAGTTCCTCGTCCTAATTGACTACCTAGATGCCCCGCAGCTCTGACTAGTTCCGTAGATGCCTGGAAAAGTCCTTTATATGCTGCGAGGCACAATAAAATGTTCTCTTACTTAGAGTCTTCTCTCCTCTGACTCATAGGAAATTGACCTACTCCCTACATTATAAATGTGTTTTTGTCCCACATATACCTCTACATGTATGATATCATTTCTCATATGGCTTTAAAATTGTATACTCGTTTGGCTTTTTTGCCTAAGAGACCATAAGGCTTTTGAAGAAACACACTGTCATAAGTCATTTTCCCATATAAACTATGACGTGTGACATATGTAAGTGAATAATACAAATGTTCAATGAGCCAATTTATCAAAATCTAGTAAATGTTTTAATATCTGCTTCTTATAAAGATGTATATGTTTTGCATTGCTTTATACAGTTTTAAAATGTTTAGACTATGACAACAATATAGTGTAACACCTAGTATTATATATTATCAGAAAATGAGATTTAAAAAAAAGAATTTCCTAAATAACTAAGGTTTGCATCATTAAATACCATTCTCTTTTATTAGTTTTAAGTATTTGTTCAGTGGATGCCATTCTAAGTTTATTGCTTAATACTTCTTTTTTAATAACTCATTGATATGTATTTAGATCATTATCAATTTATTTCACATTTACCTTCTTATATAAATATGGCAAAAAATGTTCTGTGTGTTTAAATATCTCCAGTTCTACACTGTTCATAAATACTCCAATTGCTGCTGTTTCTATAGTGGACTGATTATCCAAATTAAAATACAATATTTAGGCTATGTAGATACAAAATGAAATGGAAAAAATTTACTCATAAAAGTCATATATAAATACTACTCACAAAACATTCTCCCAAGTATTAAAGTAACATTACACTTAAATTTTGCAAAAATATATAGTCACTTAAATAACAGCATTATCTTAAACTGATAAAGGCAGTTAGTAAAACATCTATTAAGAGATACAAAACATGGCTCAAAATCCTTGGTGTGATAGGATATTCAGTGAAATTCTCACTTAACTATTAAGAGACTCTTCTACTTTTAAGATGTGGCAATGTGGGTAATAATCCAGCTTCAGAAGAATAATAGTAAGAAAACCCGTTAGTAAATAGGAAATTCTCATTGCTGTCGGAAAAAGTGGACAGGCCAGAAACTCCCTGCTGAAATTTCGGAGGAACTTGTGTCCAATCAGCTTCCTGTAAAGAGTTCCTCTGCTCACAAACAGTCCCTCTGGCTCCCTTGCTAATGAAGACCTCAGATTGGAGGAAAAAAAGGAGAAATAAATCCTTTAGCACTGTTTAAAATAAAATAAGAAAAGCTCCTTTTTTAGATACAGGGTCACACATTGGCAAGGGAATATAAATGGAAAAAACAAGGCCAACAATTTTACTTGAAACACCATCTTGTAATTTGATAGATTTACTTATTCTCCTAAGACTGTATAAGATATTGTTACCCATCAGGTCATCTTATTCTGGGCATTTAGGTCCTTCTGTAGTTCATTTTCAATTGCCTTGTATTTTTAAAATAGAGCTTATAGATTAAGGTTTTTTATTTTGGGAGATTTAAAATGAGTATAATGATATTAACAATATTCTAGTGTAGTATAAAAATGCCTAGACTCAGGCAGTTGCTTCCAAGTAGGATATAATAGATACCTGGAAACCATTGCATTCAATAACTACAAACAGACAAGCAACAAGTTAAAAAGAAAAGAAAATAATGAATTACATGATACAATTGGTTAAAATATTGAACAGCTATGGATGCCAAGAAACCTTGAGGAACTAAAATTCTAGACAGGGAAGAGCATTTTCTAGCTGAGCTGAGGTGGTTGGCCATTGTCTTCCCTGGGAACTTGGTCTTTAAGTCTGATATAGGCAGAGGATCTGGTTCCCTGACAATGGCAGAATTATTTCACTAGAGAAAATGGAAAACAATGGAACTTGCTTCATAGCTTGAGAGGCTTGTAACCTGGAGAACATAAAACTCACAGTTTGCTTTCCTCACTGTGCTTTGCCAAATGGTAGGGCCGTGCATGAATGTGGGAGCCTGGAAAGGCAGAATTAAATCTTCTATTTTTTTGATACTTGAGATAAAACTTTCCCAAGAACAAGTTGCCCCCATGCAGCACCTGCCAGATTTTTAACCTGAATAGGAAAGCAGCCTAAAGAGCTAAATTCAAAACATCTAAAGGGACAAACTTTCAAGCCAGATTAGAGAGAGACATGGCATGTCAGGAGGGAGTCATGTGAAAAAACAAAACAAAACAAAACAAAATAAAAAATCAAAAGCAGAAGAGAGAGAAAAATCCCAGAGTCTCATAGAGCAAGAAACAGTATTTTTTGGCTCCCTATGTTTCCATTAACTTTGAAAAATTTTCAGTCATTATTTATTCAAATATTCCATCAACCTCCTTTGTAGGATTCCAATTAGAGATGGTAGACAGATTTTTTTTTCCCACATGTCACTATGTCTGTTTTATTTTGTCTTTGATTTTTCTGTGTTCAAGTTTGCATCATTTATACCATTAGGAAATCAAGCTCACTATTTGTTGTTTTCTGTAGTGTCAACTCAGTCCTTAAGCCTATCCAGGGAATTTTTAATTTCAGTTACTGCATTTTTCAACTTCAAGTGTTCCATTTGGTTCCTATTTTCTGTTGCTTTGCCTATATATACTTATATGAGTATATTTATCATGTTAATGTTATTTAATATATTTATCATTATTGCACTTAAATCCTTATCTGCTAATTCCATCATCTCTTTTACTTATGAACCTACTTCTTTTGTCTGATTTTTCCCACCTGCTTTTGGGTCATAAATTCTTGCTTCTCCATGTTTCTAGCATTTAAAAAAAATTTTTTTTATTGGAGTATAGTTGATTTACAATGTTGTGTTAGTTTCAGGTATACAGCAAAGTGAATGATACAAATGAACTTACCAAACAGAAGCAGACTCACAGATCTCAAAATCAAATGTATGATTACCAAAGGGGAAACATAGGGGGAAGTGATAAATTAGGAGACTGGGATTAACATATACACACTATGATGTATAAAACCCATGTTCCTAACTTTTGATTGAATGCTTGACTTTGTGAACTTTGAGTTGTTCAGTGGTAGATTTTGTTTTCTTTCTTTAAATATTGCCATACTTTATTTTGGTCAGTAGTTAATTATTTGTAGGTAGCTTAATTATTGCTGTTTTAAATCTTTTTTAGGGCTCTTATTCTAGGGCCAGTTTAGCCCTACTACTAAGACATGGTCCTTATGGGGAATCTCCTGAATGACCAGGATGTTTAACAAGATCTCTTTATACTTGTTACTCGGAACTCAAATATTTTTCAGCAGTGCAAGGTCTGAGAATTGTTCAGCTTAGAGCTCACTACTAGCTCCTTGCCTGGCCTTGCGGAGTTTCACCTTTTGCATAGCAGTTTAGTATTCAACAGTAGCATCAACGGACTTGCATGGCGTATCTGGGGTTATTTTCTGTAGAGTTCCACCGTCTCTTTTATTCTACTCCACAAAGTTGTCACCTCATTCTCCTTAAACTCCAGCCTCTTTCTCCTGAACTCAGGGAGATGGCTATATTCAGCTTGTGTTCCTCATCCCATGCTTCATTCCAGAAGTGCACATTATGGGGCTCATTGCCTTTATTTCCCTGCTCTTTGGATCTGTACTCTTTACTGCCTGTTGATAAAGTCTGAAAATTATTGCCTCATATACTATGTCCATCTTATATCTGTTTATAGTGTAAGTGCAAACTCAGTGGACAGTAATGCCAGAAGAAGAATTCTGATTTAAAAAAAAAATGTCCATCGTCATCTTTCTTAAAAAATAGTTGTGGTTCATTTATTCTTTGTAAATAAAAAAAAATTTTTTTTCTGGTTTTGATGCCTAGAATTTGTATTTAAATTGCTGAAATGTGTTAGCTTTTTGTACTCTAAGTCCATTTGTGCTCCATAAGTTTCTTAATTTAACAGGAGTAATTTTTTTAAGTTGATACTGTGTGCTACCAAAATTCATTCCCGTTATATCAATACAAAAGTAAATATGTATGCTTTTTAACTGAGTTCAAAGTAACATTTACAATAAAGTCAACTATCTGCTTTGGAAGACTACAATTCTGAAAGTGTTAATTTGATTCCTTGAGCCATTCGAAAAGAAAATCAAGCCATTATCAGAATTAACGTAATTATTTAATTTGCAGTATCCAATGACACTATATCAGTTAACTCCATATAAAGTCTCTCTTCTGCTAATGTAGCCAAAAAATGACATTTAAAAAAAAATTATATGTGGGACAACTTGGAATCCAAAATGAATAAAATTGTTGAGAAATGCATTCATTTGATTTAATCATGTTTCATAGAATAAAATGTAAATGCACTTCTGAAACTCTACCTGTTAAATTGTCATTTTCTATGACATCTTGTTAAGTATCTACTAATTTTGAAGTACATGCTGACATTGTTTCAGCAGGGTTGTCTGATGATGGTTTTCATATCATTGGTAATATCGCTATAACTCCACGGTCAAAAGTAATTCAATGAACATTTTGTGCAAGCTATAGATTCATTATCTGCTTTCTTGAAGAACAAAAATTTAATTCTTATGTTTTTATTAAACATTTACTTTTTGATCATTGCTGCTGGAAGACTTTGCAAAAATACATAGGCAATTAATGTATAAAAATACATTGATAAACAAGGTAAATCAATAAGTACATATTTTCACTGTACATTACATGAGCTACAGACTACACTGTAGGTCTCTGACTGTACTTCTCAGCCTCTGTTTGCTGCACATGTTTCTTATATTCTTAATCTGGAATTTTCCACATTTTTCACTGACCACACTGACATTTTGAAAGCTTAGTTTTGCTTGAAGCCTAAGGCATCAGCTATGGCAAAGTTGGCTGGTACATTTAATATGTGGCAGGCAGTAGTACTGAATACTTTTGCTATTAATATACAAGACTAGAAAGAGTTTGCTGTCCATAATCATTAGTCTCTGAATATGCTTGTACTATTTTTTTTTTTACACGAAAGCCCATTTGCTGTCTAGAAGGGAAGGTATAGGTTAGGTTGCATATGAAAGTTTCATGGAAAGAGAGTTGAATTACTATGATTATTTTTCATATTAATCTGTGTTACTAAGAGTAAGCCCTACTTAATGAAAATGGGTCTCATGAATGAATCAATGGCAGAAGCCACAAGTACAAATGGAAGTTCTCCAAATCCACCTGAATTTACTTTAATGAAACTTTTAATTATAATATTTTATATTAAAATTAAAATATGGAATAACTTATAACAGACAGAATGCTGGTCCAAGAGGACTATACCAGACCTTTCCTAGGCAAAGAAGACATATAGCCTCCCTGTCTTAGAAGAGTCCCCCACCCCCACTGTGTCTTAGTTTATTGTTTGAATTATTTTACTGATTTCTGCTATTTAAGTTTTGTATACATTCTCCATTAGACAATGAAAGCAGAGACTCTGTCCATTATTTTTGATGTGTCAGCAACAACTGACCGTATATGCTTAGATCACCGTAAATTTATTGAATGAGGGGAAAATACAACAAAACTTAGTCTCAAACTTTAAGAGAACTATATAAGTTCTGGAAAATATTTTGATTAGCAGTATTGACTGTAGAGTTCAATTTGCATTTCATATAAATATTGAAAAACGTAAATGCAAAGTAAATACTTTTAGAAGAGTTTTTTGTGTATATAGAATTGTTTCAGGTGAAATGGAGGAAAATAATGACAAAATGTACACAGTCCTTGATATTGTGATTCTATGTGTGAAATGGAATTTGACAAATATCACGTACATATGTTAGTGCCAGGTAGGAAAAGAAAAGATTCACTGTGGATTAAAGACACTAGAGAGATGTTCACTGAAGGAGGCTTGGGCTGGAATTTAAGAGAGAAGACTCTTTTTTTTTTTTTTGCGGTACACGGGCCTCTCACTGTTGTGGCCTCTCCCGCTGCGGAGCACAGGCTCCGGACGCGCAGGCTCAGCGGCCATGGCTCACAGGCCCAGCTGCTTCGCGGCATGTGGGGTCCTCCCAGACCAGGGCACGAACCTGTGTCCCCTGCATCGGCAGGCGGACTCTCAACCACTGCGCCACCAGGGAAGCCCCGAGAGAAGACTCTTAATAGAAAGATATTCTCTGTACCAGAGGAAGATCATGTGCAAAATGTTGAGATGGGGCTGTGCCTGGCATGTGTAGGAGGTGTTGACAGAACAGTTAAGCTGCGGAAAAGCTTTTGTATAAAAGAGCAGTTGGTGGAAAGTAACTAGAGTCAGGTTGTAAAAGTTCTTGAAGGGCAAGTTTACAAGTCTAGACTCCAACTTGTTGAAAGCCATGGAAATCATATGAAGAAAGAATAAAAATTCTAAAAGCAGTTTCAGAACAAATTTGAGGGAACAGTTATTAAATTTGAGCTGGATGAGGGATTCTTTCAATTGCAAGTGTCAGAAAACCAGGCTCAAACTGGCTTAAAGAGTAAGTGGATTTATTAGGTTATTGCAAATGGAAAATCTAAAGATGGCTATCTTCGGGCATGGTTCAATAAAGGAATTAACTCCAGTTCTCTAATATTCTACTTCCTATTATGTTGGCTTGACTTTTAATTGTATGGCTCCATTCAGGTTACAACACAGCTACCATTAACAACTGGAGCTTAAGGTTTCTTGTCATTTCTAAACCATGTTATGTCCTAAAAGTAAACCTGAGTACCTTGGGAAGGAACTAGAAATAGTGAATATCCATCCAACTATTCTATAAGCAGTGGGAAGCAGGATAAATTACGATTATTTTTCTATATGGTCTTATTGTGCTAGTGATTACAGGCTAGCAGTTATATATTTATGTAAGTTATTAAAATTCATCAGAATAAACATACACATAGCAAACTTTCAGTTTTGGAACTATATAATTTTATTATAAAGATAAGTAAAGAAAAAATTAATCTTAATAGTTTCTGTGCCTTTATGCATATGAAAAAATTAGCAATTTTCTGACCATGACACAAATTATAATTAAATTGCAGTAAAATAAAACAAATGAAATATATGGCATATTCACTAAAACACTAAAATATGACTTTCCCATATGACCAAGAATACACTAGCAAGGAATTTCTTTTAATTCCCTGAGCTAGTCTTTTAAAACTTCTTTCCTCATCTGCTTCATGTTTAAATATAAACTCAGTTAAAAGATGGAATGGGGGGGCTTCCCTGGTGGCGCTGTGGTTGAGAGTCCGCCTGCTAACGTAGGGTACACGGGTTCGTGTCCCGGTCCGGGAAGATCCCACATGACGTGGAGTGGCCCGTGAGCCACGGCTGCTGAGCCAGCACGTCCGGAGCCTGTGCTCCGCAACGGGAGAGGCCACAACAGTGAGAGGCCCACGTACCGCAAAAAAAAAAAAAAAAAGATGGAATGGGAAGAAAATGGGTGAATTAGTATACAGTATATGACAGACATGCTTACGTATGACCTCATTTAAGTCAATAACAGCCTTATGAGTTACCACGAAAAAGGTAACGATGGCAAAGAGAGAGGATACCTAATTTGCCACAGTTCACGCAAATTATCAAGTGGCAGAGCGAGGGGATTACACCAAATAGGCTATCCGAGAAGGCAGTTCCTGCCCTTGTTTTTTGCTTTAATTTACTAACTTCTTAGTATTTTCAGTGGATGCACTCGAAGTCAGTCTAGTTAATTTCCTAATGTGGGATGCCTCGGCAGTCGCCTTTTGGATCTACTTCTTGGTACTTGGTACCAACTGGTATGTCTTCCAGTAAGTAGAGCTGACACTTATCTCTTGCCTCCTCTTCACAGCAGTATGGCCAAATCTCTGTTACTGGTGAAGAAGTCAGTCGAGATCTGTATTTTACAGGGACAGGTTTGATCTTGCATGCGGTTAACAAAACAGTGTTAGAATTGTTGTTTCTAGGTATTGGTATTTCTATGCCTTTCACCGCCACTCTTTTAATGGGTCCCAGAATTCAACTGACTTCCTTGCTCCACAATCAGAAAGATGTAAATGCCAACATTTGCTAAGATTAATAAGAGCCTGGTTTACATTCACAACAAAAATTAAATGACTGATACATAGTTTCCTGAAAGCACATTTAGACAGGCTACATAGGTCAGAACGTGATAGTAAATTGAGGAGAACAAGGGGAAGGCTAAAGTTTACTAATAGGTTGGAAATCCTCAGAGGAGAAAAAACTAATAGGTTGGAAATCCTCAGAGGAAAAAATATTCCCTTTTGCCTCTGAATATCTCTTATGTGGGAACGCAAGGGGGAAGAAATGCCAGTTATCTATCTGGCTCTAACTATCAAAGTCATACTATAGGAATTATTTTCTAAATCTGGGGTTTTGTCTTCCTTTCTGTTATGCCTATATTGCTTAGAACTACAAAATCTGTCTTTTACATCTCTAAAAAGAAAAAAAAACTTGCATAGAGTGTGATATCACAATAATTATGTCTTGAAATTACTGGCTGTGGCATGTTTAAAGAAATTATAAAAGGTTTAACAAATTTTTTTTCACTTAAACTCTTCTTCTGAGGAATGTGGAGGTATGTGTGTGTCCCACCTCTATTTCACTTTGTGTTTCTCTAGAGAGAATGTACAACCCATCGTTGTTTTGTTTCCAGTTGCGAAGAAGAAACACAAAAAGTTTCTCTGACTAACAAGGTCACCTAATCATCCCTAGCAATCAAGGGATTTGTAAATGTCACTGTACTTGTTCACATATTTCCAGCTGTTAAGACAAGTATGACGAGTTGGCCTGAGTGCTAAATTTTTCTTTTCTCTGACCTCTAAACTCTAAGTGTTTGAAGACCATCAGGGAACTGAAAGCTGGAATTTCCCGCAGGGAAGTTGTCTAATCAAACCCATTCAATATGTTTATATCTATGTTAGTTGAACCACTTGCTATGTTACCTTTAAATCCCATCTCTGTTAAAGTGCTTTCTTTGCCTTTTTAGTTGGTTAAATTCTTGGGTAGGAAACTGCAGCCTCTATTTTCTAATTAAATGACACAATTCAATTTTCTTCAGCAAATACATATTAAATTCAACAATATCTATATATACGTTGGCCTAAGATATGTACTCATGCAGGTATATTGAGGCATCCTTTTCTGGGTTAATCAGGTTTCTATTGTCATAAGAATCTAACGAGCCTCTTGGAAGATACCATACTGACTACTCCAGTCTGAGAGCCTGTGTCCAAGCTGACAATCAGGTAGCTTGCATACAATAGAAACTCTAGGGGAGAACACAGAAAGTAAGCAGAAGCTGGAAGGAAATAAATATTTGTAAGAATAGAAAAGCACTGGGTGATTTTATAGATTTAATGGCCTTTAGCCTGAGAACAAGCCAAATTCAGCACCACATGAAACGGCTAGAATTGGAAAGAAAACATGTTTCTGGCATGAAGAAACAGTACAGAGTTTAAGGCAACCATAGCTGGAGGAAAGTAAGAGGGCACTTAGTAAAGGAGAGATCCAGTGAAGAGAGCCTAGATTCTGTGTATATATACTGCCCACATCTCTGGCTGGCCCCTGCATGGTACAGATTCCAAGAATTGCAGTGAAAGTTGAACTTCTCCCCAAGAAACAGAATTGACAGCTTGAGTTCATCCAAGTTAACTGACTACTAAAACAAACAAAATTAATACTCTTTAGAGGAATATGACATAATCTGGATCTTCAAAACAAAACATTCACAGTCCAGAAGGTAGAGTTCAAAATTATCCAACATATTAAAAAAAACAGAAACAAAAGGAAAACATGAACTATTCTTGAGTGAAAATAAATGGAGTGTTGGTGACTTGGTGACTGTTTGAGGCTTAAAATGGTATTTAAAGTCTCAATATTCTACAGGGATGAGAAGGCCAAGAAAGTTGCTCCGACACCAAGACAGACATATTCTCCAATAGCCACTACTTATGTGACCAAGGAGAATAATGAGAAGGAAAAACCTCACAAAGATACAGCATTTTGTGCCTGACAGAGGGACAGGCTAGGAAAATGGAATGCTCACCATTGTGGGGCATCAGGCAGGCTGCTTTTATTCAGAAAGAAAAATTAGTTAAATATGTAGCAACCCAAAAGGTGGAAAGTGAGTTGCCAAATATTTCCAGCTCTGAGTTCTGGAGGCATGAATAGAATTTCACCTCCTGGAATTTATTGTGTTTGCATGGGACCAAACGTTTAATTAGTAAATGATTAGTATGCAAATTAATAACAAATTACTTATGGGACATGTTCATTATCTGTGCCAATAATAGGTCAGAGTATTTTAGTGCAATGTAAGATCATTCATCCATATTTTTACTTTTTTCTCTAGCAAAGCAAGTGTTAACATTCAAAATGGCGGTTGCTGCTCTATTAGATTTCTAAATAATTCCAGGGAGCATTATGGATAAGAATTTATAGTGAGAAATGAGTCTTTGTTATTTAAAATGTAAAGTATGTATCAAATATCAAGTATTAAGTTTCTGACATTGCTGGCTTACTGTAGTGAAGCATAGCATAGGCTGACCGTTAAGTAGACTTAGCCAGCTGTTTCTGTTTTCCCTGTTGGCTATGATGAGTCATCCCTGAGGTCTCTGTTGCTTGTGATGTCTTTGATCTCCCAGACACGTTTTGCTGAAACTTTGAACACCTAGCTGTTCTGCTTCATCTGTTGCTGGTAACCCACCCTATCTCTTTCATGGCCAGCTATTAGAAATGTCTACACTGAGTCTTATTATAAATTCAAAGGTTCTACTGTTTCAAAGGTTTTCTCTTAATCTCCCTCTGATGAAATTTCTTTATCTGTAACTAAGGATAATAAAAGTTTACTCTCTAGAGAGTGGTTAGAGGGATTAAAAAGTAGATACTAAGGATTTAGATATGCCTGGAGATGTTACCATAATAATCATTTTATCACATGACTTCCAGCATTATCCTTATCTCTGCAGTCTGATGGCACATGTGGAAAAGCTAAAGAAGATTTTCTGTACTGTGTTGGGAACTACTGGATCACCTAGGCATTATTTCCTACGCATTTCAAACAGATATTGTGATTATTCCACCCTATTTAACCAAATTTGCATTCTCTCTAGGTCTTACATTATAAACAAGACACAAACCTTATCTGTTGAAGGATATTTCCAAATTCATCTGTGAATTTTCATGCATGTTTGGCCATCTCTCTTTGGATTTAACTAACTGAATCAAAGCAGGAAATAGTAATCCTTATAGAGACTGTCTAAATTCTTGTCAAAATCGCTTTGACTCTCACTCTGCCAGCAAACCTGGAAGTTAAACGCTTTTTTTCCTTTTAGTGAGAAAATTATATTTCATCTTATAAGGGATTCTTCACAACTTTATGGTTTGAGAATCATACAGTCTGAGACTTTCTGACTTTTATCTCAACATGCACGCTCTGCTTTTTGAATTAAAAATAAACACACGAAATAAAAATAGGATATAAAAAGCACTACCATTTCTGCCAAGGGCTTAAAATAGACATTGAAATTCAAAACTGAAATAATTTCTTTATCAGAATGGATCAACCTTTTCCTGGGGCAATAAATGCACTGGTTTAATGTGTGAGAGACAATGGAAAAGGAAGGAAAAATATGAAAAAGTAAAACTTTGAAAATTTCAGATTATATCTGGCAATAGTAAGACAGGTATTTTTTGACTAGGGAAAATTTTTAATGATCTATATCAACAAACTAAATTTGGCATTGCTAATTGGGAAAACTGCATGCTGACACAAGTATCTGTCTACTACTCTTTGTTTCCAATGCATGGTGGGTCTATAACTTCAGCTCCATACATGCAAGCTACAGGCTAAAGCATTTTTTTTTTTTTTTTTTGCGGTACGTGGGCCCCTCACCACCGTGGTCGCTCCCGTTGCGGAGCACAGGCTCCAGACGCGCAGGCTCAGCGGCCATGGCTCATGGGCCCAGCCGCTCCGCAGCATGTGGGATCCTCCCGGATTGGGGCACGAACCGGTGTCCCCTGCATCAGCAGGCGGACTCCCAACCACTGTGCCACCAGGGAAGCCCAGGGTAAAGCATTTTTGACCACTCATGGAGTTCCTTTCCCGTGCTCCACCTCTTTCCTGAAAGAGAAAGGAAATCTAGTCCTAAAGCTTCAGTGGTTCTTGCTTCAATTTTCCTTATTTGTCAAATGACTGATTATACCCTATTTGACCATGGCCAACAATATACCTCACCTCTGTATTGTCTTCCTACACAGATGAATGATTATTCCTTTTCTAGTTATTACCTCTACTCTACATATTATTAAAGTTATGTATCTTAAATCTTGTAACTCAGTAAATAGGTATTTATGGAGCTCCTGGATTTTGCTTCCTTGAATGCTGAGACAATGCTGTGTATGTTGGCAGCCCAGAAAGTACCCAAATCCCTACAATGACATTAAAGATGCTCAAAAATATTTGTCATCAGAATATTCCAAGCAAGTCTAGTGAAAGCATTTAGGATACATTATATACTCACAGAAAGCTATCACTGAGAAGACGTTCTCCTTTTATTTATTTATTTATTTTTCTTAGCAGTATAATATGGATATATATTCAAAAATGAACCCAAAATGTTCATACTTTTGTGATTATCCTTTTGATAACTTACAATCCTCAAATTATGGGTTTTCAAATGTCTGGATTCTTTTCTATATAAATGGAAGATTTCCATAGATAACTCCTGTTGCAGCTAATGACAGCCATACAAATTAATCCAAAAACTGCTTCTGTTGGCACATCTATTATAAGCCTGCATTTCTGATGATAATTCACCTAAATTTTTGTCCCATAATTGGAAATATGATGATGAAATGGCTTTGACAATATAACTACAAATTTCTCCCTCCAATAGCTCTGTATGGTTTTAAGATAATAAGCGAGAAGCAAGGGAACAAACTAGGATGCCAATGTTTCAGTGGCTTTTTCTTTCATAAAAATGAATTGGGTGTGCTTCAATGTACATTAAAATAATAGACAAGCTGTAATTTGCATACATTCAAAAATGGTGACAGAACTTCTAAAAATGTGAAATTACATGAGAGTTAAAAACAATCCTGTGAATGATGATAACTGGAAAGAAGTTTTGGGGGCAGCATATCTATGGTTCGCAGCATCCATTCAACCATTCAACCAAGATGGGAAATTCAGAACGGCTATGGAACAACTACAAGTTGATGAAAGAAGCGTGTGGTTTTTCTGCTAATAAAGTAAGTGTTGCTTATAGGAAGGAATGATCTAGTTCTTTCTTTTGATGTAGATATTCCGGAAGAGGGGGGGCATTCCTTTTGATTGGCCTGGTAACAAGAACTCTTGCCCAGCAGGCCATGCTTGTGGTTCAGAATCCCTGACTCCGGTAACATATTTTTGTGTTTCCCCATCTGAATAGAGAACGTGTCTTTATACAGAATATAGTTTATTTAAAGATCACTATGAACCCTGCATTGCCACAAACAGTGAATTAATTCTCCCTAACATCTGCTTCTTTGCATCACTGTTTCACAATTCCAGGCTGGGACAAATGAGTCTGAGTGGACTGTCTGGCCCTATGCTTATTCCCCACTGAAGGGGTCACCAGAAAACCAAGAGCAAGGCATTTCATCTTCTATAGGAGGGAGGAAGGAGCCACTGCTACCAAAGTTCATAATACAGAAAATTCTCCATACGTTGGAAGGAGTTCAGATGCTCGGCAGCCGCCTTCCTACCTGTGACAAATGGCAAGTATCGAGGTTGCGAAAATAAGCTCTGAAATTAATCAAACTTGGGTTCAAATCCCAGCTCTGGTGCCACTTAAGTGTGTTTTTTGAGGAAAATGATGTGTCCTCTCTGAACTTCAGTTCTTCAGTTAGGAAAATAGGGAACACATCTTCCCTAACTTAGGAAAGTATTGTTTAAATTAAAAGAATGTAAGTAAAGACAATAACACAGTATCTGACATACAGTAGATAGTCAGTAAATATTAGTGATAATTGCTACAATGACACATGGGTTCTACTTTATTCTTAAGCTTTGGGTGGGGGTGACATTGGTGATTGTGATAAAAGTAACAGAGCTCCTGATGGCCAACAGGCTGAAAGCTCTCCTAATCATTTGGGGAAATTTCTCCTTAAACTAGGTCACCTCTGCAAGAATCATATTCAAATGAAACAAAAAGGCTACTCTGCAAAAGGAGGGTGAAAAATGCCTTAAAGTTAAGAATCATTTTATCACTTAACCAAAGTACAAGTAGCAGCGTTTGAACTGAGAGTAAAACCAAAGTCCTTGTCTTTGGCATGGTTTGCTTTATACTTTAGACAACATATTAATTGACTGATTTCTAAAAGAATTAGAAGGAAAAGGAAATATGAAAATGTTATTAAGTCACACTGTGAGTGTAGTGGTACATTTTCTAAATCCAAAATGGGTTTGATTTTTAATTGAGGATTTATTTTATACTTATATAAAATTATAATTTATATATATTATATATATATTATATATATATAATATATATATAATTTATATATTATATATATTTATATATATATAATTTTATACTAATTTGCAAATTATTAGAAATTATTAAAATTTAAGTTATCCACAATTTGATATTTATGAAATGCATTTTATTACAAAGAAATATTTTCTTAAATTGTCACTGTTTTAAAGAACTGGGTCTGATGTGTATATTTATCATAGCTAAACTAATAGAACTGTGATGAATAACACTCAACGTGTAGCTGCTAAGACGTTCTCAATAGGGACTGCCATCTAACTTGCATTGGAAGGCCAAGACATTATGAAACATAAATGAAACATAAATGAAACAAGACATAAATGAAACACACTCTCTTAAACATATTTTCGGCTATTTTTAGTATCTGTGCTACATACAATGCACTTCAGCACTGTGTTATTTAGACATTTCTTAGCCTCTCATGGACTTAGTTTGATCACCTGCAAAAAAATGAAGTAAGATTTATGCCTCCTATGCTTGTACAAATTAAGGTAATTATCCTACATGAACCATTTATTCCCTCTCTAGCCTCTTGCTTGGAAAAATAGTATGTGCTCAATAAAAGGTATCGGTCATTTCTAAATTCTTAAATTTTATGAATTTGATGATAACAGATCCTTCATTCACTCTCTGATATCGCACCGATTCTTCGAACTGTTGATAACAATGACATTTATTAAAATTTAGGCAACTTTATTAAGCCAAGGTATAGAGTGGATATCTTTGCCCTTAACGTCTTAGATTGTAAAAGTCTTAAATTTTCCATACTATTTTAACAATTTTAAACATTAAGAAGAAGAAACACTTTTACCTGCATGAAAGAATAATGGAAAAATGTATGTTGTGTATACATACAAATATTTATCTAAAACACTTACGTATGGATATTTGTTTTTATGTGTGTCTCTATGTATGAAATATGCTTCTTGTATATGTATCTTTAAGTGTGTGTATATATATATGAAACATACTACAGAAACTTGCACAAATAATAGGCATGTAGCTTGATAAATTTTCACAAAGTGAATATAGCTTGCAAAAATCACCCAGATCAAGAAACAGAACCCCACCAGCAATGCACAAGCCCCCTTAAAACTCCTTAATGTTCAAGGGTAACTGCAATCCTAGCTTCTAAGATATTGATAGATTAATTTTAGTTTTTCTCAGTAGTTTTCTTTTTTCTTTCCAGTCCGTGAAGCTTCAGAGTTTATATATAACCATGTTGGGGTAGGGGACTGAACACTCAAGGCCCCTCCACTCTCCAGCTGTGTCTCTCCAGTCCTTTATGATCACAATAGCTCTGCTGGTTTCTTGATCCCCAGCAGTTCTTCTTGGGTGTGTAGTTTCCAGCCCTGTACCCAGAATCAGCAAATGCCTTCTGATAAATGCTGCTGCAGAAAGCTGTGTGACCTTCCCACCCTTCTCCCCTCCATGCATCATTCCCCCTCTCTTCTAACTGTTTCTTCAGCAGGTCTCTTATGCCATCAACAGGTGAGGAAATGGGTTTCATCTAGCTTTTTTAGTTGTTCTTGATGGGATCATTGTTCCCTTACAAGATATTCTACCTTACTTAGAAACAGAAAACAAGAATATAATATATGAAATATAATTTTGAGACCTACATTCTATATCATGGTATGAACATTTATTTATGGTTGTGGTCAGAACCAACAATAATAATGAAGATAAAACTAATTTAAAGAGTGAGTGAGACTTCCTTGGTGGCGCAGTGGTTAAGACTCCACCCTCCCAATGCAGGGGGCCTGGGTTCGACCTGGTCAGGGAACTAGATCCCACATGCATGCCGCAACTAAGAGTTCACATGCCACAACTAAGGAGCTCTCGAGCCGCAACTAAGGAGCCCGCCTGCCACAACTGAGACCCAGCGCAACCAAATATATAAATAAATAAAGTTTTTTTAAAAAAAAGAGTGATTAACTCAGACTTGTTTGAAATAATTAACTGAAATATTAAGATAGGCAAAAAAAGGCTGTTAAATAAAATGTTAATTGTGCTTGATTCTTGATCAGAGACAAAATAAAATTCTCTTTATTCCATAAATAGTAAAATATAAATCTATCGTATTAATAAATGTTAATAAATGTTTCTGCTCAGGTGTTTCTCTCTGGGGTTATGGCAGCACTCCCTGAAATTATGGCAGCCAGCAGCCATATTTTAGTTCACAGGCTTATACCAGAGCCTTGGCAGAATCATATTTAGCTTTAGCATTCAAAACTTTAAAACTGAGATCTACTTCACACCTGTTAGAATGGCTATTTTCAAAAATATAAGAAATAACTAGTGTTAGTAAGGATATGGAGAAAAGGAAATCCTTGTGCACTGTTGATGGGAAGGTAAATTGGTGCAGTCACTATGGAAAACAGTATGGAGGTTCCTCAAAAAAATTAAAAAGAAGACTATCATATATATAACCCAGCAATTCTACTTCTGGGTATTACCTGAAGAAAATGAAAACAGTAGCTCAAAAACATATGTGCACCCTCATGTTCACTGCAACAATATTTATAACAGTCAAGATAAGGAAACAGTTTAAATGTCCATCAGTGGATGAATGGATAAATAAATTCATACAAAGAGAATGAAATCTTGCCATTTGTTACAGCATAGGTGGACATTGAGGGCATTATGCTAAGTGAAATAAGTCAGACAGAAGAAAGATAAGTGTCATATGATCTTGATTATATATGGAATCAAAGAAAAAAAAGCTCACAGATACAGAGAACCAATTGATGGTTGCCAGAGGGAGGGTGAGTAGTGGGCGCAATGGGTGAAGGGGTTAAAAAAGATACAAGCTTCTGGTTATAAAATTAATAAGTCAAGAGATATAATGCACAGCATGACAATTATAATTAATAATACTGTATTTGAAAGTTGCTAAGAGAATAGAGCTTAAAAGTTCCCAGATCACAAGAAGAAAAAAAATTCTGTAACTATGAAGGATGTTAACTAGACTTATTGTGGTGATCATTTTGCAATACATACAAATATCAAATTATTTTGCTGTACACCAGAAACTAATATAATGGTGTATGTCAATTATACCTCAATAAAATTTTAAAAAATTAAAATGTGATAATTAAAGGCAGGAAAGAAAAAAATTCTTGAATAGACCAACATTCTAGGATGCTATATCAGAACCTGTTACTTTTTAGATAGAGTTATAAAGATTAGACTGTGTTCTAGAATAGAAAAGAACATTTATGATATGCTGGTTATGTGTTTAATGTTTCTCAGTTTCATTTACATCCCTTCTACTTGTGATGTAACAATTGGTCTAGGCCCTTTAAATATTTTTTCTTGCAAGTTGGCTGGCTCTTGAGCTTTGTCAATAGAGAGCACTGGAGAGACATCGCAGGAGGGAAGGGTTTAGCTTACTGTTCTGGTGTGAACGTTCTGTGGGCTCCTCAAGTGTGCATGCTCCAGTGACTGGCTCCTGCAATGTGAGCAGCTTCTCCAGCATTCCGCTGCTGCAGCACATGGCTTCTACAGTGCCTTGCGCCTGCGTGGACAGCTCCTCCAGTGCCAGGCTCTGGGAATGCGTGCTGTTTCTCCAGTGGTCAGCCCCTGCAATGCATAGTGACCAACGGCACCTGTGGTCAGAAGATTTTGCCAGAAACCCAGTGACCAACCATACTGATTTACTGAGGACTGAGGGGATCCCTGGAATATGGGACTTTCTGGTTTATAATTGGAGCAATCTCAAATAAACCATAACAAGATTGGTCACCTTAATGGGCAACTGCTCTGTCCTGGGTGGTTTAGCAGCCTCTGGGGAGTCACCTCCCCATGAAGCTTTCTCTGAAACCATAGAAGGCATGCTCAAGTTCACCCAGCATGGCAGTTTGGTGACTTCTCTGACCCCCAGGGGACAACAGCTGTGACCTCCAGCAAGGCTTGGATCTCAGACTTGGGTGTTAGGGGTACACTCAGCCCAAGGCCTAGTGGTTGCTTCTTATCCACTATTCCTATATTGTTTAGAGTTCTCTTTACTTACTATGAGCCAATACCTTGTTACTCCTATTTCCTGTTATAGTTAATAATTTTTTATGTGAAATCTTCCCCATTCAAATTTCTGTGCTGATTCTGTTTCCTGTTCGTACCCTGACTGATATGTACAATATATTTATTTTTTAACTAGCACTTAGAACATCTTCTGTCACACAGGAGGTGCCAAATACATATATGTTAACATATTAACATATATAGGTATATATATATTATATTGATATATACGTTGGTATGAAAACTTTATCAATACCCCTCTCACAGAATTGAGCAACTGAAATCTATTAAAAAAAGCTTTTTGTGGAAAGCTAGAACTTTTTCTTATCCCATGATATTAAACTGGACAGAACAATATAAAAGCTGAAGAATTACACATTTTTTCTTATCTTGTTTCATTCCAGAAGTACCATGGCAATAAAATTTTAGTCAAAGTCTGGAATAGTAAAATGGCCTGCCTGGATATATTGGGGAATAAAGGCTTTTAAAATCTACAGTTAATAATATTTTGGGGGAGAAAATGAAGAATAATTCTCCCTATTATTAGAATTTATGGACTTCTTAGAGTAGCCCAGGATCACAGGGCCTGAAAAGGGACTGCAATATTCAAAGTGGAAGGGTTAGGACTTGGATCATCATCAGAGTGATGGCTAATTACAACATCACAGCATGGGAAGCATCACCCTAATAGACAAAGTCTCAGGATTAGAACATTATAACAAAAACAGGTCATACCTATTAAGGAAATTTAATGTTTCCTTTGAATTACTTGCCACATAGAGGCTTCAGTGATTCTTTTAACACTCATAATTGAGCTTGCATTTCTTAACAAGGACAGCTACATTGATTTTTTCCCCAGCATTAATGATAGGTGGTTCCCTATTGTTTGAGATTTTGCAAAGTCCTGTTGCTTATTTGGGGAAACAGTCTTGACTTATTATTACCACAATCATGTTCCCTCTTCCTGTTTTTGAGACTATGACTCTTTTTACATCGTGTATTTCCCATTTCACAGAGATTACTGTCTTTTGTTGCCCAATGTCTTGAAAACCATTGTTCCAGAAGTTTGGTCGTTTTTCCTTGTAACAGATGAGAAGGTAAATCTGGTCCCTCTCCTTTGATCTTATTTGGAGGCTACTCACTCAAGATTGTTTTTACTATTATTATATTATTAGGGGAACTGAACTAGGGCCGTAATTTTAAATACTTTTTAATTGATAGAAACCTGAGACCCTTAGCTTAAGGCACCCTCACACAGAAATGGAACAAGGCAACCTAATGCACATGAATAATGATCCAGAGTACAAGTCAGTTACAAGGTTTAGTTAGTGAAACTTTTTCAAGCAAATTTAAAGTAACTGTGCTTGAAGCTGATGCTAGACATACATATAGGCAAAACTGCACCAAAGCCTCCAGAGTCCACTTCAAGAGGGTCCCACATTCCCTACCGGGGAGCTGAAAAAGTGAGTTCAGGATCCAGCCTCACCTGAGCCTTGAGACTTGTGAAGCTAAGAATCGTGTATTTTCAGAAGTTCCTTGTTTGGTGTGATTCAGACATTCTTGTCCTATTTTAGAAATCAAAGAAAGGGTGGGGTGGGGGGGGAAGAAACCCCCTGCTTTTCTTCCTGTGTTTTTTATTGGTCAAGATTAGTTTGGACAGTGCTATGTTGATATCAGTTGTTGTGACAGGCAGTTTTGAGATAAGACTGAAGAGGTAGAAAACAGCAAGATCTTCAGTGAGTTAAAAGACTTAACAAAAAAGTTTTGCTTTATAACTTAGGTATTAAGGACTCATTGATACCATCTGAGGAGAGGAACTGGAGCTTCTGACCTGTGTTTCCAAAGATAAATGTGCCAACAATCTAAGTTTATCACTTTCCCAAGAACAAACTAGATGTCTTAAAGTTACTTTTCTTCTGAGAAAGGAATAACTTGATCCTAAGTCTGAGCAAACCAAAACTTGAAAAGACAGCTATTTGATAAATACTTCTGCTAATGGGTTTAGCATTTCTTTTTTCATGTTAAAGACATGCATTTTTAGAAATGTCACACATGGTGTAGGCTACATATTAAAAGTGAATTTTCTCTTTGGGGCACTGAACATTTCCCAAGTTCAGAGCTGTAGTAAAGTGTTTGATTTGCAAGGTTCTCAAATGCACTGATACCTTGTGGCAAAGTTTCAAGTGGCAGAAAGTATAAGAGAAGCATAAAGAATAATGATATATTTTTGAGAATTCAATGTGATTTTCTAGTTTCACTGTCAAAAACTGAGTGGGTAGAAGGTTATTGTTTGTAAATAAGTACTGAGAAATGCATGATAAACACTGGGCTAATTCAATTCAAAATATAATTCTAAGACACGACATATTTAAGAAACTATTGCTCCTTATATAAGCTGTTGGACACATCACAAATCATTTGGCTTTACTTTCAGCTGATGAACTGTAACTGAACGTTTAGTCTACTTGGTATTTACTTGGTACTTAGATGTGTTTACTATGCCTTTATGTTTGGGGAGTATTTAGTATTTATTTCATCGTGTACTACTACATGTAGGATTCTACCTTTAAAGACTGCTCCATGCCGATGGATAATGTGACAACTGTTCCTAGAGTGAAGGAAGAAAGTGGAAAAATTAGATCAAAATATGAATTTCAGATTAATATTGTTTATAATTAACCTGGAGGTTAATTATAATGCATTTACTTAATTTAATTAACTTAATTAAACATTTAAAATTATTAACTATTAAATAATAAAATAATTTTAACTTAATTAATTTTACTTTTTCCTCTACTTTTTGGATCCCTTTTAGGAGAGATGAAAGTGCACTACCGGGCTCAGCTTCACATGCTTTAGAAAGTCTTTTCATCCCATTTCAAAAGACTATTAGCCTACAAGTGAAAATCGTAATCCTTATCCATAGCTATTTTGTGGAGCAAATCAGACAGTAGTGTAACAATCGCTTAGCACTGCGTCTGTCTTATAATACATTTTAAAATATATTAGCTGGATAAGGTTCAGTTGGAATCCTAGGTATGACTAGGTCCAAAAATTTAGTTTTACAAATAGATCTTTACAAACTGATATTCTTGTTATGTGATATTCTTTGTCTTGTGATGACAAAGTATTGGGATTCCTGGTCTATGGTGACAACAGGAAACAATAATGAAAACTTGAGGGAATCCATGCATGTCATATATAGTATATACCACATTACTCTAGATATGCTGAAAGGTCCACATGTATGATTGCTAAAATAAAGAATATAAGAATAACTACAATAATATAATAATGATGTTGACAACGTAAGAATTTAAGGATAATAAATTTAGTCCTAATGAATGCTGACATTTTCAATGCTACATTTCCTAAGTAAAAATATGGGTTGAGTCATTGGCAAATAATGACAAGAAGGCTTTTCATTTTTATAACTTCCTGTATCTCAAGAGCTACATGCACTATGTTGTAGAAAGATCAAGGGATGACATTTGAGGTGAGATTTTTGAAGGAAGAGTGATTTTTCAATTAGAAAAGAGAAGAGCTATCAAAGGTCTGGAAACACAATAAGCAAAGACAGACAAAACTGTGAAAACTAATGTCATTTTGGGAAAATGTTAGTCAGTTTTATAGCACTATATTAGTCCAACAAATACTCATTGAATTTCTTCCATAAGCTAGGCAATCTAGTAGGTAGCATAAGATGATTTTATAGCTGATATACGTTTAAGAAAGGAAGAATAAAATTGGTTAACCCTCCAAACAAATTGAAGTGTCTATCTATATATAGCTACATATTTTAACAATAGTTTTAATTTTTTGTTTCTTTCTTCGGTCATTGCATCTCATGTAAAAATCGCTATTTTGTTAATGGACGTTATCAAAGATTTTTTTTCTTATTAATGAGAGAGTTTTTTTGAGTCAGTTCTCAAAATAGAAGATGAAATGTATATTCCACTAGTTTTCATGTCATATTTTCATTACCATTCGGTTCAAAATCATTTCTAACTTACATTTTTATTTCTTCTTTGACCAATGGATCATTCAGAATTTTATTGCTTTGTTTATAATCAGCTGGATATTTTGTAGTTATCTTTTAATTGTTGACTTCTAGCTTATTTTCACTGAAGTCAGAAAATATATATTGGATAATTTCTATCCCTTAAGATAAATTAAGCCTTTTTTTTTTTAATAGCTTGGCATATGGTCAATTTTGGTAAATGTTCCATGAACTCCTTAAAATAATGTGCGTTCTACATCTGTGGGTACAGTGTTTAATGTGCCAGTTAGGATAAGTATGCCGATTTTTTTATTGTCTGGATATTCTATAACTTAAAAAAAATTAACATGTCCAGAAGTTCTTTTATACACCATCTTTCATTTGTTCCTGTTACCTTGGAAGAAACTTGTTAACCAATTACCTATATTCGAACTCTTTTTTTTTAAATTGAAGTATAGTTGATTTACAGTGCTGTGTTAATTTCTGCTGCACAGCAAAGTGATTCAGTTATACAATGTTTATGTTCATTTTTCTATTCTTTTCCATTATGGTTCATCACAGGATATTGATTGTAGTTCCCTATGCTACAGAGTAGGACCTTGTTGTTTCAAATTCTTTTTTATAAATACCTAGCATTATTTCAGTTTTCACTCTAGCCCCTGTTATGTATGATGATAAACTAATCACAGAGGAACATTCCTGTCTGTATTCAGAATCAGAGGTAAACTGAATGGATGTGGTCAGGGCAGAGACAGCTTTCATGCTTCATGCTCTTTTTATAATTTCAAGTATATTTTTTCTTAAATATAAATAAATTAAAATTTCAAATACAGTAAATATAAATTACAATAGGTACACTTAACAAAATCACCTTGTTAAAGTGAAAAAAAAAGGTAAGAAAGAACAGGTTTCTCATACTGTGAATTATGACTACTTTTTATCATAATTTCTAATAAAATGGCTAACTTTGCCTTTAATGAATAAAGATAGGAGAATTGATAGAATATTGATAGAAATATTTACGTCTAATGGCATTACATATAATAATTACACAGACTACTGACATTGCATAAGTGTAATAATCCTGATAAATTTGTAGTTGACTATTACACTGTCAGCTGGTACTGTGCAGTTTTCATGTGATTGTTCACAAACTAGCTATTTACCTTGTGAATGGCCTGAGCATATACATTAATGTAAAATCAAAAATCATCATTTGCTTTTCAAATTATTTAATATATTACGAGGGATAAAATTATAAGATGTCTCTATTTTAAAATGTTTCAGCAAACTAAAAATAGATAAAGCAAATAGAAAAAATGTTAACACTTAGTAAATACAGTTGACCTCCCTATCTGATGGCTCTATATCCACAGTTTCAACGAACCGCCAATCAAAAACATTCAGAAAAAGATTCTAGAAAGTTCCAAAAGGCAAAACTTGAATTTGCCACACTCCAGAAGGCAACTGTATTATTTATACAGCATTTGCATTGTATTTACAACTACTTACGGAACATTGACATTGTATTAGGTATTAGAAGTAACCTAGAGATGATTTAAGGCATATGGGGGAGGATGTAAGTAGGTTATATGCAGATACTGTGGCATTTTATACTATAAGGGACTTGAGCATCTGGGGATTTTGGAATCTGAGGGTCCTGGAACCGACCCCCACAGATACTGACAGACAACTGCGTCAGTAACAAGCACTTAGGTGTTTGTAATACTAGACTATTTTTAATACTAGTCTATTTTTTCTATATGTTAAAACATTTTTAGTAACATAAAGTAAAAAACAAAAGATTTAACGAGTTGTGTTTTTAAACACACCTACCACAATTATCACAGAGGTTTTCGTACAGTTTCACATTAGTTAAAAAAAAAAAGTTGAAAATGATTCAGGTAACAGATTCTTCAAAGTGGTGTAGAAAGCTATTATCATTTCTCCTGAGAGGTTGAAAACAAAGACCTTATAAACTAAAAATTTTATTCAGATTTTAAAAATCCATACTTTTTCTTGTATTTGCTTATTTATTTATTATTGCAAATATTTTCTCCTTATTATTCAGTTTCTCTCATCAGAAATGAGAAGGCAACTTATCCAAGAAGAGTTACTACTTACATGGAATATGGCAAATAATCATATGAGCTAACATTTATTTGTGATTTTTCTGTGACAAGCACTTCTCTTCGGTACGCTACAGGTATCAAAATGTTTAAGAAAATGTTACCGACCTTCCCAAGTCGATCCCCAACAGGAATCCCTCTGTTCCGTGTCTTTGGAGCTAATAGGAGGCCTAGTTCAGTTCAGAAGCAAAGAAAAAAAGCTCCATTCTTTGATCAAAGCAAGGAGAGGTGCGAGCTCCAGAGCACAGGTGTTCCCAGACAGGCGGTGGGAGGGGCTGCTTTAGAGGATTCTCTCCGGCGGGGAGCTTGGCGCGGCGGAGTTCTCGCGAGTCTGGCACAGGCGCTCCTGATTGCTTGGCGCGGCGGAGTTCTCGCGAGTCTAGCACAGACGCTCCTGATTGCAGTGCCGGTTGCAGCCTGTCGGCCCACAGCTTGCCGCCGCCATCTTGAACTGCAGTGTCGACTTGGAGCTTCTGTGCGGTGTCCACGAAGCTGAAGTGAGGCGCGCGGCCCTTTCATAAGAGGAACGCTGGTCTGAAGGGCTGATGTGTGGCCTCAGCACGCGACCCCTGCTATGAGTAAGTGAAACTAGACCAAGCACAAAGGGAAAAAAAGGTTAGACTTTATTACCCAGATTCTATGGTTACTTCCCAGGAATTGTTGACAGGCTTTGCCAGTGACAGAAAAGTGTCATTATCTCCATCTTAGATGACAAAAATGAGGGTTAGTAAATTTAGGTAATTTTTTGGACCTCACATGCACTGTCTGGGCAGAGCAACTTACCTGCTTCATTGCCACTGGCAGTTAATGAAGTATTTACTCCAGTAAGCAAATCCTTGCTGATTGTGTGAATGAAGTGAGAAAGTTCCAATTTCTAACTTAAATAAAAAATCTTAGTCTAATTTTAATTGTACTTTGATATAATTTTTGTATTCAAGGACTAAAATATTTACAAAAATGACTATTTTTGCTACCAAAATGCGAGTAAACTTTATAATTGAAGGATTTTGCAAATAAAGCGTTCATTGAAACCGTTTCCAATGCACCGTTAAATGTTAGAGCAGGGAAACTGTACTAACCAAAACAGAAATATTTTCCTTAACCATATGTGAATTTACAAAGTACTTCATTTTGAAGAATAGCTAATTCCACTAGAATTTTACTTTAATTATAGCTGTACTAGTAGATGCCATCACTATAAAATTTGTTACAATTAACCATTTGGTGAAAAGTATGCAGTTAATTTGTATGTAGCTTCAGTTCTCCCCAACTGATATTTTATTACCTTAAAAGCCTTATTAAAGAAACTCATAAATCAGAGATTGCAAACTTGTAGGCTGAGGGCAGAATCTGGCCAGTAAATATGATTGGCCTGTACAGTTTTTAATTCTTGTTTGTTTTTCATTAATGTGTTTCACTAACTTTCATAATATTTAATTTGTAAGGAATAAAGGAAGTCAGATCCCAGATCCCACTTAAGAAATGGGTAATTTAAATTAAGGATGTTTAAGCTTCTTGAACTTCAAAGCAGAAGATTTATTATACTGATTTAATTTAGGAATTATTATTTACATTTTATTTTTAAATTTAGGTATTGTGTAAATATGAACATATGTCAGAATTTCTGCAGTAACCACTAAAATATTAGATATCAATTTATAATTTTCTAACTGGTAAAGAAAAAAAATATGATAAAACCCTAAAAGGTTGAAGGTAAAAGGATGCAAAAGATAGAAAGCCAAGAGTTAACCAAAAATTAATCATCAAATTTTTCTTTAGTTGAGCATGCCTAATTTTGGGGAAGGGTAGTAATATTGACTTCATTAAATCCATTTGCCAAGTTTATCGAGTTTTAGAAATTACTGAAGATAGTCCCAGTAGTGCAGAAAGTCATTTGTCTTTGAAATTTCATGCTTTAGTTAAAATTTTCTCTTTAGCTTGGTAATTATGCATGCACACAATTATTGCTCCAAGTCTGCCCAGGGCAATCTGTCTCTTTTTGTATACCCTAAGCATTTATTACATAGCAGAAAATAGATATTCTCTCAGATTTCCTTTTCCATAAAATCTTGACTGCAATATACATGTATTTCATGGGGTCATTCAGTTTTGATATTCAACCCAGTTGTCTTCTCTTTTATATCTCTCCTTTTATTTTGGGGAACAGACACCTTGATATTGCTTACTTTCAATTTGTATGAACACAAGGTCAGATAAAATGCACAAGACAGCATTTAGTGCCTTCAATCCATAGCCACATCTAACAGGAATCCGTCACTTAAAGCCTAAGAGAGTGATAGAATTTATTATCACTCTTTCTCAAACTCCAGCTTTATTGATTTTGTGAGCAGTCTCAAGAAAATAGCACAGTTAATGGGTAATTCAGTGAAGAATCACTTTTCAGTTATGTAGGAAACAATCTGTTAGCATCAGAATGTGGAAGTAGTGGAAATGTAGCCTGTTTTTTTTTTTTTTTTTTTTTTGCGGTACGCGGGCCTCTCACTGCTGTGGCCTCTCCCGTTGCGGAGCACAGGCTCCGGACGCGCAGGCCCAGCGGCCATGGCTCACGGGCCCAGCCGCTCTGCGGCATATGGGATCCTCCCGGACCGGGGCACGAACCTGTATCCCCTGCATCAGCAGGCGGACTCTCAACCACTGCGCCACCAGGGAGGCCCTGTAGCCTGTTTTAAACAATCATTTTTAAAAATTAGATGACAAGGGGAATTATTGTGGGTGCTGGGGTAAAGTGTTTCACTTCCCACATTCACAGTGAAGCTGCCCTGCTTTGAGGAGCCAGGGTTTCTAGGTGCATGTCCCACAGCGTAGTCATCAGGAAACACGGTGTACCAGGCACTACACCCATCACATGAATATAGGTACCTGGTATACATTACTTTCATTTTGAAGAGCAGATATTCACAATTACACCCACGTTTATACACACAGAAACTGGGAACCCGAATCCACTGATTTTCATAGTCTTGAAAAACCCAAGAGTGATGGAGCCAGATCTGAGAATAAGTTTTGTGTCACTCATACCGTATACCAACCGTAATAAATCAGTCTGGGTCTGTATCTCTGACGAAGTCTCAATTTAACTGAGAAGAGGAGGTGAGAAATAGTAAGCATTATCTAGCATAGCAACTATAAACAAATTCAGGAAACATTTTTTTTAAGTTATCTGAACTAGTGCACAGATGAACTCAGATGAATGTGGTATATTAGTTTTCTATAGCTTCCATAACAAATCTCCATAAATTTAGTGGTTTAAACAACACAAACTTATTATTTCACAGTTCTGTAGGTTTAATTGAATATAGGGCTCACCAGGCTAAAAGTAAGGTGTTGTCGGAGCTGCTTTCTTCTCCGAGGCTCTGGGGAATAATCTGCTTCCAGGGTCATTCAGACTGTTGGCGCTGGTAGGGTTCTGCTATAGTATGTTCTAGGGAGAGACAGAGTCCCCACATTCTCCCTCTCTCCCCATCTCCCTCCAAGAGTGAAGGAGCCTGTGGCTTACAGGGGGAAGTTATAGGTTCTCACTGTTGAATCTCTTCTTTTTTTCCTTTTCTCCAAGATCTGAACTTTCTGTGCCTGCGTCCCAAGTTGCCAACTCTCGAATCCAGTGCTGCATTACCTTCTACTTGTTCACTTCATGGCGATCTTTATGTTTTCAAAAATTGTACCACTTCTTCCAAAGTGGAATATCAAACAATTTCACAGTATAGGGAAAGGTCTCTATATTTTCTAATATTTTTCCTTTACAGAAAAG